>NC_142567.1:6845000-8045000 GCF_041283825.1 Pyrus communis
AGAGTTCAAGTGGCGCTCTTATGCCTTGGACGTCATTGAGAACTTGCATTTGCCTAAATACTGTCCACAAAAGGAAACTTGAGTTTTGGTTGGTCCTGATTTGGATGATGAATTACTGTCATTCATTAGATGTTTGATAGTAAGTGAGCTAGTTGGTCATGGTATTATTGAGCACTACCTACCGCATCGTGTAGGTATGCAGTTTGGATTTGATCAAGACCTTCCATGTTCTGTTACACGACCTAATCACCATTCTGATACGGCCTGGAAGCATAATAACAAAGAAATCAAGAATGTGAAATTGCATCTTCCGTGTTGGCTTTTCGAGGGAGATATTAGCATGAAGTACAAGAACTGGTGGAAGAAATCGATGTCTGGTCTCGAAGATGATGTTGGAGCAGTTATGTTTTTATTTAATAATATTTATGTTTTGTTTTATTACCAATATTATATACATAACGTTTGTTTTATTATCATTATTCTATGCATAACAGCCAATTGATTTTGGCTTTTCAATGAGATAAGGAGTTACAGCTTTTTTGAAACATGTCATTGACTTTTCAATCAGATAAGGAGTTATCTCCTTTTAAGTTTGAAAAGATGGGATTCCTTCTCTTAATAGAGAAGAAGATCAAGTCTATTTACATAATTGATTTGGATGTTTTGATTTTGTCCGTTTTGTTTTCTTTTGCATTTGATACCCTACAGTTTTGTTTTGATTTCCTACAGTTTTGCACCCCAGATAACTCCTTTGTCTATCTTACGGTTTTTCCATTCCAACATCTCTTTCTTTACATATTATATATATATATATATATAATATTAGTCCCAAGTATCGCAAAAAAAGATATAAGAAAAAATACAAGTTTTACATATATTGAGTTAATAGTAACATATTGAAAGGGTGTGAGTTCGAAGGTTCTTCTGGTGTGCAAGGAAGAATCTTATCAAAAGAAGAAGGTTCTGGGCTGTTTTATCCTGGGGACGACGTGGTGTTTGTGAAACTACTTGCACACTTTGGGCAGAGCCGCAAAACGTCTTAAAGAGAGCAACTTAGTCCACGACTCATCCCAAGAATCATTCACCACTCAAGGCTTCTACATTTTTCGAGTAACTTCGTTCCTTTCTATTTCAATTTACAACAATTTTAAGACGTAAACAATCTGCCATGGAATCTGAAAACAACACCACTCTGGACCTTAACAAGCCTTCCAAGTTTGAGGGTCTCCACTTTAAGCGTTGGAGGCAGAATATGTTATTTTTTCTCACCACAAAAAAATTGGCTTCATTTTGCACCACTGTCAAACCAACTCTCGCTGAAGAGCCCACCGTTACACAAACCAAAGCTTCACAAACTTGGATTGAAAATGATTTTCTTGCTAAGAATTATATTCTTAATGGATTGTCTGATGACCTTTATGATTACTACTCTGATTATGGCACTGCTAAAGATTTATGGGAGGCACTTCATAAAAAATATGACACTAAGGAAACTGGGGCTAAGAAATTTGCTGTTAATCGTTATTTGAAATATTAGATGGTTGATGATAAATCTGTTGAAGCACAATCTCATGAATTACAGAAAATTGCTCATGAAATTATTTCTGAAGTCATGGTTTTAAATGATCAATTTCAGGTTGCTGTCATCATTGATAAATTGCCACCACCCTGGAAAAATTTCAAGAACTCACTCCGCCACAAGACAAAAGAGTTATCCCTGGAAAGCTTGATCACTCGACTTCGCATTGAGGAAAAGGCCAAGAAACAAGAATTGAAGGAGGAAATTCTGGTTGTGTCAAGCAACCAGAAGGCTACCAACTTCAACCGGAACCAGACTCTAGCTGTGCTGAAGCCAAATGGGAAGAACATGAAGATTTAGAACAAGAATCACAACAAGAGCCTCAACAACAACACAAACAAGGTTCAAAATCAAAATCCCTCTCATCCTCAGAATAGGTACCAACCCCCCTCATGTGCTGCTTCTGATTCGAGACAGTTTGAATGCTATAATTGTCATAAGCTGGGCCATCTTGCCCGGAATTGCAGAAATAAGAAAAGCCCTGCTCCACAGGCAAATCTTGTTGAAAAGCAACTAATTGCAATGATATCAGAAATCAACTTTGTTGATGGATCCAAGGGGTGGTGGGTGGACACTGGCACTTCTCGCCATGTTTGTTATAATCGTTCCCTTTTCAAGACCTATTCTGTGGCTGAGGGAAGGAAGGTGTTGTTGGGTGATTCACACTCAACTGATGTTGCTGGTACTGGAAAGGTGGAGTTGAGGTTCACCTCTGGAAAAACCATGATACTGAAAGATGTGATCCATGCTCTAACGATAAGGAAGAATTTGGTCTCTGGCTTTCTTCTTAACAAGGCTAGATTTACTCAAACCATTGGAGCAGATATGTATACTCTTACTAAAAATGGGGTTTTTGTGGGAAAGGGATATGCTACTGACGGAATGTTTAAATTGAATGTTGATGCTATTAAAATATAATAATTGAGTCACTTGATGCTGGTTTTTATGAGAATAAAGTTCCTTTAATCTTCGAAATAGTGGGGGTTCTAATTCTTCTAAAATTTATGAACCTATTGATAGATACCCCTTTATGGGAAGAAATCGATTCCAACAGTTTTGATCCATTGTGATAGCACAACGTAATCTCTTATGGAGCTGTAAGAGTGGATCATATATGGTCTGAAGAAAACTTGGTTGATCCTTTGACGAAAGGACTAGCATGAGAAAAGGTTTGGAAAACCTCGAAAGGGATGGGACTAAAGCCCGTAGAAAACTGAGTCATTTGTGATAGCAACCCAACCTATAGACTGGAGATCCCACGAAATAGGTTCAAAGGGTAATAACAAGTCACAAGTGATATAAGTGAAGTCTTGCTAATTTTAATTTGGAATATTATTCCATGTCCATCCCTATGAAGCATGACATCCTAAAGCGTTTTTAGGTTGAGAATTTTTCTCTTAGTAAGGTCTATACTCTATGTTGAGTGGGCTATCTAGCTACAGGAATATCCTTGATAGTCTTACCTATGTGAATGTGGAAGTGAGGCCGCTTCATATGAAATCTTGGGCAAGTTTCTAGAGTGCTCACTATACTGGGATATAAGCACAAGGCTGTAATGTGCTGGCTTTTTGAACTTCACCTTAATAAAGTTATGTGTGTGGTGTTGTCAAAGATAGAGTTCAAAACTATAAGTTACTCTAGTATAATCTGGATCACTAACACTATGTACAGGTTCAAGTTGAGAAACACCTTTACTTATGCATAGCTTTATGATATGCTGCTTTATATATATTTTTAAATAAAAACAAGTGGAGGATTGTTGGAGCAGTTATGTTTTTATTTAATAATATATATGTTTATATATTTATGTTTTGTTTTATTACCAATATTATATACATAACATCTGTTTTATTATCATTATTCTATGCATAACAGCCAATTGATTTTGGCTTTTCAATGAGATAAGGAGTTACAGCTTTTTTGAAACATGTCATTGACTTTTCAATTAGATAAGGAGTTATCTCCTTTTAAGTTTGAAAAGATGGGATTCCTTCTCTGAATAGAGAAGAAGATCAAGTTTATTTACATAATTGATTTGGACATTTTGATTTTGTCCGTTTTGTTTTCTTCTGCATTTGATACCCTACGGTTTTGTTTTGATTTCCTACATTTTTGCACCCCAAATAACTCCTTTGTCTTTCTTACGGTTTTTCCATTCCAACATCTCTTTCTTTACATAATATATATATATATATAGATATTAATCCCAAGTATCGCAAAAAAAAAAATATAAGAAAAAAATACAAGTTTTACATATATTGAGTTAATAGCAACATATTGAAAGGGTGTGAGTTCGAAAGTTCTTCCATTGTGCAAGGAAGAATCTTATCAGAAGAAGAGGTTCTGGGCTGTTTTATCCTGGGGACGACGTGGTGTTTGTGAAACTGCTTGCACACTTTGGGCAGAGCCGCGAAACGTCTTAAAGAGAGCGACTTAGTCCGCGACACATCCCAAGAATCATTCACCACTCAAGCTTCTACATTTTTCGGGTAACTTTGTTCCTTTCTATTTCAGTTTACAACAGATGAAAGTGAAGCTGCTAGTTCACAGAAAAAGAAAGCAAAGAGTATTCATCGGTCATTATTGATGGTTAACCACCCCCTGGTATCTCCTGGTTTTACTCGAAAATGCAACAAAACAGAAGCTGGAGATCCTATGGATGAGGATGATACATTAACAATGTCAGAAATTTGAAGGGAAATAAGAAGTATGAGAATTTTGTGATTATAGAAGATGGTGACAGTGAGAAATTATCAGGTAAAGTTCCGAGTTTGGAATCTAAAATTGCAGGAGATAGTTCGGTTTATACAATGCCAGATAAGGACATCGGAAGTGTTATTGCTAAAGAATGTGCTAGCAGTAGCCCTTTATTTGAGAGCCCTGCTTTGGAGTTTGAGAAGCGAGGTTTGGAGATTAAAGCTAGGATGACGAGGCTTGAAATCATGCTAGACGACTAAAATTCAGATATGTTGCGGAGCAAGTTTTAGGAAAAGGTAATGTAAGATAGCTCTCCAATCAGTTGGTATTTCCAAACCTTGTTATAACATATAATTACTGTAATTTTGTATTAATCTCAGTAATACTACATTCTTTTTCTTCTTTTATTACTAATGTTTGCATAATTTTGTGTTCAATTTTTTCATCTATTAAACATCCAGTGTGAAATGCTGTACATAAGACTTGATTTCTATTTGCTTTCTTCCTTGCTTGCTATCTGATTCTCGATTCCATTCATCTGTTTTAACAGTATGTCATTTTAGGCTGATAGTTCCTCTAATCATTATGAATGCGAAGTATCAATGCACAAAATCGGTCTTATAAATTGCATTATGTATTTCTTTACTACTTGTGCTTTTCGTATCAGAAAGCGGCAGAAGACATGTCAACTTGTATGCAATCTTGTTTCTTTTCGCGTTACATTTACATTGTATTTCTGTTATTCAACATTCGACCTCTTGAAATTGTGAGTAAAGGCTTTCTTTTGCGTGCTCTTGTTCTTGGTACAGGGAAAATGGAGGAAGTGACTCGCACTCTGGAATACCAGAGGAACTTGGTATTTTGTAGATATTCCATGGATGGCATATAATGCAGTAGCTGAAGGTTTTGATACTTCTTGCTCTATCAATCCAAGTCTTATTCTCCACTTGCCAATAGATTTTGCAACAATGTGGTTTCCCAACCATAGAAGTTGATGGTTTTTACCAAACAATAAATAAATAAATAAATAAAAATACTAATGTAGACAGGCCTAAATGTTCACTTGCCGAATAAGTTTTCGATATTACAATCTACAGTCCGCAATACCGACAACTCACTGTTGTCACTATAAGCAAGCGAATTAGTCCCAAGGGTGAAATATTACCATCTTGCCCCTCATTGGGAAATACATCTAAATCGTTTGATGAAAGCCTCGATCGCACTCACGCACTGCCCTCTCGGGCGACAACATCAATAGCACACAATTTTGCTACATCGTAATCTCAATCATTTGAATACCTGTTCGCAATACTCTTCTATCAATCATGTTGCGTGCGTAAAATCCCTATACCATAGCTCAAACGGTACCATAGCCAAACTAGAATAATAACTATCGTTGTACGCAACATAAATAAAGATAGGTGTCTATCATAACCGGCCAAAACTATAAAACAACAAAAGCAACATGTTCTCTAAGATTCAGATAATTCATTCAGACTGGCCGTTAATCTGAGAGTGAAATGTGGTAAGTGACAAAACTTAATACACATGACCTTCAAGAAGGCTTCCCAATACTTAGAAGTAAAACACGCATCATGGTGAGTACAATAGTGACAAGCATACCATGTAGTCGAACAATGTAGTTCATAACGTATTAGCGAGCAGATTCATAGTGGATTTCTCTCAAATTTAGTGAAATACTATGTCGACAAGGTTAAAAGTACACTCAAGAATTTGAGGTCAAAACAAGTCCATCAAATCTAGAGTACAAAGTAACTAGATTAAATACATATACCTTGCTACAACTGTAGCTTCCGAAATATGCAATCACCAATGGTAAAGGTTCACTCAGCAAATTATTTATTGGGTGGTTGAAGAATTAATGATCACAACTAAATTTCAATGTCCGAGCAATTCTCTTAGACGGTTTGTCTATTTCAAGAATAATACGAACACAATAGGGTAGACACGTACCCAAGGTTAACGGGAATGCTTTCTGGCACAAAGAGGTGATTATGAATCATATGTAGAATAAACACTGATCTAAACACTAGAAAACCTGATAAATTCAAGAATGAAGAATTTTACCTATCGATAAAAAATGTAGTCCCTCAGGACCAACATAAGGTGAGCTGACTTGTCAAGTCGATTGATAATCACCAAAACATAATCATAGTCTATACATGTACAAGATACCTCGTATAAGAAGCTTATGATGATATTTCCCCATCTCCATTTAGATATAGGAAGTGATTATAACCACTTGAACGATTTCTTGATAATTTGCAAGTAGGCCTGGCAAACGGGTCGTGTCTGTCGTGTTCGTGTCGTTTTCGTGTAACACCTGTTATCTTAACGGGTCGTGTCGTGTCACACCCGTTATCTTAACGGGTCCTTAACAGGTCGTGTCACTAGTGACCCGACCCGTTATGACCCGTTAAGAAAAATATATATTTTTTTAAAATTTGCACATACCACACATTGCGACATAAATATTACTTGAAAACATTAAAACATTTCTCGTTCAAGTACTATATCTACACTCGAAAATGAAAGCCTAATAAAAAAAATAATACATACACTACTAATCTATTACAAATATTAAATGTGCAAGGATAAAGAGTTTTTGTTTTTAAGATTGTCCCGTTACTTGATCTCTGAATGTTTCTTTTTTGTGATTTTTTGCTGATGTGATCTCCAAGCATATACAAACAATTTTGACGGTTTGGATCGTTGAAATTAGTTTTGGAGAATTCGTAAAACGATAGATTGACTAACACTTAGAGTTTATTTATACTTTCATTAAGTATAACATAAGATTTTGTGATATCCACTTGTGTAAATATTTTAAATTGAAGATCGAATTCATTCATTGTATTCATATAGGGTCAAGGAGTGTAGTTATAAAAAATCATCAAAATCGGAGTTAAAATAACCGTTAAATCGTGATTTTTCGTTTATAACCGTTGAAAAGCTTTGTCCCGTTACTTGATCTCTGAATGTTTCTTTTTTGTGATTTTTTGCTGATGTGATCTCCAAGAATATACAAACAATTTTGACGGTTTGGATCGTTGAAATTAGTTTTGGAGAATTCGTAAAACGATAGATTGACTAACACTTAGAGTTTATTTATACTTTTATTAAGTATAACCTAAGATTTTGTGGTATCCACTTGTGTAAATATTTTAAATTGAAGATCGAATTCATTCATTGTATTCATATAGGGTCAAGGAGTGTAGTTATAAAAAATCATCAAAATCGGAGTTAAAATAACCGTTAAATCGTGATTTTTCGTTTATAACCGTTGAAAAGCTTTGTCCCGTTACTTGATCTCTGAATGTTTTTTTTTTGTGATTTTTTGCTGATGTGATCTCCAAGCATATACAAATAATTTTGACGGTTTGGATCGTTGAAATTAGTTTTGGAGAATTCGTAAAACGATTGATTGACTAACACTTAGAGTTTATTTATACTTTTATTAAGTATAACATAAGATTTTGTGGTATCCACTTGTGTAAATATTTTAAATTGAAGATCGAATTCATTCATTATATTCATATAGGGTCAAGGAGTGTAGTTATAAAAAATCATCAAAATCGGAGTTAAAATAACCGTTAAATCGTGATTTTTCGTTTATAACCGTTGAAAAGCTTTGTCCCGTTACTTGATCTTTGAATGTTTTTTTTTTGTGATTTTTTGCTGATGTGATCTCCAAGCATATACAAACAATTTTGACGGTTTGGATCGTTGAAATTAGTTTTGGAGAATTCGTAAAACGATAGATTGACTAACACTTAGAATTTATTTATACTTTTATTAAGTATAACATAAGATTTTGTGGTATCCACTTGTGTAAATATTTTAAATTGAAGATCGAATTCATTCATTGTATTCATATAGGGTCAAGGAGTGTAGTTATAAAAAATCATCAAAATCGGAGTTAAAATAACCGTTAAATCGTGATTTTTCGTTTATAACCGTTGAAAAGCTTTGTCCCGTTACTTGATCTCTGAATGTTTTTTTTTTTTGTGATTTTTTGCTGATGTGATCTCCAAGCATATACAAACAATTTTGACGGTTTGGATCGTTGAAATTAGTTTTGGAGAATTCGTAAAACGATAGATTGACTAACACTTAGAGTTTATTTATACTTTTATTAAGTATAACCTAAGATTTTGTGGTATCCACTTGTGTAAATATTTTAAATTGAAGATCGAATTCATTCATTGTATTCATATAGGGTCAAGGAGTGTAGTTATAAAAAATCATCAAAATCGGAGTTAAAATAACCGTTAAATCGTGATTTTTCGTTTATAACCGTTGAAAAGCTTTGTCCCGTTACTTGATCTCTGAATGTTTTTTTTTTGTGATTTTTTGCTGATGTGATCTCCAAGCATATACAAATAATTTTGACGGTTTGGATCGTTGAAATTAGTTTTGGAGAATTCGTAAAACGATTGATTGACTAACACTTAGAGTTTATTTATACTTTTATTAAGTATAACATAAGATTTTGTGGTATCCACTTGTGTAAATATTTTAAATTGAAGATCGAATTCATTCATTATATTCATATAGGGTCAAGGAGTGTAGTTATAAAAAATCATCAAAATCGGAGTTAAAATAACCGTTAAATCGTGATTTTTCGTTTATAGCCGTTGAAAAGCTTTGTCCCGTTACTTGATCTCTGAATGTTTTTTTTTTGTGATTTTTTGCTGATGTGATCTCCAAGCATATACAAACAATTTTGACGGTTTAGATCGTTGAAATTAGTTTTGGAGAATTCGTAAAACGATAGATTGACTAACACTTAGAGTTTATTTATACTTTCATTAAGTATAACAAAAGATTTTGTGGTATCCACTTGTGTAAATATTTTAAATTGAAGATCGAATTCATTCATTGTATTCATATAGGGTCAAGGAGTGTAGTTATAAAAAATCATCAAAATCAAAGTTAAAATAACCGTTAAATCGTGATTTTTCGTTTATAACCGTTGAAAAGCTTTGTCCCGTTACTTGATCTCTGAATGTTTATTTTTTATGATTTTTTGTTGATGTGATCTCAAAGCATATACAAACAAGTTTGACGGTTGGGATCGTTGAAATTAGTTTTGGAGAATTCGTATGCCATCAATCAAGTTCCGTGTGTGTGTGTGTGTGTGTGTACATATATTTATTAAGTAGATTTAAATCTATTTATTTTGTACGTATAAATTATAATTGACTGATACACGGAATAGTACATACATCACGTGTCACGTGTGTCATTATAAAAATAGTGAGATATGTCATGACAGTCATGTGTGTGATAAAAAGTTAATAACTTAAAAAAAAAAAAAAAATTCTCACCTCTTCTATTAATTTTCATTTTTCCCTCTCTTTTTTGTTTCCTTTTCAACTTTTTCTTATCATTTTCACTTCCCTCCAACATCTTTCCCTAATTCTCTCACTTTTTTGTTTTATTTTCAACTTTTCTTAACATTTTCATTTTCCCTCCATTTTTTTTTTCAAAAAGGGCGGCAAGTTGGCAAATGGCAATGGCAAGAAATTGATTATTGAAATTTGAGAATGGAAACAAATCACATCTGAGTCCTGACGCATCAAATTTCAATGGATGCAAAATCATGCAAATATGCAATGCATGATCATGCATATTAAATTATTAATTAATAATTATTATAGTTTTTATAAAATTTAATATATATATATATATAATTAGTATAGATAGACTTAATATTTTGGGAGTATAATTATTATAGTATATATAATTATTATAATTATTATAAATTTTATAGTTAATTTAATATATATATATATATATATATTTATTTATTATAATTTTTAGAGGTATAAAATTGTAAAATTAATGTATATAATTATTACAGTATTTTTTTAGGGTTATAAAATTATAAAAATAATATTCTGCTTATCGTGTATCGTGTTTACCCACGTGTATACCCGACCCAACCCGTTATCTTAACAGGTGCTTATCGGGTTACCCGATAAGACCCGATTCGTTATCGTGTCGACCCAAACACCTGTTAATTTCGTGTCGTGTCGTGTCGGGTTATCGGGTCGTGTCAGAAATTGCCAGGCCTATTTGCAAGTAACGTTAAACCAATACTCGTGAATTCCAATTAAAATGGAATAGGACAGGCTAAAAGTATTTCAAGGGTAGATAATGTCTTTTGTTGCGGTAAACAGTAGTTACGTTTCCACAACCAAGGTGATACACGATAGTGCAATCGTAGACATTAATTTGGTTCTTCCACTGCCACTATTAGAAATTTAGCTTATTTCAAATGAGGATGTATTTGAGAAGTCTAAGGTTGGTAAAGCTCCTGAACCCATTTCTCCATCAAGAAGTGTCATTCGGTTTTCAAATGAAGATGATAATTGTTAACTCTAAGTCATGAGTAAGATGGTTCATTTCGTATGGTTCCAACCGTTAGGAACATAAGTAATAATTCGTCATGCTGTATCGATACACAGACAAATCATTCAAAAGAAATGTCATGGACTTCGTAATTATCAATGTCATTGAAAGGTGTAAGAATAATGCTTCGGAAAAGACAACTCTTTAGTTGTTAGAAATTTTATTTAAATTTAACGTTTAAAAATAAAGGGGTGTGCTATCCACACACCTTTTTTTTACTTTTCCCACACCCTTTATTAATTTCTGTCATTTGATCTGACAGCCGAAAATTAAAAAGGTGTGAGAGAAGTAAAAAAGGGTGTGTGGATATCACCCCCCAAAATAAACTGACTTTCCTCAATCAACTTGTAAGAAACAGATCTACAGCTAAAAAATTATTAATAAACTGTCGATAGAAATCGACAACCAAGGGTATCTCGTATATCACAATAACTTATGGGAAATGAAAAGAATATTATCAGGTTAAGGAAGAAAAGTAGGACTGTAGGAGTTTGTCGAAGAAACCAACAATTCAAGGTATGGGTTAACGGTTTTAAACGTCATCCGATTGAGTTGCTAAAATATAGGTACAATCCTAAGGTTCAGTAGTTCGCCTTCGCGGATAGGTTTGAGGTTCCCTAGATAAAGTGTTTGGTTGGGTAAATTCCTATTCGGTAACGTTCAATACTACTTCTTTTCTCTACTACAGGTGCTACAAGGTCTTCGCAACTTTCTCATTACTCATTTTGCTTTTACAACATGAATTTAACTAGTGCTACAATTCTAATGTTTGTCTGTGGAAGTGATTGGAAAGGTGATTGGTCGAAGAGGTTTTTGGTTACCTAGATAGGTGATATGGTTAACACAATCAAGAATTTGTTGTCCTCCTAAAAGGCTTGCCCTTAAGTTTCTACGATTTAATTTCTTCTTAGGTAGTCGTTGTTAATCAATCTTTCAGTCTTGCCGCTAATTAACGCAATAATGATATTTTGATATTGTTCGTTATCCAGAAACTGTGAACCGGCGTTCTGGCACAAAGGTATCACTCCCAGATACTAGCAGGAATCCGGTATCAAAAATCATATTACCTGAATATTGGTTGACAACTTCTGGATATCAGACGGTATCGTCAATTGGTAGTGCCATCGTAGACTAATTACAGGTTAGAGCCCATCAGGTAGGTAGTTTTGGATGAGCGGTAAGGAATTGGTCATATGGGCTTGTTTCATTAATTCTAGGGGAAATACTTACTACTTCGAGGATTTCTACTAATTATAGGTATAACAACTCGTACTCATGTTCCTATACTCATCGAAATGACAAGTACAGCACCAAAAGAAATTCTAGGAATTAGTGTTGGTTGAAATGTCCTAAGGCCAGGAAAAGAAATTTGCTAATAACCTACTTCAGAACAAGTTTAAAGAGATTTGATTTTCCTCCTGAAGATCCGGAATTATAACTAGTGAATTTGAGAAGATTAGTGTTATCGGGGACCAAAAGTGGATGTCCCCCAGATGTTCCATCGCTGAGTGCTACCACTTTAGCACCATATTGTTGTTCGAGAAATTTCCAAAGATTTCGACGAAAGTAAAGCTTCGTAGGAATTCTGATAAGTGATCTATTACCGGGTACTACCAAGGAATCAAACTATTTTTGGTTTCCTAACTCGAAAGGGGTAGTAATGATGGCTAGAGAATAGTGATGAGATTGATTGGTAAGTCTCAGGTGGCACACAATTGCTGATACATTAGTCTTGCTTCAAGGCCACCAACTCATCTGCAAATCATGATTTTCCTTGGCAGGGAGGTTCTTTATTTAAGTCTAGAGGCGGTTGCCCAAATGTTCTTAAGATCGATAAGTCATCTAAGATGCCCAAAACTTAGAAAAAGCCAATACATTTTTTGTATTTGATGAGATGGCAAGATTAAAAAATTAGGCACAAGGATTGAAAATGCTAACATCATGTGTGTGATGAACGTAATACTGCCCAAACTTATGCTCTGATACCAAACTAACACACTTCATCCTGGAATATCCACTTAAGACTCCGAATCAAGTTGTGTTAGCCGACACCCAGAGGGTGACGAAGCCATAAAGTGTAGTGATGTGGAAAATGTGAGTAAATTTAAACCTAAAAGTGCCAAAATGTAAAAGTGTGTAAATGAGCAGGAATGAACCCTCCACAATGCGATGTTAGAATATAAGTAAAGTACAGTATAATGGATTGAGAATTATACCATCGAATGTAGCCTCCAATACCAAGATTTGCCAAGAATCCTCGTCGATGCGAAAGTTCAGCTACTAAAACATGGAGGGACGAAAAATAAGGGTGAATGGGCCTAAAAATGAAATTTTGTAACTCCTTTTCGAAAACATAATAACCCCTCGCTGTAAAACAAGTATAGTTTCCAAAATATACATACTATGTATAGTATGAAATTACATAATGTAGCCTAAGAATTCGGTACATCACAATATTTCGTAAATAAACATCTAACATCCGATAATCACATAATCTTTCATAAACAAATAGATCATATTGAGTGCTCATCAACATATACTTACACACGAGTTCATGCAGAGGTATTATGACATGAACATGACTAGGTGTAATAATGATTTATGCTCTAGTACTACAATCACGTGAAGACTGGCATTATGCACATCACATATGAGTCCTAACCTACAATAGATCCAAAATGAGCGTGCGGTGTGATGTGAAAATACACGTGAAGCCTAGTCCTGGCCCGAGCGAGTACTGACACCAGTGTAGCACACGATGAGCAGATAATATAAATATGATCGTGCAACGGTAAATCAATTTTTCTAGTTGACATGATGCTATTCATTAAAATGTTAATCATGGTTGCAACTGAGATCCCAAAATAGTTCGCATACATGTACATCCTATAGGATTTAAGATAATTTCGTAAACTCCATCTTTTCGCTAATTCTTAAGATATTTTGAAATGGGTTGCTTTTTGGGTCTTATTTGGTGTGCCAAAAGGGGCCCACCCTTTGGTTTTTGTCCCCCCCCTTCGGCCCATTTCTTTTCTTCTTTCCCTCTTCCTTCCATGTGACCTTCTCTTCTCTCTCTCCCTCCCCCCACCTCACTTTCTCTCCATTCTTCCCATGCTCTCCCTCTCCTCTGTGTGACTCACTCACACACATACACATAGAGCAACCCCAAACCACCACCACGTGGACGGAGGAGCTGTGGAAACCCCGTGACAAGACGAGCAACCCTCTAACGACATTGTCACTATTCATCATCTTCCCTGACGTGTTTCGTGATTTTTCGACGTTGGTAAACTGCTAGAAACCCTAGGGTTATGTTTTAGGTTTAGATCGAAGCTTGTTTTAAGTTGTACATATGTGTTAATCACATAAAATAGCTCAGAGTAGATTTTCCAAATTTTCGGGCGAGCACCGTCCATTTTGAGGCATTGTCCGGCCAAACCATGGCGAATTAGCTGTCATGCAAGGTACTATTCTCTTCATCTCGTTAAGTACTACAACTTTCATGTTTGGATCACTGGATTTGGTTGAGTAACGAAGAAGTTACGAGCATTTGAAGTTATGCCCAGAAAATGACCAACCTTGACCTGAAACTAGGTCGACCTAACCCGATTACTCTAAACTGGATCCAAACCCATTAAAAACCTAGCCCAAGCCTTTGGGCTGGGCTACCGAGCCCAAACCCTTTTCGAACCCCAAGCCCAAAATCCAGTTAACCCAAAATCCAAACCCATTGGACCTAAGCCCTTAGGCCATACAAACTCTCAGGCCTTTGGCCCAGTGGTCTCAAACCCAAAACCCTTAAACCTCGAGCCGTACAAACTCTGGAATATTCCCGTGTTGACTTTTTTGAAATTTGCCTGGGCCTCTTCTTAAGGTAATTCAACATCCTGAATCCATTTTCGACGTCCGTTTTCCCAAATTCAATCATTTGAGTAAAGTTTTATTAATTGGACCCCTTATGTGCTTAGGTGCAATTGTTTATGGCGTTTCCGTCTTTGCTAGTTTGCACGGCTCTTCGACGGCGAAGTATCAATGAGTGGACCCCTTCCAAAATGCATATTTTATTATTAGAAATGCATGCATGAAAAGCATGATTTAATGGTTACGTTTTATAAAACGTTTATGAGTAAATTAGATTTACACTTTATTATATTTGATGCTTTACAGAGAATATTTGGAATACCTTACCTTATCGAATTTTACGTTCTTTGTAGTATATATGATGACTATATACTATTTATGAACATGTTTAAAGATATGATGTTTGAGCTAGTGAGCTCCGTTTGAGATATATATATATATATATATATATATATTAGAAATATTATGTTAATGATTTTCTGTACTTATACATGCCCACAAGTGGGAGATATAAGATATGGTTGGTTATTCATACAATACTACTTACGGGCAATTAATAGTTATATGCTTTCAGGTGGGTGTTGTAGGAGCCTATGGGTGATTGATACTTATATGCATTTGGGTGGGTGTTGCAGGAGCCTAAGGGAAAGTGAAGGTCTTCAGCAAATGAAGAGTTCTATATGCCTTCAGGCTTTATCGATTTCACGTCTTTCGTAGTATATATGATTGATGACTATATACTACGAATAGGTTTTACGATATGACGTTTTAGCTTCTAAACTCTGATTAAGATAGGTATATATATATATATATATATATATATATATATATATATATATATATATGAAATATTATGTTAATGTTTTTATGTACTTACTTAGTGGTTACTCATATGTTCTGCCTACAGGCCTATATTCTACCTACAGGAGTATGTCTTGCCTACAGGTCTACCTACAGGAGTATGTCTTGCCTACGGGTGAATGTCCTGCCTTCGAGCGATACTGATACCACTATTTAGAACACTATGTATGATATATGTTTTAGGAAAGGTTTTATGGCATGCCAAGGCTTTCGGAAAAACCTATTACTTATTATGCCATATGAGCTTTCAAAACCTAAGGGTTAGTACGTTGTTGAATAACTATGTTAGTACTATTTATTTATCAACTTGGTCCACTCATGTTTTGTTTTGCGCCCCCTCAGGACTTAGAATCGAGACGTACAACCCCGGCATCAAGGCACTCTAGCATCGGCATCTTCGAGTCCTCTCGGTGTAGGACTCATCCATTTGTTTATTCAATTTTATATTATTTCTTTTTAATGTCCTGATTTAGTTGTATGCTCTAAACATGTTCCTCAATTGCATAATCATTATATTTAAATTTATAAGTTTTATTTATGTTCGTTACTTCTCATGCATGTTAGTATGGCTTCGTCACCTTCAGGTGTTGGCCAGCACTTGCCTACTCTGGTATTTGGTGAATATCAGGGTCGGGCGTGTCATCTCGTCTCTAGAGGCATTTTCTTTAATTCACTTCTTTAAAAATATTAAAATCATAGAATTAGGGATGGGTTGTTACAGAATATCTATAAGACACGTGGTGTGTGCTAATTGGCAATGACACGTAAAAATATTCGGGCTTGTGTCGCTTTTAGACAACTATCAAATTTAGATTGAGAATTACAGGCAAATTTTATTAATTTTCATTGACAAATGTTATTACATGATTGGATGTGATATGTCAATTTTTTTAGTACAATATATTTTACATTAAAGAGAGAGAGAGTTAAACCGCACAATGGGCACGTCAATTTAAAATAGGGGTGAGGCAAATAAAAGTTAAAAAAATATGGGCACAAAATATCTAGAACAAGATTGTCCTTGTTAAATATGGAAAAGAACACCCATATTAACAAATGAAAATATCATTTTTCACCTTTTATTTCCAAATGATTTTCCTAAGTTTACCAAATATCAGAAGGATGCATTTCTATCTCTTATAAAACACATAAGATTACTTTTCTTTTTTTTCTTTATCATATTTATTGAGTGACACTAACTCTATATCAGTGACTAAATGGTTGAGTATTATAAGTAACACTAGGTGTTGGTTGGTGGGTAAAGGAATTTGGAAATAATAAATCATTTTCTTCTAATGTTTGGTAATTCTAAAATAAGTAACACTAGGTGTTGGTTTAATGTTAGGAAAAAAAGGAAATAACAATCTCACATCTTTTTCCAACATTTAATATATATCTCACATCTTTTTTCAACATTTTATATATATATATATATATATATATATATATATATCTAGAACACGATTGTTCTCATTAAATACTGAAAAGCAATACGTCTATTAAGAAATGAAAATCTCAATTTTTACCTTTTATTTCTAAATAATTTTCCTAATTTTACCAAATACTATAATGCAAAAGATTCAGATTTATCCTTTAAAACACATAAAATAATTTCCTTTTTTCTTTCATTTTGAGAACCAAATGAGCCTAAGTAAGAGAATTGAAAGTAACTAGATTAACATCTCCACCCTCCATAGTTTAGATAGATTTAACGTAGATTATCTTATTATTTGTTAAAAACTGTTTTAATCATGCAAAGTGTCGTCAACCGTTAATACTCAAAACAAAAGTCATAGACTAAAATTTGAGTAAGTTTTCGCGGGAACCAACTCTTCAACAAATAAATTGGCCTCTCCGCTAATAAGATCTTAACCAGTCAGTACCCAAGCATTGTTCAACATACAAACACAAACACGAACATTCAGACAAGAGAAGTCCTCAACGTTCATATCAAGCTGCAATTTGTCTCCTAATCATAATTTGCAACTATCAAACTATCAATTTACTTATTCCGCCCCGAAGCAGCCAATACAATTTTTAAATTTTTTTTTTTACTTATTTGAATGAGTGAATGGAACCCCCATTTCTTTTTTGCAAAGAAAGGAGGCAAATGCTGCATAAAAGATGGACGCGTAGGATTTTGATTTGACATTCACCTCCAAGCTGAGCATTAATTAGTGAAACAGACCAGCCCTCGTATCCGTTTCAACAGTTCGACTCCGACAGTCCGTGTCTTACTCATACAAACTTTGTTTAATTTCAACCTGAAACACCAATCACACCATTTCCTTCTTCTTGAGCTCGGAAGCCTTGAGAGCGATGGAGAAGTCAGAAGAATCAATGGTGGAAGAGAGAGAAGAGATGATGATTTCACCATCTGGTGGCAAACCATTTCTCAAAAAATCCTACTTTTTGAAACCCACTTTGCTAAATTCCTCCATTGATGAACCTCTTTTCAACCTACCACCTTCTTTCTCCTCCCTTCATCCCGTTTCGAGCCAGATACATGTGCTTTGAAGGTTGATTTCCCGGGATGGCCGCAACAAAACAAAAGTAATTGGAAATCTTGGGTTCATGAAATGACTGCTGTGCACCAATCTACCTGGAAGAAGGCTGGTATATATGAAGCGATCTTTAGTTCAACATACCAAATCAAAAGACAAACTGATTTGGTTTTTGGGTTTGCAGAGAAATGGCATTCTGAAACCAATACCTTCATATTCCCATGGGGTGAAGCAACCATCACATTGGAGGATATCATGGTTTTAGGTGGTTTTTCGGTTTTAGGGGACTCTGTTTTAAGCCCTCTGGACACCGCAGAACTGAAAGAAATCGAAGATAAACTACTGGCACAGAGAAAGGAAATCATAAGGAGTCGTGCGAAGAAGGCTACCACAAGCTCGTGGTTGAATAGGTTCATCAATGGTGGGCATGAACTCAAACATGAAGCTTTTCTTGTGTACTGGTTGTTGAGGTATTTTTTCAACGATGGTGGTATAATACATAGGCCTGTTTTCTCCATAGCAATTCATTTAGCTAGGGGGACTAGAATCGCACTTGCACCTGCAGTGCTTTCTAGTGTTTATAATGATTTGGGTGCATTGAAAAAGGCAACTGTTGATTCGAACCAATTTGGAAAGTAGTTCTGTTGCTGTTTCAGACCTCGCCATTCGATCACCATTTCAGTTAGTTCAGGTTTGGGCATGGGAACGATTCTCTGACCTTAGGCCAGAAAACCCCAATCATCTCAATAATGGTGAGCCAAGAATGGCACGATGGGATAAAGTAGATGGTCGGGGAGTTGAAAACTTGAGAAAGGTTTTAGACTTAGCCACAGAAGAGTTCCTGTGGCGGCCTTATGCATTGGATGTCGTTGAGAACTGGCATTTACCTAAATACTATCCACCAAAGGAAATGTGGGTTTCAGTTGGACCTGATTCGGATGATGAACTACAGTCATTTCTTAGATACTTGAGGTTCAGTAAGCTAGTTGGACTTCTTGGTACTATGGAGCTTTACTTTCCGCATCAGGTAGCCATGCAATTTGGATGCGATCAAGATCTTCCATGTTATGTGAAGCAACCCAATAACAATTCTGATATAGCAGGAAGCATTACACGAAAGAAATAAAAAATGTGAAATTGTATCTTCCGTGTAGGCTTTCTGAGGCGGATGTTAGCACAAAGTACATAAAGTGGTGGAAGAAATCATTGTCTAGTCTCAAAGATGCAAATGAAGCTGCTAGTCCACAGAAAAAGAAAGCAAAGAGTATCGTTGATGATCGGTTAGTATTGATGGCTAACCAATCCCCTGTACCTCCTGGGTGTCCTCCAGAATGCAACGATAAGAAAGCTGGAGATCCTATGGATGGATGAGGATGATAAGCTCACTATATCAGAATTTTTGAGAAGATATAAGAAGCATAAAAATGTTGAGATTATTGAAGATGGTGACAGTGAGAAATTATCAGGTCAAGTTCCAAATTTGGAATCTAAAATTGCCGGAGAACGTTCTTTTTGTACCAAGAAGTCGGACAAGGACATAGAAAGCATCGTTGGCAATGAATGTGCTAGCAGTAGCTCTTTGTTTGGGAGATGAGCTTTGGAGATTAAAGCTAGGATTGAAAGGCTTGAAATCAGGTTTGATGAGTTAACAGCAGATAACGGTGCAGAGAAAGTTTTAGGAAAAGATTGATGAAAGAAAGCGCCGCTTTCAGTAGGTATTTTCAAACCTCATTATTACTGTCTAATAATCTCAGAGACGAGTGCATTCTTTTTCCTTATTTGATAAATTCCCAATGTTTTTGAAATTTGTATTCAATTTTTTCATCCGTCTATTGTCCTGTGTGATTTGCTGTACATATACATTTAACGGTCTTCTTCTTTTTTTGTGTTCTTGTTCATGGTGCAGGGAAAATGGAGGACATGAATCGCACTTTGGAACAGCTGAAACTTGGGTACCTTGTAGATATTTGATGGACTGTTTACAATGCAGCTGGAATTTTTGGTAACTTCTTGCCCTGGTCATCATCGAAGTTTTGAATCTCCGTGAGCCAATAGATTTTGTAACAATGTAGTTTGTTAACCATAGAAATTTATAGCTTTTAACTTTTTGAGTAGTTCTTCAACTGTTCTTCGCGTTTCGGAACAATCAATTGAAACTATGGTTTGTGCAGTTTAAGAGCTTGAATGGTTTTGTGGTTTGAAACTATGCAACTCTTTCAGTAACATTCTTTTGCAATTTTTTGTTTTAATTAAAGAACTTCCATGGCCGCAACAGTTAATAGCATTGAACTGGATATAATTTGGTACTAGTTTGTGAGGGATGTTCACATTAACCCCATATGAGCTTCTTGATTAACTTTTATGAATGGACATGTCTTGATTGCTTTCTCAGATTCAGTGGGATCTTTTATTCACATTTTTTTTTTTCCAATCAAGAACGTTTTATAAAACTCTTGGACTGTCAAATGGTTTCAGTACCTACGTGATTATTAACAGTAACCTTTTTGGTACTGTAGTAGCCCTTTGGTTCTATTTGTTGAGGAGGCTAACTATTGTTGGAGACATAAACTCTTTTCGGAAAAAACCAGTTAAGAACCCCTGATGGATCTATTTCCCTAAACAATCTGGAGTCAAACTTCCCAGAGTTTATATCTAAATGTTCGAACTCGACGTTCTTGGACTTGTCTGCTAATCCCTTGGACTGGCCAAATACCAGAAGCGGTATTTACCAATCTGGGAAAGCTTGAGTATCTCAATCTCAGCCACGATCATTTCCTAGGGCGACTTCCAACAAGCTTTCCCAAACTTAAACATCTCCATTCAGCTTTCAGTGGTTAAATTTCAGAAGATATTGGTTTGCTGTCTCGCCTTGGGCGTATTGACCTATATCATAATTCCTTACAAGGAATAATTCCATCCTCGATAGGCCAACTCAAAGAACTCCAGTACCTTGATCTTAACGAGAATTTCGTCATTTAGTATTACAGTTTAGTGATATTCTTCTTCACTTATAAGTAAGGTTTTAGGTTTGATTCTCTTCAAAAGCGAGTTTGAACCACATTATTTCTAACTCATTGTAAGACTAGGTCCACATTTTCCCCTTCTCCCCTTTTAAGTAGGGGTGGTTCGGTATGAGATACCGAACCAAAACCTTAGTCCCGATTCCCAAACCAAAATTTTTGGTATTCCCAATTTCAAGACTGATCCCAAACCAAAATTTTGGGCTTTTGGTGATTCTGTATTCCCAATTCCCATAGCTATTATATTTTCACTGAAATAATCAAGTACATACTTCAAACATTATTGTGCTTCTTGTTTTCCTTCGTTTTGTGATTGTTCTTCCATTACTAGTTTCAACTTCATACTCCCGATGAGTTACCCGGCATGAAGTTGAGGAGGTAGAAGGAATAATGCATGAATTGATCAAACGAGATCGGTAGGCAACATTAAACTCTTAAACAACCACCAGTGCAATCGAGGATAAATTTTATATGATATCTTCTTTTTTAGTACTGAGATGCATTTATAAGTTTATAACCTATAGAACAGACTTGTTTTACCATTTAAGAATACACTAGAAGGCAAACCTATTACAGAAGTTATATACCTTTTTGTGATTCTATGGAATACTCATTACAATTCCGGTGTTTATGTTCTCTACTTTCTTCAACAACTTTGACACTGGCGTTTATGTTACTTCTAGTAAAGGTGACTCCTATCAATGAAATAGAATGACACATAACACATATCATAATCCTTCATATCTTTATGTTGCAGGGATGAAAAATAAAGTAACATGATTTTTTTCATTATTGTGCCAACATGATTTATATATATTATTATCTGTGTATATATATAAAATAATTAAAAATATATATTTTGGTTCGGTATGGGAATACCGAAATATTGGGAAGACAATCTCGATTCCCATACCGAACTTTCGGTATTTTTTTGAGATAGCATACCGAAAATTTTGGGAAAATCTGTTTGGGATCGATATTTTTTCGGTTTGGTTCGGAATTTTTGGGAATTTTTTCCACCCCTACTTTTAAGTGAGATTTTAGATAATATCGTTTATTCAAAAAAAAAAAAAAAAAAAATCAAGATCCCGTCTGAACTCAGTCTTTGTACCAACCTCACCCACGCGGCTTTGGCCTTAAATTCCTTCTGTGGCGATCTGCCTCTGTATATCCGATTCGACTGAACTGGTCTCTTTGCAGCTACAAGAAAACATATTCCATGGAAATATTCCAGCTGAAATTGGATTGTTGACAAAACTGGAAACACCTTTCTCTATTCGATAATTATTTCTCTGCCGCGATTCCTTCGGCGGAAATTTGAAAGACTTGAGAAAATTTTATCTTTCAACCAACCGGCTACCAGGCCCCCACATACTTTGAAACCTATGTATTAACTAAAACCATCGACCTAAGTTTCCCAAATTCTCTTACTTACCATACACCCACAATGGCATACAAATTACACCATCAACACCCGGATTCTCTTAGCCCATGAACTTCCCCCATACTCGGGAACCCACCATCAACGACGATGGTGCCGGATATAGTGCGAACTTATGATTTTACAAACAATCGGATTTTGAGACGTAATTGGGTTTGCATGTGAGATTTTTGGGCCTCAACACTCCTCTCAAAAGAACTCAACAAGTTCGTACTCAAACATTGATCAACAGAATAACACAATAAAGGTGATTCAAACAACCAGACTCCCGCATTCACGTCAAATTGTAACTTGTCTCCTTATTGAAATTAGCAAATATAAAAACATCTATATATTTAATTTTTTTCCCCCCAATGAAAAGGATTCAATTTTTTTTTTTCTTTTTCTATTTACATAAAACAAAATAAAAAGGGCTCAGTGGTACCAGAGTTGTACCTGTAAGTGGTAAACCCAGCATATTTGAAAACCCCATTTTCTTTGGTGCAGAAGGCAGAACCGCCCTAAACGGTGTACGTGGACTATTACGATTGGACATTCGCCTTCTAGCTGACCATTAATGTAGAAGAATAGAGCAGCCCAAATATCATCGTTTCGGACCACCAAGATTAGGCAGTTTCTTACTCGCACAAACTCTGTTTTATTCCTTTTCGTCAGACCGACTTTGAATGCTAATCTTAATCGAAACATTTCCAAACCCCATTGCGCAAAAGCCACAGAACCCAATCGCAGTTCTTCCTAACCCACCAAAAGTCCAAAACTTTCTCGGGAAAGGAAAACAAGGACACCTATTTTCTTCTTCTTAGCTTCGAAGCTTTGGTGATGGAAAACCCAGAAGAATCAATGGTGGAAGAGAGAGAAGAGTTGATGGTTTCACCACCTGGTGGCAACCCATATCTCAAAAAATCCTACTTTTTAAAACCCACTTGGCAAAATTCCTCCATTGATGAACTCCATTTCAAGCTCCCACCTTTAATCTCCTCCCTCCCATCCCGTTTTGAGCCAGATACATGGCCTTTGAAGGTCAATTTCCCGGGATGGCAGCAACAAGAGAGAAATAATTGGAAAACTTGGGTGAATCGTATGGCGTATGTGCACCAATCTACGTGGAAGAAGGCTGGTATTTATGAAGCAGTCCTCAATTCGACGTACCAAATACGAAGACAGAAGGATTTGGTTTTCGGGTTAGGTGAGAAATGGTGTTCTGAGACGAATACGTTCATTTTTCCGTGGGGTGAAGCAACAATCACAATGGAGGATGCTATGGTTTTAGGCGGTTACTCGGTTTTAGGGGACTCTGTTTTTAGCCCTTTGAAAACCACAGAAGTCAGGGAAATCCACAAGAAATTAGTTGAAGGGAGAAGAGAAATTTACTGGAATAATGGACAGATTACCACACAGTTATGGCAGAACATGTTCATGAACAGTGGGAGTGAAATCGAGCACGAAGCGATTCTCGTGTTTTGGTTGTGCAGGTATGTTTTTCTAAATCCTCCATATCGGATACATAACACTGTTTTCTCTATAGCAATTCATTTAGCTAGGGGAACCCGAATTGCGCTTGCACCGGCTGTTCTTGCCAGCATTTATAGAGATTTGGGTGTGTTGAAGAAGGCAATTGTCGAGTCGAACAGATTGGATAGAAGTAGTGATGCTGTTTTAGACCAAACCCTCAAGTCACCGTTGCAGTTAGTGCAGGTATGGGCATGGGAACGATTCTCGGACCTTAGGCCAGAAAACCCCAATCCTCTTAAATATGGTGAGCCAAGAATGGCAAGATGGGATAAAGTAGATGGTCTGGAAGTTGGAAACTTGAGAAAGGTTTTAGACTCAGCCGGAGAAGACTTCTTGTGGCGCCCTTATGCACTGGATGTAATTGAGAACTGGTGTTTGCCCAAATACTATCCACAAGAGGAAAAGTGGGTTTTGGTTGGCCCTGATTTGGATGATGAGTTACTGTCATTTGCTAGATGCTTGAGGGTCTGTGAGCTAGTTGTATTTGGTGGTACTACAGAGAATTATCTTCCGCATCGGGTATCTATGCAATTTGGTTACGATCAAGACCTTCCTTGTTCTATTACTCGATTTAATCAAGATTCCTATAGTTACATCAAGAAAATAAAGAACGTAGAATTGTATCTTCCATCTAGGCTTTCGGAAGCGGATGTTAGCACAAAGTACTTGAAGTGGTGGAAGCAATCAGTGGCAGGTCCCAAGGATGCATGTGAAGCAGCTGTGCCACAGAAAAAAAGATAGAAGAGAACAAAGAACAAGCAATGTTTACTATTGAGGGCTAACCGCCCCTCTGTGACTCCTGGTTTCCCTCCCAAAGGTGCAACGGAAAATGAAGATCTTATGGATGAAGATGAACAAACTATATTAGACCATTTGAAGGATTCAGTGGAAGAAGATAAACTAACTCTATTGGAACTTTTGAAATACGGTAAGAAGGATGAAAGTTTTGGGATTAGACAAAGTAGTGAGAGAGTGAAATTATCAGGTCAAGATCAGAAATTGGCATCTCCAGTTGCAGAAGAAGGTTCCGCCAATACAATGAAGTTGGGTGAGGATGTTGTAAGGATTGTAGACAAAGGATGTGCTAGCGGTAGCTCTCTGTTTGAGAAACGGTTGTGGAAGCTTAATTCTAGGTGCACAAGGCTTGAAAGTTTGGTCAGCGAGTTAGAAGCACATTCATTTGGGAGCAAGTTTTGGGAAAGCTTTTAAAAGAAGCGCTTGTTTTTGTTTGGTATGTCCAAAACCTGGCTTTTATTACGGTGTTTTTGCTTCAATATCTTTGATATGAACACGTTCGTTTTTCTTCCTTCATTAGTTGTGTTTCTAAAATTGTAATAAAGTAAAATTTTCCGTCCTTGCAACGTTTGGCATGATATCAGACTTGATTTTTATTTACGCTCTTGCTGCCTGAATCTGGATATTCTGTTTGCTTGTTAGCTGAAAGACTCCGGCTTTGTATTTGTGTGTTCATTACAGATGCAAATTTTCCCTACTGTTCTTCCTACCAGTATTTACCATTCCTTTTCATAAAACAGTTTTCATTTTTATATCTTCTGTTCAACATGGTATCGACCTCTTCATATCGTGATTTGGGGGTTTCATGTCTTTCGTGTAGGGAAAATGGAGGAGGGGTTTCGAACTCTGGAAATATCAGAAAGTTTGTAGACATTGCTGCTGGAGTCTTTTCGCAACTACTTAACAATGTTGATCAAGTCCTTGAACCTACATATGCCAATAGGTTATACAGTTATAATCTTACTGAACAAACTAACAGTGTGGTTTGTTTATCAAAGAAGTAAAGCGTTTTTTCAAGGCACTTGCCCGGAAAACATATCATGACGAGCGCGCTATGTTTAACCATACATTCTGACGGTGAAAATCGAATTCAGGACTCCTCTGATCTTGAATGCAACTGATATCAGTTCAAGTTTATTTCTGTTATTCAACATGATTTATCAACTGTCTTTTGAACTTGTGGAGTTATGTTTTTGGGGCTGTTTTCGGATTTGTCGTT
Organism: Pyrus communis; assembly: GCF_041283825.1. Classification (NCBI taxonomy): domain Eukaryota; kingdom Viridiplantae; phylum Streptophyta; class Magnoliopsida; order Rosales; family Rosaceae; genus Pyrus; species Pyrus communis. Next base: position 6,870,928 of record NC_142567.1, read on the forward strand.
TATAATACCAGGTTCTAGGCAGTTTGAGTAGCCTCCTGCTACAAGATTTGTCAAATAACAATTTGACAGGCGGGTTTAGTGTGTTGTGGTTTTTTGTCTTTCCATGTAAGGATTTAAAAGTGGTAGAGTTCTATGTAATATACGTTTTGTTTTAGTCACTCCATACAAGGTTTCATATAAAAAACGTACAATTTAACAAATTATTGAAACGTGTCCAAATATAAAAATGTTTAAATTAATGAGTTTTTTTTTTCGATTCTCATCAAAGACGAATTTGAACCACGTTATTGTCAGCCCATTGCGAGGCTAAAGTCACCCCCTTCTCTGATGTAAATAATATCTTTTGTTCCAAAAAAAAAAAAAAAAAAAAAATTGAACGTTTTTTTTTTTTCAATTGTAAACTAGAGCGATAGTTTATAGGGTCAGATCCTAAATTTTACTCTAGTATTTAGTACCATATAATAAGGTATTTGCCTAACATAGGAATATTTTCAAGAATGCTCGGTACCTTTCCATTTGTACCTTCACGTTTTGCCTTCTTTTTTTCACGATCCTACATAGTTGCTTGATAAAATCGTTTATTTTGTGGACCATGACCTCTGCAAAAAATTATCCAAATAAAAAATTGTTAATCGTTCGATTAACATTATCATGATCTTTAGATATTGATTTAGAAATAACCGACTGTCATCGAAATTGGATAGCTATATTATACCTTAAATCTTTGATTGTATGTTGACGATGTTAACCTTATCAGTTTAACAATTAAGATTTAATTTTTCATGATTTTAACTTATTAGAGCATTTCCGATGGGAACTTTATCCTCTATAAGGCTACTACATTTCAAGTGTAAGATCCCACATCGCCCAGGGGTGAGGATCCTGTAAGCCTTATATGTATATTTTCATCTCTACCTAGCATGAGGCCTTTTGGGAGCTCACTGGCTTCGAAGTTCATCAGAACTCCGAAGTTAAGCGAGTAGCGCGCGAGAGCAATCCCAGAATGGGTGACCCACTAGGAAGTTCTAGTATGAGTTCCCAGAAACAAAACCGTGAGATGTGGTAGAGGTCTAAAGCGGACAATATCGTGCTACAGTGGAGTCAGCCCCGGCTTGTGGTGGGGGCCCAGGCCGGGATGTGACATCAAGCCTGAGTGAGAAATTTCATCCCTAATGAACTGAAAAATGGGATTAGATCCACCACTTAAGCTAGCAACTTCCTTTCTTGGATAGCATAAAACCTTGCTCCATCTAGCCCCAAAAAACAGTGAGTCCCACAAAAAAAAGTAGCAACCCATGTGAGCAAAATTTCATCACTTGAATACACTTATACTCTCCTTTTATTCTTTTTTTTTTAATTTTTTTTTTCTTACATATTTTTCCTGGAATTTGGCTAATTAATGATTGTTTTATATTCCATAAGAATTAAAATTTCAAAATTGATTTAAGGTTCATGAGCATTGGTGAGTGAAATTTTCAAATAATTTTTTTTCAAAATTGCATGATACTAATTTACCAATTGGTACTAGGTAAATTGTTGTGTTGTACATGAAAATCAAATTATTTCAAAGGGCAATGTGGTAAAATCAAATTTACAACGGATGAGATTGAGAGAAGAGAATCTAATCCAACGAACAGTTCATAAGTGATAAAATCTAATTTTGTGAGAATTTGATCTTTTTGGGTTGAAAGGTTCATAAAAATTAAAAAAATATTAAAAAATTAAAAAAAAAAAACTTAAAATAACATGTCAAAAGATCAACTTAAGAAAAGTTAACCCACATATTGGGTTTTCATTAAAATTTCCTTTTATTTAATTAGTGAAATATTTTTGGATTTTTTTATTAGCACCCCACATATTGTTGAATACACCCTACATAAATATGTATTATTGAATCACTCATGTGTCTTAACATGAAATAACTATTTAGCCCCAAAAAATTTAAAATAAATTGAATACACAAATTATTTACTAATATGAACCCTAACTCTAAATTGGTTGTCTAAACCCAAACCCTAAAATCCTAAAACCCCTAATTGACAAAAACCCCCAAATTAATAGAAACCTAAACCCTAAAAATAAAAATAAAATGTTACGAATTCGTAACCGGACGTACTTCATTATGGATTTTGTAAGAACTACAACATTTTTTTGTTATCAAAATCTATAACTAGTCCAAAACAAATTTTCGATTTCTCAAAAAAAATCCATTATAATATAAACAAATTTTTTTGTAAGTGATAAGCTTGCCAGTTGGCACTACTTTCTTTTAAGTTTTGTACAGTAAAAAGAATTGAACCCATTATAGTTTTGAAAAAAAAAAAAAAAAATTCACCCATGTCCTATCATTCTTCTTTGGGTCAAAATTTTGTGAGATTGACTCTAGAAGAGTAACAGAAACGGATACAAATTTTAGATTTATGCTTTACCAGTAAAATAAACCAACAATTGAATGTCAAGTAATCGATCTCATAATTAGCATTTACATGTTTAGCATGAGCATTTAAATTTAGAGGTGTGGTGAGAATAAACAATGAGAGAATGTTGAATGCATGTAAAGAATGTGAGTTGTAAGTAGAAAGTTTGGGGTGTAAGGGTAGTATAGGAAAGTATGTGGAGTGTACTAAAATAAATTTTGATTGAAAAAATAGATGTGGGATGTATTTAGTATGTGGGGTATATTCAACAATATGTGTGGTGTTAATAAAATAAAGTAATATTTTTTTTTGGTTTAAAAACAAAGGCAGAATGGCCGTAGAAGGTGGAGGAATGTGATTGGACATTCACCCTCCTAGAGCAACCCTCGAATCATATTTTCGGGCCAACCAGAAGAATCTGCTTCTGACTCATAGCTGTTTTTTTCCATCAATGGAAAATTAGACCCGTTATCGTCAAACGATTTTTGAGTTTGATTTTGAATGCTCATTTCACAGCAGCCGGAGAAGAAAACAACCGCATTCAATCCAAAACCCTCCAAAAAACAAAACTTTCTCAGGAAAAAGAGAGAAAATACTTCCGTTTTCTTCTTCTCGAGCTTGGAAGCCTTGGATGATGGAGGACCCAGAAGAATCCGTGGTGGAAGAGAGAGAGGAGTTGATGGTTCCACCATCTGGTGGAAACCCATTTCTCAGAAAAGCCTACTTTCTAAAACCCCCTTTGCAAAATTCCTCCACTGATGAACCCCTTTCCAAGCTCCCACCTTTTTCCTCTTCTTTCCCATCACATTTCGAGCTGCAGAAATGGCCTTTGAAGGTTGAATTTCATGGATGGACTTACGGCCAAAAAGATTGGAAAACATGGATCGATCAAATGGCCTCTGTGCACCGATCTACCTGGAAGAAGGCTGGCATTTACGAAGCAATCATTAATTCGACGTACAAAATACGAAGACAAACCGATTTGGTTTTTGGGTTTGTTGAGAAATGGTGTTCAGAAACCAATACTTTTTCTTTTCCATGGGGTGAAACAACAATCACGTTAGAAGATGTCATGGTTTTAGGAGGTTTTTCGGTTTTGGGTGACTCTGTTTTATGTCCTCTTGAGAGTTCACAACTGAAAGAAATCCATGAGAAACTACTTGCACAGAGAAGACAAATTGCTCGGAACAAGGGAAATGTTACCACACAAATTTGGCAGAAGAAGTTCATGAACAGTGGGAGTGAAATCGAGCACGAAGCATTTCTTGTCTTTTGGTTGTGCAGCTATGTTTTTGTTAGTGGTCGTTATAGGATCCACAACGATGTTTTCTCCGTAGCAATTCATTTAGCTAGGGGGACTCGAATCGCGCTTGCACCAGCTGTTCTTGCCAGCATTTATAGAGATTTGGGTGTGTTGAAAATGGCAATCGTAGATTCAAACAAATTGGAAATAAGTAGTAATGATGTTTTAGAGCTCGTCATTCGGTCACCATTTCAGTTAGTTCAAGTTTGGGCATGGGAACGTTTCTCGGACCTTAGGCCGGAAAACCCCAGTCGTCTCAATTGCGGTGAGCCAAGAATGGCTAGATGGGATACATTAAATGGTCAAAAAGTTGAGAACTTGGGAAAGGTTTTAGACTCAGCAAGAGAAGAGTTCCTGTGGCGGCCTTATGCATTGGATGTCATTGAGAACTGGCATTTGCCTGAATACTATCCACAAAAGGAAAAGTGGGTTTCGGTTGGACCTGCTTCGGATGATGAACTACAGTCATTTGTTAGATGCTTGAGGGTGAGTGAACTCGTTGGACTAAATGGTACTATAGAGCAATACCTTCCGCATCGGGTAGCTATGCAATTTGGATACGATCAAGATCTTCCTTGTTCTCTTACTCAACTGAAGCACAATTCAAATACAGACTGGAAGCATTACATCGAGGAAACCAAGAAGGTAAAACTGTATCTTCCATCTAGGCTTTTCGAGGCAGATGTCAGCACAAATTACTTGAAGTGGTGGAACCAATCAGTGTCAGGTCACAAAGATGCATGTGGAGCAGCTGTGCCACAAAAAAAGAGATCAAAGACAACACAAAGTAGGAAATCGCTACTATTGAGCACTAACCACCCTTCTGTTCCTCCTGGTTTTCCTCACAAGCATAAAGGAATGGAAGCTGAAGAACCGATGGATGAAGAAGATAAACTAACTATATCAGAAGTCCTGAAATATAGGAAGAAGCATGAAAGTGGTGGGATTAGACAAAGTAGTGACCGTGAGAAATTATCAGGTCAAGCTCATAATTCGGCATCTCCAGTTGCAGAAGAAGGTTCTGTTACTATGATGACATCGAATGAGGGAAATGTGAGCATCGTAGGCAATGGATGTGCTATCAGTAGCTCCTTATTTGACCAACAGCTGCGGGAGCTTAACGCAAGGTGTACAAGGCTTGAAAGTATGGTCAGGGAGTTAAAAGCAGATTCATTTGAGAGAAGCGACTTTTGGACAAGCTTTTGAAAGAAGCCTTTCTTTAGTTGGTATGTTCACAACCTGGCTTTTATTACTTTGCTTTTTGCTTAGTGATGAACACTCTTCTTTCTCTTCATTTGGCTTTTTTTTTTTTGTTTTGTTTGCTGTCTGAATGTGGATGCTATTGTTAGCCGAGTGAGATGGTCGAACATATAAATTAATTTCATCTTTTTAACATGACAGCCATTTTGAAGTGGTAAAGCCTATAAATGTAAAAACATTTTTCTTTCTAGTACTAACTATGCCCGAAGAAGCTACGATAGTTACTGACGGAACAAGACTCACATTTAGACATAATCCATAAGCCAAGGTAGTTAGGTAGATTGTTACTGATCTTATCCTAAAACTCTGTATGCTGTAAGCATAGTATATGTAGACGTCTGAATTTGTTAACTACGTTGAAACATTTGAGAATTGAAAAGAAAATCAAGAAGAAAGATGAACACGAGGGTTTAGAGAGAGAAATATGACTTGTATTAACTGAGGTATAAAATCAGTACTAACACTTTTGTTCTTCCTATCAGTACTTACCTCTTATTACTTTTCGTAAAACACTTTGCATTTTGTTTCTGTTATGCAACATGGTTTCGACCTCTTGAGATCGTGAGAAAAATTTTTCCTTTTTTTTTTTTTTTTTTTTTTTTTTTTTTGGTGCAGGGAAATTTCAGGAAGAGAACAGAACTGTGGAAATATCAGAAACTGCTCTGCTAGTATATTGCAGGTAATATGTTTTGGTGAATACTTAACCTTTTGATCAAAGCCTGCAAATTTGTTAAGATCAAAGAAGTTAATTGCTTTTTTAACCATATATTCTGACCATGAAGAACAAAATTCGTGATTCCGTTTAATTTATCGATTCTCTGTTGAACTTGTGGAGTTAAATATTTGCTCTTTATGTTTAATGGAATTTGTATGACAGTATCTTTTAAGCTTGTACATGAAAATATTAAATTTTCTGGCCAATAGAAGGGGTTTAAATTGAAGTCCCCACTTTCAAAGGTTAAAATGTGGAATACCTTTTTGAATCCGGTTTGGGTGAACTTTTTCCAGCCTAGATAGTGTTTGAGTATCCCATATTGGAGGTCAAGGCCCCTTTTAGCTATTTGGCAATTTGGTTTGGGTCAGATATTCAGATTCTAATATGTTTTATTTTTCCGTGTTGTTGGCCTCCATGACATGAAATATTGAAGTTTTTCGGTTTGGGTTTATTCTATTTTAACTAACATAATTTGATTTGTAAAAAACACCTAATGTAATTTGGCACATTTCTCATGTTGTTGGCTAACTTGCATGCTCTAATATGTAATGATTATTTCGATTGCATAAGGTTTTTAAAACAATGTTTTTGTATTTTTTTTTTTTTTTCTAAACACACCCTAAAGTCCTAATATTCTCTTTCTTCAAGCTATCAAACCCTTTCACAAACTTCATTTAGTACAAAATTCTAAATTAAAAGTACAAACACATTAATAAAGTAAAGCTTATTTTTTACTTATGGAATATGAAATTGACTATTTAGAGGCTCGGATGACACATATATATTTTTTAAATTTTATATTAATTTTTAAATTATTTTCTCTTCCCTCCCACCTAACATTACTTGAATGAATTCAAATCTCCTTTCGAATCTTGGACTAAGAAATCTAGATCATTCAAGAAAGTGAGAGAGAGATTCAAATTTTTGGTTTGTGTGAAATAAGCCAGTAAAAAAGGCTAAAGATTTAAAATTAATGATCCAAATTTTTCGATCCGTCGGCACTGAAATATGAGATCCGGAGAATATCTCGATTCTATCCGAAAGAAGAGTGAACCTGCATTTAAGTGTTTCTTGTATGGAAGGCAGAATCGTGCTAGAAGGTGGAGGATCATGATTGGACCTTCACCTCCAAGCTGAGCATTAATGTAGAAGGATAGAGCAGCCCTCGTACCATATTTTCAGACCAACCAGAACGGACTGTTTCTTCCTCACACTGTCACACACAAAGAGAGACTGTTTTATTAATTCCATCAATGGAAATTGGAAATTAGAAATTAGACAAAACTATTTTCGATTCTCAAGTTAATCACAAAATTCAAAAAAACCCCAATTCACAGCGGCCCAGAAAATCGCATTTCCGAAAACCCCCAAAAAGTTCAAAACTTTCTTAGGAGAGAGAGTATCCCCATTTTCTTCTAGCTCAGAAGCCTTGGATGGAAAAAGGCAGAAGAATCCATGCTCATGGTGGAAGAGAGCGAAGAGGTGAGGGTACTACCATCTGGTGGCAACCCATTTCTCAAAAAAGCCTACTTTCTAAAACCCACTTCGCAGAATTCCTCCATTGATATACCCCTTTTCAAGCTTCCATCCTTTTTCTCCTCCCTTCCATCACATTTCAAGCCAGAGAAATGGCCTTTGAAGGTCAATTTCCGTGGATGGCTTCCACGAGAAAGTAATCATTGGAAAACTTGGGTTCATCAAATTCCTTCTGAGCACCAATCTACTTGGAAGAAGGCTGGCATATACGAAGCGATCTTCAGTTCGACATACCAAATCAAGTGACAAACTGATTTGGTTTTCGGGTTTGCTGAGAAATGGTGTTAATACTTTCATTTTTCCATGGGGTGAAGCAACAATCACGTTGGAAGATGTCATGGTTTTAGGCGGTTTTTCGGTTTTAGGGGACTCTATTTTATGCCCTCTGGAGAGTTCACAACTGAAAGAAATCTATGAGAAACTACGTGCAGAGAAAAGAGAAATTGGTGAATAGGGGAACAGTTACCGCACAACATTGGCAGAGAAAGTTCATGAACAGTGGGAATGAAATCGAGCATAAAGCATTTCTTGTTTTTTGGCTATGCATCTATGTTTTTGTTTGTAATCGTAGTATTATATATAACGATGTTATCCCCGTAGCAATTCATTTAGCTAGGGGGACTCGCATCGCCCTTACACCGGCTGTTCTTGCCAGCATTTATAGAGATTTGGGTGTGTTGAAAAAGGCAATCGTAGATTCTAACTAATTAGAAAGTAGTTGTGGTGCTGTTTCAGACATCATCATTCGATTACCATTTCAGTTAGTTCAGGTTTGGGCATGGGAACGATTCTCGGACCTTAGGCCAGAAAACCCCAATCATCTCAATAATGGCGAGCCAAGAATGGCAACATGGGGCAAAGTAGATGGTCGGGGAGTTGAAAACTTGAGAAAGGTTTTAGACCCAGCCGGAGAAGAGTTCTTGTGGCGGCCTTATGCATTGGATGTCGTTGAGAACTGGCATTTGCCTGAATACTATCCACAAAAGAGAAAGTGGGTTTCGGTTGGACCTGATTCGGGTGATGAACTACAGTCATTTGTTAGATGCTTGAGGTTCAGCAAGCTAGTCGGACTTTTTGGTACTATAGAGCATTACTTTCCGCATTGGGTAGCTATGCAATTTGGATACGATCAAGATCTTGCTTGTTCTGTTACTCAACTGAAGCACAAGAGGCATTACACCAAGGAAACCAAGAAGGTAATACTGTATCTTCCATCTTGGCTTTTCGAGGCCGGTGTCAGCACAAATTACTTGAAGTGGTGGAACCGATCAGTGTCAGGTTCCAAAGATGCATGTGAAGCAGCTGTGCCACGGAAAGAGATATCAGAGAGATCAAAGAGTATGAAATTGCTACTATTGAGGGCGAACCACCCTTCTGTTCCTTCTGGTTTTCCTTCCAAACATAAACGAACAGAAGCTGAAGAACCAATGGATGAAGAAGATAAACTAACTATATCAGAATTTCGGAAATGTAGAAAGAAGCATGAAAGTAGGGGGATTAGACAAAGTAGTGACCGTGAGAAATTATCGGGTCAAGTTCATAAAATGGCATCTCCAGTTGCAGAAGAATGTTATGTTAATACCATGAAGTCCGATGAGGGCTTTGTGAGCATCGCAGGCGATGGATGTGCTAGCAGTAGCTCTTTATTTGAGAAAAAGCTGTTGGAGCTTGAAGTTAGGTGTACAACAGTACAAGGCTCGAAAGAATGGTGGGCAAGTTAGAGGGATGTACATTGTAGTAAAGCTTTAAAACGAAGGGCGTGTTTCAGTTGGTATGCCCAAAACCATGCTTTTATTACTGTGTTTTCGCTTCAATATCACAAGTGATGAACACATATCGTTGTCTGAATTTGGAATGCTTTTAGTTTGTAGCGGAACAAGGTTGAACATACAAAGTAACTTGATTTTTTTTTAACAATACAGCGACTTTTTGAGCGATAACAACATTCTAAAAACTTGAATTACTGCTCACAAGCTAGCAGACATGCAATTTTAGTTTCATTTTTCAGGAAGTCGACGCTCTGTTACTTTATTACAAATACAAATTATGTGTAAAACACTTGCAGTTTGTTTCTGCTATTCAACATAGCATTGACTTCTTGAAATCGTGAGTTTTGAAGTTTTTGTCTTTCTGTTTTTTGTGTGCAGAAGAAAATGGAGTAAAAGAGTCGAACTCTAGGAATATCAGAAACTTCGAAGATGTTCCATGCATTGCTTATACGTTGCGGCTGGAATGTATTGGTAACTACTCAACCTGTTTGTCAAAGCCTACATATATCAATAGGTTCTGAAATTAGTTTCTTAGTGAACAAACTAACAATGTGGTTTGCCTAACATCATCATCTTCTTCTTCTTCGTTTGCTTTCACTTGTTAGACCATTTTCATCCATCCAAACCCGCCGCCAACTCACGGTTAGTTACTATGCCAAAACATGTCCTCAACTTGAACAACTCGTCGGATTCATCACATCCAACAGCTCAAAGAGTCGCGCACCTGTTTCCGGCCTGGCATCCATTCGCCATTTCTTCCACAACTGCTGTGTAGAAGTAAAGCACTAATCACACCACACAACCATGCACATTGGCTTGGGAAGTATACCACCATAAAATCACCTGAAGTGATTTTATGGAGAGGATCATAAAAAATCAACACAACTCAAACCAACGTCTTTAACTAATGTGCAAATACCAAATATACCCTTTACAAAATCAAATCAAATCAAATCTCTAGCTAGTTAATTTCCTAAATAAACTGACAAATTTCAACAGATTTGTCATGAATATATTACTTAACATCTACATCGGTGATTTGTTTCTTACATTTAAATGACTAAACCATTTCTGATTTGAATGATTTTTGTAACGATAATCTTCAAATGAAGATTAAGAATTTGAAAGCTTTTTATTATAAAATTTATACGGTAAAAACACATTATTCACAAAAAGTGGAATATGTGCTTCCCCAACGAAGAGATACAATTATTATTATTACTTTCAAATTTGCTCAATGTAAAATCTCATTCATTGCAATTTCAGGATGTAAATATTATGCTAAATCTTGCAATCTCATTTCTTTTATGGGCCATTTGAAAACCATTTGTTTTCTGTTTTCATAAATTGAAAATTGTTTTTAAAAAAATGAAAATCATTTGATAAATACTCAAAGTTTTTAGTTTTCATACCAAAAGTGAAATCACTTTCTTTATCTTTTCAGATTTTTTTTTATAAGTTTTACTCTTTAATTTTCATTTTTTATTTTTTAAAAATAAAAATAATTATTAAACGAATTTTTAACCAAAAAAAAGTTTATATTCCGAAAAAAAAAAGGGTATTAAACGGACCCTTGATAAACAAATGAAGGAGAACAATACACTTTACCTTCAGTTCCAAACTCTACCGACACTAAAGCCAAACAAAGCAAAAGGAACAGTAGGTCCCGCAACAACAGAGAATTCGGGCCCAGTGGGACAGAGTCAAAGAGTACTCGCACCTTTGCGTACGCATATTTCGAGGAAACAGTGAGTTGTGGGCGTTTCGAACCCGACAGAGCAGAGATAGCAGAGCCATGGAAGCGCAGACGATGAAGAAGGAGCTGGCGGTGGCGGTGGCACTTGTTCTCTTCACAGTCTTGATCTCCGGCGTCGGAGCCTGGACTGGTGAAATCCACGGCAGAGTTGTTTGCGATGTCTGTGGCGACTCCGCCGTCGGACCCGAAGATCATGTTCTAGAAGGTCAGCTTCTCTCTCTCTTTGCTCAACCCACCGATTACCCATTCATTTATTTTTACGATTATTTGTTATTGATGAAAATTCTGAGCTGGGTTTTTATCTTTGGCTTGTGATTTTTATGGGTTGGTAGTTTTTTTTTTTTTTTTTTTTTTTTATCATTTCTCGTTCATCTGTTTGAGTAATTGGGCGGTAATTTTGATGGGTTGTGGATGATCATAAAAATGGTTCTTTTTTCCAATTGATGTTTTTCGGATGTGTTTTGCCAGCTTGTTTAAGAGCGTAATTAGATTACAGTGACATGATTTTTCTGAGAATTTTGAAAAAATTGAAATTTCTTGGTATTGTTGTTTGATTATTTTGCCAGTCTGATTTTTTGTAATTTTATTGTTCTGTTTGAGCTATATGATTAACGGGTTTGGAATACTTTTCGCGTCCTAGATACGAAGATGTATAAGAATTTCAGGTTTTCGCCTAGTCCTTAGAACGATAGCAAATCTTTACAAGTAGACTAAGATCACACGAGTAGAACAATGATTTATGTCATTTTACTGCACAAGGTCTTTTCATATTCCAATTTGAATTTGTCGCCTAACGGTATGTTTACTTGCTAGAAATGGTAATGAAAGGGATGGTATCATTCTCATTCCTGACATATCATGCATTTACTAACACACAAAGGATGAAAAAGGAGGTGGATCACACGTTGAAAGTATGTATTCCATCACCAGTTTCAACCAGGTCTTATGTCATTCCAAAAATCGCTCTCATACCATTCTTATACTTGAACAATTTGATTTCTATGCATTTGTACTTCATCAAGAATACCGTGTGATTATCAAGACGTGGTGATTCATGTACTTAAAAAAAAAAAAAATTGCCTAGAAATCCAAATTTGCATTTAACATTTGCTAAACAGGTAGGGCGACCATGATATTTGAATTTTTATTGGTTTGGCGAATTGCTATCAAGGTGTGGAACAGATGCCCAATCATTTTGCTCAGTAGGAAACATGTTATAGTTTTGCCTATCTTTACAGAAAATATTGTGGTTGAAAATTTTCAGTAGCAATCTGATAGAAAATGTTTTGACATCCTGGTACATGGATTCTAGGTTCCATTTCCAATGGTCGAACATGAGATTTAAGCGATTTGTGGAGACCTCTCTACCTTTGCTCAATTGGTCATCCAATTAGTAGAAAAAACTTGACATAACTGCTATTTCATTATGTTCATGCATGCATTTTACACTTGATCTTGAGGTTGATCTTGTTGGATGAAGTTGTTGTGCCTTGGCTGATTATCTTCACCAACATACAAACCCACAGTTGAATAGTTTAAAATACAAGAAATAAAGACACCGAAAAATTTACGAGGTTCGGCAAAAACCTGCCTACGTCCTCGGAGAGATATTGCTCTTCACTATGAGAAAAACAGTACAAGTTACACATGGGTTAAATCGACATAACCCAATCCCATATCCCTTGTACACCCACTCACATAATTTTCCCAAGAGCCTCACTCTACCCCAAGAGTTCTTTCACAAGAGACCTTTCACTCTAGCTCTCTTGATTTCTCTCTGCAACTCTCTCACACCTGTGCCCTTGTTTTGTCAAATGCTCTCACCATCTCTTTTTATGCTTTTCTTAATCCAAGCCTTCTCCCACCCGAAAGCCAAATAATTATGGCTTTGAAAAAGCCACAAAACATGGTTTTGAAAAAGCCACAAAACATGGCTTTGAAAAAACCACAAAACATGGCTTTGAAAAAGCCACAAAACATGGAACTAATTTGGCCACTATCCAACAATCTCCACCTTGGCCAAATTCGAAAACATCACAGAGACTCGAATCAACATTGTACCAAAGTCCATTGGCCTTACGTACCAGCATGCACACACTGAATCAACCTCGTTAGTCCTGTTCCGATTCAGTCACTGCCAATGCATGTGCAGCTGCTGCAAGCAAAAAAAACATTTAGCTTCAGACAAGATCTTGACACATCCTCGTCTCCTCCAGCAGGTTTTCCTCCTCTTCATTGTCTGCAACTTGGAAACTTGTCAGGGCACCCATTTCCAGCAACACCCGTCGAGCCAGACAAACATTCCTCACACTTCTCATTCTTCAGGACCATCTCATCACCTGTGAATCTCATAGCTCCACCTGCTGCAAAACCCCTGCAACACTTGAGACTATACATCACCAGGAGATGTGTTGCTTCGAGTACCTAGAGGGCATACTCGAAGTTTTCGAATTTGGCCAAGGTGGAGATTGTTGGATAGTGGTCAAATTAGTTTCATGTTTTGTGGCTTTTTCAAAGCCATGTTTTGTGGTTTTTTCAAAGCCATGTTTCGTGGTTTTTTCAAAGCCATGTTTCGTGGCTTTTTCAAAGCCATAATTATTTGGCTTTCGGGTGGGAGAAGGCTTGGATTAAGAAAAGCATAAAAAGAGATGGTGAGAGCATTTGGCAAAACAAGGGCACGGGTGTGAGAAAGTTGCAGAGAGAAATCAAGAAAGCTAGAGTGAAAGGTCTCTTGTGAAAGAACTTTTGGGGTAGAGTGAGGCTCTTGGGAAAATTCTGTGAGTGGGTGTACAAGGGATATGGGATTGGGTTATGTCGATTTAACTCATGTGTAACTTGTACTGTTTTTCTCATAGTGAAGAGCAATATCTCTCCGAGGACGTAGGCAGGTTTTTGCCGAACCTCGTAAATTTTTCGGTGTCTTTATTTCTTGTATTTTAAACTATTCAACTGTGGGTTTGTATGTTGGTGAAGATAATCAGCCGAGGCACAACAATTGGTATCAGAGCTTTGTTGGAAGCTTTGGTTCATTGAAGGTTCAGATTTATTATTCACCATGATGACTACAAACATGTCGTTTTCAGTTGAGAAGTTTAATGGGAATGGCAGTTTTACTCTCTGGCAGATGAGAGTAAAGGATGTCTTGACTCAACAAGACTTGGTTAGAGCTTTGAAAGGAAAAGATGGGAAGCCTAAAGAAATGACAGATGACCAGTGGGAGGAGCTGGAGTCGCGTTGTGTTAGCACGATTCGACACTGCATAGCTGATAACATTATCAACAATGTTATGGATGAAGATTATGCGCCTGCAATGTGGGAGAAGTTGGAAAAACTCTATATTGCTAAGAGTTTGACCAACAAGTTACATCTGAAGAGGAAGCTGTACAAGCTGAAGATGGATGAAGGCGGGAATCTCATGGACCACATGAATGTGTTCAATGGATACTTGGATCAATTGAGGAAAGTTGATGTTAAGGTTGAGGAAGAAGATAAAGCCCTCTTACTTCTTACCTCATTTCCATATTCGTATGAGAATCTTGTGACAACCTTATTGCATGGAAAAGATACAGTAAGTTTGGAGCAGGTGCAGGCTTCTTTGGTGTCTTATGATACACAAAAGAGGAAGACCATTGTTGATGGTGGGCACGAGACTGCTTTAGTTGTTCAAGGTTGGAATCAGGGAAGAAAATTGGGAGGAGGATTTGAGAGAGACAGCAGGTTCAAATCAAGCTCCAAAGGCAAGGGACCACAATGCTATGACTGCAAAGAATTCGGGCATAAAAGGATAAATTGTCCTTTGAGAAAAAGAAAGGATGATCTTGGTCCAGGTAGCAGCAATTTTGTGGCGGAAGACTTCGAGTATGCCCTCTAGGTACTCGAAGCAACACATCTCCTGGTGATGTATAGTCTCAAGTGTTGCAGGGGTTTTGCAGCAGGTGGAGCTATGGGATTCACAGGTGATGAGATGGTCCTGAAGAATGAGAAGTGTGAGGAATGTTTGTCTGGCTCGACGGGTGTTGCTGGAAATGGGTGCACTAACAAGTTTCCAAGTTGCAGACAATGAAGAAGAGGAAAACCTGCTGGAGGAGACGAGGATGTGTTGAGATCCTGTCTGAAGCTAAATGTTTTTTTTGCTTGCAGCAGCTGCACATGCATTGGCAGTGACTGAATCGGAACAGGACCAACGAGGTTGATTCAGTGTGTGCATGCTGGTACGTAAGGCCAATGGACTTTGGTACAGTGTTGATTTGAGTCTCTGTGATGTTTTCGAATTTGGCCAAGGTGGAGATTGT
Organism: Pyrus communis; assembly: GCF_041283825.1. Classification (NCBI taxonomy): domain Eukaryota; kingdom Viridiplantae; phylum Streptophyta; class Magnoliopsida; order Rosales; family Rosaceae; genus Pyrus; species Pyrus communis. Next base: position 6,885,976 of record NC_142567.1, read on the forward strand.
TGGATAGTGGCCAAATTAGTTCCATGTTTTGTGGCTTTTTCAAAGCCATAAAACATGGCTTTGAAAAAACCACAAAACATGGAACTAATTTGGCCACTATCCAACAGAAGTTCAACCCTTTAAAGCATTAGGACATCCTCACTAACACAACTTACAAGTTGGGTTTTTTCTTTTCATGACTTTGTAGATTTTAGAAAGCAACTTTTAATCTATAAACCATGAAAACAAGATGCAGTTTATTCATCCCAATGTGCTTTTCTAAAACCTTTTTGTTGGGTGATTACGTCTACTAGTTTTTGTGTCCACCTGCTACATGAACTATGATAAGTCCACATCCACGCGATCTTCTGGTGATTTTTATTATTTGAATCTGGTAATGAAGTTAAAATGGTATAGGGCGTTTAAGCTTTTAACCGCCATCTAGGGTGCATTTAATATTCAGAAGGGTGAAGTGAATAATTTTGAGCTTTGATTCATTATGGTGCAGGTGCTGAGGTAGCTGTACTGTGCATTACGAAATCAGGGGAAGTTCTAAATTACCAGGCATTCACGAATGATAAGGGGGTATATACGGTGGCAGAGACAATGCCCGAGAGTGACAGGTGGGATGCATGCCTGGCACGACCTATCAGCAGCTTCCATGAGCACTGCACTCATCTCGGGGGTGGTAGCTCAGGCGTAAAGTTCACTTACAATCACCCATCCGGCTATTCTCACACCGTTAAAACTTTCGTCTATCAACCAGCAATTGTACCGGCATACTGCATTTGAGAATTCTAGGATCGATGTACATCTTTACTCCGTAGTTGCAGTATGAACTTTGCTTCAACTGAAGGGAAGGGGGAAAGAGATTATGTAATTATTAGAGGGCTTGTGTGAGGTTAATGGTGCCATGTAGTTTGTGCCGAACATCGTTCTTGTTAGTATTAAAACCCAATCCTTGATTGGAATAGCTTACAGATACACTTTGCTGTTGGAAACTAGCTTTCATCGATTCGAGTTAAGCGTCTCGCGAGTCATGACACTCTTGCAGGAACTCCGATCGATTGTAAGTTGTAACAGGTTTCGTGTTCATCAAGTCATCGGCCGGATGCAAAATTCTAGAGATTCTAAAAAAGGAATACAAACGATGTATATCGAAAATGCAGTTTTCATCCTCCCATTGTTAGAGTCATTTACATTTTATGATTGGCCCGGCCTAAAGCTTGATGCATTTCTTCATCCAAAGCATTCGATCATTGGGCTCAAGTCCATCCATGAAGGCCTGGTTATTCGGCGGGTCAAATAAAGCAGATTTTATTCTCTAGACTCAAACAATTTTAATTTTTTTTTCATGCTCCGACACTACATATTTTACAAAAAATAATACTTGACTACTCAAGAATGAGCAGGAACGCCTTAAGAAATCGTTCTTAATCGTTAGTGGTTCTACCTCCTATTTTTTTATGAAGAGAATGAATCTTTTTACGGTAGAATCAGAAGAAGAAAAAAAAGAAAAAAAAAAGTTTGGATTTCCTGTTGGAATGATTCAAAATTCTTCGTGTTCGAGTTACAGAGCTTTGTGCTTATGATAAAAATCGTTCATATTATGAGTCACTTTGTAAAAATCATCTCTACAAAAAAATGAATTAAAACTAAAGTCGTTTAGTTAATCTATTGTAGCAAATACACAAAGTCAGTGATGTTTTTACTAGTTCCGTTCATTTATTTTATACAATTCAGTGACTAACTTTAGTTTTAATTGATTTTATGCATAGACGATATTTGTAGAATGATTTATAATTTGAACGGTTCCGATCATATACACCAAGTTCTTTAAAACGACAATGAACTGTTTTGAGTATGAACTCCTACTCGTCTTTTGAGTAGCCAAGTATTGTTCTTCTACAAATATAACACTACTACTAGTCAGATAGCATTTTTAAATCACACTATATGATAAAGTGATGTATAATTTAATCAAGAATTCTGTTTCATTATGTTTGATATCAATTAAGTACATCACATCGTACGTTATTAAATGTAGTGCAAAAATATAGTGAATGAATCCAAATAAATCGAATTCATTGATCATATGAATCCAATTAAACCCTATAACTAAATAAACAAATTTGATTTCTTAATGTACAAAATAAAAATAACAACTGTAGCAGTCAATGCCCGTTTCTTAGATTCCAATTTTCGAAGCTTTGCACTTAAATTGGCAGATAACCTACCACCTCCACCGTAGAAAAACTAACCGTTATCGGCAAATGTACACATCCAACGGTCAAAACACCAGCCCGATAAAACAAAGCGCGTTTCGGGTCTCAGTTTGCTAACACGTTTTCCAACCCGACCTTTCAATCATCACGGCCAGAAAATCTCCACCGTCCAACTGTATTCTTCAAGCCACGTGTCCTCCGCCTCCCTCTATATAAACCCCCGACCCTTATACTTAAACCCATCATTCACTCAGTCGCCTCACAATTCTCAAAACCCTCACAGAATTCCTCTCTCTCTCTCTCTCTCTCTCTCTCTAAAAATCTTTGTTTGAGTTCTCCCTTTCTCTCTCCACAATGGCTCGATTCAGCGGCGTCGTTATGGTGCTAATGGCTTCTCTCCTGCTGGCCTCGACCGGGGCGCAATCCCCTGCATCATCACCAGCCAAGTCTCCTGCACTTTCTCCCAAAAAATCTCCCGCCGCCCCTTCTCCGTCGAGCACTCCACCTACGGCCGCTCCTTCTCCATCGACCACTTCACCAGCGGCTTCTCCTTCCACATCTCCCGTCACCGACTCTCCACCTTCTCCCCCACCGTCCTCTCCTGCGGCGGCGACTGTTCCCTCTTCAGTTTCTGGATCTCCCTCCGAGGCTCCCGCTCCTGCTAACGGTGCCGTTTTGAATCGGTTCTCCGCCGCCGGGGCTCTAGCTGTTGGAGTTTTCGCTGCAGTCATTGTTATGTAGAGTGGCGGTGTTTATGCACTTTTGAATTTCCATTTATTATTGTACTAAATTCATTTATTCATTTATATTTCACTATTTATAAATTTGTAGCGCTGTTATGTGAGAATATATAGAGATACATTTTTCTGATTATTATTTCAGTGTGTTATCACCAAATTACCCCTACATTCATGATTCATCCAAGTACCTACGTAACTCGGCTCTTGCCCGGGATCCTGAAGGGTCGGCTTAAGAAGAAACTGAAATAATCACCTGACCGTTTTTAGCCCATTGCCGTTATTACGATCTAGTAATATTTTTTTTTATTTTAATGATAGGGTATGTTGGAGTTCCAACCCTACTCGTCTGTAACTTCTGTTTTTGGCCATATGAGAGGACGAAATTGGTGTGTTCGAGGAACTTCTTGAGCCTAATCGAACCTGCATGTTAATTTCAAATTGGAACCATGTACATAGGGAATTGAGGCCGGGAAGGTTTTAACCCTACCAATCTTATGCCGCCCAGTTTGGTTGTGCTAGGGAGTTTTTGCCACTATCTTTGCCCCAAAAACCGCCTAGACGCATCCTAAAACTAGCTTTTTAAAAAAAAATTGGTAAGAAATGACCGAATAAACGTAGTTCCTTTCCCTTAGAATTTATAAAAATAAAAAAAAATGCAACAAAAACAAGAAACGAACATAAACAATACATAGAAAATACGATATAAAATAATGAAAATATGTAAAATAGGTCAACAAACATAAACGATGACATAGTCACACCCTAATTTAAACCCCTAAAGTGAAACATGTGAAGCACTGAGTCTTCTCACAATTGAATTACTGTCTGTGTTTTTTCTTTCTTTTCAAATCTCACTTGGGCTAAAGCATGAGACAAATTCTAAATGAAATGTCATGTAATCAAATTTGAAGGTAAGAGTAAGCTCCAACCGATATGTTAATCCTATGTAGATTGACATATGAGTTTTCACATGTCAAATTTGACATATGAGAAAAGATGATATCAAATCATTTTTAATTATTCTATTGTATGGATCTCATTAATGCACCAATTATAAAAATTGAAAATTTAATTTAATTGATTTATTTTTAAAATGAATCTTACAAATATCATTTATAACAAAAAATATAAATTGGTTAGAAATATCGGTTGGAAAAAAAAAATCTGACATTACCATATCAGCCATCAAATTAACATTTGACATTTATCTTTTGACATCTCATTTGGAGATACTCTTAGTTACCTCACAAAGATATATCCGCTTAATTGTAAAAACCGTTCATTTTAATTTTACATAAATCAAACAAATTAAAAATTATTTAATCATTTTTTTTTTTGTATATTCAATAAAATTACAATTTTGGTATGATAAAAAAAAATTATAATCTTAGCCAACATGCCCTATCTCCAATTTTCCACTCTGGCACTTGAAATTCATTTTTTATTTTGTTTTAGTTAAAAACAAGACAATTGGTGGCAAGCCATTGTTATTTACCTTTTCCCGCCTCGAAGAGGCTATATGAAATTTCCCTCTGCCCGTAGCCACAGTTAAACAGACTCACTAACTTGGAGCATTGAATTCAGAACTTTTCTTATTTTTTTTGTTTTTTTAGAGAACTACCATCTACATCTTTACTACTGGGCCATTTGCTGTGGACCGTGGTTGGCACTTTGAAATTGAAAGAAAGGATCCGTTTGCTTTAATAAAACAATCTGGGAGTGCCAAAAAAGAAAAGAAAAGAAAAGAAAAAAGATTTCAAAAGGAAAAAGACAAGTCCGACAAAAATAAAGTCAAAAGAAAAAAAGAAGCAAATCTGCCAGATAACCTACCATCTGCACCGTCGGAAAATTAACCGTTACACGCTGTAAAGTGTACATCCAACGGCCATTAAAAAAAATGCCAGCCCGGTGCACTAAACAAACCGTGTTTCGCCTCTGAGTTGGTAACACGACTTTCAATCATCACAGCGACAAAATCTCGACCGTCCAACGATATTCTACACGCCACGCGTCTCCTCCCCCTCCCTCTATATAAACCCCCGATCTCCTCTCCTTAAATCCCATCAGCAACTCGCCTCTCAATTCTCAAACCCTCAATAGATTCCTCTCTCTCGCTCTCTCTCTAAATCTCTGTCAAAGTTTCTCTCTACAAATGGCTCGATTCAGCGGCGTCGTTTTGGTCCTAATGGCTTCCCTCTTGCTGGCCTCGACGGGGGCGCAATCCCCTGCATCGTCTCCGGCCAAGTCTCCTGTCCTTTCTCCCAAACAAGCTCCCGCCGCTCCTTCTCCGTCGAGCACTCCACCTACGGCCGCCGCTCCTTCTCCATCGAGCACTGCACCATCGTCTTCGCCTTCCTCATCTCCCGTCGCCGACTCCCCACCTTCTCCCCCATCGTTGTCTCCGGCGGCTGTTCCCTCTTCAGTTTCTGGATCTCCCTCCGAGGCTCCAGTTCCTGCCAATGGTGCCGTTTTGAATCGGTTCTCCGCCGCCGGAGCTCTAGCCGTTGGGGTTTTCGCTGCAGTCATTGTTATGTAGAGTGGAGGTGTTTAAGACTTTTGGTTGTCAATTTATTATTTTGTGTGGATTCATTTATTCATTTATATTTCATAGTTTTAAATTTGTAACACTGTTATATGGAATACAAAGAGACATTTTTCTGTCAATTATCATTTGAATATGTGGTTTTACCAAATTAGCCTAGAATTCTTGAAGAATTTCAATTTGGTTTTGTTGCCTTCAAAATCTAACTCGTCGGCATTCGGCACCTTCTGTTGTCACCTCTGTAATTGGCTAATTGGACACTGGGTATGAGTGGCTGTTTGGGAGTGCTTTTCAAAAAAGTGCTTCCACAAAATAAAGAAAGAACGTTTATGAAGAGGAAATTGAAGCAATAGTCTCTCAATTTTAATTTAATTGGAGCAATGGTTCATTAATTTTAATTCAATTAGAGCAATGGTCTCTCAACTTAAACTCAGCTGGAGCAATGATCTATTAACTTCAACTCTAATCCAGTTGGAGCAATGATCCCTCAACTTTAATCCACCCAACTGTAGTAATGTTTCTTCCAACATAACTCATTTTAACAGAGTTAACTAAAAGGATTATAGATGCACGTTTTGATAAATTAAGAGATCAATGATCATTAATTTTCAGTTGAATGATCATTATTCCAATTAAATTAAAGTTGCTATAATTTTCTTGTTTATGAATTATAAAGATGTTCGAAACAAAAGTTTCTTAGGTTGTAAAAGCACTTAGAAGCATCTCTCTTTAGCTAAAGTGCTTTTTCGATGCCCTAGGTTATGAATTTGGATTCTCTCCCTTTATCGGCCGAAGCCAATTTAACTCTAAAACTGGCAATCCAAAAATAAATCTTGCTAGAAACTTATTATTATGGCACGTATATACGCATTTTTCAATGGGCCTATTATTTTTTGGCAACAGAAAATTGTGGAATCATTAGAACAGTCAAATTGCCAAATTTGAAACATCTTTTTACCATTAGAAGAAGAAAAATACCAATTAACTTAGAGCTCAAAGTATTATAAAAAGGATAGTGCTATTTTAATTATGTGGGGATGAGTTCATTTTGCCACTTGCAAATAATGTATTTTTATCATAAAAATTTAATGATCAGAACCGTTCAATCTTTTACCATCATCGCTACAAAAAATCATTCAAATTGGATATCGTTTAGTCATCCAAATATATTAAATAAGTCAACGTTCATTATGAATATGTTATTTGATACCTAAATTATTGATTTATTTGATATATTTTAATGATTAAACGATCTATTATTCGAATGATATTTTATATGTTTATTTTTAAATGAAGATTAAGAGTTGTACCGTTTCAATTATGAAATTTTTAAGGAATTGTTATTGGCACTTCAAAAATCTCATTCTACACTCCAAACTTTCTATAATTGGAAAGAAAAATACACTTGTGAGAAGTGTAGAATGAGATTTTTAGAGTGCCAATAACACTTCCCAATTTTTATAATGAAGATACAGCAGTTGCAATGTGACATCCCGTCCCGAAACTATTAAAACGTACATGTGAAATGACCCTTTTACCCCTAGTTTGTTTTCGTTATGTTGTTTGGTTGTTTGTGTGGTGTTGGCATGTGTTGGGCCACACACACACACACACACACTCTCACTGTCTCTCTGTCCTTTCTCTGTCTCTGTCTCGCGTCTCTCTCTCCCTTCCCATTCACCATAAACGTACGGACACACACACAACTCGCTCAAATCATCACAGATCGAAGGAACCAAGTACATTTTCGAGCTCGTGAGGCTCGTGCGAGTGTAACCATACCATTTTCAGGTGAGAACTCTAACGTTTTCACGTCGATTCGAGGTGGTCCGATTTGAGTACTATTCATGCAAAATTAACTTAGCAAGTTTTTGGGATTTTGAAGCTCGTAGGTAGCTTGGGGAGGTTCCCAGGAGTCTCGGAGTGCTTCGTTGGAAGAGTTTTGACGTTGGGATCACCGTGGTCGAAGTTGGCCGATTTTGGATTGTGTGGACAGGTATGATCTCGTGGGTTTTGACCTTTAAAAGTGGTATATCGTTGTTCTCCTAGTTCTAGGCTTTAATTTGGTGTAAAAATCGTGGAAAATGGTTGAGAAACGAGAGAGAAAACGAAGTTAGAAGATTTTTCCAGTTTCCGGCGCCGGCGACGTCACCGGAGGTTTGCCGGGGAAGGAGACGGAATATTCCGTCAGACTTGACGGAATATTCCTGACGCCGTTGACGGAATCCGTTAGAAATAACGGAATATTCCTAACGCCGTCAGCGTGCCAGGCACGTGCCTGCGCGTGGCCAGCGCGTGGGGGCGCGTGCGGCGGTGGAAAATTTTTCTAAAAATTTGGGGATGTTCCTGAGGTTGAGTAGGTCACGTTGGTATATTCAATTGTCCATTTTGAGCAATGTATAAGAAGTTATTACGAGAAGTGGTTATGTGCTTTAAAATTAACGTTTTTGTAGTTGTTTCGCGTATAGGTGATACGTATCCCGAGGACGAGCGTGGTCACTCGAGGCAGGGGGGCTACGACCCTTCCACTTACCAGTGAGTGGGCTTTTGGTTTTCCGTATCTACCTATATACTATATTTTTCCCAGAAATTGATTTAAATGCTTATTAGTTATGCCATGCATTACATTATCGTTATTTATGCATCGTTGGTTACGTTAGTAGTTGCATATATATATATATATATATATATATATATATATATATATATATATATATACATATGCATATTGGGTGCTGTGGACGCACAGGTAAGTGTCAGGTAAGTGTTATTCATGTTTACATTCAGTAGCGATTCGAGATGCTTAGAGAGCTCATAACCTGCACCCCCGGTGTTAGTGCTCCCGCCCAGAGTAGGGCACAGTCCTTCACGTGATGTTCACCTCCCGCACCACACGCTCAGCTTGGATCCAAGTTAGGTGCACAGTCCTGTCGTACAGACCACTTTAGGTGGTTCCGACTCGTAGGTGACCCGCGATTATTCGCCCAGCCTTCACGTGATCGTAGCACTAGAGCGTATATATGTATTACACCCAGGCCTGTCGTACAGACCACTTTAGGTGGTTCCGACTCGTGGGCAGGTTCAGTTATTGAGTTTGAGATTTGAGCTCTAGATGCAGCCGTACAGGTCACGTTAGGTGACTCCGACTGCCAGATTACATGTTATTGACATGATTTATACCTGAGCACTTGCATATCATTATGAGGTTTCGACATGGCATATATTTGTGCATGTTTGGCATATATACTATACGTATATTTATTTTCTGGGAAGTATACAGGTTTTACGGCGAGGGGTTAGAATGTATTTGATTAAATGGTTTTCTAAAAGCTTTGTTTTTGCCCACTCACACTTTTGTTTTGCGCCCCTCCAGGTTCTAGTGGTCTAGCGGGTTCGGTGGTTTCCCAGAGGGTTCTCCCGGCTTTTCTGACAGACACTCACCAGCGTAAGGTCACCTTCGGGTGTACTATTGTCGCATCTTTTTCTTTTGGACTGCTGTAGACTTATTGCTCTGAACTTAGCGTCTCACTTACGCTAGCACTTGTTTTAGTACTCTGTATGCTAGTTTTTAATTATTCGTACTTTTTATATTACTATTTTATTAGCTTCCGCACGTGCACATGGTTACGTCACCTCCGTGTGATGGCCAGCACGCCCTGATCTCGGTTGGGGTGTGTCATGCAAGTAAAGGAATGAGCTTCTCCCCAAAGAGAGAATGCTAATATTTTCCTTATAAAGAGAGCTAAGAAGACTCAAAAGGAAGACTTTTCATGGACTCTCTTCTATCTCATATTTTTTATACAATATTTCTTAATACTGACACAAAAATTAACGTTAAACTGTGAAGTGATATAAACTTATACAATATCACACTTTAAAAAAGTATCCTTGTCATTTCACCCTTATAAAAATTAAAGACTTTCGAATTTGCCACAAAATTTGAATCTAAAACCACAAAAGTTGAATGATAATACTAAACCATTATCATTTAGCCAACTTCTAGTTTATAGTCCATTAATGTGGAGTTCGGATTCTTGTTCGGTTCTTTTTGTAATGGTTCCATAGATCCTTAAATCATGTACGTTCATCGTACATCTTGTAATTAAAAATCATTTTAAATATTTTTATTTAAAAATAAACCTAAATAGTACTTGACAAAAACTAACCACACGATGTACGATGAACATAAACGATTCACGAATCTCCGAATCCTTAACGAATGGATTTAGAGAGGATCTTGTCTGATTAATATGAGGACTCGTGTGCTTACTGTGGGCCCGGGCGCTGAGGTGTCAAGAAATGGGAGGACCTCTGGACGTGGCCAGCAGCCAAGTAATCTATTAACTATATATGGGCCCGGGCGCTGAGGTGTCAAGAAATGGGAGGACCTCTTGACGTGGCCAGCAGCCGTGTAATCTATTAACTACATGCACCGCAAAATGTCGAAAATCTACCCTCACCCCCCGCCACGGCCCCCCAACATGGAAGGCAACTTTCCACTACAAGTCTACAAAGCGAGATACGAAATGGGGGGTAAAATTGTCCATCGGACAAATTAACGCCCAATGGAAAAACCGTTGGAAGACTCCAAATAAGAAACTGAAAATACATTGAGTTGTCTGCGTTCGATAGACAGACGCAGAATAAGCTCGAACTCAAAGCTCCCAGAGAAAAAATGATACAATGGCTGACGAGGTTGAGAGCTGCATTTGGCGCCTCGTTCATCTGGCTCGTTTGTTTGATTTACTTCACCCAGGTTCTCTCTCTCTCTCTCTCTCTCTCTCTCTCTCTCTCTCTCTAGAATTATATATTTTTTGTTGATCCCGGTGTACTTTGAATCTCGCTGTTTAATTAATTTCTTGATTTTTGAGGAAATTAATTTTCTGGGGCTTTGCGGAATGAGGTTTTTTGAGCTTCTAGGAGGTGGAGATTGGGGATTCTAAGGTTTTGGGTTTCTGGGTTTTGTGTTTTTATTGATTTGGGTGATTTTTGAGAGAGATCTGTATTTGAAAGTGTCCTTATTTAGAAATTGGGAATGATATTAGGAGGCATGTGAAATTTTTGATCTTTCGAAGTATCAAAATTGAACACGATTGATGTGAAATTGTTTCTTGGATGTGGGTTTTAAGAAGAATCTGTATGGTGATTGATAAGTGGCTTACCAGCTGAAAGATCCTTTGTATGGTGATTGATAAGTGCCTGTTTGATGTATGGCAGGGTTTCAGATCCTTTGTATGGACGGCAGTGTCTTACCAGCTGAAAGATAGGCTTAAGTTGTCTCCATCGTCTTCCCAGTTCGCGTTTTCGATAGCTTTCTTTCCATGGAGCATTAAACCGCTATACGGGTATGGATCTTCTGTTACTCAGTACACACAAGGAACGTGCACGTTTTCGATATTTCAGATAATTTAGATGTGTTCTTAAGTATGTAAGCATTAAAAAGCTTTCTTCTTTGTAACAGCTTCCATAACACTTATGTGCTGCTTGTTTGCATCCATTTTTATTTGAATTCAAAGCACAAATTAGTCCTCGTAGTGAAGCCATTTAGAAACAAATTTGGAGTAATTTAATGAAAAAGAAATCATCATTTAATGTGACAAAAGATGTGCTTGATTCTTTTGCTTATTCTCAGAAGGGTACTGTCGTCCTAAGCATTGAATTTATGTTATAGCTCAGAGAGTCAGAATGGGGGACATGCTTTTTTGTCTTTTGCAATGTGCCCACATATTAATACATTTCATGCGAGTGCATGAGCAAATACAGACATAGAGTTAGCCATCTCAATGGCGATTAATTTGAGTGCCCAAAGGAAAAAAAGGGCTAGCTTGCTGTTCCTGAGTTTGCAGTCCAAGCATTAAAGCTGCCATTTTTGTGCTTGCATTTTCTTATTAGTTCTTTCGAACCTGATTTTGCGTGTCTTTTATGCAGAATTGTGTCTGATTGTATTCCAATAAAAGGAAGAAAAAGGGTTCCCTACTTAGTGATTGCAACTGTGCTCTCTCTTGTGCCATGGCTTGTTCTCGGCCTGAATGCGACATTGAGGAATTCCAGTTGGCAATTCATGACCTTCTTAACAGTCCAGAACCTGGGCTCAGCCATGGCAGATGTAGTAGTTGATGCAATGATTGCTGAGGCAGTAAGACATGAAAAGTACGTGCAAAACTGAGATTCTTTCAATTTCTTTGCAATGCAGTTTGAGTTGCATATCAAGTACCCTGCAAACTTACTTTGCCAACATAAAGATCTATTGGCATGCAATCAGATGAACTGCTTACTTTTCATGCCTTAATTTTGGGAATTAGCATGATTGTAACTGGCCCAATCATAGGCTTCCCTGTAAATGTCTTGTATTCCCCCAAATGAAGATTCGCATATTTCATTCCCCCTTATTTCTGCTGAAATTTTGTTGTCTAGTTCATCATGGATCTTTTTTCCCTTGTTAATGTGTTAAAGGATACAACTTGATATCTTAAAATTACCTTTATCAGGGCCTCATTTGCTGGAGACCTCCAGTCGATATCATGGTTGGCAATGGCTTTTGGTGGCATATGCGGGAGTGTATTAGGAGGATATGCACTGACCAACTTACAGATACGCACAATTTTTCTGATTTTTTCTGTTCTACCATCCATACAGTTGTTGTCATGTGGCTTGGTTGAGGAGAAATCTGTAGATAGTAAAGTTTTGCTTGAATCTTCTGATTCAAGAAGCTCCGATGGAGCGAATGGGAATAGTAGTTTTCTGGATGATGATAATTTCTCAGAGAAGAAATCCAATACCACCATGTCAAGGAGAAAGAAGAGCAATAAGAGCAAGCAAAAGAAATCAGTTTCTGGTAAACTCGAGATTGCTGGAAAAGAAGACTCATTGGCTTCACAGTGGTTCCACTCTCTCAAAGCAGCCACTTATAGTTTGTGCCACGCATTTAAACAACCACTAATTTTGAGGTAATTCAATTTTTGTTTATTAACTTGAGTTTCTTTCCATGCCAGTTGAAAGCACACGTTGAGATTTTCCCTCTCTAGATCTGAATTGTTCCTGTAACACACAATGATCTGGTCTGTGAATAACAAGTTCCAAGAGTCTGCAATTTATGGGGAAACTCTAGAGAGATCTAGGGAGTCTTAATTAAATGTTTCTTCCCATCGTTGCTACTTGGTCCTGATGTCAATCTAAATGTTTTTTTTTTTTTTTTTTTTTTCTGGAAATATAATTTGCTACTTTTCTCAGGATGTGGATATATTTTGAATTTTAATCTTGCTTACATTTGATTTTACTTTGTCTGATCAGACCAATGGCTTGGTTTTTCCTAGCACATGTTTCCATTCCGAACCTCTCGACTGTTATGTTTTATTATCAGACGGAGTATTTGAGCTTGGATGCATCCTTTTTGGGCACTGCACGTGTTGTGGGATGGTTAGGCCTCATGCTTGGAACCTTTGTCTATAATCGTTACTTAAAGACGATGAAATTAAGAAGAATACTGATGTAAGTACAATGATCTTCTGTTAATTTTCTATTCCTTTCTGTTGAGATTATTTTGTTGATGGTGTATTGGTCGTGATCCATGCAGGTTGTCTCATGTTGGTTTGTCGATCTTGACACTCCTAGATATGGTTTTAGTCACTCGAGTAAATCTTACATACGGAATATCAGATAAAATTATGGTTCTTTTTGGCTCAGCTCTCAGTGACGCGATCAATCAATTCAAGTATGCGCATACTTTCTCATAGTAAATCGTTATTCATCACTTAAGCCGGCTTACTAACAAGAAAGATCCCGTGAACTGCAGGTTTATGCCGTTCCTGATCTTATCTGGACAGCTATGCCCACCCGGGATCGAAGGGACTCTTTTTGCCCTCTTTATGTCAATAAACAACTTAGGATCTACATTGGGGTCATTTGTCGGCGCTGGCGTTGCATCAGTTCTGAACATCTCTTCAGGTTCTTTTGACAACCTTCCTTTGGGAATTGCCATTCAAGTTCTCTGCACTTTCATTCCGATTGGCTTTCTGTTTTTGATACCAAAGGAAGCTACAGGGTTATCGGCGTAGGTTCAATTTGACATTTGTCTAATACAGTAGAGGATTTCATAGTTAGTGAAAATGAATCGAATATATATCTTCGACGAGATCTTCTCGAATTGAGAGTTATTTACGGATGCACACTGGATTTTGAAGTTGTAGATACTTGTGAATGACACAATTCCAATTTACTACGCGGAATTTATATATACGTGAAAATATCAAGATATGACGGTTAAAACATCCAGAGTACCGTGTACTCCGGAGCACTCGTGAATTTTTTATTGGGCTTTTGGTTTGGTTGCTCTCGAGCAAAGAACAATTAAGAATGAAGGCTCGATTTCCTCTACCAGGAGTTGGGCGCCGCAATGAGAATGGCTTAGTCTCCAATAGTTAAAATTTTAAGATAGATATAAGAACAAAAATAATTAGTTTCTTTCTTTGGTCGGAAAGCAAAATAATTGGTTAGATTTTTCAGACTGTTACATTGCCTCCGTTTGTCGGCATGACAAATACGAATGACACTAATATTATAAAAGGTCGTTTGGAAGTGTTTTTAAAATGACTGAAAGTGTTTTTGGTAAAATTGATTTTGGGTTCCAATAGCACTTGAGTGCTTTTTGGAAGAAGCACCAAATATAAGTTTCTTGCATTAATCACTTTTCGGATCTACTTGGATTTTTAGTAAGAGATTGGTTTCAAAAACTTGTTCACCAAAAGTGTTTTTAGTCATTTTAAAAGCACTTTCAAACGAGTCCTAAAACAGTGCAAACAATCTTTAGATGGACACCGATTTAAGCTGGTGTACTCAGAATGGTGCCCTAAGCATGTTTCTAGTGTAAAGAAAAAAAAATCCCTTAAAATAGGGAATTAGATCCACTCTGAACCTTAGTATCTAGAGCCTATGGATAAAAAGATCTGGACCACACACAAATTGAACCCGACGATTATCACTACCTCATTTCGCTGACCCATCTCACACAAACCAGCAATTCTGATTTTTTTTTTCTTTTCTCACACAATCAAAAGCCCAGTTTTCTTGATCCCTAGGCTCTGGACACATGTTTGTACCTTTCTTTGCTTCTTCTAATAACAATATACATTCATACAACAAGCTACATACTAGCTTTAAGAAAATTAGTCATACTAAGGTATGAAGGTAAAGTAAAAGAATTTTCTTATCTGTGAGATTTCAGTCGACAAAGGTGAGAGGTAAGTAGCGCTTCACCGAATTAATGGTGTTATGCTTTCCACTAACACGAGAGCTTCTTGTGCTGATAACGTGTTGTGAAATCGACGGTATATGTGCAGTGGAACATAAAGTAAATGAGACACAATATTTACGAAGTTTGGAAAGTGTGCCTACATCCTCAGGGTAGTAGAAGTGGTATCTCTCAATTGTCATACTGAAATTACAAAGTAATGGAAACAATACTATGTATTTATGCTTGTCTATCATATTTGTAAGTTGATAGGTCTTTATATAGAGAAACTATATCTTCTTTTTTAAAGTTAGAAAATATAAAAGTAGACAGCACAACTTCAATATTTGTTAGCTGTTGTGATTTTTTCTTCAAGCGGGTCATCCAACTTTGTAATAACTCGTGTATTAACGTCCTTTGATTCTCATTTTATTTGCAAGAGTGTGCAGTGGAGAAGGGGTCCCTGCGAAACACTTCCCTTTCTTCAAAGTGTCAACATTTTGGAACTTTTGAGTTCTCTAAATTTGCGGTTCCGCTCAGCATGAAAAAAAAAAAAAAAAAAAAAAAAAAGTTCATATATCAGAGCCAGGTTTCGATCCTGGGACCTGTGGGTTATGGGCCCACCACGCTTCCGCTGCACCACTCTGATTGTTGAAAACTCACCTCCCACAAAAATATTTATTGAAAATTAAGATTTTGCTAAGTTAATGGTTGGGAGTTGGCTTCACCGTCCTCAACTCCACCGAAGCGGGTCGCGGAAGAAGAGCAACGATGAGGAGGAGACCTGGAATCGGCGGCTTGCAGAACGCCGCCGCCTCTAGGGTTTGTGATTTTTCTTCTTCTCCGCCCTTGATTTCGGCTGCCAATTCCTGGAATCCGATTACCCAGATCTGTCCTTTATTTGCAGGACCAATATCGTCTGCTGGGCGAGAATGTTGCCAAGATCAGAACCGATCTCATGAAGGAGCAGCTCACCACTTTCCGAACCCAGTTGGAAGATTTCGCTCGAAAGCACAAGGTCCCATTTTTCTTCTCAATCAATCAATTTCAGTACCAAATTATGTCAAAAATGTTTACTGTTTGGCAAGTGGTAGATTGTCCTGACGGATAGATTCTTCCTCTTAATCCATTGCGTTTCGGGTTCAAACCCTCCCCTTCCTTCCGTAAGACTAGGAATATCGCTTCGTGGTACAAAGTTTATATCGACTGTTTGATCTGGATGATGCAGAATGACATTCGAAAGAACCCAGCTTTCAGATCACAATTTCACAACATGTGCACGAAGGTCGGAGTAGATCCCTTGGCATCCAATAAGGGTTTCTGGGCAGAGCTTTTGGGGATTGGTGATTTCTACTATGAACTTGGTTGGTACCCATCTTCTTAATATCATTGCATGCCTTTAATTGGCTGTGAATTCATTTGGTTGTTGCCAAGATTGTTCGGATATATATGTGTGATCTAAAAGGGAGCGAATTTGGTTAGACAGGGGTGCAAATTGTTGACATTTGCTTGGCAACAAGACCCCACAATGGGGGTTTGATCAACCTGCAGGAACTCTGCAGTCTGCTTCGTCAGAGGCGGAAGAGTGACCGTGAAGCTGTTTCCGAGGATGATTGCCTGCGTGCTATAAGCAAGCTCAAGGTAATTTGTTTTAGCTTTTCAACGCATTATATGTACAAGTTTCCATCAGAGTTGATATGAGCAAGGCCCTTTGTTTAGAAGACCTTAGTCAAGTGATTTCCACCCAGACTGAGAGTAAGAGTAGTGGATTGTTTGCACCTACGGTTTTACTAGAAGAGGTTCACCGTGAATTCATGCCACATTTTTGTCATGGGACAGACAACACTGCCTGGTGATTGCTGGAAGGGATATTAAGTTTTGTTATCATTGTCGATGATGGTAATAATTGTTAAAGAGTATAATCTCATCTTGAGGAAGAGTTGACTTTAAGTGAGTTTGTTACTGCAGCTGTATGAATAGCAAATAGTATAACTTTCTCTACTGACTTCATGCCACATTACGCAATTCGTTTAGTACATGTCAAAGCTTACAATTCCTTCTTATTTTGACCTCATGTCAAATTCTGTGTTTCATGATCTGGAATTGCGTTATCACATTATTGACTCTTAAGCATTTCATATACTCTCTCTTAAGCAATGCATCATATCGTATCCCTGCAGTACGATGTACCATACTAGCATGATTTTTTTACCAAGTGACGCATTGTACTTACATGTATTACTTGATTCCAGGTATTAGGTAATGGTTATGAGGTCATTTCTGTTGGAAAGAGAAAGCTTGTTCGTTCTGTTCCAACTGAGTTGAACAAAGACCATAACGAAATTTTAGAGCTAGCCCAGGTTCCAATCTTTTGTTTTATCTTCCTCCTAACTTTACATGGACATTTTGTCATAGATTGATTATTTATGGTTATGCTCCGCTTCTGTTCTATTAGGCTCAAGGCTTTGTGACTGTCCCTGAGGTGGAGAGACGGCTATCTTGGACTACTGGTCGTGCAATCGATGCCTTTGACACTTTATTAGATGTAAGTTGATGACATTTACTAATCTACTCATATTAGTATCCTCTCTTGCCCTTTAGTCTATTTTAATTGTATAGTAGGATTCCCGGGGCTCAATAAACCATTGATTTTCTCAGGAGGGTCTTGCAATGATTGATGATGGTCACAAAGATGGTGTACGCCGATATTGGTTCCCCTGTGTATCTTCCATCTCCGCTCCACTAGGAGCCGACAGTTAACAAACACGAAATTTCTCAACATAATGGAGTTCAAAAGGGTTATAGGTGCATACCCAAACATTTGTGATTTATTTGTATTTTCCTTTTGTAATACTAGTTGGTTCAACAGACTGCTGCTGGATAATGTATTTCATCGTATAAAGAAGACGTTTGCATTTGAAAGTTGCGTGTTTTCTTTGATACATGAATCTTGAACTAGATGAAGCTGATACAATAACTGGTGATCACATACATAGACATCAACTAATCTTTTGAAAGAAATAGTGCATTATACATATGCAGTGAGTAAATAATTCTGTGACCTGAAGAAATGGTGGGTAATCAATTGCGGGAAGTGATTTCCGCACTTTCCGCCCTTCCCTATTCACCTCTGACACTCCTCTCTTTATTTCCGTCGTTGATTCTCCTATGAATTATTCAATGTAGAATCGAGTACTGTTGGAAGTGAAAATGTGAGTGCGGAAATCGCCCGCTTTAATTATTTCCGCTTTAATTAAAATCCCCAAAGGTTCATTGGGCTGGAAGTTGTGAAGCAGTTTCAATTTCTTCAGTCCATTCAGAGCTAGGCTCACTCCAAGACCTGGGTCTTAACCCTAGGTTAAAATACAAAACCATCTCCAATGCCTCGAAAACCTTGTGCTGATCCAAAAGCTCATTCCAAATCCCACTTACAATGCAGTAATTGTTGTTATAAGGCTGCCGATGGTGTGCTGCATGTTGCGACCGGGATACCAAGACTCCTAAATCTTGCAACGCCACCACGAGCGGTGGCAGGCGGCTTTTAGTGCCGTGAGCCCAAGCATGAAACTGTTGGCTAAACATAATGGAGCCGGAGCACACTGCAACAAACCCATTAACAACTGGATCATCACACACAAGGTCTATAGGAAGCACAATGAAAGTCACCACACGAGCTAAGGCATGTAAATTGTTGGCAAATTGGCGCTTAGTGATTGTCCAAGGCCACTTATGATGGCCTTGGAATGCTTCAATCTGGGCACCAAAAATTGGAGTCGAGGCATCACCATAATTGTCAATGCCCCAGTGGTACACTCC
The DNA here is from genome assembly GCF_041283825.1 of Pyrus communis. Classification (NCBI taxonomy): domain Eukaryota; kingdom Viridiplantae; phylum Streptophyta; class Magnoliopsida; order Rosales; family Rosaceae; genus Pyrus; species Pyrus communis. The sequence goes on from NC_142567.1 coordinate 6,904,504, forward strand.
GGACCCGAGGTCTGCCAGCACATACCCAACCAAGGCTGCCAAAATGGGCTCGAGCCATATGTGTGAATCGGCTGCACAAGTTATGGACTTGGCTAGTGAAACAAGGACTGTGGTGCACCCACTTGCCACCCATGTACGGTGAAACCATGTGGATTGCAAACTTGGGTCATTGGGTTTAGGAGGACGGATGGAGGTGTGAGTGTCTGTCAGTAGGGCGGGTGAGGGTGAGGGCTCGAGCCGCTGTAGTGGCGGTTTGATGACTAGCTTTTCGGGGGTGGGTTTCGCCTTTGTGGTGGTGGAGCAATGCACGCTGGGGCGGAGGATTGGAGAGTGGGAAGTCCGGACTTGGTTTTTGGGACTTGGGAGGAACTTGGTTTGGGTTAAGATAGCCATTGGAGGGTGCTAATGAAAAAAGAGTACAAGAGGCTAACTGGAGGCAATATATATATATATATATATATATATATATATATATATAATATTTGTTTGTGGTGATGAGAAGCTAAGGAGAAAATGTTGTGGCAGGCATAGGGTAGCGTGGGGTTATAAACTCCTCAATCTCCTTCTTGTTACTTTGTCACAGATAATGTTCTTTTGGACTTAAAATGTCACCCTCCCCTCCCCCATACAAAATACTCAAATATTACTATGATGATTTTTCTTTGTCGTTTAATTGTCAGATATTCAAACATATTAATTTGTATTTCTATAGATATAAAATAGTTATTGATGTAAAACGTGTATTTGAACACGAATTCAAATAATTTATAGCTCAAGTAATTAAAAACCCAAGTTATTAGTAACTCGGCAACGTCTCATTAACAAGAGAACATTCATGGCATGCTTCTCACACAGCTTGAGCTTTTGACAATGCTAGTGGACACGTTTTTGTATTCAACTAGACCACGCAAAAAACTCAGTTGAACAGTCAATGGCCTTTCATATGGCAAATTACAAACGTGGAAACATGTCAGCTGTTTAATTGTGTGGTCATTAACAAGGTTTGAGATGGGGTGGTGGAATTCTTTGTTTCTCCTTGAGAATGCTTCTTGTAAATTACAGGACTAAAAGTACTCGGCTGCGAATATTAGTCCTCCAGCATCATTCAAATTATGGGTGAGAATAAAAAACCGGTGAATTGAGAACCGAAACAAACCGAATCAAGTAGCCGAAAATAACCCAGTTGAACAAAACCAAAACCGGAACAAAGCGGCCTAAAACAGTTCAGTTTCTAGTTTTTGCTTTCAAAAATCTGGTTCAAACCAAACCGGGAGTGAATGTGTGTTTTTTTTCTTTTTAACAAATGATATTATCTACATTGAGGGGGTGGGGAAGTGGGCCGAGCCTCATAATAAGCTAGCAATAATATGGTTAAAATCCATCTTTAGCGAGAATCGAATATAAGATATCTCATTTACCAGTGAAAAGAAATATTACTAAACCGTAGTACTAAGTAGCGGGGGCGAATGTGTTAATTAATTGTTTTTTTTTTTAAATAATTAGGCTTCATTCTATAAGCTCAACTGACCATTCCTCTATCCCAACTCAAAACCCAAGGTCCCGTTTGATAGGCTAGATAGGATAGGCTGTGATCAATTAAAATTGACTTAAGTCCAATCCGTTGTTTGTTATCGCAAAATTTGAGATGGATATGACTGGACATAATGTGTTATGAATATACAATATAGTGGGTTATCTAACCTATTCTTAGAGCATTTTAGAGCTTTGGGAAATCTTTAGGGCTTTATAAAAGTGATAACCAATTTTAGAGCTCTCAATGAAGGGCTATTTCTTTCGGGCTTTATATGGAGCTGTATATATTTATTTATGTGATAAATTTGATTATGCGATATTTTTTATTTTTATTTTTTTGTGTTAACTTTTCTTAAGTTGATTTTTGGACGTATTATCTTATTCTTCTTCTTCTTCTTCTTCTTTTAATGAATTTTTCAACCTGAAAAGGTTCAAAATTCTGACATAGTTAGATTTCATCACTTATGAATCGTTCATTGGATTAGATTCACTTATCTCAATCTCATCCGTTGAAAGATACAAACCCACACTTCATCCTCTGAAATAATTTGATTTTCACGTACAACACAACCATTTACCTAGCACCAATCGGTAAATTAGTATTATGCAATTTTGAAAAAAATTATTTGAAAATTTTCACACACCAATGCCCATAAACGTTAAATCAATTTGAAGTTTTAATTCTTATGGAATTTAAAACAATCATTAATTAGCCGAATTGCAATAAATTACAAATAAACACAACCAAATGTTTCATCACATAATAAGGGGCATTTTAGGACTATAAAACTTTGTAATCTGAGTCATTTAGCAAATTTAATGAATTTTTTATTTTTTGTTAAAACTCAATACACGGGTTTAGGTCAGGAAAAAATATATATGATGTGTTAAAGTTTTAAAGGGGAAATCTAAATTTTTAGATAAATAAAAGTGAGCCTTTTTACTATAATAGCTTATATCATTTTATGTCTTAAACATTAAATATACAAACAAAATGCAGGAGGATCTTTGGAACAAAAATATGTAAGAAAAAAAGAATTAAAAAAAAAAAGAATAAAAGGAGAGTATAAGTGTATTAGAAAGTGAAAGGAGAGTGAAAGAACTTGGTTAACATGGGTTGCTACTTTTCTCGTGGGAACCCACTGTTTTTTGGAGCTAAATGCAGCCTAATTTTATGTTACCCAATAAAGAAAGTTGCTAGCCAAAGTGGTGGATCTAATTCCATTTTTCGGCTTATTGGGGATGAAATTTCTCAATAAGACTTTAAATGTGGTAACCTCATGGAGGATAAAACCCCCATTGAGGATGCTCTTACACATGGGTTACAACTATCTTACAAGTCTATGCCAATCCAATCATATCTTCAAGATCCAATCCCATCCAGCCCACCAAACGAGCCCTAAATATTTTCAAAGCCAAATACCAACTTACTAACCAGTTTCAGAAGTAAACCGGCTAAATCGAACTATATATTCTCTTATTCCAAACTAAAGAACAATACTTAGCTCTACAAAAATACGAATGAAATTTTCCACAATAACACTTCATGACCGACTGTGCTAAAAAACAATTGGGTCACTAAAGGGGATAGGGCCAAAATACTTTGAATTCTTGCATCTAAGTTCAAATATTTCTTATAAAGTAAAGTAGATTAGCATATACGGATTTCAAGCAATGATAATGACACACTCGTCAAGTAGTTGATGATGTCATTCAAGACTTCAAGTCCACAAAAGCATCTAGTAAGATTCTCTAATAAGATCAGCGTATACGGCATCCGTCAAATGAATTTCTTGTCAATATTATAATAATTGCTCATCAATTTTAAAATTATAAAAGATTAGAGCATTATTCGTCCTAAATTTTGGCTCAGTTGGAGTTTTGATCCTAAAACCCAAAATTCATTATTCTTAATTCTTAAACTTGCCATAGTGTAGAGCAACACAAATTCTAACAAAGTTACATGAGAACCATTGCTATGATAAACTTTGTAGATCCATGTAGGACTACAATTAATATTATCGATATCGTCCCAACTTAACCATTTATTATTAGATGTTGAGTTTTATGCATCAGTGATATTATTATTAAGGTTGAAAACTCTCATATATTAATTATATATTATTTTGTCATATGATGGAATTATATTCTCCAACATACTACACCAGTACACCTTGTATTAGTTTATGGGCCAATACTTTAAATTTTTTGTTCGGAGATCATTGTTTTTATTAAGTTTTATAATTGAATTAAAATTGGATAAGAATAATGGAGTTTTCCTCAGCAGAGCAATATAATTTGATGTTCCAAAGTATGACGTGAAAGCGATCAGTTGCGTTGAAGCTGAATACAAAAAGTAGAAACTTTTGTGCGTGTGTATGTCGTCGGATTGGCTTTATTCCTATAAACTTTTTCACTGTTCTGGTTTTATATCTTTATATAGCCGACTTGGATTGGCTTGGAAACTCATAATATTTCGAAATTCTAAATATTTGGAGAATATATATCGAAGGTTCGAGATTCGTTTTTGGCATAATGGCCAGAATTCATGTCCAATTTAATTGAACTTATCATCCAAATCCGGTCCACCAAATAAGGCTTATGTTCTTTGGGCTAATATGTTATATCTATCGTTTCGCGATAATTTTGTATGGTGGCGTATGAAGTTTTGGTATATATGGTAGCTGATTAGGAGTTTTATTATTGTTATCTTGGTTGACCAAATTCACCTCTTGATCATTGTCTTGGTCACTAAAGTATTGTACCTGATTGGCACCTCTATGTGTTTGGTAAACATTCAGCTTCAGTTTTTTTTCACAGTATTGGGTGAAAAAAAGCCAAAAACAAGAAGCTACAAAACCCAGCTTTGAAAAACCGGTTTTTTTTCACAACTGTTTTACATAAAAGTTTACCAAACACTATAATACTGTTTTTTTTTTTTTTTTTTTTTTTTTCAAAAACACTTTTACAAAAAAGTTTACCAAACATTCTGCTGCCTTATTTCATAGCTGCTTATTCTCACAACACAGCAGAAACAGTTTTTTTTTTTTAAGTACAGCAATACCAAACCAGCCCTACATACATTTTCAGTTTCTCTTAAATTGTAATATAATATGTGGTATACCGGCCCATATAATAGGTAAAATGATAAAATCGCTTAATGAATCTCTATCCTACAACCACCATCTATCAAAGCCAATTGTGTCTCACTTGTTTTGGCCCTCAGATCTATATCCCTTCGTAGCTTTGCACTGGACTTGCATATCGGAAAACTAAAACGATGGTGTTTTAGATGCCCCCTTAGCCCCCATCCCCTTTCTTTTTGTTTTGTTTTTTTGTTCTACTTGTAAGGACATGTGTTGGTGGTTCAGATTTGATGGCGCTTCTCTGGTGCGTCGGTTTTGATGAAGAAGTTCGGTTGGGAATACTTTCTTGTTGCGGGTTGAAAAGTTTTGTGCTGCGATACCTTCATTGAATTCAACGCGGAGTTGGTTTTCTTAAGGGGTTACGCTTGTAATTGTTGGCGAAGTGGTTGCAGTGGTGACGGTACACTGCTTGATAGAGTTTAGGGTTATAGTTTTTCTTTTATGATTTTGTCTTACCGTTAAATGAAATATTTAGCTATCCCGAGCTTTTTTTTTTTATTTGGCTGTTTATCATATAGCTTATATTGGGCCGTTTCCATTTAATAAAATTCTATGCAATCGAAGAAAATAAATTAAACATGGTAGAAATCATTCCAAAAACGAGGGAAAAGGGAAAAAATAAAAATAAATACAAACTCTTCGTAGGAAATGGTGATACGAAATTAATTAGAAAACGTTTCTACCTCTAACGAAACGGGTTGAAGTTCCAACTACCTGAGGGATCTCCCTCTCCTCTGTGTCTGACAGACGCACACACAGAGACAGCCATGGCTTCCTCTCCCTCCCTACTCTTCGCAGCTGCCATAACGGCCCTCACTTTGCTCTCCGCACAGTCCGTCAAACTACCATTTCACCCCCGCGACGTCCTCCCTCTCCTGCCCAGACAGATTTCATGGCCAATCCTCAACTCTCTGCACAGCGCGGTCGACCTCCTGCCCACTTTCGTCGGCTCGGCGTCGTCCCCCAACCACATCGTGGAGTGGAAAGGCGCGTGCTTTTACCAAAACTCAGCGTGGATGGAGTTCCACAACAAGACTGGCAGCGAATTCGGCGGCGGAACTCTTCATCTCAAGGTCTCGAATCAAGCTCTGGGCGTTTTTTTTTTGAATTTCGTTTTCGAGTTTGGTTTTTGGAAATTTGGAGTTTTTGAGTATTTGGATTGTTGGGTGTTGAGATTCTTTAGCTGGGTTTGTGGAAATTTGAAGTTTTGGTTATCAGGACACAAAATTTGAAAATTTTAAGGCGGTTTCTAGTCGAATAAGAAGTAATTTATGATTTACTTTCAGGGATTTTAGTTTGCTATCAGGTGAATTAGTAGAAATTTGGACTGTTGGTTTTGTGGGTATTGAAGTTGTTGACTATATAGTGGGAGCTTAGGCTTGTGCGTTTACTGCTGTTGGTTTTTTCTCAGGTTCAGTGAACCAATTGGTAAATTTATTGGACACATCAGAGTTGGGGAAGTTGAATAGTAAGGGCCGTTGATGACCATTTTGATTTCAGTTTTCGGTTTTCATTTTCACTTCATAAATGAAAACTGAAAGTAGAAATGAAAGTAAAAAATAAAAAAATTGAAAACCGAAACTGAAATGGTTATCAAACTGACCTAAGATAATTACTTTCGAGTTGAGCTTCTGGTATTTCTTTAGACTGTTGTACGGGTTTTATGATCCAAAACATGTCATGTTGGCTTAATGTTTTGGAATATTCAGGTAATAGGTACCAGGTGTGTGGATATAGGTGTATGATCGTACGTTTTAGTTTGATAGTGGGTTTTTCATACTTGTATTTTAACTATTAAAAACTGAATCTGTGTTTGTGTGCAGGTTAGTAAGGCTCACAGTTGGACATGTATGGATATTTATGTCTTTGCAACTCCATATACTGTCACATGGGATTACTATTTCCTATCTCGGGAGCATACACTTGAGTTTAAAGAGTGGCAAGGAAAATATGAGTTTGAATATGTGAGATGCCACTTTCTAATTCAGATATTAGTTGATGTTTCGATTTGCTTTGAAAGGAAAGGTTGGGTTTAATGTGGTCTTTAATCTTACCTTTACAGGTGAAAAACAGGGGAGTTTCTATTTTCCTTATGCAAGCAGGGATGATAGGCACCCTTGAAGCGTTGTGGGATGTCTTCCCATTGTTTACAAATACTGGATGGGGTGAGAATTCCAATATTGGGTTTCTCGAGAAGCACATGGGTGCTTCCTTTAATCAGCGTCCTCAACCTTGGGTAACAAATATTAGCATTGATGATATTCACTCTGGAGATTTCCTAGCAATATCCAAGATTCGTGGGCGGTGGGGTGGATTTGAGACTCTAGAGAAGTGGGTGAGTGGAGCTTATGCTGGTCATTCTGCTGTTTGTTTAAAGGATTCTGAAGGAAAGCTATGGGTTGGAGAATCAGGACACGAAAATGAGAAGGTGAGCTGCAAAGTTTATAAAATATTATATCGTGTTATACATCTGTTTACCCATAATTCAATCTGTTAATGTTAAACGGGTTGCTTTTGGTAAAATTATTGTTCAAGTCACGCCTTTTCTTTTCATGTTGTAGGGAGAAGATATTATTGCTGTGCTGCCATGGGATGAGTGGTGGGAATTTGAGCTAAATAAAGATGATTCCAATCCCCATATTGCGTTGCTTCCCTTGCATCCTGATATACGAGCAAAGTTTAATGAGACTGCTGCCTGGGAGTATGCAAGGAGCATGGAAGGCCAGCCTTATGGTTATCATAACATGATATTCAGCTGGATAGATACTATAGAAGACAACTATCCACCCCCTTTGGATGCTCACCTGGTACCATATTTTAACTGCATTTAAGATTTCATTATCAAGCTACATTACAGTATTAGTAAATGCTAGAATCACAACTAATCTCCTAGTATTTCTTTTGGCATGATTATTTATTTCTTATTTAGTGATTATATTGAACTTTGTGGTTTCCTCCATTGCCCGTCTGGGTTGAGTCCTGGGATTCCATAGAGGAAGTGAAAAGGCAACTGTTAGATGCTTTACCCCAATCTTTCTCTTTATGATTAATAACTTCTGGCTTTCACACAACCACTTTCATAAACATGATGGGTACGGATGTATTTATATCAAAGTGCTGATGCAGAAATATTATGATTGTTTCGTAGCTGACTAGAAGGGGTCTGTGATGGGGATAAAGGTAGAAAGAAATGCCTTTTTAGGCTCATAGTTAGGCTCTCTCTCTCTCTTTGCTTGTGGATGCTTCTGTGAGCTTCAAGATGTTTTCTTAAACATTTTTCCTGATCATTAGCTCTATGATTATGCAGGTGGCTTCTGTTATGACTGTTTGGAATCGAATACAGCCTGCATATGCTGCAAACATGTGGAATGAAGCATTGAACAAGAGGCTTGGAACACAGGTGTTTTAAACTTTTTCCTGGCATTGCAATATCAATTGGTCAAGATTTTTATTTTTGGTTTGAAGTTAAGCAATTAGTCAATATTGTTGAGTCGCTAATATCCATTTGAGTTTCTGATGTACCCCTTGCATTTCATGCAGAACCTTAGTTTTCCCGATATTCTTGTTGAAGTTGAAAAGAGTGGATCTTCTTTTGATCAACTGCTGACAATTCCCGAACAGGATGATTGGGTATACAGTGATGGGAAGTCAACGTCGTGTGTGGCCTTCATTCTTGAAATGTACAAGGAGGCAGGACTGTTTGATCCAATTGCAAGTTCTATCCAGGTCACTGAATTTACGGTGAGTTTATCGTGAACAAAATTTAATCTGTTTGCCTTGAATAACGAGGCCACCTTTTTGCATCATCTCCAAAATTAATCCACTGACTGTGAAGGAGGAGAATTGATATAATAGTAATGTTTTTACTTGCTAATAGGTTAATGTAGCTCTCAATTGAGAAAGTCATTCGATTATGGTACTTTGTAACGAAGTTGTTTCATAAGGAGTATACATGTTGGTTCGTATTAATTAATTTTTTTCTGTCATTAACGCAGATAAAAGATGCTTACATGCTCAATTTCTTTGAAAACAATTCAAGCCGCCTGCCAAAGTGGTGCAATGATGGGGACACTGTGAAGCTTCCCTTCTGTCAAATTAAAGGGAAGTATCGAATGGAATTACCTTTATACAACACTATGGAACCGTACCCCCATATGAACGAAAGGTGCCCATCACTGCCCCCCAAGTACTCCCGGCCGCGGAATTGCTAAGTCTTCAATTTGTTGCGTTTACAAATTTGTTACACCTGTGGTCAAAGTCATTCTCGTTTCTTGTAAGTATGTTCATCTGTCGGGGTACAAATGGAGGCAGTGTTAGTTTTCCAATTGCTATACAATGTAGATGATAAATGGACTACGAATCTGAATGTGAAGGGGTGTTGCATTTCTTCATTTTCCAGAACGTGTTTGTTCGTTTTCTTCGTATTGTCATTCCGAACAGCTCTGTAATTGGGTGCCACAACATTATTGATGAGAACAGATGACTTTGTGCAAGATCTCTCTCGGTCGCTATTTCGTTGCGACAGGGGTTGATGCTGTGCATGCAATGGTCTTGCAGTTATGCTCTCGTTTCGCATATAATTTCCCAATGCTCCGAATCCATGTTACATTGGTGGTGCTCTTTGTTTTTCTTTGCTTTTCCGTGCTACATACACACCATCTAGGATTTAAAAAGTTTACTGTCACTTCTTGCATGCCATGGCACTGATGACATGCAATGCGACTGATGGCAGTATGGCATGAAGCATCTCAACAGTCGCATTGCATCAGTGCCTTTTATGAAAGAAAATTTCAAAATCTTGGGCTTGATAAAAAATTATAAAAACGATTGTGTGGGATATGCGAGCCAAAGTTTCAAAGAGCGTTGAGTGGCACACTACTAATCAACAGCAACGTGTGGGTGGGGTCTTATACAAAAAACCTCGATGTGATTAATAGTGGAAATTCAGGTTTTTTCGATGTGGGACTTCTACATTCTTCAGCAAATGTAAATATACCTTGAGGAAAGGCTGCATAAACAGCAGGTTCATGAGCTAGAGCCCGCAGAAGAAAAGTTATCACAACAGATGGGAGTGTCATGCGCTGCGAACATGACTAGAATGAAATTGTGCAAGTTCTCATTTCTGTTAAAGCTTCTTCATTGTCATCATTTCGGATTTTAAGCCAGCAAGCGACAAGGGCTTGTAAAGGAGAAGCGTTTTTTTGCTCGAGTTCTGCGCTTTTTCAGATATGAATTCCTTAATCATGTGTTGAACCTTCTTGCTTTCCTTGATGCTACGGTTGTAAGGTGTGAAGGGCAAGTTAACTGGGGGGACTGACCACTTTCCTGCTATCCTTTTTTCAAACACTCCATGAGTTCATCTCTGCGAGTTCCTTGTTCAAGCCTGAAAAGCAGAGGCACGATATGTTGAACGTGAGGTTCTTCATCAGGGGCAATACCTATCAAACAACGGAAAACCTCGTTTAGTTCGAATTGATTTTCGTTTGTTTGAGTTCAGCTTCATCAATATTTTTTTTATTTTTTTTAAAACTTTCATTGTATATTGAGAATTAGACTCTTGAGAAAGTTGTTAATAGGACTAAATTTAATGTTATTTGTTGCTTGCCATGCGCATGCATCTCAAGGTGCTTCCTGATGTCTTGGTCCATCTTCCCACATACTGCTTCACTGACTCAGGCTTCAACAACAGTGTAAGAGCGTTTCTAATGCACTTGTGATCGTTGCCAGTCAGCTCCAATATATCCGGTGACCCAAAATCGTATGAATGGACTCGTCATCTTGTTGATTGGAAAGGTGCTCCACCAGTGGTGAATAGAAACTTGTTTGCAGCTAGCCTGTGCATGGATAAAAACGGTTGGTCTGCCAAAGAGACTCATCTTCGAAACTGGACTGTACTTTGCGATTCTTCGTTGAAGCCACGTTTCTGCGGTGTTGGCACGCATTGCTCGGAGGAGAGCGAGGCCTAGGCTGATTACGGGAGTCCAAATGAGCCCGGAGGAACCTTTTTTGTTGTTTTTTTCTTTTCTTGTTGCAAGGAGAAGCAAGATGGGAATGAGGAAGAGGAAAACTGTGAGAAGGGTATCCATGATTTGTGAAAGGCTTATGTCTTGTTCTTGAGACAATTCAAGTGCATTACGGGGTTTCTTGCACACGTACTAGCTCCACTGAGGTTTCTTGGTTTGAAGAATCTCCAGACATTTTACTTGATGCTTTGTTTACATATTGTAACCCTTAAAGTGGCTCGTTCTTGTCCTGACCAGTTTGCCTACTGTTTCTCTTGACTTATGAATATATCGTTGCTTTCCAAAAAAAAAAAAAAAAAAAAAAAAAAAAAAAGACAAAAGTGCATTATGGGTTGCTATAATGTCTTATTCTTCTTCATTTTGGAGGAATTTAATTATAAGAGAAGAAAAATACAAAATTAGGAAAATAAATAAAATAAAATAGATCCCCAATATAAGTGATGAGTCCATATTATACAATATATTTTACCCTTATCTTGGTATTAATATATTAGTTATTTTGGTAAAATTTTGATACTTTGATATATATTTTCAATGTAAGACATTCGACTTCATCTAGAGCAAAACGTGATCAAACAGATGAATTTTGGAGTGATTGCAATTGGAGGATGTTCGTGAGTCTTTCAAGATGATTGTATCAAAATTTCATATTTTTATACCTAGCCGTTTGACCGTGGCAATGAAATAAAGGCCTAGCGCGCAACTTTTTCAGATTTACATTTTTGGATGTTTTGGGTATTTTGAAGGTCAACATGGCATATTTTGAGGAAGATTCCTTCTGAGTATTTGTTAGGGACATCTCAAGCTTTAAAAAAAGACATTTTGGGAACAAATCGGAGATTTGGTCGGTCAAAAATCTGATTTTCTGAGAAATCCGAATTTCAGTTTAAATAGGAAACCTTTTATTTTATGTTTATTATTTTATTATGTTTCCTAGTTTTATTCTAAGACTTTTTAGGGTTTTATTTTGTAGTAGTATAAATAAGACTTTTTAGCCGTTAGGGTTAGAGGGGAAGAAATAGGGGGAGAAGGCATGCATTATTTTGGAGAACTTCAGACTTTTTACCTACAAAGTGTTTTCAATCTTTTTTCTAGTTAATATATTTTCTTTAGTTTTTATAGTTGTTCGTAACTAATTTCCGTTTGCTAGGGCGAAGCCATGAGCCTTAGCATGAATATGTGATTTTATTAATTTTCTTATGAATGGATGCATGCTTGCTTTGAATTATTAATCACCGTGATTAAACTATCTAATTGTCTTGGTGATTCGTGACCATTAGGGTTTTTAGACAAGTAATTTGATGCAATTTCTGTTGGAACATTACCCTGAAATTGAGGAGGGCTTCTTGTGATTAGTAATTGTAAGTTCACTTAAGGCTAACATCACGCTCTTAAGGGTTGCATGTTTTTTTTAAAGGGTTTTCACAAAGCTTAATGAGTCTTGCATGTTTATATTTGATCTAAACATCACAGACGGGTTGCATGTTAGATATACGTTTTCACTTGAACATCATGAGGAAAATATGCTTTAGGAAAACCTAACCTTCAAAGCATGTGTGTGGAAATTAATAAATAATTGGTAAAATTGTGTAGGATTGTTAAGGGGACGATAGAACGCTAGGGCTTTTACAAATTGATTTTCCTTAAATTGTTCTTTAGTTGATTTCTTTAATTGTTTTATTTTAAAATTCGTTTTTATTATATTAAATTCTAAAATCAACATTTCCCAAACTTTGTTTTAAATAATTAACTAAGAGTTGGTTTTAAACACAAATTATTCATTCAATCCCTGTGGAAAACGACCTTACTTGAGCTGCTATACTACGACAACCTTGTACTCTTGCAAGTGTTTTTAAGTTTTTTTATCCCTACTTTTGTAGGTGGTAAAAATCCTATCAAGAAATTGGTGCCGTTGTTGGGGATTGTTTCAAATAATTTGTGTTTATCATTTTCTTAGTTAATTATTTGTATATATCTTTTTATTTATTTGTTGATTTTATTTTTTTATTTGGTTCGCATGTTATAGTTTGTTGAGTTTGAGAGCAAGTCCACTATGGAACCACCAACTGGAGGATTGCCGTTATGGGTTTCTTTAGCAGAAAAGGGTTTTTATGGATTTAAACCTAAAGTCTGTGCCCTTTGCTGTTTAAAGACCCATGATCTTTTGGAGTGCCCCGACAGAGAATATTTTCTTGAGTTTGTCCATAAACATATCAATATGAGAACAGACTCAAAAAGGCCTTGGAACAATCCCTATTTAGAGTTCTACACTACAAGTTTGAAAAAGCATCTTGAGCAATATTTTGAGCAACCTAATGTGCCACAAGAGCCCTCAGTGGAGGACAAACTTTCTATATTGTTGGAATCAACTGAGTTGTACATTGAAAGAACCCATCAAGGATTTCAAATTCAAGCATCAAACCGTGGGAACAACTTTAATGATCAGGAGGAGACTGTCTCAGGAACTGAGGAGCACTCTGCCAGCCATTCACGCCCACGGGAGGAAGCAACACATACGAATCTCTTCCCAGAACCGAGAGCCACCCATGCTTAAGTGCCACTAAAACCCTTCCCACAAAGGCTGCACGAATGCACAAAATTGATGTGTTAGAAGCTATTCATACAAAATCAGAAGATCAGCTTTTGGACACACTGACAAATCGGGATACAGGACAGCTACATACTGATAAGAAAATTTTATCGGCTGTAACAGACAGTGGACCTGCACAGTCCATCAAACTCGAAGAAATGCCAGATGAGTCCCGCGAACAGGCAAAGATCTATATGGGAAAGAAGAAGCTTATTGACAGCCAAGTTCCTCATAGAGAAATCCAGCCATTGCAAAAATTGTGGGTGTTAAATACAAGGTGGAAGCCAATTCAACAGATACCAAAACCTTACTGGAAGGGAGTCCAGGGACCTTATTTGTTTACAAAGACTCATTCCCTTAGAAGGGTGGACAAGAAAGATTCAACCAATGAATTCAAATGCACAGTTCAAGTCAGTCCTTACCTACTAACACACTATGATGCTGCTAAGGAGTGGCTAATTCCGAAGGAACAAGTGACGTGATCATTAACCTCATTCCTCTACGTCTAGCTATACACGTTAACTAAAGTGCTAATTGGGAGGCAACCCAATTTTTCTAACTCTTTGCTTTCATTTTATTTTCTTGCTTTCATTCATTATCACAATATCACAAAAACAAAACAACAACAACAACAAAGCCTTTTCCCACTAAGTGGGGAATATCACAAAAACAAAAACAAAACAAAAAAAATGAAAATTGAAAAACACAAAAACAGCCATATTTTTAGTTAATCAGTATTTTATTTTGGGTTTATTCTAAGTAGATTTTTATTGTGTGATCATTGCAGGTTGCATTTGGAAACATTTCAGCCCCAATTCAATATCCAATAAATCAGCACATTCGACTAAATCATGCATTCAGCAGCATTCACATCCGCAACATTCATCAGAGATTTCATTATCAGCGGTAAAGTGCAGAAATTACACGAATGCAGAAAGGAATGTGGCAGAGTTTAAGAATGCTTACAGTGGGGATTGCCAAGGCTTCAATGCTAATTGGATCCCTTTTACTCTCTTTCTGACATTTCTTTACAAAAAAACTTACTTTACAGACAAGTTTGGGGGTGGGATCCAAGTAGCACAGAGGCGGGACCGTTGTTCATGACCAAGTTCAGATGCAGATTCATGCGAAAATTTGGTTCAATATTGCTCATATGGCAAACGTGCAAAGCACAGACAGAAACCAAGCACGTGAGCGCAGTGGACAAATCAAGAGATACATGGATGCAGGCATGTAATAGCACAGAGAATAAGACGTGATGAATTTGTAGAGCTCTGCATGCATGACGAACAAGCCAGCACAACACACCGAGACCACATAGTTGCAGGGATATAGAAGCATACCTTTTCAATGCAAATCCATGAGTCTCAGTTTCTCCATGGTCTATATTTCTTCCGCATTTGGGATCCGTGCTAGGTGGTTGCATCTCCTTCTCTCTATCGTCATCATCGTTTCCGATCAAACTCTACAACACAGGAAACACACATGCATTAGGCAATTTTCATTCATTTTTCCCTAATCTAAGCATCTGAGACAAAATCGAAGGGAAATGGGGATAAAAAAAAAAATACCTATGAGTGAGTCAGACTCAGAGAAGGATGCGATTTGCGATTTCATCTTCGCAGGCTAAGGGTCTTGTTGCTCGAGTGAGCTGGATTTCTGAGACATGGAAGCAGCAAGAAGATAAAGGAGGACATCGCAGAGGAGTGGTGACTGAACTCGAATGATTTTGGTTTGGATAGGTTCTGAAACGGAAGGCCCTCATGGCTTTGGCTCGAGGTTAGAGAGAAAAAGGCAGAAAAGCTCATCGGCTGAAATGAGAAATGGAGGAGCATGGGCTACTATATGTGTTTATGTAGTGAAGCATGTGGGTTTTTTCACACGTGTGGTTCAACCCCTGAGGGTTCCGTGTCCAGCCCCCTCATGCTGATGCTACCACGTCTCGAGTTCGCCTCCAGTTTAGCTCGTTCTTTTTCTTGTTTTTCTATTTTATTTGTTTTATTATATTTTCTGCTGTTTCGTTGTTTATTTTATGTTTTGGTTCATTTCAGTATTTCTTTTATTTGTCTCGATTCATTTATGTTTGTGTCTTAGGATTTTCTATTAGCAAGGAGTCATTTTATTTATTTTTTATTTTTTTTTCACATCTTGAGGACAATGTGTGATTTAAGTTTGGGGGTGGGAAATAAGAATTTTTTTTAATTTTTGAGTCCGTTTAAATTTTCGTTCTTTTTAAGTTAATATCCATAATTTATTTAAAACGTTGGAACAATTGAACATGGTGAAGATTAATCCCACAGTAAAGTTTTTTCTATTTATCGTTGCTTAGACACTAATTCATGAATTGTACTTTGAAATTTTCACATCACACCAACATGGTTTGTGGAGAGTGAGATTGAAATACTTGTTTTTTTGTCTAAGTGGCATTTTAAATTTCGTTGTATATAAAATAAAGTTTAGTATGTTTAATAAAGTAATAATTGTTCCACCTGAGGCTTTGCCTAGTAACCGAGCCAGTCTTGCCTGATCAACAATGATTCTCGCGTTAAACGGTAGAGTCTTGGCATGGGGCAGGGTGGTTAGTTGGTTTCGTAGCTTTTTCAGCTCGAGTTATTAAGTCCTTAGGGGTGTTCTACACCTAGTGCCCTAAAACCTTATGGTTTGGGAATCATCGACCTAGAACTCATTACATGGGTTGGATCAAAAGCTTAAGGGAACTGACATTGCACAACCACTACTGTTACTGAGAAAAAATAAAAAAGAAAAAAAATTGAGAAAAATCGAAAAGAAATAAGAAAAAAAAAAGTTGGTTTGTGTGAAATAAAAGGATGAAAGGTAGGGATTTTAGTCGAGTCTCTTTAACTATATTGGTTCACTTTTACACCAAGGGAAGTTCATGAATTCTTTTCTAATTGATTCTAAATGGCTTAGATTCTGTGGTGAGATTAGCTGGAACTTTTTGAAAGATGTTCTAATTTTTAACGTTTTCTATGGATTGCAACTTGAAGATGAAAATTTTGTCTTAGTTGAGTTTTAATAAAGTTTCTACTTTTTAGTTTTTATATTTGTTTTTGAGTTTTGTTTTGCTTGAGGACAAGCAAAAAGCTAAGTTTGGGGGTATTTGATGAGTCCATATTTGTAACGCCCCAAAATTTCTAATTCAGAAACTACTCACTAGGATAGGCCCAAAAATTTATAGCGGAAGATAACCATCAAATTCCTTTCCTTAGACAATTTTCCAATAAAAAAAATTAATCTCAGTTATTTTATTATAGCTGCATCTAACCTTCTCATTAGACTACCTACGTACCCTACGAAGGGATCAAGCCATTCGTAGTTCGTCATTAAGCTTCTAGAACTACATCTTTCCATAAAATTTGCAGAAAAACAGCATTATTGGACCAAGTTTGGGCTCTCCATGGAGCATTCAAAACTAAACCAAATCGTATAATATTATATAGGTTTTGAAGCTTGTGTTATGTACTTTAAAAGTATATAAAGTTTGTAGGAAACAGAGCTCTAAATTGGAAGTTATGCCAGAAAGAAAATGGAGTCTTGAGACTAGAAATCTAGCTTTCTCCTGCTGTTTGGCAGCTTGCGCCCCAAGTTTAAATAAGGTTTTGTTCAATCAAAACTCAACGGAACTGAGTGGAAAAAATTGGGTTATGATCATGAACATATGTACTTTCAACACACTAAAATTTTTCTCCAAAGAAACACATAAAGACCTAGAAATTAAGAGCCAAATAAGGCTACTCGAAACTTGAGTTTTCTTTGCAAATAAGTCAATTTTCTGCAACTTACGTAACAGCCCACTTCCAATTCATATAACAAATCCCAAAATACTTTCAGGTAGTCCAGAAATCATGTATACAACATCCAAAACTAACATAACTCAAAATGAACAAGAAATTGACCTTTTGAACCAAACCCTTGACCAAGAAATTTGATCCACACACCCAATCCGAATTACCCAACTCTAATTCATGTTCAGTTTGGTTCATTGAATGATAGAAAACCCTAAATAAAACTAAGAACTCCAAATATATCATGGCAATTTCAATTCAACTTAAGGAACTTAAATTCGAAAATCAAGATAATCAAGGAACAAGGAATTTACCCTTCAAATCCCTGAATCCTTTCTTCACAATCACGCTCTCCATTGTGCTTTTTTGTGTCATTCTTGTCAACATCTTCATCCTCATCCCCTTCACCTTGACCCGTACCAGGTTGCATCCTCAGATAACATTATCTCTCGTAATTTCAGCGCCACTCTTTTGAAACCATCCAAAAGTAGGTTTGATGATTCTGGGTTGGCTGGATAACGTGGCTTTAATGCCGGGTCGTTTGTGTGTGTGTGGTACAAGGAAGGAAAGAAAGGGATTCAGTGAGAGAGTTTCTCGAGAATTCCAGGAATGGGTGGAAGAAACGGGAAGAAGTGAGATAGTGATTTCTCCGAAACCCACCACAAGAAAATTATAATCCTCTCTTTTCCTCATTTAAACTTAATACAATTTAATATCCTTGAAATTAATATAAAATCTCGTTAGCACAAATTCGTAGGTTACAATAGTGAAATCCAAGAACGGGATTTCACATTCTTCCCCTCTTTTAAATTTCAATAACCAATTATATACCTAAAATAATCAAGATGTTACAATATTATATGATATATTTAACCCCTATATTGGTATTAATATATCAGTTATTTTGTTAGAATTTTGATACTTTGATATATATTTTCAATGTAGGACATTTGAGTTCATCTAAAGAAAAACATGATCAAACAGATGAATTTTGGAGTGATTCTAATTGAAGGATGTTCGTGAGTCTTTCAAGATGATTGTATCAAAATTTCATATTTTTCTACTTAGCCGTTTGACCGTGGCAATGAAATACAGGGCTAGCGTGCAGCTTTCCCAGATTTACGTTTTTGGATGTTTTGGGTATTTTGAAGGTTAAGAAGACATATTTTGAGGAAGATTCCTTCTGGGTATTTGTTAGGGACGTCTCAAGCTTTAAAAAGAGACCTTTTGGGACCAAATTGGAGATTTGGTCAGTCAAAAGTCTGATTTTCTGAGAAGTTTGAATTTCAGTTTAAATAGGAAACCTTTTATTTTATGTTTTATTAGTTTATTATGTTTCCTAGTTTTATTCTAAGACTTTTTAGGGTTTTATTTTGTGGTAGTATAAATAAGACTTTTTAGCCGTTAGGGTTAAAGGGGAAGAAATAGGGGGAGAAGACACGCATTATTTTGGAGAACTTCAGACTTCTTACCTACAAGGTGTTTTCAATATTTTTTCTAGTTAATATATTTTCTTTAGTTTTTATAGTTGTTCATAACTAATTTCCATTTGCTAGGGCGAAACCATGAGCCTTAGTATGAATATGTGATTTTATTAATTTGCTTATGAATGGATGCATGCTTGTTTTGAATTATTAATTATCGTGATTAAACTATCTAATTGTCTTAGTGATTCACGACCATTAGGGTTTTTAGACAAGTAATTTGATGTAATTTCTGTTGGAACATCACCTTGAAATTGAGGAGGGCTTCTTGTGATTAGTAATTGTAAGTTCACTTAAGGTGAACATCGCGCTTTTAAGGGTTGCATGGTTTTTCAAAGGGTTTTCACAAAGCTTAATGAGTCTTGCATGTTTATATTTGATTTGAACATCACAGACGAGTTGCATGTCAGATATACGTTTTCGCTTGAACATCACGAGGAAAATATGTATTAGGAAAACCTAACCTTCAAAGCATGTATGTGAAAATTCATAAGTAATTAGTAGAATTGCATAGGATTGTAACAGTGACGGCTGAACCCTAGGCTTTTACAAATTGATTTTCTTTAAATTGTTCTCTAGTTAATTTCTTTAATTGATTTATTTTAAAATTTGTTGTCATTATATTAAATTCTAAAATAAACAATTTCCAACCTTTCTTTTAAATAATTAATTAAGAGTTGGTTTTAAACACAAATGATTCATTCAATCCCTGTAGAAAACGACCTTACTTGAGCTGCTATACTATGACAACCTTGTTCTCTTGCAAGTATTTTTAAGTGTTTTTATTTCTATTTCTGCAGGTGGTAAAAATCCTATCAATAAGGAACCTAGACTTCAAGAAAATTGAACTAAATTCCGTAATTAATTATTAAGTCGATCGAAAAGTATGCTTTTTATTTTGCAACGTCGCTAGTCATGAGTTTGCCGAGAAGAAATTGAAACTAAATTCAAATATAGTAAATTTAATCAATAATTCTCAACAAAAAATATAGTAAATTTGATCAACATCCATATAAAGATCAAACAATATCGATCTATATCAAGCATTTATTACACTGATCTCGAGATACGCCTAGAATCAGTAAATACATAAAGTTAACCACGATTGATTCAACACATGCTCAGATTTATCTGATATGTGAAATATACAGATTCAACGTAGTTGAGATTTCTGAAGTGAAATGCAAAACAACAGTTTTGAAAAACAAAAAATTTATTCAAGAAGCAACAACCATGTGAAAAATGATTTTGAATCAAACGGTGTACTAAAAATTTGATTTCAGTGGCCTTAAAAAGAGAGACGATAAAATTGAAATCAAATCATGAAACTACAGAGCAAAGGGAACCGAAAATCAAAAAATGTGTTCGACCGAAAACATGTGTTGGGCTTGTTCAGGCCCCAACCCTCTGGATTCTAAGGAAACAAATCTGACGGATTCCTCATCCTAAGTGGGGTTTGTACTGTTTGTTTAATCAGAAACTAATTAAAGCTTATGTTTATTAAGATTATTAGCTTCCTGTCAGGTATCCGCATCGTAGGTATCAAATATATGAAGACAAATGATCTTTTCACCGTGTAAACTTAATTAGAACCTAAAATGTATGAAGACAAAATTATATTGATGTTAATTAGTACATATACAAAGTCATGGCAAGAGTGCACATGCCAGTTAATTTATTCTTGAAATAAAACTTATCCCTCTTGATTCTACCCTTTTTTTACTGCACTGCATCTTGAACTCCTACCAACCTCAAATGTTTTAAACATGTACTTCCTACTCCCTAGATCGTTAGTGACAAGCAAAGATGGTTTGCCCTTCTCAACCAAAGCCAAATTTTTTTATTCTCTTGGGTGATTGCTCGAGTTAAGCCTTCTTGACTAGGTTTTGAGTCTTTCAGTCCTTGGATGATCGATTTCCATGGCCGATTGCATCCTGATGACTTTCTTGGTCCCCAGACATTGAATGAGTTTAGGAGTGAATAAGCTAATCCCAATCCTTTGCACAAACAAAAAAGACCTAATAAATCGTGAGTCAAATTAGGCGTGGCAAAGGCGTCTCTCCTTGCTTATGTTGAATCAAGATTTTCTTGGTCTTCTTTTACCTAAGAACATTATTTGCTGCAGAACCGATAATTTTTGTTCCAGCAGTCGCTTAAGTTAACATACAATTTCTCAATGTATATTAAGTGGTAGAATTTACTTATTTTAAATGTTCATTCAAGGCTAATAGCGTTGTACTACTAAGACATGATATATGTCCTTTATTTTTGCAATATTCTAGACACGCATTATAAATATTTAAGTTTGATAACACCATCGGATAACCACCAGGTCCAAAATCTTAACCTGTAAGAAATGGGCCGACCACACATATTAAACTTACAAAAACAGCTTAATAGTTAACAAGCTTTTCTTGGGGTGATTTTTATGGGTAGTCCCTGAGTAGGTACTGGCATGGGATCTCTACTGAAGTTGTTGTCTGCGCATAGCTTCCATGTGAACTGAGTTACCATATAAGGAATTGCAACAAGGATTTCGATCCGGGCAAACTCATATCCTGGACATTTTCGAGGTCCTCCTCCAAATGGAACAAAGCTGTAAGGTGGAGTTGATGCTTGGTTCTCAAACCTATTCGGATCAAACTTGGATGGCTCCGGAAATATGTTATCGTCCATATGAGTCATCGGCATAGCCCAGAATATCTGAAAATATTGTATGTAAGGATTTTCATCTAGTCTATATTTTTGGAAGACAGTGAGAGAATGAAAATGCAATAACTAATTAATTTATGCGGGTGAACTGAACTTACTTGCCACCCTTTGGGGATGAGAAATCCATCAAACTCGATGTCTTTCAATGCACTCCGGAAGCCACCAAAGATAGGAGGAGTTATTCTCATCGTTTCCATTACAACTCTCCATGTGTACTTCATCTTGGCAAGGTCTTTCCATGTCAACTCTTCCGAGGATTTGCTTCTAGCTATTTCTTCTTGCTCTATTACTCAAAAATTCAAGGAAAGTTTAAGATCTTGCCTCTAATAATTAATGTAATTAATGCTAGCAGCCAAAAACCCTAAAGCTGTTTGGCACTATGCACACCTTGAAGAAGGGTTGCGTGTACAACGGGGTCATTAGCGAGAAGCCGCAATAGAAAAGTAAGCACAACAGATGAAGTGTCATGACCTGCGACCATCACTAACATAATATTGTGCAGGATCTCCTTTTCAGTCATAACCTTTCCATTGCTATCACTTCGACTGCTAAGCAAGCAAGTGATAAGGTCTTGGAGCGGAGAAGCAATTTTTCGCTCAAGTTCTACCCTCTTTTCCGATATGAGATCCTTGATTATGTCTTGGACCCTCTTGCTT
Source organism: Pyrus communis (assembly GCF_041283825.1). Taxonomy (NCBI): domain Eukaryota; kingdom Viridiplantae; phylum Streptophyta; class Magnoliopsida; order Rosales; family Rosaceae; genus Pyrus; species Pyrus communis. Next base: position 6,926,454 of record NC_142567.1, read on the forward strand.
CCCTTGAGGCTCTGGCTGTAACGCGTGAAGGGCAATTTAACCGGGACTGACCACATTCCTTCTATCATTTTTTGGAAACACTCCAAGAGTTCATCTCTGCGAGTTCCCTGTTCAAGCCTAAAAAGTAGGGAGCATATTATGTTGAATGTGAGGTTTTTCATCAGGGGCAAGACCTATCAAACAGAAGAACTTTGTGAGTTAACATTGATCTTCGTTTGTTACTGAATTCGAGTTCATTTTTTATTTTATTCATAATATGACAAGAGAAAACGGTGCCTAATGCAATAATATTGAAGAAGTTCTAGAGGAAGCAGAGAAAATGGATCAATAAAGTGTGTATTGCCCTCTTTTTTTCTGTCACTGGATTGAAGAAATTATTGGAGAATAAAGGGACATAATTAAACAGGGGAATGCAGAAGGTGAAGAGTAGAGTGCAGAAATCATTTTCCTTCACCGAAAGTTGGTCTTTTGAAATAGTTTTGTTTCAAACACCACTTGGGCTTACAGTTATTTGTTGCTTGCCATGCCAATGCATCTCAAGGTGTCTCCTGATTTCTTGGTCCATCTTTCCCACATACTGCTTGAGTGACTCGGGCTTCAAGAACAACATAAGAGCACTTCTAACGCGCTTGTGATCGTCGCCGCTCAGCTCCAGTATATTCCGGTCACCCAAAAGTAGACGAATAGACTCAACTTGTTGACTGGAAATGGTGCTGTCATCACTGGCGAATATGAACTTGTTCGCAGCAGGTCCATGAATGAAGACCGTTGGTTTGCCAAAGAGACTTAGCTTTGAAACTGGGCCGTACTTTTCGATTCTTTGTTGTAGCCATTTTTCGGCGGTGTTGGCACGCATGGCTCGGAGAAGACCGAGGCTTTGGCCGATTATGGGTAGTCCTAATGAGCCTGGAGGAACCCTTTTTGGTGATCCTTTTCTCCTTGCAAAGAGAAGCAAGATGGGGATGAGGAAAAGGAAAACTGTGAAGAAAAGGGTATTCATGATTTGTGAAATGCTTTGTTTGTGGAGTGAGTGATGAGGAGGAGGAGTTTAATCGAAGCTAAAACATGTTTTTGTTGCCTGATCTGGGAGGTAGGATCGATCCACCGGTCGCGTGCCAAATGTTGACCCCTAAGCTAGATTATCTCATACATGCCTATAATTAAGTAAACTATTCCATTAACAACTTGGTAAACAAAATCTCCATGGATTTTTGTTGCTTGCAAAGTATGACTTGTAGTTGTAATATGATATACTATTAAGTAGTAGTTAAATCGGTGAGGACATGTTAGGTTTGAAAATTCATCACACGTGAGGGGATGTGTTGAGAGTTGAATCCCACTTCAGGAAAATGAGGAACTTGTATGTGTTATAAGTAATTGGCTACTCTCCATATTACCAATTAATTTTTAGGTGGAACCACAACTTTCTTCGTGGTATCAGAGCAAGTTGTCCCACGTGTGAACTATCAAGTCAATGGTCACACGCACGCTCCACATTTTCCCCTTCTATTGTCTACGTGTTAGACTTGAAAATTCATCTCACGTGAGGGACGTGTTAAGAATGAATCTCACGTTGATGGAAGGAGGGACCTTGCACAAACTTGTAAATAAATTAAGCTATTTCTCATATTTTCAATCAATTTTATGTGAAATATCAACTTTTTTCAATGCATTATATGCGAGGCTTTGTTTGTGTAGGTGAGTATAGAGAGTAGAGAGTACTGAAGAGTGGGACTTTTGTTGGCTTCTGAGAGGGCATCTCATATGCCCGCAAGTCAAATATTCCGAAACCACATCTGGGGAACCAAAAACCTACCTAACAAACGTTGTTGCTTGAAAGAATCATTAGTTTAAAAAATTATGCAATTATTAATCACTTAATCTTATATTGCAATAATATTTTTGTGAAAGATTGCCAGTATCTATATCTATATTTTATTATTATGAAAACTCTCTTTGTCAACCTTTTCAGAAAATGACAGTTATATCAATATTTTTTCTATTTTACCTTCATTTTTGATACACAATGTTTACATAAAGAGAACAAAACAGTAATTATATACCTTTTGAGAAAATAACAATCATATCCCTATTTTTCCTATTTTACCCTATATTAAGAAAAAAAAAATATGCCCTTATTAAGAGAAACCGTCTCATCATCATTGTCCCATACTTATTTTTTAAAAAAAATTTACAAACTAATCACACTCCTTGTTAAAAAACAAAAAATAAAATGAAATTGTTCACACACAGAGTGTGTGCTCATCTTCTAATTATTTATAATATAAAAGATAGGAATGAGGATCTTGTCCGGATTATCTTTGTGATGATCTTGACGATCCTTTAATCATGTCCATTCATCGTGCATCGTATGGTTATAAATCAATTTAATTTTTTTATTTAAAATTGAACACAAAATGTACCTGACGAAAATTGGCCTCTCGATGTACGATTTACGGATATGATTAAAGGATCCCGTGAATCCTTTAATTGTGTTCATACATTGTGTGGTCAGAAATCATTTTAAATTTTTTATTTAAAATTGAACACAAAAAGTACTTGACGAAAATTAGCCGCACGATGTACTATGAACGGACACAATTAAAGAATTCCTGAGATCCTCGCAAAAAGGATCTGGAAAGGATCCACATTCAAAAGATAAGGCACTGCGTGTGTCGTGAGAATCTGTACTTTTAGAATTATTTATGGGAAATTTTATTTGAACACATATAGTCTCTCTTTACACCCAACTTAAATTTTAAATGTGAATTCTCTTTTTTACCTTATTGCATAATTACCATCAAGTACATGATGAAATTAACAATAAAACTAAAATTTATCAATAAACCCACACCCATCACCTAGGCACATGGGTTTGAATCACACTCTATGTTCTGAGAAATATTTACCACCCAAAAAGAGGAAAAAACATAGTTTTGTCTAAAGAAGTTCCTTGAGAAGGGGTGGATGTATAGAACTCTAAGACGCTAAGGGTATTCATGATGGCTAAACCCTAAGACGCTCTCATAGATAAGGGTATTGTCCGCACCGCTCTTCCACCAACACACCCAACAAACTTGGAATTGTCATGGGCCCATGTATCAAGACCAAAAGAACATTTGAAGAACTGAAGGGAGACTTTTTTTTATGTCATTCGATGCAAGCTGGTTACCAGCAACATGCAGATAACTTTAGTTCGATCTCAACAGCCTAGCTGTTATGAACTCTACCCTCATTACCCATAACACTTTTTTTTTTTTGGTAGTGAAACGATAACAAATTCAATGCAGTTAAGAATTAACTTAAACCAATATCTCTCTTCCCAAGCTCAGATTCATAGGGGCGTTGGACAAACTCGTGATACATTTGGTCAATCCAGTTAATGCTAGTTTATCTGCAAAAGCACTATTTTTTTAGTTGGAATGCAACAACGCATGATGCAAGATTTAAAGCCCTCATGGCAGCTGTGGTGGCACCATGGAAAAGATCTTCTCGATCAATCTTATGATTACACAAAGTTCTTGATGTGTACTCAAGAATCATATTTGACATGCCCCAAGCCCGATATCCCTGCATACCAGGTAGGCACACGTTGGCCGACACCTGAGGGTGACAAAGCCATTTTAAACATGCATACAAATAGAATATATGCAATTAGAACGATTATACCAAAGCAGGAACGTGTTCAGAGCATACAACTAAATAAGAATAATATCAAAGAATGACTATAGAAAGATACAAACGAGGAAAAGATACTTATACTGAGAATACTCGAGGATAACTACGCCAAAATGCCTTGACGCCAGGATCATATGCCTCGATCCTAACCCCTGAGGGGGCACAAAAAAAACCAAAGTGTGAGTGGATCAAAGTTTATAATAATAATACTAATAATAGGAAAACATTTTATTTTTGAACATAATAACCCCTGTTTTGAAAACACATATATAATACTATGTATAGGTTTTATGAAAAACCCTAGCATGCCATGTAGAACATTTGTGAAACATGTATGTAAAACTAGTGCTCAGAAATGGTAATAACGCCCGAAGGCAAATCCATAAATCTCATCAGTGAGGTACTCAATATCATAGTCGCCCGAAGTCAAATTCGTAAATCTCATCAGTGAGGTACTCAATTAGGGGTATCATAGTCGCCTGAGAGCAACTCCACCCCTAAAAACTTTGCGCCAGCACCCAGCCCATTTATCCACTTCAGTGAACAGTAATAGACCCTAATGAATAGTAATAGGCCAAAGCATCTCCACCCCTAAAAAAATGTGCTGACACCCAGTCTAAAAATGCGCTGGCACAAACGATCTCCACCCCTACAAAATGCGCTGGCACCCAATCCATTTAAAATATTAATAATTTTTTTATAAAATAATAAATTAAAAAAAATAGTTTTAATTTCGGATAGGATTTTTAACCAATCTCGTTACGCCACGTGTCATTATCCAAACGTACTATTTTGTGAATAGATTTCCGCTAAGATTTTCAACCAATCCTGGCAAGCCACGTGTCACTTCCTGTTTACAATAATTTAGGCAAGATTTTGATAAGATTTTCAACCAATCTTGTCATGCCACGTGTCATTATCCGAACGTACTATTTTGTGGATAGATTTCTGATAAGATTTTCAACCAATCCCGACACGCCACGTGTCATTTCCTGTTTACAATAATTTAGTGAAGATTTCGATAAGATTTTCAACCAATCACGTAGTGCCATGTGGCATTGTCCAGAACCTCATCCTTTCTTTTTTTTGTCCATATAAACCCTACATCCCTACATCCATCCTCACACTAAACTCAATCCTTTTTTTTAGCTCAGAATCTTTCTTTATCGTTTTCAAATCTTGAGTTCTTACAATGTCTTCTTCAAGGAGAGTGTATAAACAGTTGCAAGAGCAGCAGAAAAGGTTGTTGGCACAACAAGAAGAATTGGTCAATCTTGACGAAGGTGGAGGTGGAGATGAGGCCTTCGCAATGGAGGAGGATGAGGATGATCACAATAGAAGGCGGAGGGCCTCACATTCCTGCCGTATCATGGAAGCTGTGGGTCAGATAGCCAAACCCAGACGTGCGGCAAACATCGATAGAAGAAGGGAAATACGAGGTAAAGATCTCTTGGAAGATTATTTTATTCCCAATAGCGTTTTCCCTGATCATGTTTTTAGACGTCGTTTTAGAATGCAACAAAGTTTGTTCGATAAAATCATGAGTGCTGTTTGCAACCATGATCCATACTTTGTGCAAAAAGATGATGTTTTTCATGTTCTAGGTCTTATTCCTGAGCAAAAAATTACGGCTACCATGCGAATGCTTGCATATGGAGCATCTGCAGATCAAGTGGATGAGATCGCAAGGATGGGGAAAACAAATGTTCTGGAGTCCCTGATACGGTTTTGCTCTACAATTGAAGCCCTCTACACCAATGAGTACTTTCAGAAACCCACGCCAATGGACATGCGAAGGCTTCTGAGAAGGGTGAGATGCGAGGCTTCCCTGGCATGATTGGCAGCATCGACTACATGCACTGGACTTGGAAAAACTGTCCAAGTGCGTGGCAAGGAGCTTATGGCGACAGAAAAGGAGCCAAAAACATCATTTTGGAAGCAGTGGCTTCATTTGATACATGGATTTGGTATGCTTTTTTTGGTGTTCCAAGAGCTCAGAATGACCTAAATGTCTTTGCCCAATCTCCAGTGTTTGACGAACTGCTACAAGGAAATGGGCCGAGATGCACATATTGGGTTAATGGTAATAAATACGAGGGACCATACTACCTTGCAGATGACATTTACCCAAGGTGGTCAACATTTGTCAAAACAATGTCACATCCATAGAGTGAAAAAGAAAAACACTTCGCAAAGTGTCAAGAGGGGTGTAGGAAGGATGTCGAGTGTTGTTTTTGTATTTTGCAAGCTCGTTGGGCGATTGTCAGGGCTGCAGCTAGAATGTTTGATGTCGAGGCTCTTCGATCCATCATGATGATGTGTATTATTCTCCACAACATGATTGTTGAAGACGAGTATGATTATGATGCCGTCAATGAATACGAGCCGGATCCAATGAACAACTCAAGAACAAAAATCTACTATGCTCATGACCGGACCGAAGATCCCGTGCAACACGAGCCATTGGAACGGGATGGACGTTACAATGAATTGATCGTTCAGCGGTACACTTCATTGCAAGAGCCATACTGGCACGTAACCCGCCAGAATGACTTGATTGACCACCAGTGGGGATTGCACGAAGGCGAAGATAATTAAAATAAGGCTTGTGGTTGAAGAATAAAGTGTATTGTTTTTTAAGTAATCTTATTTAGTGTGTGTGTGTATTTTTTTTTTTTAAAAGTTTATATGGTGAGGTTATGTAATTTTATTTGGTGTTTTTTTTTTAAGTTTATTTGGTGAGTTTATGTAATCTTATTTGATGTGTTTAAATAAAGTACAAAAAATAAATAAGAAATTAAATAAAGTTCTAAAAATAAATAAGAAATTACATAAGAAATTAAATAAAGTTCTAAAAATAATAACAAATTACATAACAAATTAAATAAAGTACTACAAATAAATACGAAATTATACAAAGTCTGTGGAGTTAGTGATATGTGGTGCTAGGATCTTCGTTGCTAGGATTTCTGTAGCTAGAACCCCCTCGACTTGTTTCGGCATCTCTTGCACGCCTCCTTCGCACAACATCTCTTTTTTCCGATGTCCAAAAATATTTTGAATTCGGAGACAGTCCTACTAGAGACTTGTTCATAGTATCACGATCAGCTTGAGCCATCCTTTCTTCTCTAAGCATCTCATTCTCTCAATGAAGTGCTTCTCTAATCATCTCGGTCTCTCGATTAACTATTTCTCTTTGTCTCTCAGCCGCCGCATCACGAGCCTCAGTAGTTGCTATTATTGCTGCCATAGCAGTAGCTTTTCCTCATCTCTAGCCTTTTCCCACGCCATGTTCAGTTCACCTTGGCGAGCAAGTTCCTCCATATATTTAGTGTAGTCATTTTTGGAAGAACTACCTTTTTTCTTTGATGCCTTTTTACCTTGAGGCCTGAGGGACTGACGAGTCGGTTGGGTCTCCGGCACTTTTTCAGGCGTCCTTTCCGTGTCTTCAAATGTGTTGGCTTCTTGTTCGGCCGTGTCTGCTTCTAGTGAACTGTGTAGACCCATACCGTGCATGACAACTTATGGACTGGTTGCCACAATTTTGTATCTAGGGCAATCTTTGACAATTTACCAACATTCTCATTTGTTGAATGATTTGTTACTGTTCTTTGCATTGTAGAATGCTTGTGCTTGTAGTGTCTATAACAATGTGGGATAAGATAGTATTAAAAAATATGGGTGTAACACAAATAAATAAATTAAAATATTGATGCGCGTGGAATGCATATAAATTACATAAAAATTACATAAAAATTATATAAAAATTACATAAAAATTGCATAAGAAATTACATAAGAAATTAAATAAATTAAAATATTGATGTGGGTGGAATGCATATAAATAAATAAAAATATTGTTACCTGATCCCCTAAACTTGTCCCACTACGCAGATTACCGGAAGCATGAGAGATGACATTTTTCCAACAAGTAAAGGATGTGTTGAGTTATTTCCAATGACCTTGAAGACCTTGACTAGATCTGGCATCTTTTCCATGTACATCGCAAAACACTTTCGTAATTTTACTCCACATTTCTCACTTATCCATCTCATTACCCTTAATCGGGTCATGAGTAGTGTGAACCCAACATTCACACAACGTAACATTTTCAATGAGCTTCCAAGAAGTCATTTTTTTTCTCTCAAAGTGTACAAAATATTCAAATGTAGAAAGTGTAGAAAGTGTAGAAAATATTGAAATGTGGTGTAAGGTGGAAGATGAGGGTTAGATATTTATAGAAAAAAAAAATTAATTTTTTTTAATTTTTCTGTATTTTAAAAAAAAAATTCATAATTTTTAATTAATTTTTAATAAATTTTAATGTTGTTAATTAATCTGGACCGTTGGATTATTCAAATCCAACAACCAACGAGCTGCCACGTGGCCAACGGTCAAAATTCTGACCGTTGGGCCTTTTTTTTTGTTTTATTTTTATTTTTGGTGAAAAAAACATGGACCATTGATTTGTGATCGGAAGGTCCATTTTAAAAGTCAAATTAAAATTTTTTTTTACTGTTGGAAATCCAACGGTCTACAAAAACTAGCCGTTAGAAATCCAACGACACTGAGGAGGGCCACGTAGCCCTAATCTGGGTGAACACAAGTGGGCTGACAAGCGGGCCCCGCCGCTTGCACCCTTGTCTCCTACTCGCACCCAGTCGCGAGTGTGCTGCACGCGCCAGCCAAATAGGCTAGCCTCTAAGTCTGTCAGAAATGGGTTGGTCTGTTGCTTGGCTTGGGCTAGGTGTCAGGCTGTTTTGCGGGCTGGAGCACTTTGACAAGGTGTTGGCCTTACTTTTGGACAGGGTGCTGGGTTATTCCACCTCCGATGGAACTGCTCTGAAGGCAGTACTTGTCCATCACTTGAAGGTGAAGCTAAATAACCTGTCCATCACCCGAAGGTAAAGCTGTATAAAATAGCACACCGACACTAGCTGTGGCTAGTGAAGCTGTCCAACACTGCTTTCGGCAGTGAAGCTGGGGGTATATCATATATCATATCTCAATCTTCCACATCAATTGCGTCATATGGCCATAGACATCTATACCCCTGGTGTGCGGATATGCCGTATGATAACCCACTAGATAAGTACCAAAAACATATCTCAAAACTCGTAACAAACATCGGAGCTCAAAAGTTCAAACCTCGTCTCATAAATCTATGGCAAATCATATTCATAAATCCATAATAAACATATACGTGAATTTATAGAACTTCATAAACGAAAATCCAAAGATTCATAACCTTTAGCAAAAATGTAATCTTGATAAATCATGAATATTTCATAAATCATTGTTATAGAAATCCGTAAAGCATATTATAAAACATATTAAATCATGAAATATGAATGCTTGCTAGGCTAATATTTTATAAAAATATATAAGTTAAGAAAGGGTCCACTCATAACTTTTCCATTGCCCGAAAGCCACTTGAACTATCGAGAATGTGATCACTTCCACCGATGCACCTAAACAAAATTAAAAGCAGTTTAATAAAACTCTATGAAAACGTTGGAATTTGGAAAAATGGATGGTGGATTTGGATTTGGCATGTCGAGAAACCTAAGGAGGGACCTCAGGTTTTACCTCTACACGCCACCGTACGTGGCGGCCGGCCACCCTGACTCACCAGAAAATCGAACAACTCCAAAAATTCCCAAATTTTATAGGAATGAAGATATCAATGAGAGGAATAACTTTCATACTTGGGCAGAAGTCCAATTCGGCCGGGAAATACCCTAAATCATCCTTGAACCTCTGGAAACCCTTGAATTGGGTGTTCTTGATTTGTCGAATCCCAAGCTCCGCCGCCTCCAAACTTGTTTGGGGTTTGTTCCTAGGTTTAAGGGAAGGCTAGTGGTAGTGGTGGTCAAAGGAATCGCCTTCAGAAATGGCGGATTGCTGCCGTGCACCCATTAACACCGACCGAGTTCCGTTCTTAATGAAACTACGACCACACTTCTTCAAATTTGGGTGGAAATGGAATATGGGAGGTCGCTGAATAGGTTGCAGGTGATGGTGACGATCAATTCGCTGGGAAAACTCCGGAATCGGCATCGGGGTGTGTAGAAATCAAGTCAGGTCGACGGGGAGGAACCGGGTTAAGGTTGATCCGGTGCTCCTCCACTCTATCCTTTCCCCTCATTTCTTTCCTCTCTAGTTGGTCACTCTCTCTTTCTCTTCTTTCTAATTGGGCATCCACCATCATTTCTCTATTTTCTCCCTTCTCTCATATGCCCATCTCTCTCATTTCTATTCTTTCTTTTCCATTACAGCCACAGACGTGGCACAGACTGATGCTCCAACAAAATCTGGAGCCTTCCAGATTTATGGTCAATTGATCATTTTGCCTTTGACTTCGTTCGTTAATAACTCATTCGTTATAACTCCAAATTACGTTCTGTTTGTGCCCACGCGTTCGTAGTGACGAGTATTATGAGTATACGCCAAGAAAACAGATCTTATGTGACACGACAAGGTGATCAACAAAAGTCAATGCCTTTGCCTCGAAGGGCATTTTCATAATTTCACATTTTAAAATTATAAAAGCTGTAATTATTTGGGACGAGTCGTTACAATATTGATCATTCCAGAGTGATGGCCAAAGAATTATTCAAAGTTTGTGGCTGACATAATCAAATTTTTTTTTGTTTTTTTAAGTTTTGTCTTTATTTTAATGAAATGGTTCACTCTTGACACGAAATTTAACATATTTTCTGGTTTTGTTCTTTTAATCTATTGGGTGTAAAGATAAATGTAAACATATTGAACTAGGCTTGTGAGGGTGGTTTAGGTAATAAATTTGGGTTTAAAGAGATATTGACAATTTCTTTAAAAATAACATGGATGTGAAAAGTAAGCTGAGTGTGAAAATAAGTTATATGGGTTCAAATAAAATTATCCATTATTTATTAGTTATTTTTTCAGTTTCAGGGAGTCACACCAGAACTTATTTCAGATTGTTCGATCTTTTAATTTAGTTAGACACTAACTACAATCTTAAGCCTAACCAATTTTACTTGCATGGCCAACCCAAATATGATTAAATAAACTACAAGTCATATCCCTTCTCCATTGCTTCTGACTTCTTTCACCTTTTATCACCTCCAAAATATCTTCAATAGATATGCCTTGTGAGCAAGGTTGAGTATTGGATGCTAGTATTTAGTCGTGGTTTGTTTGGAGCAATTCATGTATAGAGTTTGATATGTCAACCCTACATTGCATGGAGCTGTAAACTTTAGCAGGACATACATTGTTGCTTTATGTTGGACCAACCAAATTACATAGTCTACAAGTTAAGCAGTAGCTACGAACTTGTTTGGAAGAGTTTTGAAAATCGCTGAAATATTTTTGGTGAAAATGTTTTTGGAACCAATTCTTAGTAAAAATGCAAGTAAATCCTAAAAAAACACTTAAAGTGCTTTTGAAATCTAAAAATATTTTTTCTAAAGCATTTTTAGTCATTTTAAAAGCACTTTCAAATAAGCTCTACATCTCCACCAATTAATGATTTTCTAGCTAAATCTTATCCACTCAAACTAGCCGACTTATCTAGTATTGCCGCCATCATTTCCCTATGAGTAGTTCCTACTGTTACCAAGTAAGAGTGAACCAGTATGCAATGCATGAAATGTAAGAGTGCTTACGCAGAGAGTGAGGGGAGGGAAAAGAAATAAAGAGAGTGGAAAAGAAGGAACAGAAAGTAATTGGTTGTCTTGGTGGGATTCGGTAGAAAGCTTGTCTTGCTGAGGTTTCAGTTACCGATCGAGGCGAGTGGTTTATGTATATGTTACAAATCTTTTTTATATTTCAATAAATGAAAATCATGAATTATTGTGGGTTTCTTTATTTATTTAACAAACTGCGAGCTCTTACTACAGTGCACATTTGTCTCAAATCGCAATCATAATATCAAATCGACCTCTACTTAATTCATTGGTTTCCGTGGCATGATTTCAATAGGCAGTCCTTGTGTAGGTACCGGCATGGGAACCCTGCTGAATTTGTTGTCTGCGCATAGCTTCCACGTGAACTGAGTTACCATATAATGGATTGAAACAAGGATTTCAATCCTGGCAAACTCGTATCCTGGACATATTCGAGATCCTCCTCCAAATGCAACGAAGCTGTAAGGCGGAACTGATGCTTGGTTCTCGAACCTACTCGGATCAAAATTTGATGGCTCCGGGAATATACTACCGTCATTGTGTGTCATAGGAATAGCCCAGAATACCTAACAATATCGGATATATAGTTAAAAATTTCATCACTAGTTCTGTAATTTAAAAAAAAAAAATGGGGAATGTGAAATCTGTAGATGTGTATACTGCATGATATATTAAATCTTAACTTACTTGCCACCCTTTCGGGATGAGGAATCCTCCATACTTGGTATCTTTGATAGCTGTCCTCATGCCGCCAAAGACGGGCGGAGTTGTCCTCAGAATTTCCATTGTCACTCTCCATGTGTACTTCATCTTGGAAAGGTCTTCCCATGTTAGAAATTCTCCTGAGGACTTGCTCCTAGCTATTTCTTCTTGTTCTGCAAAAGCACAAATTAAAACATTGCATCAGTCTTTTTGTTGTTTTTGGATATTGTTGACAATTCTATTAATATGCCCTGTCACGAACATGCCAACTTGTTAGTGATCAGACCGAATAAGGTAAATTGAACACTTCAATTTCCATACTAGATTTGCGTTAAATGGTTGTGTGTGAGGTTGTAGGCACGGGATGCGTTATGCTTACCTTGAAGAACGGCTGCATGGATAGCAGGTTCATTCGCTAGAAGCCGCAAAAGAAAAGTAATCACAACAGATGAAGTGTCATATCCTGCGACCATAACTACCATGATATTGTGCAGGATCTCATTTTCCGTTAATTCTTCTTCGTTGTTAATGTTTCGAATGTTAAGCAAACAAGTTACAAGGTCTTGGAGTGGAGAAGTAGTTTTTTGCTCAAGTTGTACCCTCTTTTCACATACGAGTTCCTTGAGCATTTTTTGAACCTTCTTGCTCGCCTTGAGGCTTTGGTTGTAACGCGTGAAGGGCAAATTAACAGGGACCGACCAGATTCCTTCTATCATTTGTCGGAAACACTCAATGAGTTCGTCTCTGCGAGGTCCTCGTTCAACCCCAAAAAGTAGAGAGCATATTATGTTGAATGTGAGGTTCTTCATCAGTGGCAAAACCTATCAAAAATTTAAAAATCTAGTAAATTTGAGACCGCATGACAGAAATCTGCAAAAAACACGAACTACACACAACAGAAATCTGCAAAAACATGACCTGTTTCCCAAAAGTTGCTGAGGACGCTAACTTACTGTTATTTTTTGCTTGCCATGCCAGTGCATCTCAAGATGATTCCTGATTTCTTCATCCATTTTTCCGACATATCGCTTCAGTGACTCGGGCTTCAAGAAAAACATAAGAGCACTTCTGACACGCTTGTGATCCTCGCCGCTCAGTTCCAGTATATTCCGGTCGCCCAAAATCATACGAGTAGACTCAGGTTGTTGACTGGTAAATGATGTGCCATCATGGTTGAATACAAACTTGTTGGCAGCCTGTCCATGAATGAAGACTGTTGGCTTGCCAAAGAGACTCATCTTTGAAACTGGACCATACCTTGTGATTCTTCGTTCAAGCCACTTTTCGGCAGTGTTGGCACGCATGGCTCTAAGAAAACCAAGGCTTTGACCTATAATGGGTAGTCCCAATGAGCCGGGAGGAAGCCGTTCTGATGATTTTTTTCTTCTTGTAAGGAGAAAGAAGACGGGGATGAGGAAGAGGAAAACTGTGAGGAGAAGGGCATCCATGATTCGGGTGGCTTTTGTTGTGCAACAGAGAGAGACGGATCAAAGGCAATTGAATTCGATAGAAATAGCAGTCGAGTAAGGGGAGGTCTGGAGATAACAAGGCAAAAATCAAGATGGTAGGTTTGGCTTGAAAGATAAGTTTTAGCTGTTCGTAGTGCAGTGATATATAAAAGCATAATGCTTTGTTGTTTTGCATCTGTTGGTACACATTTGATTAGTAAGCACTGGTGTCTAGTGTTCAATCGGGATCTTTAGCCGCCCTTGGTTTTTGGAGTCTTTGCGGCAAACAGTGGCAGATTTAGATTTTGATCTCGAGGGTCCTATAATGTAAAAGGTTCTAAAAAAAATATTGGATAAAACAACATTGAGAAATTAAAAAATAACACTCTTCATTCATAAATTATGGTAACAATAGCATTATAAATTACAAAGTCTACCTAAACGTCATTTTTAGCCAGGTCATTAAATATAAAAGGCCAACTTATAGGGCTTCGTCACTCTTTCAGTCTATTTGGAATGCTATCCCTAGGTGTAGGTCAGTTTCCTTGTCGAAACATTTGGAGAGTTCCTGGAAGACCTTCATAGGTATTTTTCCGGCCTCCGAAGAGTCCTAGGACCACCGTGGTCTCTCCATGGATCCGCCTCTAGCCGCAGATCCATCATTTCATTCATCTGGCGTATGTCATACAATAGAGAACATTTTAATTTTCGAAGGACTTGGAGTTTTCGAACCATAAGTTTGTCGAAGTTCTCTAGACATTGATTTGATGATCTATAACAAATGCAAGACGGCAAAAACATCAGTTCATGGCAATGTCCGTTCGGCTAGTCAAGAGACTGGTTTGATGAATCATAAACCCCAAATGCATGAAGACAATCTTTGCCATCACACTAAAAGACATAGTATGAGACAAATTAAATTTTTTTGGTCATTGGATATTTGGTCACCATCACATTGATGCTCTTAATGATTTCATGTTTTATTAGGTATAAAGTCCGGAGCTAAGAAAAGAGATGGAGTACTTAGAACTAAAAGAAGACTTGGTTCAAAAACAAGTGCAGTTGCGTTCTATGATTCATATAACCGACTCTACTTAATGAAATAAGGCTTTATTGTTGTTATTGACAAAGTCCGGACGTAACTGGAAGTTAGCACATGGTGGCAAAGGGCTACGTCCGATGAAACTTTGGAGATTCCAACTATTAATGCTACAGAACAATCTACATCGGACGGTAACTGAAAAGGTCAATTGGCAAGCACGAGGCGAAGGACGAGTTTAGTTTAATGTAAAGTTATAGTTTTTAGAATATAGGATTAACCGAGATGGTTGATTCCCTAGAGAGTATGGCCAAAAGGACTGCTTCCAATCCTACTGAGGTGGAAAAGAAGTTTCCCTCACGGCTAATCCATACACTGCATACGGTGAATTATACACTCCAATTCAATCCTAGCCACCAAACGAGTTTCCCACAGAAATAAAACCTCACATGCATCTATATATTCCTGTTTTCAAACAAGCAGAGTGCAGAATTCATGAGAATCTGCTTAAGAGAGCATATATCACATCTGCTAATCTTTGACGGAGCCAGTTTCTACATTTAAATGTATGAGATAATCAAGCTGGTATCCCTAAACCACTGACCTCTACATTTAAATGTATGAGATAATCAAGCTGGTATCCCTAAACCACTGACCACATCAACACAAGTTCCGCATGCCTCCGGTGCACAAACTTACTCACACCAGTAAGTATAAAGGTTACACAGAGTTTTGCAGAGAGTTAGAGAGTTTTCGATGCAGTTCAGATTTGTCTCAGGTTTGAAGTGAAGAGGTTCTCTCTCTGGTGTGTTTGGAAGGGTAACTGTTTCCTACAACTCACCGATTCAAATCGGAGTAAAAACTGGCTACAGTTGGTGCACGCGTGAGGATGGTTTATAAGTTTTCATTTGAATCCCCCATTTTAATAGAACTTTTCCAGTCCATCCCACTAGTTCCTGCTTCCAAAACAAGCAATTATACTTCATGGATGAGAAAGTTGGGTTATTTCTCATCCTCTGAAGGCATTCCCCTCGCCTGCAGTAACATGAGTTTAACTAAGCAAAGAAAACAATACAAAAAAATGCCAGTCTATCTCATTGATTTGATTAAAAGTACAAGGAATGCAAGGTATGAAACAAGATTTTGTATAGATTAACGTAGTATCTCGTGACAGCATAGTATAGTATCTCGTGATATTATATCCATTAACGATTTAGTGAAATGAAATATGGGCATCTGGATGAGTGTAATTTACAGTCAGCTTATACGTTGTGGAAAGAAGTCCTCAAATACCATCACTTGGTCTTGGCCGGAATATGGTTTCCACCAGTTGCAATTTTGTACAAATAAAATCCAGTCATGACAGCGCTGCAACAAAATGAAGAGGTTTTAGCTTTAGAAACTTCAAATATATGTCATATAACTGTTAGGAGCTCCAATCGAAAGGTTTTAATCATACGTAAATTGTGGTCTTCAGTTTGGATTCATGACAATGACAGAAAGGCTACGCGGTTACTACAATACGATAACCAAAGATGACTTTATAAGTTTATAATCTGATAAAGACACATCGCCTTCCCTTCGTTATGCACAACCAAACAAGAAATAGAAGACCCCTTTCCCATACTGTTTAACCGTATAACAGGAGCAGGAATTAGATGACATTCCAACTCTCTGTTGGCACTGATTGTGCTGCAACATATATGCGATCTGAAACTCTCTTCAACTAAATTTCTTACAAAGGTTTCAACGGAGCAGGTCAACCTTGTTCTGAAAATTTGATATCCAAATGTGTATTCGGATGAACATTCAATAGAGCCAAGTTTTAACTAGAATTATAAAATTTGAAGGGCTGTAAACAGCCTGTTCTCGAGACAAAAATTATGACATCTGCCAATCATTGACAGAACTACTTTATACTTTTACATGTCTCTGGGAACAAGAACCTACCATCCCCAAACCACTAACTGCAAGGAAACATGTTCCGCATACCTCAGGTGCTCCAACTCACTCGGACCAACGAGTAATAGTTATATGTTTTTTTTCAAATTAATTATTTAACAATGCCAGCTAGGAAGGGGAAGGAAGATATTCTAAACAACCAAATTGAATACATTAACCGGAAATAAAATACAGGGGCTGCAATGTACGAAACAAGTCATATGCAGCAATAAAATTCAAATCACATGCATAAGGTACTGACCGTACATCTCATGTTTAATAATCAACAGACTGATGGCACACCAAATTTTAGATTAGCAAATATATATCCAATGAATTGGAGAGCGAGAACACATAAAACAGCGGATTAATCTGAACTCACCTGATACCTGCAACAACACCAGCTGGCATGATCTTAGAAGTTTGCATATAGCGCTGTCCCATGACCCATGTAAGGAGAGCAGCACAAACTGTTAAATGCACACCAATCAATTCCAAAGCAACGTTTCGAGTGAGTGAGCATCAAGGTAACAGGAGCAGAACATGAAAATAGAAAAAATACAAGGAAAACCAAAGAATGTGACCTTATAAAAATATAATCTTTCTCAATCTCTTCAATTCTTACAATTCTTAAAATTTGATAGGCAATGGTGAACACATAACACCTAAATGCACTTCTTTCAAATCGCCCTACCAAATCGAAACTTACTGCATTGACTAATGCATAACTCTTTAGTTCTGTGACATAAATAAACCTTAGAACGAGCTTATACATAAACAAATAAAGTAAGTGGAGAACCATAACGTTGGGATTTACTTTGGTGCGTCTAGCATTACTCTACACAAAAAGTGCCTCTCTCTTTACATACAACGGGGATGCTAAGGTGGCAATATCCAAGCCTATACGCACTGCCGTGTTTTTAACTTGCTCACATGGCCTTCCGTGATTAATTTGGGATATCCCCACCTTCGCCCCGAGTTACATATAAGTTTTTCTCCATAACGACATACAAAAAACAAAGATTAAACGACAAACCTAAAAACAGTTTTAACAAGTAAAGTCTTCCACCTTTGCAGAAGCACAAGGCTTCCAGATCATTAGAGGAAACAAAATAACAACCTCAACAAAACAAAACAAAAGTCAAATTTCCAACATAACTATCAGCAAAGTTGATGCTACCAAGTACATCAAACAACAAAAGTTACCTAATTTGTGATCCAGATTATGTTTGGTTTGTTTGTTTTTATTTATTTCCCCTTTTAACGTCTTATGATCTTACTAATGTATCGTTACAAATCTGGGATCCAGACCCACCAAAATTCCAAAATCCAAATAAATAAATCGTACCCGTTTCAAGAATGAAAGCGGGATACGAGTTCTTCTTCCCCTCGAAGGCTTTGAGACTGATATATCCAGCAAGAGCGAGGAGCAATCCGATACCTGCTCCTCCAGCCAAAGAAGCCGTGCTCCCCTTCCTGAAATACCCAAAAACTCCTCCGCCGATCAGCACCAGGCCGTAGGGGATCGTCAAGCAGAAATCGTGCATTTCTCCAACTGGGTTTCCGGGAAAACTCTCAGGCTCTCGGGAAAATTACACTAGTTTATCTTATCCCTCACAAATCAAAGAAACAAAAATTTTAAAGGCAAAGACTTTCGTGTTCGATTGGCGTGTGGAATCAGTCGGTCAAAAAACTCATCTAGCCAATCATTACCAACTCCTGAGTTTTGATTTTTATTTTTCAACCACTGAGTTTGATTTGATCGTTTCAAGATTAGCTGTTATGATATTATAGGAGGTAGATTCTCTACCCTCCTATTTTTGGTGTCTTTTGTGTTTTTTTGTTTTATATGGTCACGGTTAAGTCACGTAAACATTTTATATTACTATTTATTTTTGTCTTATAATCTTTATAAAAAAATAATATAAAATGTTGACGTGGTTTAACCGTGACTACACAAAACAGGAGGGGGAGGGCAGAGAATCTACCTCTGATATTATAATGAGGATCCATTTCAACAAATCCACCGATTCGGATCTTTGAAATTTGATTGAATGGCTAAATTTATTATAATTTTTAAAGGCATTCCCTGTTTTTAGCCTTTGGATCAAATTTCAAGGACTGGATTGGTGGATTTGGTGGAAATGATAAGGAGATGATCACTTTCCTTATTATGGGAATATTAATGAAATACTCTTAATATTGTTCACTTTTAACGAAAATGACATTTTAACCTTGAAAAGTCACTCCGGGTAATATTCACTTACACATTTATTTTATCCTTTGATTAAAACTATAGTGTTTTAGGACATTTCGTTAGTTTTCCTTATTATAAAAAGGAAATTATGTTACACCTAAAATTAATTGATAAAATGGACTACCTCTTCATATACTACAAAGAGAGTTGCTCGAGCCATGACATTTCACATTTTTAGGAGTCGAGAAGACTTACAGAGATATTTTAACCTCATTTTAGTCATTATTATATGATTCATCAACGTGAAGAATCAAATTCAGAACATGTTGTATGATATACGAGTTAAAAATTCGTTACCAAGCACAACCATCCTTTGATGGTTGTGGACTATTTTTTCAAAATTGCTTAACTTGTGGCTACTCTTTGCTGAGCTAGCTTACAATAAAAGTATAATATTTATTTAGTCATTATAATTAAATTGAAATGACTAATTCACTATATTCATGATATATTAAAGTATGATATTTGTTCGACAACATGAAGGATACTTATTTGTTATTAAAAAGGAAATTTATGTTACACCCAAATTAATTTATAAAATGAGGAGAGTGATTTACCTCATTATGAATTTTTATAAGATTTATGTACATATCACGCATGGCAGTCAAACTTTTTTGGGTTAAAAAGACTCATCGAAGCATTTTGGCTTCTTTGTAGTCATCATCGTGTGATTCACAAGCATGAGAAATCAAACTTATGACGTGTCGTGTGAAATATAATCAGAAATTCGTCCCCAACCATTGAGCCACTCCATAATGGTTGTAGCTCGACTATTTTTTTTTCAAAATTGCTTAACTTGTTGCGGCTACTCTTGGATGAACTAACTTATTATGAAAATATGATATTTATTCGGTATCTATGATTGAATTGGATTGAATAATTCATCATATTCAAAATATATTAAATGCTGAAGGGAATGATTTTTCATATCGAAAAAAAATTTAAACCATTCTTATAATTCCATTTTGGAAAAGTTCATAAATTTCTTTACTGAGTAAAACATGGCTATTTGTAATTATCCAATCTAATTCTACATATTCATTAATGAGTTTATATACTCTTTTATAAAACGACACGTCGTCTTGTAAAACGTTAAGCTACCCGTCTTCTTATCACTGACTGACTCAACTTTTTCATTTTCTATCATGGCCACTCGAACCTTTTAATGCTTGTTCGGTTGTCGGACCCGAAAGAACAATTTCTGCTTACTTCTCCAAAACCCTTCCTTTCTCCCTCAAATCCTAAAAATGGTGACTACTCAGCCCGCTTCCAAACGACCCATATGCCCGTTGTGCTCCAAACCGGTCCGGCTCTGCCTCTGCACTCGGATTCAGAACCCGCGGCTCCATAACTTCGTAAGCGTCACCATTCTTCAACACAGCCTAGAGAAGAACCACCCACTTAAATCCGCTAGGATTGCTAGATTAGGACTCAAAAATATCAGTGTAGTTACTGTTTATGATGTTAATTTTGAATCCCGGTTCGTTATCCGGTCACCGGGCCCGGTTTCTCAGACGGGTTCGGTCCGCAATGGTTTGAAAAGTTCAGGGTTTGATTACGTTGTGGAAAGTAGAGAGACCCAGAAGCTGGATTTTGAGTATTGTGATGAGGTCAGCGCAGGGAAGGGAAATATGGGTAACTTGGGATTTGGGTTATCTACAAATTTGGCAAAAGAGAAAAACAATAGTGGTTGGATTGATAGAAATGCAATTTTGGTAGTGATTTAGGTGATATGAGTAGTTCTCCAAACCGATTAGGGGATGTAGATTTTGTAGAGAAAGAACATGAATTTAGTATTGAAGAATTCACTGATGGCAGGAACGTAGATGGGCAATGCAACGTCGATGAGGGTTCAGCTACTACCGCATTGCCTGCAATATCAAGGGTTTCTGGTGTAGTTCATGGCTCTGGTGAAGGTTTCGAAATGGATAATGGTGCACCTGTTATAGGCTATAGCTGCTACCATTGGCAAACATGGTGTCATTAGCTCTCTATCCCACATTTGGATGCCTCGAACGTGTGAGGATAAAAACTTTGATACGATTTTAGACATCGCAGAAGCACGTAATGCTCTGGCAGAGGGGTTCGTTGCGCAAAAGTTGCAAAAGCCGTTGAAGGGAAGTGTGGAGTTGGATGAATGTGTAGAGTTTGAGGTGGAGGTTCCTCCTGGATCAGTACTCTTATTTCCATTTGAAGAGGCAGTCAGTGCGGACGACCTTGAGGCGATGAATGTTAAGGTGAAAATCTGATAGTGCTGGACAGAACATGGGCAAAGGCAAAGAGAATGCATGGGGAAAACCCCTGGTTGAAACTCTTGCCGCACTTCAAGTTGAATTTGGACAAGATGAGCTTGCACAGTGAAGTGAGGCTGCAGCCGAAGCTGGATTTCTGTCCACCATTGAGAGCATTGTTTATGCCCTGAAGGCAGTAGAGGACAGCCCTGAGGGGCTGGACAACCTTGTAGGAATTTGAGACCCTCTTGTCCCACATTGAGCAACAATATTTTTTCATTAGCCTTTATATAGCCTTATTCATTTTTCTTAGTAATTAGAACTTGGACTATTTTGGAAATGGATTGAAGGCTTGGGATTAAGTTTGAATATAATATAACCTACATACAATTAATATTAATTAATCAAGACAAGGGCCTTGGGCCTTGGGAATTTAAAATTAATCAGATTTATTAATTTTAATTTTCAAATTAAGTTTTTTAATTAATTTATTAATTAAAAACATTTTGATTAAAAGACATAGCTATTAGAAAGACATAGCTATATATTTGTAATCATAATATCCAAGTGAGATCATCTTTTTCTTCCGTACGAAATTTCCAGAGAATAAGCACCCAAAACAAATTCGCTAGAATTCTAGAATCAAGTGTGGGTTGTAGAATTAGATAGTTGAATCTTGGTCGAGCAGACGTTGTAGAACCACAAGTACAAGAGTGGGATGAAAATATTGTTCGAAGGACATAGCTTTTACGCTAGCCTCTACCTTCTGTGATCAAGTTAGTATCATTGATATTCTTATATTAGTTTATGTATTTATTGTATAATTTCATTCTGCACATCAAATATTTTTGGTTAATAAAATATTAGAATTTCAAGTTCTGTTATTTTTTGTTTATTTCTGAATTGTTTTCCAACAAACCTCTTGGATGTTTTCAAGTCAATGGTCGAGGACCAAATTCCATGTAAAGAAGAGAGATTAAGCAATGTCTCACCGGGGCGGACTAAGTTTTGTCACCGATTTTGCTTTTGCACATTTATGCATCATCTCGAAACCCAGTGATGAAGAAAGCGATATTGAGATGTGTATTTTTCTTTTTTTGTGCTAGAGATAAAAGTGAAAGTATATGGAAGAAATGAAAGACAAGGAAGGGAGTGGAGGAAGAAAAGTACTTCCCTTTTTTCTTCTAACTAAAAGTACTTTTAAAATATTTGTTAAATGACAATTTTTATAAAAGAAAACTAATGAAAATGAATTAAAAACTTTGAGTTTTAATGATAAAGACAAAATAAAGGGTAAAGTAAATAATACCAGGATTGACTTTTTAGTGTAAAAATGTGGTTTTTCGTTAAAGTAAACAGTACCGTGGACTTTTCGTTAAAACTCCATTTTTATAAACTAAAGCGCTTTTATTACAATTACTGATCATATGCCCTACCTTAAACTAAAATACAAATTTAATTGGGAAGTGTTATTGGCACTCCAAAAATCTCATTCTACACTCCTCACAAGTGTATTTTTCTTTCCAAATATAAAAAGTTTGGAGTGTAGAATGAGATTTGTGGAGTGCCAATAACAATTTTCATTTAATTAGCGACACATTATTTGAGCAAATAAATCGGTGCACAAATTTAATTTGTCTAACATTATTTTCTCCTTAATCATGGTAAGTGGCTCAGTGGTAAGGGCGTGAAGTGCGACTCCCTAATAAACAAAAAAGTGTGGTAGGTTTTGGGTTTTATGCTTCAAGATGATGAGTCTACTTGACTGTAATCACAGACATAGTAAAATTTCAGAAAACCTCTCTGGATCTAAAAGAAATAAATAAATATAGCTTACCACTATTTATTTATTTATTTTTTTTTTCGTCCCACATACTTTTTCTTTATCTATGGTACAAGAATAATAATTAAAATAAAATACGCATCAAACGAATCTTCAAATTTATAGTCCATGATGTGAACACACATCAAATTATCTCTATCTTGTCAAAAATTTATCAACAACATATGTTACGTTTTGTTTTGGGACTAATTTTCATTGCACGAGGAAATATAGACGACATGCGTATTGTAGTGTGGCAACGAAATTACGATATTATTCCTTAATTTGCAACGCTAAATGACAGTTCTGCCCATTTCTTCAACACTCTCTCAATGCCAGGTATCTGTTTAGCAACCAAACCAAACTCCACTCTCTGCTGCAATGCTGAAGCTACTTTCATGGCGTCCCTCACCTCACAAAACCCTAACTCTAGACCCGACCAAACCATTCCTCTCCCTCTCCCGCCTTCTCAGTCAATCCCTCTCCGAAGACCCATATGAATACGACCCTCCGTTCTCTCCGGTTTCCAAAACCCCAAAGCCCAAGAAAACCAAAACCCAGGATAAAACTCCAGACCCGAAGAACGACCCGACCCGTCCTCTCAAATCGGACCTGCCCTTCGACTTCAGCTACTCGTATTCGGAGACCAATCCGGCGGTCGAACCTATTGCGTTCCGGGAGTCGCCCAAGTTCTCTCCTTTCGGACCAGGTCGGCTTGATCGGAAATGGACCGGGACTGTTGCCGCGGTACAACAAGAAGTGGACTTGGACCGGGTTGCGGAGGAGAGAAAACGGGTTCTCGGAGACCCGCTAGCGGAGGAGGAAGTGGCGGAGCTGGTGGAACGGTACCGTCATAGTGATTGCGCCCGGCAAATTAATATGGGTAAGGGATTTGGGGTTTAGGGTTTAGCATTCGGAAATTGATCAGGCATTGCATTGTATATGTGTAACTGTTTATATATGCTCAATGCTGGTTTGATTTTGTAACTGAATTGGATGGGAGGGGACTGAAGGATTAAATTGTTTGTATCAGGAAAGGGAGGAGTTACACATAACATGTTGGATGATATCCACAACCACTGGAAGAGAGCCGAAGCGGTGAGGATCAAGTGTTTGGGAGTGCCAACTCTTGATATGGACAATGTTTGCTTCCACCTTGAGGTTTGAACGTAACTCAGGCTCTTCATATATCCGTGATAGGTTGAATTTCGGTGTTAGGAGATATTAGCTGATGGGGATAGTAGTGTATGTGCAGGACAAGTCTGGTGGGAAGATTATTTACCGGCATATTAATGTCCTCATTTTATACCGGGGTCGAAACTATGATCCGAAGAATCGACCGGTAATACCTGTAATGCTCTGGAAGCCGTATCCTCCGATATATCCAAAGCTTGTGAAGAATGTTGCTGACGGCTTGACATTTGAAGGAACGAAGGAGTTAAGAAACAGAGGACTAAACTCTTTACCTCTGATGAAACTTAGTAAGTGTCGCATTTTAAAATAAGTGAACTTAGTAAGTGAAATTAAGTTTTGGATGTTTCAGATGATGCTCTGCTTTCCTTTGTTGTTTATAACGGTAAATGTGATATGGCCGAATTCCATGGTTCTTTTCTCTTATCCTAATTTTTTTGTCCGCAGCGAGAAATGGTGTGTATGTGAATGTTGTGGATAGAATTCGGGAGGCCTTCAATACTGAAGAGGTAGTGAGACTAGACTGCACCCATGTTGGTACTAGCGATTGCAAAAGGATAGGCGTAAAATTAAGGGTATGGTTTGTTTGGTTAAGTTAGATTGTTTAGTGGTAGTTGTGGGCTTCTAATTCATCCCTAAATTTATCTTTTTTCTGTGCTTTATATGTTCAGGATCTAGTACCTTGCATCCCCCTTTTGTTCAAGGACGAGCAGATTATCCTCTGGAGGGGGAAGAGGGATCAAAAGCAAGACCCCGAGTGCACAGATAGAAGTAAAATGTCTGCAGATGCTTAAGTGCTGCCAGGTTTGGTACTCAATTCTTGAAAAAAACCTCCAATGTAAATTCCAATGCTCTATTCAGCAAGTTATAATCTCAGAACTTTTACACATTGTGCTTGAATATTGCATGCCAAAGGCGAAAAATTAAATGACATCTGACTACCATTCCCTTGTCAACCTTTATTCTTCCAGCATTTAGTTACCAGTCTTCCCGTACTAGTTATCCTTTTGTGTCTTGGCCCTTTTGGGGCCTTCAAAGCTTGCTATAGCTTTGGGGTGCGCAGGTTTGGAACTCTGTACTGGGGTGGGGCCTAGTGCGCAGTGGCTTTTCAACCCAACTAATCGAGTTGTATAGAAATTTCTAACAGTTTAGTTTAGCATCATCCAAGATCCAACAGTCATTTACTGAAATTTGGTATACAAGAATCGCATAACCAGTGAAGGGATCAAGAGTTTATTATTCATCGTCATAGGGTATAATTATGACTTGCAAGGCCTGGAATAATAGGCAACAATGTGAAACAACTGAATTAGAAGATCTAACTATCTGGTTTATTCGTAAGTTCCTTTTTGTTTTAATATCTAAACTTTAGTTCATCTCCAACCTCTTTGAACAGTAAACAAAGCCCGAAAAGGAGTGATCTGCGGATTATGGTTGGTTGGATAATAGAGGAACAAAGTAGTTCGGAGGAGAATGGTGGTGAAAGCAGTAGTAGTAGTCAAACCTCAAATAATTTCTACTGTAATCACTTTCCTTTTTGAGCTTACAGCTGCATATGTATACGATACAATTTATTTTTTTGGGTTCATTTATAAGATATAAGTTTACCAATAAAGGAATTGTGCTAATTTGGCTATACGCTATGAACTAGAACCTTGTTCCACTTTCGCTTCTAGATCTTTATATTATAAGATCAAATGTTTAACTTTATGAGGCAACAACCACTTAGTACTACTAATATTCTTCTTTTGTAAGTGAGAAGTCTTAGGTTCGACTCTCGTAGTTGTAGATAATAGGGCTGTCAAAACTAGTTATTATGACTAGGTCTTTAGTGCAATTCCCTCATCCTTTAATATAAATATGTCGTTGTTTTCAAAATAACTTATTAAACAGACACATTCGTTACAAAACTAGGCGCTCACATAGAGGCAGTCTCTCTCTTCCTAAATAGACTTAAAAATCTCCTTCTCTAACTCATATTCATTTTTCGATGGATCATGTTGTGTTACTTGGGTTGTCCTGCAGGGGCTGGCAATGATGTCAGTGATGAAAGGGTTGCTCCGTTCCAGAGCAACTTGAATGCTCTTGCCAAGGAATGGGACCCTATCACGAACATGGCACCTGAAGAAGACAGGTGCTATTTTCTAAGCATTTTCCAACTGATACCCTCTCTGGGAGGGTCGGATTATAGGCTTTTTGAAATCTTCCCATGCTAACACTCTTAATGAAGATAATCTCTGCTTGAGTTTGCGTGGGCATACGGATGATGTGGTCCTCTGGATGGACATAAAAATTTCTCCTCTTAGAGTAGTTATAAACACATGCTCTGCAGGATACAAGTGTCTGCTCCTCCTTGCACTTCTGAGGGATATCCTCCGCACCGCCCCCATCTCAGCGCTCTGCTCTCTTCACCTCTCCACCAGCGTTGTCATCACCATATTAACACTAGTTTCCTTGATCTCCACCTCCGGTTCCTGTGGTTGAAGAAACTTAAAAGAATGAAAAGAAAATCTAGTAAGGGTCTCAATGCTCTCCCATTTTGGATTACTCATCGCTATGAACTCAATTTCATTTGTAATGGTTTCACCACTTAAGAGTATCCAAGTTCATTTATAGTGAAATGTGACGGGTTTTTCGGTGAAATGATGGAAGTTACATAATCGTATCTACCGTTGAGATATAGTTCACCTTATTTCATATATCGTATCCACCATTAAAAGAGATCCTTATCTTTTAATTGAGTTGCCTAGTAACTATCCTACTATTAAATATTTACCCTACAAATGCGTCGTAATCTTCCTATTTAAAGGGCTCCAAATGTAATCAAGTGGGAAATTTGATCGTTTCGAGTGAATCCACGGTTAGCAATGTGAGTGATTCTGTTGCCCCTAGTTGAGTGATCCCTAGGTTCTATCCCTCGTTCAGAATGTCTAAGGAAACAACTTGGAAACGCCCATTTAACCTGAGTTTCGTATAACCGAAGCCTCGGTTCTAATGTATAACCAAAAATACATAATATATGCTACCAAGAACAACATAAAGGGAGAATCTTACTGTATATATGTTACATTTTACAAAACTAAAAGGAAAGTTCTACTATATATGTGGTATAAAGTTTGACACCTACACAGAAGTGCTTGCACATTCAAACTGCAGAAAGCCAATTTTACGAACACGCCAACCAGAAGAGAGACAAACTTCATGTGATTACAAGCTCTATGGTTCCGTAAGTATCTTCCTTAGTTCATGTGTCTTCTCAGCAACACATCCTGAACTAACCAACGAGGTTATCCAGACCTGATCGGACCTAATAGGCTCGTCGTCATCATTCCTATGCCAGGTCCAAAAGGCATGGGTTGAATTCACTATATTCAGCTCACCATGACCAAAACTTGCTTCCCGGAAAACTGACCACTCGGGTGGTGGGTTTTTATACCTGCCAATTTGTGAGGGATTGGAACAAGCAGTTAGTAACCAATGCCAATGAGACTCATATTTGCTGAATACTAGCTATCACAGGGGCAGTATAAAATTCAAATGTCCAGAACTCATCCCATGCAAACCGATTTCAGGATTGTTTTTTCCAAGCACATGAGAGTTGATCAAACATTCTACTTTCCTAAATTGCAAATTTGAAAATCTTTTGAGCATGGAGACATACTTGTGAGCCAAGCCTTCTTTGTTTCCGCCATCACCAATGGTTATGTGGACAGCACCGCACCTATCTGATTTTCCATTGTTCACGCGTTTCTGTCAAACAAGACATCATGGATTAAAATTGAGTGACCTATATTTACAACAGAAATACGTGCCAATTTAGTATAGCTTTACCGTTCGTTCATAAGCATGAACATGACCAGCAAATACTATATCCGCACTGGCAGCAGAAAGCAATGGCTCCATTGCTGCCATCATGCCGTTCCCTTCACCTTGATGAGCCTTGTTACTATTGTACCAGGGAACATGAAAGAGCACGAGCAGCCAAGGTGTCTTCTGTCGGTCAACCTTTGCAAGATCAGCCTGTTTCACAAGAATGAGATCAAATTATTCAAATATGGACCCCTCATTGTTCAAGGCCTGCTTTAAGATTGAGGTGCCACAGGCTACACCGGGAACAACACCCCAACGAGATTTATGTTAATAAATTTCCTTTTTATATGTTTCTAATTCCTCAGATGAGGCTCCAAAGATTTTCTGACCCTCCCTAACTTGTGCACCAACTTATTTTGTGATGGATTGTTAGAATAGGTTCACTTACTTATTGTGCATATACACGTATATTACTACTCACTAGGGACCAACACCACCACCACCACCACCACCACATCCGTGACACCCAACGGGTGCCCAATGCCCATCCCTTCTACCCAGGATTGAAATTTCCAAGTTTCTGACGAGGAAATACATGAAGACATATGGAAGGCATGTCATGTTCACCCATTATCTAGAAAATCAGACAAAACTCTTAGCCTCCAACAGCGTAGTAGGACATATGTGAATATGTCACAAAAACTATGAACTATAACAGATGGCACATACCGTAAACGTTTACAAGATCCAAGAAGCTACTGATAAAGAGTAAGAATGAATATTACTAATATACTGTGCATTATTTAATGTAGAAGAAAATATCTGTTCCTTCTGATAGGAGAAGAGAAATTTGACTAACCTTCAGCCACCTGTATTGATCTGAATACTCATCATTATCAGTATATGAACCAAGCATGATAGCATGGACACCTGCAACTTCAAAGGAATAGTAAAGATTTGAACTTGATCCACTCTCTTCATACGGCATTTTCCACCTGGAATTATAGGATTGAAACCCATCCTTTAAAAATGGTATATTTTCCTTTTCATGGTTCCCTTGGGTTACCATCCATGGCCTTGCACTTGCAAGTGGCTGCACCAGCTCACCAAATGTATCCCACCGAGACTGAATGTAATCAGCGTATGAAAGGTCTCCAGGAAGCAGATGCACATCATATTTGCACTGGTCAATGTGGTCTAGCGTTGACTTCGTCCATCCAGTTTGTCCAAGATCTCCAGCCACAGCAAAAGTAATTGGAAATTGAGCTGGAGGGGTCTTGAACTGAAACTCAGGAGCTTGGCCTCCGCATTGGTAGAAGTAAACGGTGTCATGTTCAAGAGGCCCAATGACAGTATGGTGTATCTTTCCTGAGCTATAGAGAATATACTTATAAGAGGTGCTTTCTCCTTGAGCTACAGAACTATATTTCCCAGATGATGTTCCATATTCAACAACAGAAGGAGCAGATTTATCATTAGTGACCCACGTCACCCGCATGTGCTTGTCTCCTGCAAAAGAGATGTGCACCTGCAATAGGCATTTTTGCAGAAAACGATATATTTAGGGTATGCTTAACGTTAATAAACCCTAAAGAACGTTACGGAATTGAGAGTCATTAAAGATAAAATATCAGACAAAGACCTAATTCATACAAATTACTTGCCCCGAATGCGAATTAACATAGGTTATGTCACTTTCAATGATAATAATGTCACCAAGCAATCATAACATCCAAGAACTCCAAATTTAATATAGTGAGTACAAATTAACATGCCAAATATACTTTAGCGATAAACTGCACTTGATTTTCGGTTTAGCACAGAATGCATGCATCCAATTAACTGACCAGGAATCTTTTCATATGAAGTATGTTTGTTTCTCCCATATCCAGCCATGAGGGCTCATGAATTAAGATCATAAATGGCCAGATCCTTGATATGAAATCACGAGGCTTAATTGACTAGAGGCATTAGCAAGCATGGCCCTAGGCAAAGGCATTGAAATTGGCTGCATATGGGGATGTAGAGGTTATATGGTGCTGGTTAAAGTAGCCATAGGAACAAAATGTGCTGTGCAGCCCAGGGCGCAACACAAAATGATTCGGTCGTAGGTTCAGTACCTAGTGTTTGAATGAAAAATAACAGAAAAATCGAGTGGACAACGGTCAGTCGAATGACTGATCAGATGGAGATAGGTTGCTTTGGTCAGAATGAATTTGATTCTTATTGGGACTCGATTTCGCCTACGATTGAAAACGACAGTTTGGAACAAGACCTGTTAATCTTACACTACCACAAAACTCACAACAACAAACAAAAACTAGCATTACACTCAGCAAACCAACACAATGATCCCTCTCGATTTCGATAACTTTCCAACCATGCTATGTTAATCTGACAATAACGGCTCTACACATCGTTTAAATAGCAACAAAATTTCAGAACTTTTTTCTTTTTCTGCAATTCAATCAATTAACTAAGCATAAACCAGTAATAATCAAGTTACTAAACAAACCAACAAAAATACAGTAAATAAAAAACAAAGCTTAGACAGAAAGGAAAGTATTTTCTGGCAAAACAAACAGAACCCAAGTTAAAACGGAGCAAAATTTTCCGGCTTTCGATAGAAAATCTAGTTGGGATCCAATTTTTTATCCCCAGAACTCTTGACATTCCCAGAAAGCGAAAGAGACGGAGCAGCGAGAAGATGAGAAGATGATGGTTAACTCACCTGCTGGGGAAGAGAAGAGGGTTTTCGACTCCATGGGAAATGGAGGGCCTTGCGAGGCGGCGGTCGGACGTATTCTTGGGCGGCGATGACGGTGGCGGAGATTAAGAAAAGGACCGTGATGATCGGCTTTGGGTCCATTGATTCCTGCTTTGCCTGCAATCATTTTTTGTGGGAGTTGGTGTTGGATATCTAGTACCCAGGTTTCCGCCGTGTGTCACTGTGTTCTTTTTGGATTGTCGTTGTGGAATGACCAAACTACCCATGTCCTTTTCGTTAACTTCTATTTCTAATTTTCTAGGGAAACTTTGTAGTTTGTATATTTTATTTTTCACACTTGATTAGAGCATATAAAATTGGTGAAGCCTTTACGCGGTGATTAGGCAGTCGCGTAGTCAGGTTTAAAGAGAAACTAATAAAAGAAAGTTTCAAAACTTTAGATTTTATAGAGTTTTAACGAAACATTCTCGGTATTATTTATTTTTAATGAAAATGATACTGTTACTCTAAAAAGTCATTTATGATACTATTTACTTATAACATATTTTTATCATTTTGATTAAAACTTAAAATTTTCAAACTATATTCATTAGTTTTCTTTAAATTTTAACAAAAAGTATTTTAATAACTTTATTTAATATTAGGATAGAAAGAACAAATGTCACATTCTACACATCACACGCCACATGCACAAAGATGCGCGGGCTTTCACACATACTGACACGCACATCGTACAGACTGAGATACACACCTTCTTTCTCTCTCATCTTGCACGCGGCTTTTTTTCTCTTTCCCACCATCACTTATGTCTCTCTTTTGTCACATAACTCTCTTTCTCTCTCCCCTCTTATCCTCTTCACCCATGCCCACCTCTCTCTATCCTCTAACCTTTTTACCCGATTCTCTATCCTCTTTCCTTGTTTGATGTAGGACAATTTTTGGCTGAATTTCTACGAAGAAAAATAAAGAAAATGAAACACTTTAAAGTTGATAAGAAATGACTCATGAAAGAAAAAGTTCACTCAAATATCAAATATGACGTTAAAAGAGGAAGAAGAATATTTGGTTGAGATTTTTTGGTTGCTTGAGAATGGACCCAAGGAAGACAAGAATGTAGATTTAATGTTCGATCTCTGTTTTGGTCCATGATACGTTTTTGAAAAGAGCATGGTCTAGTTCAAACACACTGCTTTGCTACATCTGATGGTTTTAGCCATCCAAGACCGTTTAGGGGCTTTTTAAACCGCATTTTAAATTGCAAGCATTAATTACCACATGCTATCATCAGTTGCAGCTGACCTTAGTCTTTTGCTTTCCATGGCTATGTTTTCACAGATCTCATGATTTCATCAGATTAGTTAGGCATTTGGAATGTTACAGATGAATAGCATAGACATAAATGTTAATTTAGAACTTATGGTATTTAAGCAGGGAATAATAATGAATAATGTTTTAAAAGGTAAAAGTAAAGCCAAGGCGTTTCATGCATAGTCTCGCCTAGGCGATAGCCTTGAGGTGTGAGGCAATACCCTCATGGTACCTAAAATTAATATTATAGTTAATATATATAAAATATAATACTTTGTAAAACAATCAAACAACCATGCCAAGAAAGAAAATATTTGACTTATGATTATTTCTCTAATTCACATTACAGAGGCATAATAAACTAATAGAAACGTTAGAAACATAAAATGAACATGAATTTTATAAAAACTTGTCCAAAACGGTGTCATTTTGGGGTGGGCTGTTTAAAAAAAAACAAAAGAAAAAAAAATTCAAATGCCCATGTCGCCTAGCCGCCTAAGGTGATAACCTAAGCATTTAGGCTAGTCTCCCGCCGAGCAGAGACGTTTCCTTCATATCCCTGCCCCCAAAAAACCACCTAGGCGAGTCTTAAAACTAGTTTTTTAAAACACTGATAATGAATAAGAATGCTCAACTGATCCCATGGAATGCTCTCCCTGGATACCTTTTCCGGCAAAGTGCCTAAAAGCTGGGCTGGAAACCAAAATCTTCTCTGAAAAACTGTACCAAATTGGGCTTCAGTTGCCCCTTGCATAATCATTCTGGATGTGTCTGGCGGGTCAGACATTGGGCTGATTTTGTGAGCGAAGTGTCCTTCCATCTATATTTTTATGAGCTCAGTAAGAACAATTGAAAGCACATATATGAACTTCTAGTTACGTAGGCTTACTTCAAGAATTAGCATACAAGTCGTAGTTTTATTTTATTTGGTCATGAACAAGCTCATCGAGTGTAGTTGCGGACGTACGGTGTGTATTTTATGTAGCTTTGTTCTAGGTTGTCCTAGAAACAGAAAGAATGAAAGTGGTGAGCCGGTTTGGGTTCTAGACATATTACATAGGACAGTAAAGATGATTCGATCATGCAGAATCATTTTCGTAACCGGCGTTTACATGCACTAGCAATCAAATGCATTTGCATGTTTATGCTTTTTACTCTGACAGCATTTGTATATTTTGGTTCAGGATTCTTGTGTGAAATCGCTGTGGTCGAAGATAGGTTGCCCTGCTGAAGCGAATCCCTCTTGGAGATGATAATATAAGATGAAATTGAGGTTCTACCATAAAACTAATTGGCAATTGAAAACGCAATTGCAAGCTGCAAAAAGAGATATTTCTTATTTTAGCAAAATGATTTCCAACTGGCCACAAACCAAAGCCTTGACCAAAATGAATTGCACTTAAGTGTCAACCAAATTCGCAAACATTTAAAAGTTCTTTGATTTTCACACACCAAAACAACATATCAAATTAAAAAACCAACGCAAAGTTCGTGAAATAAAGTTGCACCGTATTTTAACCTGTAAAACAATCACCTAGGCACATCTGATTCTTCCAAATCCTTCCACCTCCATCCTAGAATTCGTCCCTTGTGTCACCGCAAATACATGTAAAAAATCCGAGAAAATCAAATGCCATAAACATCAAATTCCAAATTTGCAGTCAAAACCAAATTCCAAACGATGATTGTTTGCATATCCGAGCCACAAGGGAACCAAATTTAGAATTATTTGGAGATGAAAAGCCTAATGTAAACCCTAATCCGAAATCTGTCTTCCATGCTTTCTCTGCCATTTTCCCCTCACCCTCAATCCCATTTTCTTCCAAGTCTATAATAAAAACCACATGCATAAACAGGCAAGAAATTTGCCAAAACCCACAACATAGCCTAACTAAAAATCTCGCCGATTAAAACTTTCACCCAAAAAAAACACTTTATCCCTTTGATCAAATGAAAACTCCAAAACCAATTCAATGGTTGATAAGGACCCATAACAGAATCTGATTTAAAATTAAACCCAGAAAAATTAAAAGTTTCTTACATTTAAAATATAATATAAGAACGATTGAAAAAAAAAACCAATATAAAGTTTCACTATGTAAACTGCTCTACGTGATAACATTGATTTACTAAAAATGATTTAGATGAATTATAAATTTTAATAATTCAAAAATCCAAGGGCAGCAAACAACAATTCCAAAAAAAGACCCAGAAATCCTTAACACTCACTAGCTAAAAAAACCCAGAAATCCCTAAAAACCTAGAACTCATCAAGGAAACCAAAGATTTGAACAATCAAGAAGCTGCTCAACCAAAAATAAACATTGATGGGTTTTTTCCGGCAAGAAAAACCGTCGTCGGCATGATAGAAGCAGATATTTGTGACAAAGAAGTTGAAACAGAAGGAGAAGTTAAACCACCGTGGCTAATCGGCGAGAGAAAGATGCGAACGCTGGACATTCGAAGGAATTTGTACCGAAATCAACGAAACCTTGCGCCATTTTGGCGTTGTACGACAAACACATGAGGAATCGAAATTTGATAGGAAGAAGCGGAGGAATAGCAAGAGAGAACTGGAGAGCTTTCTGGGAAAGAAAACTCGAGAAAAGCAGAAAGAAGAGTGCGACCCATCCCTTCCTTTTCCACGATGACCAACACGTGGAGAGCAAGGGTAAAACTGTAAATTTAATGTTCAGAAAAAAGCTTGAGAATCAGCAACAACTAAAGGCATTTTCGTCACTTTACTGTTTATGAACGGTGCTCTTTCACATGATGAATGGTTCTTTTTTGCTAAGCTTTAGAGCAGTTCCACCGTGGTCTTTTGCCTGGTAGACTGGCGATGGAACAGGGCTAGATAGCCCAAGCGACTTGCCCCAATGTGTGCCAGCCCGAGGGAAAGGCCTGACCTGAGGGAGAGGCTTGACACGAGTTACTAGCTCGAGAGCCCGAAGGCAACATGACGTAAGGCTGACATCGCCCAGACGTCAGCCACTTTTTTATTGCCGGAAAATGGCTTGCAAGGGCTGGGTTTCGTCGCCGGATTCGAAATGGGGAAAAACAGTATGCATGCATGTCAAACCTTAGTAATTTCCAACTAATTTTCACATGCAAAGAGACATTTAAGTACCTGGAATGGATTCAAACTGAGCAAGAGCTCCAGAACCCACAAACTTGCCGGAGTTTGCTTCGAGGAGGTGACCAAAAACTGGGCAAGGTTTCAGAGAAATTTCAGGGGGTTAAACTTCTGGTTTCGAACTGGAAAAACACCACAAATCTTGTCCCAATCAACATTAAGACATAATGAAACAAGATTTGCATAGAAAACCTCACCTAGGTTCGAGTTTCAGATCTTGAAGCTTTCGGCTTCAATGGTGGTTTACATCATGATGGTCCGATGACGCATGCAACGGTATAGCTAGGATCCTTTAGTCCTAGAGATTAAGGTTTCACGGTTTTGGAGTTTGATTTGTTTAATTTTTGATGAGGAAAGTGGGTGAGAGCTCTCGGAGCTCTAGAGAGAGTGAGAGTGTCGAGAGCTTAGAAAGAGAGAGAGGCACTTTAGAAAAATGGAGAAAAGTGAGAAAGATGAGTGGAAAGAGAGGGAGTGGAGAGTGCACGGGAAATTCCAAGCAAAAAAAATACTATTATTTTATTTACCTATTGCCATGGCTATTCAATTGTAGGGGTGGAAATACTATTATTTTATTTACCTATTTTTTTCCTATAAATACCTAACCATCATCTTCCACCTTACACCATATTTCAATATTTTCAACACTTTCTACCAAAGCTTTCATATAGTTTTTGTGTGAAAAAATACCTAACCAGAACCTCATCCTTTCTTTTTTTGTCGATATAAACCCTACGTCCATCCTCACACCAAAATCAATCCTTATTTTTAGCTAAAAATATTTCTTCATCTTTACATCCATCTGTACAATGTCTTCTTCAAGGAGAGTGTATAAACAGTTTGAGGAGCAACATAAAAGATTGTTGGCACAACAGGAAGAATTGGTCAATCTCGAAGAAGGTGAAGGTGGAGATGAGACTTTAGCAATGGAGGAGGATGAGGATGATGACTATGGAAGGCATAGGGCCTCACATTCCCACCATGTCATGGAAGTTGTGGGTCAGATATCCAAACCCATACATTCTGCAAACTTCGATAGAAAAAGGGAAATACGAGGTAATAATCACTTGGAAGATTATTTTATCCCCAACTGTGTATTTCCTGATCATGTTTTTAGACGTCGTTTTAGAATGCAACGAAGTTTGTTCGACAAAATCATGAGTGCTATTTGCAGTCATGATGAATACTTTGTGCCAAAAAAAGATGTTTTTCATGTTCTAGGTCTTATTCCTGAGCAAAAAGTTATTGCTACCTTACAGATACTTGCATATGGAGTATCTGCAGATAAAGTGGATGAGAAAATCAACTGTTCTAGAGTCCCTGATGCGATTTTGCTCCGCAATTGAAGCCCTCTATACGAAGGAGTACCGTCGGAAACAGATGCATAGGGATCTACGAAGGGTACTGAGGAAAGGTGAGATGCGAGGCTTCCCTTGGCATGATTGGAAGCATTGATTGTATGCACTGGACCTGGAAAACTATCTAAGTACGTGGCAAAGAGCGTATGGAGATAGAAAATGAGCCAAAAGTATCATTTTGGAAGTTGTGGCTTCATTTGATACATGGATTTGGCATGCATTTTTTGGTGTTCTAGGAGCTCAGAATGACCTAAATGTCCTTACCCAATCTCCAGTCTTCGACGAAGTGCTGCAAGGAAAAGCACCCAGAGTCACATATTCAGTCAATGGCCATACATACGATGAGCCATACTACCTTGCAGACGACATTTACCCAAGGTGGACAACGTTTGTCAAAACAGTCCCACATCCAAAAAATGAAAAAGAAAAACACTTTGCAAAATGTTAAAAGGGGTGTAGGAAGGATGTGGAGCATTGTTTTGGTATCATGCAAGCTCGTTAGGCGATTGTCAGGTCAGCTGTTAGAATGTTTGATGTCGAGGCACTTCGATCCATCATGATGACGTGTATCATTCTCCACAACATGCTCGTGGAAGATGAGTATGATTATGATGCCGTCAACAAATACGAGCCGGACACAATGAACAACTCAAGAACATGTATATATTGTGCTCATGATGACACCAAAGATCCCATGCAACACGAGCCATTGGAACGGTATGGACGTTACAATCAATTGATCGTTCAATGGTACACTTCATTGCAAGAGTCTTACTAGCACAGTACCTGTCAAATTGACTTGATTGAGCACCAATGGGGATTGCAACAAGTTCAAGATAATTAAAAGGAACTTGTGGTGGAACAATAAAGTTCTTAGTTTATTTAGTGTGTTTTTTTAAGTTTATTTGATGAACTTATGTAATTTTCTTTAGTGTTTTTTTTTTTAAGTTTATTTGATGAGTTTATGTAATTTTATTCTGATAATGACATGTGGCGTGACGAAATTGGTTAAAAATTCAATCCGAAATTAAAACTATTTTTTTATTTGTTATTTTATAAAAAATTGAATAATATTTTAAATGGACTAGGTGCCAGTGCATTTTGTAGGAGTGGAGATGCATTTGGCCTATTATTGTTCATTGGGGT
Organism: Pyrus communis; assembly: GCF_041283825.1. Taxonomy (NCBI): domain Eukaryota; kingdom Viridiplantae; phylum Streptophyta; class Magnoliopsida; order Rosales; family Rosaceae; genus Pyrus; species Pyrus communis. Next base: position 6,963,915 of record NC_142567.1, read on the forward strand.
CTATCACTGTTCACTAAGTGGATTAAATAGGCTGGGTGATGGCCCATTTTTTTTTTTGGGGTGACTTGCTCTAAGGAGCCTTCGATAAATTTTTCCTTTGTGCAGGTAACACAAGTAATACACCATGTGCTATTATATAAGCGATGAGAAATTTTATTTTTTATGTTATTAATTTTTTAACACAAGAATCTCACCACTTGTATAAAAATTGGCAATATCTAAATCCCGGAACTATAATACGAGTTGAAACCATATTATGCTACAACAAACACCAAGTGCTCAAGAAGAGCAATGCTCCGTCAACATATACCCTTCAAAGCCACCATAGTTCATGATATTTCTCAGAACTGTTTGCCCCCATTAGTCGACTGGATTTCTGAATTTCTTCAAGAGTTCCGGGATATCATAACCCAGCATTTCATCGACGGCATCTATCATCTTAGGCTTTAACGTCTCGAATTTGTCAAAGCTGTAATCACTCAAGATGTCCCTGTAGCGGTTTACGTCCGGGAAATCCCCTGGAGGCAGATGGTGCTCCCCCTGAACCTGTATAGTACGTCAAGTGTGAGCATTATAGAGTAGAGAGTGCGCATACGCAGGGGATGGAGGGAATAGTACCTTTTTAAATTCGTCTTCCAAATTATCAATAAGCTTCTGTTGAGCCGTAGATTTCCAAAACATGGCAGGCATCTCCGCCTTTAAATGGCTAATTATGCATGCATGTATCTTGGCAGCTCTGGCACGCTTCACAAATTCATTGATCTGCGAAAAACAAAGATCATAAAAATTCCATTCCATAGGAATCTGCAAGAAACATTCAGTTTAAATAAGGGGCCTTAACCTAATATCACCTCTACAATAAGCTTATAAGTTTGCAAATAAAACCAGAGAGCATCTTGGTAAAGTAAGATTCGAGATACGTAAATATAGCAAACTCACTTTGCGCTCACAAGCCTTCTTTGGAATATCGTTTAAATCAGACAAAAGATCTCCCTGTTCCTTTTCAAAGAGTTCTTTCCCGACTGGACCCGTAGCAGCCTCATTTACAGGTTTGTCATTGAATGAGCTGCAAAAGGGAAACTTAGCTTGCCAGGATCGAACCAAGGTATTTGCTAGGAAACATTGGAATATATTTGAAACTATAGGATTTGCTTCCAAGGAATTAATGAATGCAAGGATGGAGTGGCTACCCGATATAAACTCGCATGACCTCAGGAGTATTAAAAACCCTCCCAAGTGACCACATCAACGCTCCATAAACCCTCATCAACTGCATACCAAGAATGAAAAATGATTTGAGCGTAACATCCAATGACCTAAACTAATTCCCACAAAAATATGTAGAGGGAAAATAATCAAAGAGATCCATTTATTGCCGATGCTTACTTGTTCAGTACCACTTTGATCTGCCTTGTTCAGAACAACACGAATTTTATCGTCATGGCCATGTAAAGATGAAATAACACGCTTGAACTCATCACTAACATCAAGTTTGTGAGGATCAAACAGAAGTAGAATGAGGTCACACTTCGCAGCAAACCACGAAGTTACCCCATTAAAATCATAGGCTCGTTGCGTCCGTTGCTTCTCTCCAGATAAAACTCCAGGAGTATCCACAATAGTAATGTGTTCTAGCAGCTTGGATATAAAAATGTGTAAGCTTTGGGTGTTTTAGTAGACAATTTGTAGAATTTCAAGGTGATTCTGAAAGACAACTCACAGAATGTGGCATTTGAGCACACTCAAACTTTGACAAGAAAGCTGCTCCAAAAGTTGTAAGACCGCTAAATGGCATATCAGCTTGGACGGCAATAGTATTCCCAGGAATACTTCTTTCATCAGGCCCAGACTACACGCAAGAAGAATTAGCTACTAAACAATATTAATTTCAGAAGCATTAACAGAAAACAAAAAACTGCAAATGGAATTTGGAAAAGTTTAATGTCTACAAACAGCAACAGAATATATATCTTAACACTAACCCAAACAACTTTCTTAAGAAATATAAGGTAACAAGTGAAGAAATCTCAGGATCTTGTCTAAAACATCACTTTTTTTGTACTAATGACACCCAAAAAGCAAAAAGGAAAATGTACATGTACAACTGCTAAGCCTCTCAGAAGCATTTCCAAGAGATGCAAGAAATATTGTTAATTGTTTTATTGATCAATGACCACAAACACAAAATGTCCCTCAGTTTCTCTCCAAATTCCTAGAACTAGGCTAATAATAAGCTTAGTACCCTATCCAGACTCTTGGCATTCTGCCACGCTACTCTGCAATCTGCCTTCCAAATTCCTGACTCATGATTGATATGAGAGACTATTTCAACCAATAGAAACCAGACAAAATACAAATTTTTCTATTGAAATTTAAAAGATAAGAGTCTCTAATATATAGGCCAAAATGTAAAGTTTCATTTTCAAAATGTGCCAACGCACCCTAGTTTTAATGGAAATGTTAAGGGATATATACCCCTGCTGATAATTACTAAAAAGGGCGACACATAAATATAAAGGAAAAGTTTCTTTAAATTCAAAACACAAAAGTTTAGAGCACTTCCACCCCTAAAAAGCCCCACGGCCAATAGGCAATTCAATCTCCTGAGTGAATAGTAACAATTGCCCTATTGTATCTCCACCTCTAAACTGAATAGCCTAGGCAATTCGTATTTTTAACCAATCTCGTCATGTCACATGTCATTTTCTAAAAGTACAATTTTTGTAGATAGATTTTAAGTTTATTTGGTGTGTTTATGAAAACATTGAGAGAGATTGGTTGACAGTATTTGAAAATACTGAAATGTGGTGTAAGGTGGAAGATAATGGTAAGGTTTTTATAAAATAAAAAAAAATACAATTTTTTTTCTGTATTTTTTAATAATGTTTAATATTTTTTTATTAACTTAGCTAATCTGGAGCGTTGGATTACAAAAAATTGAAATACAACAGCCTAGATTTTGACACATAGCCAACGATAACATTTCTGATTTTTGTCATATTTTTTTAGGGGTTTTCTAACTTTAATCCTTGAAAAAGATTTAAATTTAAAATAAACCTTGTATTAGATTACATATTGATTATAGTCCCTTGATGCGTCCTCAATTCAAAATAATTAATGTGTATTTTATTCAATGTCTCCAATTAAATATTTAATGTGACATCCCACATCGCCCAGGGGGTGATCCTTATATGTATATTCTCATCCCTACCTAGCACGAGGCCTTTTGGGAGCTCACTGGCTTCGGGTTCCATAGGAACTCCGAAGTTAAGCGAGAAGAGGGCTAGAGCAATCCCATGATGGGTGACCCACTTGGAAGTTGCTCGTGAGTTCCCAAAAACAAAACCGTGAGGGAATGGTAAGCCCAAAGCGGACAATATCGTGTTACGGTGGTGGAGCGGGCTCGAGAAGTGGTCCGTCCCGGGCCGGGATGTGACAATTTGGTATCAGAGCCTAACCCTGGTCGTGAGTGTGCCGACGAGGACGTCGGGCCCCCTAAGGGGGGTGGATTGTGACATCCCACATCGCCCAGGGGGTGATCCTTATATGTATATTCCTATCCCTACCTAGCACGAGGCCTTTTGGGAGCTCACTGGCTTCGGGTTCCATAGGAACTCCGAAGTTAAGCGAGAAGAGGGCTAGAGCAATCCCATGATGGGTGACCCACTGGGAAGTTGCTCGTGAGTTCCTAAAAACAAAACCGTGAGGGAATGGTAAGCCCAAAGCAGACAATATCGTGCTACGGTGGTGGAGCGGGCTCGGGAAGTGGTCCGCCCCGGGCCGGGATGTGACATTTAAATTTATTGATATACACATTTAATATATTTTTTGACCAAACAAAAGTTTTTTTAATTTATTAATTTTATTTAACATTCTTCAAACTTGAAAAACTCAATTAATGTACCTAAATGTATATACCGAAATATTAGTACCGAAATGTATTATATTGTATTTAAATATTAGTACTGAAATGTATGTACTCAAATGTATGCACCGAAATGTATTATATTAAACTAATGTACCTAAATGTGTGTACTGAAATGTATGTACCCAAATGTATGTGCCGAAATGCATTATATTAAACCAATGTACCAAAATGTATTATATTGAATTAATGTACCTAAATGTTTGTATCAAAATGTATGTACTGAAATGTGTGTACCTAAATGTATGCACCGAAATGTATTATAATAAATTTAATATACCTAAATGAAGAAGACCAAGTATATCGAAATACATTGTAAAATAAAAATTAGTTTATTTAAATGTTTACAACAAAATATATTACGATGAATGAAATGAAAATTATAATTATAATGAAATAAAATTAATACATTAAAATTAAGAAGAAAAAGGGTAATAATTAAAACATAAAAAATATAATTAATAAATGAGGTGATTAACATATCAAGGGATTAAAATTAGATTTTGATCTTACTCATGGTTTTAGTCTAAAAGTCATCTTTGCCGAGGATTAAAATGAAGTTTCCTATTTTTTTAAAAACCGAAAAATATTTCTAGATTTTGACACATGACCAACGATAACATTTCTAGATTGATCCGACCTCATTAGTGAAACTGGGCACTATTGGAAGTGCCATTAAGGCAAGTCATGGATGGCTATTTGTGTAAGAAGCTTAGTTTCTATATTCTTACTGAGTCCCCGTAAAGCCTTATTATATGGCTTTTTAACTTGCATACAACCATATAAAACATTTACTTTTAACTTTTAATTGCTAAGCAGTTCAACACTGTCTTAATGACAACATAAAAGGAGATAAATTGACAATTACCATAACAACGACAAATCGATCGGTTGTAGGCTCAGGACCAATGTGAGCTCCTGTCAAAAGTGAAGTAAGATAGGGGATGAAATAGATGAACAAGCTTTCTGTGCAAGACAAACTACACAAAGACACACTTTCCCAGAGGATAACTTGCCTGGATAACTACTTTTAAGCAAATGTTTAACGAATGTTGTTTTCCCAGTGGAGTATTGACCCAAAAGCATAACCATGGGTTTGGCATCAAAATCACTATTTTTCTGCGAAATAAAGCAACTAAATATCAATTGATAACTATAGCATGCCACAATTAGATAGAAGTTTGAGAAGATTGAAATAAAACTTCGAGTGACTGGGCATTAAATCTGATGAAAGAACTAGAAGAAGGGAATGATAGTCACTTACCATTAATGGGGATCCAAAATTGTTGAACTTGTAAGTAACTTCTAATGGCTTCAGCTTTTGAACATACAGTCTCTTCAACCCATCAATAATTGATGTTACAGAAGAAAGCGGTATCTAGAAATATGCCAAAGATTTTTTATAAGGTGAGTGCACAACTCATGTCTACCCAACAGTATTGCAAATTTCATTCTGTATGCACAGGAAATTCTATTAACTTTGACATATCACGAATTAAAAAAAAAAAAAAAAAAAAAATGCTCCTAAAACTGACATAAGCAAAGCTCTTTTCATTATTTTTCACTATGTAAAATGACCTCTTCTAGTCTTTGTTGTGGACAGAGTCTTAACTGACTCATAGTTTCGCATGACCATTGATAAACTTAACCTAATAAAAACACAAGTATTTTTGCAATCAGCTTGAAGTATAACAACTCGGAGAGACTGGAATGCAAAACTATCATAAATTTCTCACGAACAATGAAAAATAAACTCAACTTATTAAAATAAGAAAATTCAAGTTAGTATCAAATAGAAACAGTTTTACGATAAATCCTTTTTTTCTGACTATCGTGAAAGCAAAAGGGCAATTGCCTCTTAAAATAAGAAACAACATATACCTTTTTTGATGATTCTGGAGAAAACCAAAGTGCTGAAGGTGATTGCTGCACAGCAGTTCCTGCGTCACAGATTATATGTAAATAGACAGCCAAAACCAAAAGTAACAGTACACATCTCGTACTTAGAGAAATTCCTCACCATTTACTTTGTTTTCATTTGACTTGTGCAAATGCTTTTTATTCTGAATAAATTAAGTAAACGAAATCAATTTCTTCGGCCATATACAACGACTAAATTAAAAAAAAAAATTTCCATGACAATGAGTAAAATAAAAATAAGAAAGGTATAAAAAGCCTACGTACCACTAATAATAATGCATCCAAACCCTCCATAACAGGAGGTTTCAGACTTGCCAAGTCAACTAAAACACAACGCTCAAAGTTTAAGTAAAATGAGTGTGCCAAACAAGATTTTAAAATTAATAAATAAATAAAAAAATACTTGTGTGCTTGGATTTCAAACAAAACAAACCCACCGTTGCTATTCAATAAACCGTGTGTAATATCATGTCCAGCTTGTTGTGCAAGAGAAACTAGCTAGAAATGAAAAAGTAACAACATATCAGATTCCTATCAATCCAAATATTTGATTTTTGCTATTTATGAAAAATAAAAATATCAGTTCATAAAATAACCTGCATAGCGTCAACGAACTCACTGAAACCAAGATATCCCTGCCTCTTTGAATCGGCCATGGCCCAAACCTTAAGAAAAGGAACGAACTTCAAAATTAAAAAAAAAAAAAAAAACAAAAAAAAGAAGGCTGGAAGCCACTAAAAAAGTGATATTTGACAAATGTAAACCCAAAATTCAAGTAACAAAGTTTAACCAAAGAGAGAGAAAAAAAAAGGAAGGGGCTTTCTGCTACAAATGTAATGTAATGTTTGGCATAGATCATAATCTTAAGCTTGAATTTGTCAAAGTAACCCAATATGTGCCAACTTCAACCGCGCTCTACTCGCATATTACGCATCACAATAACTATGCATTGCTCAACGGAAATACAAACCCTCACAACTCAGTCCTAACAAAATGTATTTCAAAAATGACCACGCGTCAACTGAGCTTACACTAACCTCTGCATAAAAACAAATTCACCAAATACTAATAGTATTGAATTACAGCAAACACAAGAAACAAATGAAAACGAGACGCAATAATTTGATAAAAGAAAATAAGGTAAATTACATTTTAACATCTTAATTTTAAGTCACATAACAAATTCATATCTCATTTTACGAATTCATTGCAATGTCAAACATTCGTTAAAAAAAACGTCAATTTTTATATTAAATGCTTACGTGGCAGGCGTGGCGCCCACCAAATTTGCCACGTAGACTGACTGACAAATTAAATTGATTAATAGAAAATTACAAAAATAATGCCTCTCTGTTCTCTTTTTCCCTCTCTTCGAATCTCAACACTGATTGAGGCTCTCGATCTGATTCGCCCTCGTGCGCACCTGGACGCGAAGAGCCGGGTTCAAGCCACGGCGAGATACAGGTTCGTGGTTGGTTGCAGGCGAAATGCAGATGCAGGTTGCAGGCGATGTCCAAATGCAGCGGAGATGGATTTCATCGATGACCAGATAAAAAAATGGAGAAAAAGGAAAAAGAAAGGCAAAAAAAAAATACAAAAAGAAAAAAAATTAGTTTGAATGTCAGTCTACGTGTCAATTAATGGAGGATCCACGTATCACATTTGTCAGTGAGGACAGTCAATTTGACAGTTTGACAGTACATCAAATTCGTAAGTAGGTTTGTTATGTAACTCGGTATGTAGTACCCAAAAAAAAAAAAAAAAAAAAAAATCAAATAAACAAAATAAAACGCAAATTAACCTGCTTGAGCTCCTTCCGATTCAGATTGGACATGCCGAAGAACTTTACAGCATCACTCACGGTTATGCGGCCATCAGCGTCTGAACAAAACAAAACCGATACTCAATTTACAGTTGCTCAATTTTCTCGGAACCAAACAGAAAACTAAGAAATTTTCCCCGAAAAAAATGTGAAGAAAATAAATGCGTGTTTGTGCGGAACAGTGTAAGTATGTACCTGAATCAACGAATCGAAACCATTCCTGGTAGATTTTCTGATGATCTTTCGAGCACGAACTAATTGGAACTGAACAAATTTCCATAAATCGTAACCAGTGAGAGAATAATCTGATCGAAAAACTGGGATTTTTCAGATTTTAATTTTTCAAAATTTTTAAAACGGAAACGCTCTTGGAGGGTTTGTTTTTGTTTCTCCTTCCACCAGGGTTTGTTTTCGGGTTAATCCCCTACGACCAAGCATTTCAAATTATTAAACATCAAATTCAACGGTGAGATTGAATATGATGTAATCTAATGCTAAAAAATAGATTTAACGGCCTAAAATTAAATTTAAAATGAAATTTAAGGCTAAAATAATTAAAATTTTATTTAAATCAAAATTTACCCGAAAATTTTATATATACTTATGTATTTATGTTAAATTCACTTTTCTCATACAGTTATTCCATTTTATATATACTTATGTATATATTTTTTTAAAAGTACGTTTTACATATAATAAAATGGTATATTTAAAATGGTACATTTAAGATAAATTTTTTTTTTTAGAAAAATTATACAAATGGGTACATTTAAGGTTAAAAAAATTGAAAATCTTTTTATAAAAAATTAATGGGCACAAACTTATTCTATTTTTTTTATTTTGAAAATGTTTTGAATTTAAAATTAATTATGAGTTTAATAAAGGTGTGAGCAGTAAAACCCTAAATAAATTACTATTTTTCATTTAAAAAAATAATAATGTAACTCACATGTAAATTCATTAATACATTAATGTTGGGGATTTCGATCAAAATCTGAAAACTAATAAGATTTCAGTCAATTAAAATTGGTAACGAGTGATCAGATACTAATTTAAAGAAATAAGAGAACCGCTAGAAGGGGAGAATTATAGACAGTAATGAAAACTAAGAGAAGTATTAGACCAAATATATACATCTCCTAAATGCACCCTCCAAACTCCAAAACCCTAAATCTTTATCCAAAACTTCATTGGGTTGCAATAATACACAATCCTACAGTTTCTGTTGGACCATTGTCTTAAGAAATTCCAACTGTTGTACCCAACAACCAAAGAATGGCGAAACTTACTGCATTGACTAATGCATAACTCTGTTGTTCTATGACATAAATAAACCTTGCTTAAAATGAGCCTAGACCATAAACAAATGATCAAGTGAGTGGAGAACCAAAACTTTGGGATTTACATTGGTGCCTCTAGCATTACTTTATACCAAAAAGTGTTTTTCTCTTTACTCACATGACATTGTGTGATTGATTTAGGATATCGCCACCTTGGCCTAAGTTCTTCTCCATAACAATATACAAGACAAAGATTAAACTACAAGCCTAAAAACAATTTTAACAAGTCTTCCACTCTTGCAGAAGCACGAAGCTTCCAGATCATTAGAGGGAACAATTCACATTTCCAACATAATTATCAGCAAAGTTAAATCTATCAAATTAATCAAGCTACAAAAGTTACCTATTTGTGATCTCAATAAACAAAGATATTTTTATTTATTCCCCCCCTTAACGTCTTATGATCTTAGTAAACGTACCCGTTTCGAGATTCAAAGCAGGATACGAGTTCTTCTTCCTCTCGAAGTCCTTGAGACTTATATATACAGCAAGAGCGAGGAGCAATACGATGCCCGCGGCTCTAGTATACGCAAAAACAACGCCGATCAGCACCAACCCGTAGATGATCGTCATGCAGAAGTCGTGCCTTTTCTCCAACTGGGTTTCCGGGAAAACTCTCAGATTATCGGGAAATTTACGCTGGTTTATCTTTATCCCTCATAAATCAAAGAATATATAGGCAAATAGTTATGTGTTTGATTCGGCCGTGGAATCTGATACGGCAGCGAGCCTGAAAGAACGCAACTTGAAAATTGTTCACATGCATTTGGAATTGGAATAATAATGACAATGCACTTTCAATAACTTAGAGCATCTCTGATATTCATGTACCTAAAAGAAAATTAGGGAATCCAACTACCACTTTTCAGGATTTATTTAGGGACTTTAAGGAATAGTGTACCCAAAAGAAAATTAGCTCCAATGGGAGTGTCCTTAGACCTACTCCAATTCTTGTAGTAAAACTCAAATTTTAGGTTCTAAACCTATCCCAACTTGCTCCAACCCTTGGACCAAATATGAGTTTTAACCCAAAACTTCATTTTTTGAGGCAAATTTAGCTTAGAATTTCTTTTGGGTTATTAGGTTGGCCTACCATGTATGTGTACTTTTTTTTAGTTTTATTTTTATAAATTAATTGAATCCAAAGACCGAAATCTAATATGATCAAATCGAACAGTAAAAAAATAATATAACAGTCCAAATATATAAATCCAACAACTAAATAATTAAAACAAAATTCTTTCATGTGTTTCATATTCTTTTACAGTATTCCACAAGTTTCATGGTGTGAATTTAATGATTTTTCAATATTTATCGGAATCTAAATATTTTTATGTTAAAATGTTCATAAAATTAAGTTAGGATAATCTACACAATTTTGTTTTTTTTTTAAAAAAAAGTTACTTTAAGGAAAAAAAAATCCTAAATTCATTCTTTAATAATCTCAGACTAAAAATTTAACCTAGAATGGTGGAGTAGAAAAACTGTTTCGGAGTTAAAACCTAAATTTTTTGCATTAAAAATTTTATATTTTAACCTAAGAGTTGGAGATGCTCTTATAGTATAGTTCTTAAATGTAGGGACCAAAAGATTAAAAAGTTATTGTTAATTCGACAACCATTGATTTAAACAGTAAAAAGCAAAAAAAAAAAAAAAAAAAATCTCAAAAGCTCGCACAACCGTTGATTTCCCATTGACAAACAAAATAAAAAGTAATGTGACCCGCAACATTGGAAGCTGCAGGGTGTTTTAGTCTTTTAGAGTCCCATCACGGATCCTCTCCGGAGTCAAATGATTTAAGACCGCGCCTCGAAGGCTTTGAGACTGATATATCCAGCAAGAGCGAGGAGCAATACGATGCCCGCGAGTATAAGCAAAAACTCCGCTGATCAGCACCAACCAGTAGGTGATCGTCATGCAGAAGTCGTGCCTTTTCTCCAACTGGGTTTCCGGGAAAACTATCAGATTCTCGGGAAAATTACGCTGGTTTATCTTTATCCCTCATAAATCAAAGAAATTTTTTTTTAAGGCAAATACTTTGATTCGCCCGTGGAATCTGATGCGGCAGCGAGCCTGAAAGAATGCAACTTGAAAATTGCTCACATGCATTTGGAATTGGAATAATAATGACAATGCACCTTTAATAACTTAGAGCATCTTTGATATTCATGTACCTAAAAAACGAAAAGAGTAAATTGTAGTAATAGTCCCTCAACTTTAATCAAATTGCTCACATGCATTTGGAATTGGAATAATTTGGAATTGGAATAAAAATGACAATGCACTTTTAATAACTTAGAGCATCTTTGATATTCATGTACCTAAAAAACGAAAAGAGTAAATTGTAGTAATAGTCCCTCAACTTTAATCAAATTGCTCACATGCATTTGGAATTGGAATAATTTGGAATTGGAATAAAAATGACAATGCACTTTTAATAACTTAGAGCATCTTTGATATTCATGTACCTAAAAAACGAATTGCTCACATGTATTTGGAATTGGAATAATAATGACAATGCACTTTTAATAACTTAGAGCATCTTTGATATTCATGTACCTAAAAAACGAAAAGAGTAAATTGTAGTAATAGTCCCTCAACTTTAATCAAATTGGAACAATGGTCCCTCAATTAAAAATTCATTACTATTTGTTCCTCAACTCATCAAGTGTGTAGCTATGGTCTTTTTCGTCAACTTTATCAAAATTTTATCAAAATAAGTCATGTTGGACATTGCTACAATTGGGGTCTCTTAACTCATCAAAATGTGTAGCTATGGTCCTTTTCGTCAACTTTATTAGAATTTTGTCAAAATGAGTTATGTTGGAAGGACCATTGCTACAATTGGATTAAATTTGAGAAACCATTTCTCCAGTTGAATTAAAGTTGAGGGACCAATGGTAATGGATTTTTAGTTGAGAGACCACAACTGCATGGTTTGATGAGTTGAGGGACCAATGGTAATAGATTTTTAGTTGAGGGACCATTGCTCCAATTGAGTTAGAGTTAAGAGACCATTGCTATAATTTCCTCAAAAGAAAATTAGGGACTCCAACTACCACTTTTGATGATTTATTTAGGGACTTTAAGGAATATTCATGTACCTAAAATAAAATTAGCTCCAATGGGAGTGTTCTTAGCCCTACTTCAACCCTTGGAGTAAAATTCAAATTTTAGGTTCTAAACCTACTCCAACATGCCCCAACCCTTGGGCCAAATATTAGTTATAACCCAAAACTTCATTTTTGAGGCAAATTTAGCTCAGAATTTCCTTTGGGTTAGTAGTTTGGCCGACCATATATTGTATTTTTTTTTAGTTTTATATTTATAAATTAATTGAATCCAAAGATTGAAATCTAATATAATCAAATCCAACGGTTAAAAAATAATATAACAGTCCAAATATATAAATCCAACGACTAAATAATTAAAAAAAAAAAATCTTTCATGTGTTTCATATTCTTTTACAGTATTCCACGAGTTTCATGGTGTGAATTTAGTGATTTTTTAATATTTATCAGAATCTAAATATTTTTATGTTAAAATGTTCATAAAATTAAGTTAGGATAATCTACATAATTTTGTTTTTTAAAAAACTTACTCAAGAAAAAAAATTATCTTTCATTCTTTAATAATCTTGGACTAAAAATTTAACCTAGAATGGTGGAGCAAAAAAACTGTTTCAGGTTAAAACCTAAGTCTTTTGCATTAAAAATTTTAGGTTTTAACCTAAGAGTTGGAGATGGTCTTATAGTATAGTCTTTAAATATAGGGACCAAAAGACTAAAAAATTATTGTTAATTTGACAACCGTTGATTTAAACAGTAAAAAGCAAAAAAAAAATCTGAAAAAGCTCGCACAACCGTTGATTTCCCATTGACAAACAAAAGAAAAAGTAATGTGACTTGCAACATTGGAAGCTGCGGAGTATTTTAGAGTCTCATCACGGATCCTTTCTGCAGTCAAATAATTTATGATCGCACGATATATGATGAACGACTGAGATATGAGGATCTCTAGGATTCCCACATAATGGATCTGGAGATGATCCATTTCCGGGGACTTCAACCTTATTCAAATTTAACATGGTGCCCACCCCATTTGAGAGTCCTTTTTTTTTTTTTTTTTTTTAAATTTTATTATTATTATTAAACAACCACCACAAATTTACAAGCAAAACAAGGCCCAACAAACACCTATTAACAACCAAAACAAGGGTCTGAGACTAAATACAAATATAAAAAGAGCCCATGAAAACAGTAAGGCCCATAGACCTGCACAACAGACAAGAAACCGAGAAGTTTCCACTGCCTTCTCCACCATTAGCTTTCCAGTCCATCCAAGCGAATTTCAGTCCATCCGAATAAGACCTCACCAGACGCCACCTCCAACCTCGAAAACCCACATGAGCACAACCATAAGCAAGGGATAGTCGGCAACAGAGTGAAAGAATTATTGGCAATGGGCACAACTATATTAGGATGATCAAACTTGGAAAGTTGTTCAACAACAGGAGCACAATTATGCTACTAAATTTTTTATTTTTTATTTAATTTTCTATTATTCGTATTGGTGGAAGGCAACCCGAAGACCCAACTCGATACAATCAAGCTAACTACAATAGGGAAGTATTAGACCAAATATACACATCTCCTAAATGCACCCTCCAAACTCCAAAACCCTAAATCTTTATCCAAAACTTCATTGGGTTGCAATAATACACAATCCTACAGTTTCTGTTGGACCATTGTCTTAAGAAATTCCAACTGTTTTACGCAACAACCAAAGAATGTCGAAACTTACTGCATTGACTAATGCATAACTCTGTTGTTCTAAGACATAAATAAACCTTGCTTAAAATGAGCCTAGACATAAACAAATGAAGTGAGTGGAGAAACAAAACTTTGGGATTTACTTTGGTGCCTCTAGCATTACTCTATACCAAAAAGTGTCTTTCTCTTTACTCACATGACATTGTGTGATTAATTTGGGATATCGCCACCTTCACTCCCGAGTTGCATGTAAGTTCTTCTCCATAACAATATACAAAAGACAAAGATTAAACTACAAACCTAAAAACAATTTTAACAAGTAAAGTCTTCCACTCTTGCAGAAGCACGAAGCTTCCAGATCATTAGAGGGAACAACTCACATTTCCAACATTATTATGAGCAAAGTTAAATCTATCAAATTAATCAAGCTACAAAAGTTACCTATTTGTGAGCTCAATAAACAAAGATATTTTTATTTATTTCCCCCTTTAACGTCTTATGATCTTAGTAAACGTATCCGTTTCGAGATTCAAAGCAAGATAATAGTTCTTCTTCCTCTTGAAGTCCTTGAGACTGATATATACAACAAGAGCGAGGAGCAATACGATGGCCGCGCCTCGAGTATACGCAAAAACTCCGCCGATCAGCACCAACCAGCTGTAGGTGATTGTCATGCAGAAGTCGTGCCTTTTCTCCAACTGGGTTTCCGGGAAAACTCTCAGATTCTTGGGAAAATTACGCTGGTTTATCTTTATCCCTCATAAATCAAAGAATTTTTTTTTTTAAGGCAAATAGTTATGTGTTTGATTCGCCCGTGGAATCTGATGCGGCAGCGAGCCTAATGCAACATGAAAATTGCTCACATGCATTTGGAATTCGAATAATAATGACAATGCACTTTTAATAACTTAAAGCATCTCTGATATTCATGTGCCTGAAAGAAAATTAGGGACTCCAACTACCACTTTTCAGGATTTATTTAGGGACTTTAAGGAATAGTGTACCCAAAAGAAAATTAGCTCCAATGGGAGTGTCCTTAGACCTACTCCAATTCTTGTAGTAAAACTCAAATTTTAGGTTCTAAACCTATCCCAACTTGCTCCAACCCTTGGACCAAATATGAGTTTTAACCCAAAACTTCATTTTTTGAGGCAAATTTAGCTTAGAATTTCCTTTGGGTTATTAGGTTGGCCTACCATGTATGTGTACTTTTTTTTAGTTTTATTTTTATAAATTAATTTTTATAGTCGACAATAGAGTGAGAGAAGCCAACTACTAGTCGCAATTATACGCGGTGCACAATTGCAGAAGCACATCAACTGTACACGGTTTATTGTTTAGAATTTTGAACGAAACACAGCTCTTGATGCCAAGAAAAATAGATTAATACTTCGTTATATTATTTATCCTCTAGGGTTCACAATATATAGGCGCACACACTATATTCTACAAGGAAAAAGTAATTAAAAAAATAAGGAAACTAAATCCTAAAGATTACATAACCTAATCCTACCTAAAATAGGATTCCAATAACATTTACAATTACTACTCAAATCAACACTATATGCTTCTTTGTATCCACACATTCTAGAATATGAACCCGTTGTTTTAGGTATGGTTTGGGGTTGAGGTGATTTAAAAAAAAGCTGGTATGAAAGAAAACCTAGGAGAGTTTTTGGTGTTTGGTAAACACCCCCAAAACAACTTTATTTCAAAGTTTTAGATGAAACAAAGCTAAAAATGGGAAGCTGCAAAAGGCAGCTTCAGAAATCAGCTTCTTGTGAAAACACAGAGCTATAGTGATTTTATTAATGAAACTTCCAAATTCCCAAACCTACCCTCACTTTCTGGTTCGAGCTCCCTGTCTCTAGCTCTCTCTCTTCGTTCAAGCTCGATCTCTGGCTCTTATCTGGTTCGAGCACTCTTCATCAATAAAAAGGTTAAATTTCTTTTTTTTCAACCTTTATTTCAAGGTAATTGGAATATTGAATTGAATAATTGGAAGGTAGAATAGGAAGATTTGGATTTTTGGGTAATTTGGGTGATATGCGATTCTGGGTAATCTAGGTTTCACAGTGATGCGGCAGGCAACGATGGACTTCTTCAATGACATGGAAGACCACGACTCCACTAGGTTTCACCATGGCCATGGAAGTGCAAACCCAAAGTTGCAGCGACTAGCCCGACTGCCCCAACAAAACCCAGAGCTTGAAGTTCCCCATAACAGTCCGTTGGCTGTCGAAACTAAAATTCAAACCCCAGAAAATTTCAACAACTCCTCCTCCACTGGCGAAGAGAAAACCTGTAAGTTTAAAGCCAATGCTGACCTCGAAGACGAAGACGAGAAGCAAGATTATGAAGAAGAAGAAGAAGAAGACGATGAAAAGTCTAATGGGATGGCAAGGGGAAGGGGATTTGAAAGATGACAAGGGCAAAGGGAATAAAAAATTTTGATTCCATAATAAAAGAAAAGATAAAGAATAATAGTTGTATAGTAAATAGATATTTTAAATGCTGAATTATATAGTGAATGTTGGATTATGATTTCTTGTTAAACGTTAGATTATATGTTTAAGATAAAGTTTATACATATTTTTGTTTTAAAAATAAAGTATATTTAGTAATTCGCTTTTATTTGTTAAGAAAATTAAATTAATAGCACCCTTTTGGTCATTTCACACAATCACAGCTGTTTTACATACAAGTTTACCAAACACTACCATATTTTTTTTTTTTTTTTCCCAAAAGCACTTTTACAAAAAAGTTTACCAAACACTCTGCTGCTTTATTTCACAGCTGCTTATTCTCACATCACAACAAAAACAGTTTTTTTTCAAAGCATAGCAATACCAAACCAGCCTTAAACACAGCATGGAAGAAGCATAGTTTTTGGAAAAAAAAACCTACAATCGAGAGTTTGATACTCGGATTCGGATAGTTGTCAAGAGCTCCGGATCGGCATAGTAGGCAGAAAGCAGGCGATTAATGGTTGTTTGGCATCTAATCTGATGTCACGGTAATAACGCTACTACTCTGAGATCTTTGATATATATGTTGTTAGCTACAAAACTACTAGAACTCCACAAATTGCTTATGAAATTACAAAAAAATTTGCCTAGATTTGAACTTGCATAATCTACGTTTTCACTACACTTCCTTGTTTCGCTTGTGTTGTAAGGTTGACAACAGCTAGAAGATCATGGCAAGAAGCAAGGAAAAAGGCTAACTATTACAGAAAATCGGTTTAATAAAAAACATTAATGAAAACACACATTGAAATTAATTCGCGCCAAAAAAAAAAATAAAAAAAAAAAATCCAGTGCACGATTTATGGCGGTGGCAGCCGGAGTACAACAATAGGGCTTCTCACCCTCTGCACTCCATCCTTCCACACCAACCCTCCGACCGGGGGACTGCCTGCTGGAATTTTGAAGTGAATGAGATTTTATAAGACAGCTTCTGATTGGCTTTGGTGACATTCAGCGTCCGAGGCCTCAACTTTCATATAAGCACCTTTGAACGGTGAAACAATGGCGTGGTAGTTCAAAACCAGAGGGCCAACGTTAGTGACAGTTCTGTGGAGTGTCAAAAGCAGGAACCAGTTGGGAATCTGCAACAACCTCCTCTCCATTTGCAGGTTGTGTTTGCCAAGATCATACCTACTCCCCAGCATCTGTCACCACCCGTCCCTTCTGCGCTCTCGGACTAATCCCATCCCACGGTCACAAATCACAATCCTACAGCAGCAACAATGCAGCAATTTAAAGTTGCTTCCAAAACAAGGAAGTGGGAACAGCCGGTCAGGGGTTGGTGAACTACCAGTATACACGCTACCGGTATATTTTGCTTATTTGTTGACAGCATCCTTTTTCCTCTGTAGAGTGAAACCCCGCCACTGACTGAAAATCGAAATCTACTTTTATCGAGCAGACTTAAAGAAAAACACAAAAAGCGATATAAACAGACAGAACACACCTGAATTATTGATTGGAAACTCTTACCTGTGATTTGCCAAGAACACGAAGTTCCGCTTCATAGTTTTCATGATGATATTTAGGGCTGCGCCATGCTTCGGTTTTGCACCTCCTCCTCCTCCTACTCCTCCATGGTCACAGATCACATTATTCCCAGCAAAAAAATCGAATGCGACGCAGCTGTGTTTGCTAAAATCATACCTACTCCTACTCCTCCATATTTCACCACCAGTCCCTTCTGCGCGTTAGGATTAATCACATGGTCACAGATCACATTATTCCCAGCAAAAAAATTGAGAGTTGTCAGTGTCTCTCATGTAAGCTCTCAAAAAAGTTTCTTCAAAGCTTTAATATTTCCAACGGCCAACACCATCCGATACCTCCTGCAGATTGAAGTCACGCAAGTCAAGAATTTCAGGCCAGAGACAATAAATTTTCACAGCAAAAGTAGGTACATTTTATTCTCAGAATCAAAAGCGTTCCTACGTTTCTTTGAAACTTATATGAGGGCAAAGTAGAGAACAGAAGATATTACAAGCTTGTATTAAACCAATCAAGACAAAGCATTAAACGATTAAGTCTATTGGAAGATGTTCCCAACTCCAACAAATACAATTGTTTTCCCCTTCATCAAGCAACCTGCACAAAGTATAAATCCACATTGAGTTACTGCCTCACCAATTGAGGATGAAAACGATCATCAATTGCAAGCTGCAAATCAAAGTGAAATTTTCTTTTGGGTCAAGAAACCAAAAATAAAAATTGGTTTGCTAGGAATGAACACAGAGATGACAGAATATGACAGAGATAATGACACTCACTAGAAGGTTTTTCAACCAAACAACTTCTTTTCTTGACATTGTTAATGTGAGCTGAAGAGAAAACCAATCTGCAGGGTTGCATCACCACCATTCCGGGCCATCAACAATTCCCAATGAAGGCATTTCACCATTGTCATTTTCAGATTAGTAATGTTTTGAATTCCTTTAAGGATATTGCACCCCTTGCTTACAAGAAGCATTCCTTCGCTTGACCATCCAGCCTCATTATGGCAGCAACCCTGGCTGCTCATCTAAGCATAGTTAGCAACTGCTGTCTGTCTCATGATTGGCATAAATGAAATGAAGTCCGACCCTTCCAATAGAAGGGTATCGTACTGCAGCCCTGAAATTGCTCGCATAGACTCCATTTTCTTTTACTACAATTTTGAATGTAGCCTCAGTGTAACAATGTTTACTGGGCAGCTTTCCAGTTTCAATCAAGGTACATTTAGACCATGGAACATATCCCAGAAAGATGTGATCTTAGTCAAGGAATCTGACTCTGGATCCCCAATCAACCATATAGAAATTGTAATTGAAATCACTATGATCTTCTTTGAAGGTGCAAAAACATCGAACAGAGAGATCAGATGCCAATAATGAGCACCCCTGAACTTACTAACAGAGCATATAGCAAACCCCAATACCTTATTACGGTATGAATTCAGCGGTAGCTGCATAGTTACCGAAGATCCCATGCACTGATGGCTGAACCAGTCTGGAATTTCACTTCCAGGAAGAGACATATTCAAGGAAAGAAGCTGGAGCTAATTACCCTGCAACAGTACAAAACAACGGCTGACTTAATTTGTGTTCAACTTGTGTACATATGAGAGAGAGAGAGAGAGAGAGAGACCTGATGATGAGAGAGAGTTTCCACAATATTCCTGAATGGATTTCTTTGTACCAGCTGTAGGCAATTGGAAAATGTGAAGTAAAGATTCATATTATGAGGCTTTGGTATTGAAACTGTTTCCAAAGCAGTGCAATCATGCGGGTTTGGGTTTGAAACTGTTTCCAAAGCAGTGCAATCATGCGCATCTACATCCTTTATACTCGATGAAACCTGTGGTATTGATTTCAGTCTCCTGCAAGCTTCTACTTTGAGATGTCTTAAACAATGAAGTCGATCTAGAGTTGCAGGTAAGCTCTCAAAATTGTTTCTGCAAAGTATAAGTGTGACCAATTGGGAGAGAACAGAAATAACATCCCGTAGTCTCAACAGTTTGCAGTCACTTAAATCAAGCCGTCTCAAATTTTTATAGTATTCACCAACACATATTGATGGTTTTATAAATAGAAATGGTGCCTTCATTTTCTTCCATCCAGGAAATAATAATATTGGAGGCAAAAGCCTACTTGACATAGAGAATGGTCGACGTAAACTACTTCCCTTTACATCAATGTCCCTCAAGGATCCTACATTTCCTAAGCCCTCAGGCAAGTGATAAAGCCTTGAGCAACCAGAGACAGTGAGACGGGTAAGGTATGCCAAATTACAGATACCGTCTGGAAGACAGACGATGCTTTTGCAGTTTTTCAAATTAGTATCACAAGCCCCCGAAGCCGTTCAATTGATGGAAAATCCGTGTGATAGATGTTCCATCCAAATGAAGCTCTCTTAATCCTTCCATATCTTCTTCAATTTCTGAGAACTCCTTAAGTCTTGGACAACCAGATAGACTAGATATCTAAGGGACTTGAGTTGACAAATGCTGCTTGGAAGACTCTTAAGTTCTCTGCAACGATTTAGGTTCAAAGTAACAAGCCCCGTAAGAATTCTGATCGATGAGGGAAGTTCTTCAATTGCAGTCCGATCTAGATAAAGTTCTGATAGCTCCTGCATACTTCCTGAAATCTCTGGAAACTTAACAAGATTTGAGAAGCCAGAAAGAACAAGGGTTTTAAGAGATTTCATGTGAATTCTGCTTGAAAGAATCTTAAGTTCTTTACATCCTTTTAGACTCAAAAAAACAAGTTTCTCAAGATCTGAAATTGATGGGTGGACTTCATTTAAACTTGTACAACCTTCGAGATTTAGAATCTCAAGATTTTTTGCTTCAGTGATGTCGGGGGTTTGTTAAGGTATTGAGAATGTCTTAAATTGATGAATTCCAACATTTCCAGATGCTGTAACGACAACCAGGAAAACATCTAATAAATAATAAGACATCTGACAACATAACCATTCAAAAGAAACATAAGAAAAATGAATATCGTACCTCGGTTCCTTCCCAAAGTTGTTCAATCTGACTATAAGGCATTTCAAGATCAATAAGATTCTTGGGGTGGAAATTGGATGGCAAGGACTTTAGGGGGGCACCCATGCCAGAGTAGACACCTCAACTCTTGAGAGAGAAATTTTAAATCCCCACTCATGTGTTGTTTACAGTCATCATTTGGATGGGATAGATCCTCCCATGCTGCGTATACCACGGATCGGCTACAATGGATCTTGAGAAGTCTTAGTTTTTTTATTCTAACAAAAGCTTCAGTTTCGAAGTATACCTCTCCTGAATTGGCCAAGTCGAGGGTTATGCTTTCAACTGCTTCTGTAGCCTAAACTGTGGAAATTCAGTGAGTGAAAATATCCAGACTTTGATTTTTGTCATAATTCAGCTTTCTACTCAATTACATGCTTAAAAGAAAGAGGTAATGAACATATCTTACCGTATTTTGAGTTAATGCACGATGAACATCTTCATAAATCCATAACCTGCTTCGTCTTCCAGACTCTTTATTAGATTCTTGGTGGACTATTTCCCACCCCATTCCCTGCAGTAAATCATGCATCTCAAGTGTATCGTAATCTGAGATAGTGATGAGAGTTCTGTTAACTAGTACTCCTAATCCACTAGGGGATAAAAGCCACAGCTATCAAGAATTTTAGTTACATATTCTTTCTCCATCCCTTTAAAGAAACATGCAATATCTAGAAATATGTCCTTCTCTGAATCGTCTAGCCCATCAAAGCTCTTTCTAAGAACATTCTGAATTCCCATGAGCTGAGTTTTCTTTGTTTTCTTCAACACATCTTCCCACTCCTGTACACTTCTGTTATCAAGCAAAGCTCCCAAGATTTTGAGTGCTGAAGGCACACCATGAGCATGTTGTAGGGCAAGCCTCGAGAGACGATCATAATCTGTTGTGGGTTGGTTTGTTCTGAAGGCATACTGCCTGAAGAGTTCAAGAGCTTCTGGCTCACTTAAGATCTTGGGCTTATATACAGCATCAACTCCACTTAGTAATTGCATATCTCTAGTGGTTATAATGATTCTACTTCCGCCACCAAATGAATGCTGCTTTCCAAGTAAGTCTTCGATTTGGGATAATTTGTCAACATCATCAAGAACAATGAAAACCTTTTTCCTTCGTAGCCTTTCCATTATCATTTTGGAACCTCGATCCAACGTGCCTAAACTCCGCATCTTTTCCTTCAAGATTCTAGAAAGAAGCACTTCCTGCATGTGTACTGCACCCTTATTGGAGAAGCCTTCCTTGACATTTTCGAGAAAGCAGCAAGCTTCAAATTGACAAGCGATTTCATCATAAACAGCTCGAGCGATGGTGGTTTTACCTATACCTCCCTTACCCCATATTCCAACAGCGAAACATCATTCACCCCAGGATGTAATAGTAAATTCATTTCATCTATGTGGTAATCCATTCCAACCAAGCCATTATCTTTGCTTGATGAGACGTGGATCAATTTGTTAAAGATATCATCTACAATATCTTCAATAAGCTTGGCATCATCCCTGAGAAGTTTTAGAATTAGCATTGCGAAAGCGTAAAAGCAAAAGCTAAGTTTTTTAACAAGCCCAAATTAGTAAACGAAAACTGAATAATTAGAAGGGCAATACTTGTTGCATGCACCACCATGTTCACTTAATTGCGGTTAACATATTTTAACTTGGAGGAATAGGTTTACATCCTTATTTTTTCTACTTCATTGATTAAAATCTTATTCCTTTCCAAATTTTGATCAAGATCCTTCCGTTTTAATAAACTCCATTAATTATTCAAAAACAAAATATTTACATGTCAAGATAATTAATCAAATTTTTTTTTTAAATATATTCATTTAGTGTTAGAAACGTTACCTTTGATATATTATATTTATGGCTAAACTATTTATCATATATTTCTATTTCTAGTTTGTACCCATTTTTAATTTGCAATCATTTTTTAAATTGTACCCATTTTCTTTTAAATTTTAATTGTACCCATAATTTATTTACGTACCCTTTTTTTTTTTTTTTTCAAATGTACCACTTTGTTATATGTAAAATGTATCTCTATTTTTTTTTTTTTGTAAGTACCATTTTTTAATGTAAAATCTATTTATTTTTTAATCTAAAATGTACCATTATTTTTTTAATATAAAATGTACCCATCGTTTTCTATATAAAATGTATCCACGTTTTTATGCAAATCTACCAAATATATATATATATATATATATATATATATATAATGTAGCCAAATTTTATTATATAAATGTACTCATTTTATAAAAATAAAATAAAATCCCCTTTTTTTATAATCTAGAATGCACCCATAAGCAAATATTATTATTATTATTATTATTATTTTATCAAAACCCATAAGCAATTTTGAATAATTAAATTGGTAGTGTAAATGAAAGCAAAAAAAACAAAAAAATGGTTGAGTCTTTATTGGTATTAGTGCATATCTTTTACTATTATGTCACATAGGTAGCAAGAGAGGGACTTCAATAAAAAAATCTAAAATGCATAAGGTTTGAGTTTATAACAATTAGGGACCAGGAACTGCAACTAAACTATCACTTTTAACTTAACCGCACAAATTTCATAATCTGAATTTTTTATTTTCTTGATCATATATATATATATATATGCAAAAACTAATCAAACTGGTGAACATTTACAAGGGTGACTAATGATCTCCAGTTAAACAATGATTAAGAAAATAAACAGTTTTTAGTTATGATATTTGTACAAGGAAAATACGTTAATAGCAAGTGCGTGTGAACAAATTAAACTTACTTATAATTTTGCGAATCCCAACCGGATAAATCGGTGGCTCTAGCAAGAGCGGACCTCCAGCTTTGCACCTTCTTCACGTCAACGTTAGAATGGCGTTCATGTTTAGCAAAAGCTTCTGCAAAACTTCCCTCGAGTTTACGAATATTGGATGGATTGGCTTGGTAGAAAACAGGCACCACTATCCGCTTGTGTGTATCCATGCATTCCATTATCTGGACAAGTTCTTTCAAGCACCACGTCGAAGAAGGGTAGTTTTGGGAAAAAACTACAATCGATAGCCTCGACTTGCTAATAGCTGTAAGGAGCTCCGAAAGGTCGTTGCCTTTCCGAAGCTCTTCGGCGTCAATGAAGGTGTTAATTGCTTTCTGATCCAGAGCTTTGTAGAGATGGCCAACGAAGATCTTACGAGTGTCTTCGCCTCTAAAATTGAGAAAGACATCGTATTTCCAATGACCTTCGGATGAAGAAGAAGAAGAAGAAGCAGCCATTAACAAGCACGGGATCGATCGCAGAAAAAACTCTGTAAGCGATGATTGACGCAAGAACTGAAGTAGTCGGATGGATGCGAAGGATTATAAGTCAACGACCCCCTCCCTCCATTGTCTTCACTGCAAAAAAAAAAAAAAAAAAAAAAAAAAACTGATTGGATGGAAAGAAAGAACTGTCTTCATCAACAGACAGATTTGACTTTGTGGAATAGGCTAAAATGCATAATGACACTAGTTTGATTTGGAAATGTGCAAGGCCCAAAGCCCACCAGTACTCGCCATCACGTCTATCGGAAGGTGATTCTCTCTAATTGCATCAAAGTTAGACATCTCTACACCTATTGTCCTTCTTTTACTAGCAATCCAACAGATGTGGTGACATTTATGGAGCAAAAAATAACAAAAAAAATTATGGAAGCGACACGTGTACTTTAGGATTAAATGGACACTCTCGAGGCATACCGGGATTCTCATACGCATACAACGAATAATAATGGCTCAATCAAGGAAGAGTCAAAGTTGATATAAAACGGTATTTATTCAAAACCCTCTCATCACTCCTCATCAAATCCTCACCCACGAGGTAACTCCTAATTATTCTTTTCAAATTGGGATTAATTACCAAATTAATTGCAAGATATTATTTGACATAATATCTTGCAATTATATTTAAAATATCACCATAAGTGGCCGGTCCTATTTCTCCAAATAGGGTCGACCACAACCCTATATATAGCCTCATCTTCACACCAAAATGCAAGTTCATTCTCCCCCTAAAATTCTATAAACACTTTCTCTCTCAAATTCTAATTTTGGCATCGAAGATTCTTCAATCAAAGCCCCCCATTCATCATAGGCACGTGAGGCTCTTGGCATTGATCTTAGGTGTTATTATTTTGCAAGTGCGTTTTTGTCAAACGAGAAGAATGCGGAAATTTACATGCACAACATACCTTCCAACGAAATCTTTCTAGAATTCATTTGCAAGAACTGTGTTAGTATCTGGCATGATAATTGGCTTTTGGTTTCAAACTACGCTCGCCCTCATCCTTTTGGAAGTGGTTCTAGGGCCTATTCCGACAATATTGTCCTTCATCATTAACTCTTCAAATGCAAGATGGAGCTTGGAGTCGATATCGCATTTATTATCATATAAAGACCTAGCTCTCACTAAATTAAAGAGAAACTAATAAAAAGAACTTAAAAATTCTAAATTTTAATCAAAAGTATTTTAATAATTTTATTTAATGTTAACATAGAAAGAACAAATGTTACATTCTACATATCACACGCCACAGGCCATAGGCCACACGCACAATAACCCACAGGTTCTTACACATACTGACACGCATATCGTACACACTGACATGCACACATGTTAAAATGTCTTCGTCAATAATAACAGTAAAAAAAGACAACACAAGTATTTTTCAACCGAAATGTCAATTCCTGTGTGGTATGACATGAAATGGCAACAAGAGAGGTTGCTGTCAAATTTGACAGCAGCTTCAAATCTATTTTTAATTTTTTTTTTTTAATTAGGATTTGTCAGGCAGAAAGCCAGGAATCTTGTTGATTTTGATAACTATGGAAGAATCATGGAAATCGAAGATTACATAAATCAGGAAAATGTAGAACTCGTGAAAATGGAGAACTTAGAAAATATGGAACAGAGAGAAAAAGCAGCTTGAAGAAGAAGTTGACATTTTCACTATATTGAGAATTAATGAATTACAAACAGTTATATACTTATTTATAGTAGCTGCCAAAACTTAATAACTAAGCTAACCTAATTGCTGAGGTGTACATACTAAGCTAACTTAATTGTAGAGGTGTACATTCTATTATTACTTCCCCTCAATCTTAGCTGGGATATCCCAGTCTGAGATTGGAACAATGATGAACAAATAGAGGGTTGTGTAACCTTTTAGTCAGAACATCTGCAACCTGAGCTTTTGTGGAAATATATTGAACCTCCAAATCTCTTTTCTGCACTCTTTCCCGAAGAAAATGAAAATATGTGTTTAAGTGTTTAATCTGAGTATGAAAGACTGGATTAGAACACAAAGCTAGAGTGGATAAATTATCACAATGCAAGACAGGTGGTGAAGAAAGAAATAAGTGAAGATCCTTAAGAACCAGTCTTATCCAAGCAACATCAGCTACAACATTAGTCAATGCTTTATACTTAGCCTCAGTTGAACTTCTAGATACACTTCCTTGCTTCTTTGTTTGCCATGAAATTGGATTCGACCCCAAAAAGACAATATAGCTAGTGGTGGACTTTCGAGTGTTTATATTAGCTGCCCAGTTAGCATCACTAAATGCACACAATTCCAATTTCTTAGCAGTATAGTATGTGATTCCACACTGTAGTGTACCTTTCAAATATCTCAATATTCGTTTTACCAAACAAAAATGAGACTCGGTGGGTGTGTTCATGAACTGACATGCATAGTTAACAGCATATGCAATGTTTGGCCTAGTAAAGGTTGAAAAGCTCCAACCAAATTTCTGTACATTGTAGGATCTGCCAATGGTACTCTTTCATCATTCAACAACTGTATATGAGGTTTACTAGGAGTAAAACAAGATCTACAAGACAACATCCTAGCCTTATTGAGAAGATCAATCACATACTTTGACTGATTAATAAAAATATCTTCGTTATCTCTGTAACTAACTTGCAGCCCAAGGAAATGAGTTTCCCCATATCTTTCATATCAAGCACAGAGGACAAATCATCAATCACATGTTGCATTAGCTTGGAACATGAACCAGTAATTATAAAGTCATCTACATATAGTAAAAGAATCACAACTTCACTCTTATTAACTTTGACAAATAAACTTGGATCTGAATGAGAAGATTGAAATTGTAAAGCTTGAAGATAACTTGTGAATTTTGCATTCCAGGCTCTTGGAGCTTGTTTCAGACCATACAAAGACTTAAGAAGTTTGCAAACATGATTGGGATATCTGGGATCTTGAAAACCTTGAGGTTGTTTCATAAAAACCTCTTCTTGCAATTCTTCATGCAAAAATGCATTTTTAACATCTAATTGTCTCAATTCCCATTTGTAAGTTGTTGCAGGTGATAAAACAAGTCTTACTGTGGTATGCTTAACAACTAGACTAAAAGTTTTTTATAATCCAACCCTTGTTCTTGGTTATACCCCTGTACAACCAGTCTAGCTTTATATCTAGACACCTTCCCTTCTTGATCTTTCTTTATCTTATAAACCCACTTACTGCCTATTACATTTTTGTCTTCCAAATATGGTACTAACTCCCAAGTCCCTTGTTTTTGAAGAGCATTAAACTCTTCAGTCATTGCATTTCTCTAACACTCAGACATTACTGCTTGTTTATAATTAACAGGCTCAGAAGAATCATGTATATCTAGGACAGCAGTAAAGCCACTGAACATTATATCATCATCATGTGATGTAAGACACAAGTCCCTGGAAGTTGTATTTTGATGGGTCTTGCACTCAAATTGCTGCAGGAGCTGGGATTATCATCATTGATCCAAAGGGAATTCAACATTGTTATTCATTCCTTATGGATTACCAAGATACTACCAATAACAAAGCAGAGTACGAAGCATTGATCGTTGGCCTAGAAATCCTAATAGAGTTAAGGGCAACTGAGGTTGAGATATATGGTGATTCTGAGCTAGTGATTAATCAATTGAATGGAGACTACAAATGCAGACACATCACAATGGTAGGTTATTATTTGGTAGCTACTCAGTTGTTAAGTTATTGGGGAACTGAAGTGTCAATCAATCATGTCCCCAAAGAAGCAAATTTAATTACTAATGTGATGGCATAGATGGTTTTTGGAGCACTGATTCAAGAAAAGAGATTTGAGGTAAATGTAAAGGTACAAAGAAGAAATCTCCCTTGTATCTTTGAGAGATAGTTTAGTTTAGATATAATGACCAAAGAACCTGAGGTAGAAGACTGGAGAACACTCATCATGCAATACTTAAAAGACCCTTCTTCTCCCACAAGTAAGAAAATTAGGCAGTAAGCAACTAAGTTTGTGATGTGGGACAAAACCTTACAAAGGAAGACTCTATATGGGCTTTTGGTGAAATGCTTGGGCATGGAAGAATCGATGAGGGTGATGGCTAAAGTGCATGAAGGCATTTGTGGGGCACATCAAGCTGGAACCAAGATGAGGTGGTTGCTGATAAGGTATGGCTACTTTTGGCTTGACATGGAAAATGATTGTAAAGAATGTCAAATACATGGACCTTTCCAACACATACCATCAATACCCTTGAATCCAGTAGTAAAGCCTTGGCACTTCAGATGATGGGCAATGGACTTCATTGGACAAATTTACCCAGCTTCCAGCAATGGACACACCTTTATAATTGTGGCAACTGACTACTTTACCAAGTAGGTAGAAGCTTTAGCTGTGAAGATCATTAATTCATCTGCTGGGAAGAAGTTCATTGAGACTTAAATCTTACACAAATATGGGGTGCCCGAGACAATTGTTACAGACAGAGGACCATCTTTTATCTCGAAAGAAGTGGAGGAATTTGCAAACAAGTTCAAGATAAGGATGATCCAGTCTAGCCCTTATTATCCCCAATTAAATGGCCAAGCAGAAGCTAACAATAAGATCTTAGTGAATATTACTAAGAAAATGGTGGTAAACAACCTAGAAAGATGGCATGAGAAGTTGCGAGATACTCTTCGGGCTTACAGAACCTCAAAGATAGCAGGAACTGGGGCCACCCCTTATGCATTAACCTTCAGGCAAGATGTTGTAATCCCTATCAAAATCAATGTAGGTTATGTAAGGCTTCAAAACCAGTTTGGTCTGCATAATGAAGAATATATGCCATGTGTCAAGGGATTGAAGATTTGGAAGTAGCCCAAATTAAAGCCTTAAAAAGATCCAAAAAGGGAAGAGAGCTGTTGCCCGAGCTTACAACAAGAAAGTGAAATTGAAAACCTTCAAGGAAGGAGAGTTGGTATGGAAGGCAGTTCTACCTTTAGGAACTCAATTTAGAGGTTTTGGAAAATGAAGTCGCACTTAGGAAGGCCCTTTTATCATCAACAAAGTATTAGATAGAGGAGGGTGTTGCTTGGCAGATTTAGAAGGAAGTTTGCAAAGACATCCAGTTAATACTAAGGTTTTAAAGAAGTATTATCCAACTCTGTGGGATGTTAGAGATTGTTACATTGATGAAGTCTAGACACTAGAAGAAGTGATGGAGCATTTTTTATTTAAAACAGTTAAGTGTAAATGGACAAGTCAAAGTGAAGAAAAATGGATCTTTCATTTATAATGGGAGAATGTTTCAAAAGGTCCTAGCCAAGCAAGTTTACATCCCTGGCTAAAGCAGCTATCCTAGAGTGATAGGTCTACATGATAGTGAAAATTCGAACTGGCTCTTCTAAGGTGATGTTGTTGTTGGCTAGTTGGGCCTCGGAGTCCTCTACTTCAAGGTTGACCTTCTTCACTTCTTCAATTTTCTAGTAAAGCTTGCTCGAAAGGGTTATTTGCTCAGCCTTTAGTATAGAGAGTTGTTGTTCCAACTGTTGGATCTCAGCAGCAACCACCATGATGCAATCCTTCATGGCCGAGTCTTCCTCCACTAGCTGTTGCAAAGAGCTGGAAGTTTTGCTCGATTTGCTTGCCTTTCTACCCAAAGGTGTTGATCCCTCAAAGCCTTCAAGTTCTCGAAGAAAGAAATGAATGACTCATATTGGACATTTGACATTTGCTGAGCCTAGTACAACTCAGTGAGTGCTTTCTCAGCTTCTTAGAGTGCCTTAAGGCTGAAGGAAGTAGTGAAGTCCCTCTAAATCCACTCTTTGAAGACTCGGTGCAGATCTTGAAGATGTTGAGGCTCAAAAGGGTGCCTTGGAGACCTTAGCTTGGTCCTAATTTTCCCGAACTCTCTGACTAGTTCAGGAAAAGAAGTCATAGCTATAATAAATGCAAAAGGTTGAGGCATTACTCCAGCACCCCCAGAGGTAATAGCAGCAGAAACATCTTCAGTAAAAATAGAGGGAAGAGACTCATAAGCAAAAGTAGCAGCAGAAGTCTTTCTGGGCCTAGGGATGGGGATCCTTGTGACTCTAGAGGCCTTAGAAGGCCGAAGAATGACCACCTTGTGTAGGATAGGGCGGGAAGATTTACCCGAACCCTTGCCAAAAGCCTGTTTTTGAACCGAGAGAAGAGTAAGTTAAAAGGTTGGTTTACACCAAAACTAAAGAAAGAACATAAAAGAAAGAGCTTGTATACCAGAGCTAAACCTTTAGCTTTAGGATGAAGAACCTCTGTTGTTGCAGCTGCCTTAGGAGAAACAGACAGGTTGGCCTAAAAAGGAGCTTGAGGAGTCTTCGAGCTAGTTACCTCTGAGACGACAAGTATCTAGGCTCCCCAAAAGCTGGTGGTGGCTGGTGTGTTGTCTCTTGCATATGAGAAGATTGGAAAAAACAATACACAAATTAAAAGTTATCGAAGAAACTTGAAGAGAAAGTTAAAGAAGGGCTTAAGGAAAAAAAAGTCTTACTGAAGTACTGTCATCCTCCATGTAGTGAAGCATCTTCCTAGTTGTTGGATTAAAGTGGGAAGTAGGAGTGATCACCATGGGTGGAGGAAGGGAGGAAGAACTAAGAGATGATGATTGCTCGACTTGAGGTATAGATGTACCTCCCCTTGCCTAAAAAACAAATAAAAGTGATTGTTAGTTTTGAAGCTTAGGAAATACTACTTAACCAATATTAAGATAGAAGTATACCTCTGAGGACTTGGCCCGAGAAGGAGAAAGATGCATTGATCGGGCTGGAGGAAAAAAAGGCTTGGGCTAGGATGTTCCCTCTGCTCTAGTATCCTATTTCAAGAAAACAACAAAGATTTAGTAAGAATATTAAAGAGAGTGAGCTTCAGAATAAACTTAGTGCACAAGGTATTGAAAAACATACCTTTAACTCTTCAAGGATCTTGGCAAGAACCTCTATGTCTTCTTGCTAGACTATGCGCCCGACCGTGCCTTTCTGGGAGTGGGGGCATGATTCTTGGTAGCTAGAGGCCCTAATTACAAGAAAAAGGGGGAAGTTAGCTTGGAACTCAGAAAAATCAAAATTGGGGAAGGAGAAGACTAAGGCTAAGTCACTTACGGGAGGATTTTTGTTTCCGCTTCAACTGGATGGGTAGAAGAAGGTTTGGAGGCTTGGGAAGTTTGAGCTCTGATCATTTTCTTCGTGGGGGTAACTCTTGGGCCAGGCAAGGCAGGTTGAGCTTGAGGCCTTTCCTCGGGCTCAGATTCTGAAGACTCCACCACAGTAACCTTTGCCTGACGAAAGGCCCTTATCTCTACTTCAGGCCCAACCTTGACCTCTGACTTACTGAAGAGCTCTGAGATGTATCCAGCATCCCCAGTAGCTTGGCTGGACCCTACTTCTTGCCTTGCTGCCTCAACAGTAGCCTTTTGGAGAACCAAGGCATCTGCAGCCTCCTCTTCTGGCCCGACATTCACTTCTTCAATGTTGCCTTGGTCTGCAAAACTAGAAAAAAAAGTTAACAAACGACAGACTGTGAAGGCATCATAAAGGAAAGCAAAACAAGGACTGGATTTTCTGGTTGATGGCCTCCTTCTAGCTCTCAAACTCATCCTTCTTCGAGAGAGACTTGAAGAAAACTTGCCCGAATAGTCGATCGTGGGCCTCCCTGATATCCTTATCGTACTTCTTTGACCACTTGGCCTCCTACCAAGTGGCAAATGAGGGAATGCACTCAAAGTTCAAGGTCACAAGATTGTGCACAATTTGGCTTATCCCCTCGAGGCTGCACCGACTTGCCCAAAAAGTCACCTCTGAAAGAGAGTGGAGGCTATAGGAGGTTCCACAATGCAGGGAGTCAAAGAAGGGCACTGGGATTGCCTACCTAAATCCCACCTATCCACCACAGAAGTTGGGGTGGTAGACTTCTAGCCCGCACTCGTACCCTACTCGGTTACTTCACACTTCCCAAGCCACCTTCTTTGTTAAATGCAACTTATGAATTTCTCCTTGCACATGCTGCTGGCATTTTCTCCAAAGAAATCCTGGAAGATTTGGTATGAGAACCAAGGGTATCTCCTAAGCACGAAGGCACCCACACTCTAAATCTGCCCGACTCCGACAGATTCTGAAGAAGTAGAGGCAGGTGAGAGTGAAGTGGTTGGTAATGGAAGCTTCTGCCAAGATGCAGGCTGGAGCTACGCCATCGGGAAATTTCAAGTTGGGCACCTGAAACTTGGGGAAGTATCATTAGAGCTAAAGTTGAACCATCCAGGTAGCTCTATTAAGGTTGGTCTTAAATGGCTCGCCCTTGGTCATCTCATGGAGAAAGTCGTAAAGGTGTGCCAGGATAAAAGGCCCCATGGCAACATCATCGAACGAATGCAGTGCCTCCACCAAAGGGATCCACTCTAGCTTTACTCCCCTTAACTTATTGGGGAACACATGCTTGTTCAACCAATAAAGGAGGAAATACATATGTTCATTGGCCCTATCTGCAGTGGGAGAGGGTGGGCTAAACATTTTCTTCTCAAAATGGATGAAGCCCGAGAAAGATGTCTCATAGCGTTTGAAGGTGGAGGAATTGTACTCCAAGCGGGTGATTGACTCAGAAACCTCTGAGCCTTCAGCAGTCAGGCAAGAAGGCGAAGACCAGTCATGTGTAATGTCCACACACTTGCCTGAGGGCCTTAAACCGAAGACCTTAGCCATATCTAAGACTGTAAGAGTCTTGGGACCCATTCTGCAATCGAATGTATTGGTCCCATTATTCCAGAAGATGAGTGCAATGGTTAAGAGCTTGGGCTTGGCTATGATAGTAACCTTGGACATCATGATGAGCTTGTAGATGCCATTTACCATCCACTTCTGCTTCCAAATGGGCTCGAGTTCATCCACCCACTGAGACCAAGCCTCGTCCTTCATCAGAGGGAAACCTCTTCTGAAATTCGACTAATTGGAGGCAGAGATTCCAGCCTCGACGGAGTAAGGGTTAGGGGTGAACCAATTGGCAGTGGGCATGTTATTCTCCACTGTAATAGGGACTTGAGCATTCCAGGCAGGCCCCAAAAAGTGCACCCCTCATTCTTCAAAGAAAATGAACAGGTTCAGGCCAGCCAGAGGGCAATAAAAGCCGTTAAGCCGACAGTGCAAATTGACGATCCCTTCTTCAAATTCGCATGTAGGGCGAAGTTTGGGGGCCTTGGTTGATTTTTGGAAGGAATAAGTGAAAGTAATTAAAGGCAAAAAGCAAGAAAAAGCGGAGAAGGCAAGAGGATTCGAGGATTCGAGAATTCTGGAAATTAGTAAGTATTGCTGGAAGTGTTGGCCAAGGAAATTTAAATGGAGGTTATTTAACGAGCAGTTAGTTAACGTTGGAGATAGTGGGCTAGTGCAAAGGTTTATTCGAAATGGCTGAGTAAATGGTGCAAGTCTTGAGTCAAAGCATGCAGTCAGTATTTAATCATTATTAATGTTTCGGTTAACAGACTTAATAATGATTAAAGGGGGCACTGTTTGGGTTTATATTTAACTTTAAGCTTCGAGACAGTAGAGGCCCAATCCCTTCTTCAAATTCGCATGTAGGGCGAAGTTTGGGGGCCATGGTTGATTTTTGGAAGTAATAAGTGAAAGTAATTAAAGGCAAAAAGCAAGAAAAAGCGGAGAAGGCAAGAGGATTCGAGGATTTGAGAATTCTGGAAATTAGTAAGTATTGCTGGAAGTGTTGGCCAAGGAAATTTAAATGGAGGTTATTTAACGAGCAGTTAGTTAACGTTGGAGATAGTGGGTTAGTGCAAAGGTTTATTCGAAATGGCTAAGTAAATGGTGCAAGTCTTGAGTCAAAGCATGCAGTTAGTATTTAATCATTATTAATGTTTCGGTTAACAGACTTAATAATGATTAAAAGGGGCACTGTTTGGGTTTATATTTAACTTTAAGCTTCGAGACAGTAGAGGCCCAAAGGCGCCAAAATAAATGAGACTTGCCCAAGCCTAGTCAGCAGGGCCGAGATAAATGCAAACTATTTTCAGTAAGGACATAGGCCATATGCATATGATTGAAGTGATGAGCAACAGAGAACATCTCACCACCAGCCAGAAAGCACTTTTTAAAGGCTTGACAAGTAAATATGCGATGACTCACTACCCTTCGAAAGCCATCAGCCAGAAACAGAGCCAAGACAGTTAGGGCCAAATTGTCTATAAAAGGAGAAAGGGACACCAAAAACAAGGACACTCAACCAACCAATCAAAAGACATACAAACTCTGCTCTCAAGCCAGTTCGTACCCATAAAGCTTAATCTTGTCCAAATCCAGTCCTTTTTAGGTATATTTCCATTAGGAAAAGCCATCTTTTGTCTAGTGTAAAAGCTCTGCCACCTTCCCTTAGTATTGTAGTATCAATTCCCTCGTGTAAAACCTATGTACTTTTCATCCATCACCGCATACAAATCTCTGTAAACACAAAGAGAAGTGGCTACAAGAAGTTTAACCCTTCCCGACAAGGTTAAATCTTGCTCGAGTTTCTCTTCTTTGTACTTACATTTAGTAAATCTGTTGTTTAATGTAATTTCCTTCATGTATTTAAGTCACTTTCAACTATTTTCTACTTAAGAGTTTCCTTTACATTTGAATCTGGTTAAGTTATTAAGCCTGTTTCCATTAAAGTAAACCTTGATCAAGGAGACAGTTGGAAAGGCCTTGACCCCCTTCATTTGTACAAAACTATGAATTAAAAGTCCTTGTTCACAAGGCAAGAAAATAATTTAATACAGACTTAACTCATCTGTGACAATCCCTTGATAAACAAGATGTCTAATTAACTTAAGGCACAAATAATCAACTTAACTCACACCTATTCAACAATTTGTTATACAAAGATAACAGTGGCATGCTCAAATCTTTGTTAGTTTTGATTGTGAGCCTTATGGCCTACACCAAAGGCCCCACAAAGGCACATTTCAAACTAACTACAAATTCATCTTGCAGCACACCAAATCACAAGATCTTGCTCGACAGGCAAGAAAGTGCCACCTCCCTGGGGAGCTGTGTGAGGGACCAGGTCCAGAAATCCAACCCGAACATCCCTAATGTCACAACAAAACTACCCTAATGCAAATAGCATGTTTGGTGAATCCCTTCATTAAGAATATAACCACTAGACCAACTACAGGACATCACAATCCTTGATCAATCTTCCAGCTCCGACACAACGATTCTCACCATTATCTGGCTCCATCAGCATTCAGCTTGAGAGTACTTGGAGGAGGTGGATGCCGAGCAAGACAAGAGGGAGCCTCAGCAAGTAAATCCTGGGATCTAGGATGCTTTTCTTAGCATTACTCAGTCTGTATAAAACTTCTTTCCCATTCAAATGCACCAAACCTATCTACATCATATGTTGACGAGACTAGCAATTCTGATGGTCGTTTGCCTAGCACATTTGAAACTATATCCAAAAGAGAGTGACAAGCATGGAGTTCCTCCATCTTTTGTGAACCAGTTTGTCCCTGCGTAAGATCCTTCCACGGCTGGTAAAATGCCCTATACAAATTGTATGGCCACCACAAGTTAGATGTCGAACAGGGTACTACCACATAAATAATGCACATAGCAGTCGAGTTGGTCAACAAAACATCAAATATCAGACAGATTTTTAAACCAATTTATCAAACTGACGGTGTCAGCTTAGTAATATTTTTTCATCATACAGGGTTTCCCAACACGGAAGCCCTGTCCTGGTAACCAAAAAGATAACTTATACCCATATCCTGGAGAAGTCTATACACTAGCAAATGCAATCAAACTTGATCAATTGCCCAACACCAGTGATCTCAATAAAACATTACGAAATATTAATAGGAAAGGAAAAAAAGAGGGTGGAGAACGGTATATATTACCATCTCCAAGAGAGATTTGCTTCAGCAGGGCAACCTATCTTCGACCACAATGATTTCACAACACTTCCATTTTTACACAAGAACCCTGAACCAGAAAATAAAGTCTGTCAGAGAAGGAGCATAAACATGCAAATGCATTTGATTGTGAGTGCATTGTGAACACCAGTTGAGAAAATGATTCTGTATGATCAAATCATCTTTACTATCCTATGTAATATACCTAGATCCAAAGCAGCTCACCACTTTCATTCTTTCTGTTTCTGTAACAACCTAGAACAAGGCCACACAAAATACACACCATACCTCCGCAACCACTCAATGAGTTTGTTCATGACCAAATACATATAAAACTAAGAAGTAAGTCTACATAACTAGAAGTTCATCTATGTGCTTTCAATTGTTCTTACTGAACATCTGAAAAATAGCTGAAAGGACACGTCCTTGACCTGAGACATCCGGAAAAAGTGGTGGCTCTCTCACAAAATCAACCTAATGTCTCACCAGCAGACACATCCATAATGACTATACAAGGGCCAACTCAAGTCCGGTTTGGTACAGTTTTTGAGAGAAGATTTGGTTTCCGGGAAATGTTTTTGCTCCAAAATTGTTCGGTAAAAAGAATTTGGCCCAAAGCTAAAGGCCCACAAATTTGTTTTGAGAAAGCTGGTCCAACCCTGCTTTTAGGCACTTTGCCTGAAAGGGTATCCAGGGAGAGCATGCCATAGGATCAGTTGAGCATTCTCATTCATTATTATTCCCTGCTTAAATACCATCGAGTTTCAAAATTAACATTAAGCCTGGGCTACCCCAAATACAGGAAGTCGACCAGTTTTTAATCCAACAATGTATATTGCCACCCAAACACTCAACTGTAACATTCCAAATGCATAACTAATCTAATGAAAACATGATACCTGTGAAAACTGAGCCATCGTAAAGCAAAAGACTAAGGGCAGCTGCAACTGATGGTAGCATTTGGTAGTTTGTGCCTGCAAGCTGTTGGAGGAAAAGAATTGCAGAAGCTAAAATCTCCTCACAACCATATCTGCTTTTGCTCCTTCTTCCAGATGCACTTTCAACAAGCTCCATTAAAGTCTGAAGAGTTTTTAAATTTAACCTCTTTGAAACCTCGGGGTCCAAATCATTGGATTTCCAATCAAGCTTCCCAAGAATTACAGAAGCAGTGAGCCAACGTAGAAGCTTTGATATCAAAGAATTTTCGTACAGCTCTTCCTCTGGAATACTAATTAAACATAGGTGAGATTCTTTAGGCTGAAGCATCTTTGCAGAGTCTGCTTCCAAAGCAGCAGAAACTGCCCACACAATAAAACTTGAAATCTTTTCACGGCTCTGAAAAATAATTATAGCAAGTTTTCAGCTTTTTTGGTATAAACAATATAGTGAAGACTAATATTGTATAGTGTATGAGAGAGAGAGAGAGAGATAATACCAAACAAAATATGTCCGCTGGAGGTGCACTCATAAGTATAGCTTTAAGAGCAAGCTCTACTGTACCACAAGATCTTGCATTATCACATATCTTAACAGCCTTATATATGTTATACGAACCCTCAACCGATAGAACAAAATGTGGCTGATATATCCTTCTCTTCTGGGACATCTTGAGTGTTAATATTATTGTTCCCAGAATTGGATTGACAGCAGCAACGTTATCCTTTATCAGTGTCATATCACTGACAAGAAATTTGAAGAGATGAGATGCAAGTTCCATAAGCTGCTCAAGGGCATATTGTTGCAACCACTCATTGATTTTTCTCAAAGAAATAACATCATTGACGACCTGAAAACCAAGAACACGGGAAGTAAGCAGGGAGTAAAAGATACATTATTCTTTGGAAGACTCACTGGGAGGTTAATAATTAACAAATAGTAAATATACTGACCAATTAAAATATCTCATTCCTTACAATGCCATGACAATATATAGGAGGTGGTCTATATGATTGCCTGCTCCTTCGAATTCTTATTTTTATTTTTTGATATGTACCACTCCACCAAAAAAATAGGTAAACAGCACAAGGGAGAAGTTGTTCACAAGTGTAGTTAGAGGATGCTAGTGAAAATATCAACTAAGACTGTTAAGCAAAGCTAACCAACAAACATTACATGGACATGTGAACATTGCTATTATGACACTTCTAGTTACGGTTCACAGTACAGATGGCAGATTTCAATATACATCACACCAGACACCCAATTATTATGCATTGACAATTTGACATGAACAAAAAACTTCAGGGGACAGGGAATATAGAATCTCAAAGAAAGAAGCAAACAATTTCAGTAGATACCTCTGATACCACACCCAACTGCAACAAGACCAAACTTTTTCCATCTCTGAAATGCCATTCGCCCAATACTGAGAGAACAGATGATAACCACGAAAAAAGACCACATTTTTCAACCAGATGACAAGCCATCTTGTGTAATTTAACTGCCTTCTTGACTACCTGCATAAAAATAAATCAAAAGCAACTGTATCACACTAAGAAAACTCGAAGTTTTCAAAATTAGAGCAAAAGATACAGGTGCATCACCAAAAAAAATCGCAAACTGAAATCTAACTCATTTTTTTAGAATCCCTTATTGTCAGTTTATAGACAACTCAATCTACCAGGCCTAGCTCGTGTGTTACAGCAACAACATTCATTCAAAGACAAATAGTTTTAAAGTAAATAGGGCATGTAGTTCCAATCAACAATGCCTTCGTCCATGTATTTGATTAGCTGATTGAACCCATTATTCGATTCTATTATGTTTGTATCCACATATTCTTGTCCACGTGTGTATTAAAACCGTACGTCAAACCTAATTACAGTTTATCTCCTATACTATGGGCTTTGTTTCACTTTGGTACCCAAGTATCACAACATTACAATGTACACCCTACCGATTGCACAGCGTGGCAATTTTAGCCTTCGGTCGGCCTACAATGAAGTTTTCCATTACTTGCCTGTGTGGCACACGTGAGCCCCATTCTGTGCTCAAACAGACCACACAGTTATGCCATGTGAAAGCAACTTTAAAAGCCATCTGACATGTTACATATATAAAAAAAAAAAAAAAAAAGTAGAAGTAAAATACAAATAAAAAATTTTCAAGAGGGAAAATTGTGACATTTCAAGATACATTATTGAGTATCATCTTGAGACCTTAAACAAACATTTGAACAACTAAACCCAAGGCAAGTGAATCCTCATTTTTGTCCCTTGGGAAATCAATCCAAATTTTGCGTCAACACAAGTCAGAAAGTTATGTTGTAAATCCAAATTGTTCACATCCAACTTTAATGCACTCGCTCTTGACCCAGGAGAAACAAACAAAAGAACATTTTCAGATGATGACAACTTCTTCATTTCAATTTAGATTTTTGAGAAGAAAAAAAACCACTTAGGGATGATGACAAGATACTGAAAAGAAAGCTTCTTTTGATTTCTTTTCTGCCAACAATGTCAAATCAAGAGCACTTTCTATTTTTTTAGGAAAGAAATGGTTTCACTTATGAAAAAAAAAAGTCAATGCAAAAGTATGGACAGAAGCAAACACCAGAAATTACAGCGAGCTTACAAGTTCCCTGAAGAATTAATTGTTTTCTTAAAAGAAAAGTTACCTGAAGTATTAGTTCCTTGGATTCATCTTCCGAAATTGGAGAGACATAGAAACTCATCAGAGCCTCAAGAACCGAGTTGTTCATATAAATTTGAGCATCCTCATCAAAATTCAGCCCTGCATATACTAAGCGAAGTATCCACAACCTTTCTGCTTTGAAATTGATAGAGGAACTCCAAAAAAAATTGCTAAAGAAAAGTATATTCTGCAATTAAAAAAAAAGAAATTAAGAAACCTGAAATGTTTATAAATGACTTATGTAAGTACAGATCTGAACGTGAAAAGAAAAACTAATGTACCAAGTTCTTGGAACTCATACCTTGACATTCAACCTGGACGATCCCATCAAAAGCGTCGTTAAGGCTGCATAATGCTCATGTGAAGGATCTAATAAAATGAGGGATGTCTCTGCAGCAAAAATAGAATTTACAGAAGGGATTCTCTGCCATGGTTCTTCTATAGCATTTTGCACATAAGTCAACAGAAGTTGAATGTGCTTGACACCCTTCCTCTTTTGACATCTCTGTGAAGGGTAGTTGAACTTTGATTAACAAACAGCTTAAACAAAATACGCTGAAAGGAATATCATAACCAAAGTAACAGTAATTTTTTTTTTCTAAATGGATCATCAGTCATAAATATCGACATACCAATATACTCTGCATGCATTAATACAGAAATTAGGACTAATGACTTTCCAGAAGATTGAGAATTCTAGCTAAGAAACAGTAATTAAAAGCTCTTTGATTACAAAAAGACTCGAGTGCTACTGTGCTAAAATATGACTTTCCAGTATTAAAGAGGACTAATATTGTTGTAACTAACATTATATTTTCTATGGTTAACACAAAATATATGAGAAATTAGGAAAGTGCACAAGCGTAATAGATACGTATTTCACTTCTATTACACACACACACACACACACAATTTATGACACGCCCGCATGCACAGAAAGCATTTACAGAGCCAGAAACAATTTAGAAAACAGCATTACCTCCAATGTGTTCTTAAATCTTCCAAGAGTGTCATAACCCAACCTTCTTATTCTGTCGTCAGGTGATGACATACTCATAAATGCAATAGCTAGCAAGCCTAAACCAGCAAACTCCAAGGGTTCAAAATAACCCTCTGCGAGGCTATGAATAGAGAAGCGCAAGATGAAAATAGGATTATATCGTTGTATATATTCAGCATCAAGAGAATGCAACTGCATAAAATGTTGAAATTGGATGAGAACTATCACAATAAGCACATATCCAAAGTCTCAGCTCAAACAAAATTATATTCATCATTATTTCACAAGTAAAGAGATTTACCAAACGACCATCATCAAAATTATCTGTTTGAAACTTGTTCAAGCATAGTAGTTCTTCAGATGCCACTCTATCATAAGGAAAATATAGCACGGTGGACGCACAGATTTTGGGGTCAACAACAAGATTTTCTCTAAATTGACTTCTACGGCGTTCTTTTACCGCTTCAGTATCAGTCAAGACATCATCAGACATATTCCTTTCCAGAGTCCGTTCTTTTTCTATCTTTAACACGGCACTGCCCCACAAGTGATCCATTCCAGCAACATTGGCAGGCTTTGAACCATCAAGACACTCAATTGTGCGTATCAAGTTGTATATCTCCACATCAATTTCACTAAGTGTTGCACCATAAGAAGACAGAAGCAGTAAATGCAGTTCTTTTAGATTTATACATATATCTTTACCAAAGTCAAAACTATGTTGATGCTCCTTGATTGGAAAGAGCATCCGTAGTAACTTGACAACCTCCAACTGTCTTGCATACAGATCCACTGTTTCCAGATTGCACTTGTGATCAATTACACTTTGGTTAGCGGAAGGGACAACAAGCGATCTTAGAATGCCAGGCAAGGGCCTGGAAAATGCACCAAAACTGAAACCATCAGATGATCTGTAGTCTGAGCGAACTGTTGGCTCAAACTGAGAATGGGCAAGTAGAAGCTGAAGGTAGGGAACACGTGAAAATTTTCCCTCTGACAGCACACTTAGGAGATCTCGGATGGATTTCAAAGTTGTTGGATCTTCAAACCTATATAGAAGTGCTGGTTTCATCAATTGCTCTAGGAAAGGGATAGATTGTAATTTAATAAGACCATCAGACATCTCTCCGGTCAGTTCAAGAATGTTCATCAATATGAGAGCTTCAAAGCATCTCCACAAGGAAGTACCTGTGCTTGTTTCCTTTTGAGAACTATCAGCAACTGAAGGGACTCTTTTAACAATCCATTGCCAGATACCCACCAATATGTTCATAAACTGCATTCTTGAAGAATCCAGTTTTTTGGATGCAATGTCCAAAGGATTGTCTTTCACGTCACTGCCTGCTTCATTTGACCGACTACCTTTTGGGAATAATAAAACCTTACCAAAAGATATCTTTGCAAAAAATTTATTTATAAGGTTTAATGATTCATTGAGTGATTGAGAAGCCAATCCACCAATATCACAACCTACCAGCTCATCCTGTGACACAGAAGGTGGGAAAACGGAATTAAAAAGCTTGAACCGGTTCTTCATTTTCATTGCATTTTCATTCAAACTGAAGTGATAACGCAACATACAAATTGTTTTTCCAAGAAGACTATCATCAATCAGACTGAGAAGTTCTCGAGTAGATGATGGCAAAAACTCTCCAAATTCTTCCTGAAACACATCTCTAGACACAAAACTCTTCCACTGAAGGAA
This sequence comes from Pyrus communis, assembly GCF_041283825.1. Lineage (NCBI taxonomy): Eukaryota > Viridiplantae > Streptophyta > Magnoliopsida > Rosales > Rosaceae > Pyrus > Pyrus communis. Next base: position 7,006,294 of record NC_142567.1, read on the forward strand.
ACCATTCAAAATGATCCTTGAATAAAAAGTTGGTATACATCTAAAATGCTCATAAGACAACCTTCCAAATTTCAAGGAAACTGAATTCAAGTACGACAAAGCAGCGGGCAGAAGCATGATACAGTCCTCATCTGAAAGAGCAGAGACACAAGGCTCTTCCATCACATTGCCTTCATGTTGAAAATCTCCGTCTTTGTTCACAAACCCCAAAAATAAGTGCCCAAAGGTAGACAAATGCAGGGAACTCATATCAGTAAGAAGAGACAATAATCTAGCTTTCATCTTGCTGGTTCTGCAAATGCAATGGGAGATAATTTCTACAGGGGTGGTTGCTATAACTCTCGACAATATTATATGTAATGGATGAAGATTACATTGTTGCATGTATTTCTGTCTGCATACAGCATTTATAGCTTCCAGCAAGCATATATCCACAAATTCTGTTTTAAAATGCAAGGAAAACTTGCATATTTTAAGATAGATTTCCTCAATAATGTCACTGTTGACCTTGTTCTCTTCCATTTTCCAAAATATATCATATGATTTTCTCTTTGTATTTGGCTGCTGCAAGAAACTTGACAGATTTCTGAAAGCACCACCAGCAATGCAAGATCCAAAAGAAATAGCAGATTTCTCAATGTCATCCATGTCAGTTCGACTAAACATCCAATGCACCAATTCAAGAAGCTCAAAGGGGGATATAAAACGAATCAAAACATGTAAAGCATAAAATGTTGGGACGAAAAGCGTAAAATCCTTAGTACCAATGCATTGATCAAATTTGCCCCTAACTTCATGAAATAGATTCCTTTGCAAGATGTTAAATGCTTTCACAAATTGTTTACCAGCACCTATTTCAACTTCTGCTGCAAATTGGCCGTCATTGCATAAAGTAAACAAGTAGTCACAAGTTTTTGCCAATATATCGAAGGCATGACAATCTAATCTATGAATACTCTGCCTTGATAAGCTAATCAAAGCATTTACATTGTCCGCTAGGCTACTCTTTGGTAAGTCTTCACTGCATCCCAAAGGACAAGATAACAATGTTAGCATTGCAGGATGACAGATGATGATTTCAGCCACTTCTTGAACATCTTGGCTTGACAGAAGTACCGAGTAGTTTTCAGAGGAATCAGAATCAGTATTCAACACCAACAGTTGAGATAACAACTTCTCCACTAGAACTAAACAAATCTCCGACAGTTGTTCGAAGTTGACTAAATGTCCAACTCTTTGAGATGACCGTATCTGATAAAGCCAAAATAGCACAAGACGCAAATGGGAAATAAGGTGGCAATCAATTGAGCACTCAGATAGTTTAGCTACAAGCAAGTCTTGTATCTTGGAGAGGTCTGATGAAGAATGACCATCAATGCTCATAATGGCAGGGAATAAAACATGGAATGGTGCTTTCTCCAAATAGAAAGAAAAGGCAGCAGAAGCAGCTTCGTTTGTATCAAGATCTTGGTTACATATCATTCCTCGTGCATAAGAAACAGGGTCAAGACATCCACAGGCATCATCTTGTCTACCTCTGCAATAAATACTGGATAGAGCCTTTTCCAGACCAGGAATAAATATATCAGGCCACAACTTAGAAACACTGGCTAGAAGGGTTTGTTCCAGAAAAAATATTGATGATAAGAGAGAGACAGGAACGGCAAGAAGATATTTCCAAGCTGTCATAAATGATGGAAACTTTTCCAGTATTCCCTCAAGACTCGTAGAGATAATGGAGAAAGAAAAGGCTTTGGTTATTCTAGCTATGTCACCAGCATCCCTACTATTCTCAAATCTTTTCACTTCCTCAAGTGTAATTGCTAAGGAACTATCAGCAGTTATAGCCTTATTGTGAATAGAAATAATGCCACATGTTTTCTGATCAGATATACTCTGTGAAAAGAGCAGTAAATTCTTTAAAGGCCTCCACGCACAGATTTTATCCCTAGCATTGTCAGCGACAGAACAGTCACCAAGTCTCTCAACCAAGACTGAGCAAATCATGGAAGAAAGCAATCTTGCATCAACCTATCAAAATTAAATTTCACATTAGATTGCATTCAAATAGCAATCAATTCCAAGCTAAGAAACAACAGAAGTGTACCTGAGTTTGCAAGAGATACTTCAGTGTGCTGCAAACATATGTTGATATCACTGACTTTTCAGGCATTGTAAATGTTCCAGACCCAGAATCGAGCAACCTTAGACATTTCTGCAGTACACATATGCTAAGAGGGCTGAAACGAGGTATCACATCTGCCAAAAAGAAAGAAAAAAAAAAAAAAAAAATTAGCGTGAAGAAATAGCCTGTAATACAGTTGAGGAACAGATAGATAGCAACTACTTTCATTTAAAAAAAAGGAAGAAGATATTTTCCTAAATTATTTTACAATACGAATACATATTAGGAAATGTAACAAAATAGATATTGTATAAGTAAAAAAATAGGAAGGTAAAGAAGTTATTTTAAATATAACAAACTGTTCTATCAAATTTGTGTAAAAGATCCTGCCTCCAGTAACTAATTATTCCTACATCCAATATATTTATAAATAAGGAATGAGACCTGTGCAACCCATAAAAAAAAATTTAAAAAAAAAAAAAAGAAAAAAAAAAAGAGAGAGATCCTACTGTAGTTGTTATACTACAATTATCTCCTACGATGACCACTAAAGCTTTTATGATTTAAAAACATTTCAGGCCACAACTGAACATACCATTGAGAAGTTCACTTGGAAAGTACAGGATCAAAGAACCCCCACACCAACCTCCCTCCCCAAAAGAAAATAAGAACAATGTAAGAATACTAAACAAATGAGATGAATCACAATCACCTTTACTAATTTCCAAAGGGCAGGTATAACGCTTAACAATATCCCAGTATTTGAACAAACCATTCCCAGTAGTAGAAACGGCATCACATAAGAATGAGATGACAACACGACACAAGCTTTGTAATACTTCCACCTCCAGTACTTCAACAGAAGATTTTCTTCTACCAAAACCGGGTAAAAACAAGAACCATGATGCGATTTCATGCTGGTTTCTGTCAAAAGCACCAGTACTTAACATAGCTGCTTGTGCAAGATGATACGCTTGATCCCTTATGTCACTGACTTGTGAAAAAACTAGCAAGTTCATGAATGTCAAAAGATGTTTATACATCAGGGGTGGAGTCCTAATCGGAGTTCTACTCTTTGCAGACAATCCAACGTATTCTGTTAACAAAGACAAAAGAGAGCACTGCAGATCTGTTTCTGATGCTAAAGGGCTGCTTAGAAGATTCATAAAAAATTCAAATGATCCCTCCAAGCCAGTGGGCATTATCCGCTGCAATAGAAGAATAAAAAGAACATTGTAAGAACAACTACATAGGAGCCTTTTTGGATTGAAAGTAGAAATCAAAATAGATCCTTTACTTCCATCTGCAAGTCAGCACATCACAGTTCTTTTGACTACGAAACACATACTTCCAGACTGTTAGCAACACAGAAAAATACACATTCATAAATATATGTGTGTGTGTCTGTAAGGTAAAACCCACCTCAATCCCTTCCCTTGGAAGTCGTGCCCAAAGAGAAATAGACTAGAATAGAGCATGAAGGCCATTACTTTTATTATTATTATTATTATTATTATTATTATTATTATATATATATATATATTAAATTCTAAAGGACGAGGCAAATGGTAGTAAGGATGCACCCTGTGTTACTAAATGTATCAGGGTACGTTTTCTCTCCGGTCATTAAGGCATGCTTTGGCTTGAAAGCATCAAGATGCTACTTAAAATGCAATAGATGTATTGGTGTTCCCAAAAGAATTAGAGCCTGATAATGCTAGAAAATTGCACCCCACTTTAAATCAAATATGCTAAATCGGCATGTGTTTGAAAAAAGCAATAGAAAGTGAACCCTACATTGATTAAATAAAAATGCCAGACTTAAGTATCTAACCCTGTTTGTCATGTCCCATAAGGTCTCAATAGAAGATGCAAAGAGAATGAGACTTGGAAAGTTAAACTTACAAGATAAGTTTTGAGAGCATAAAATGACATAGAAAGTAAACTTACAAGATAAGTTTTGAGAGCATCGAGTAGCCTACAGTAGAAGTACATCTCAGCATCCTTTAATGTATTAATATGTGTGGATTGAAGATCCAAACCCCAAATTTCTGCCATAACATTTATAGCATCCTTTTCATTATCCAATGCATCCGCAGTGGATGCACCTGCAACTCTTTCACTGTTCTTGGGTGAAGCAACATCGGGATCAAAATTTAACCCACCTACAACAATATCTGAGTCCTTGTTCCCCACATCTGTTTTCATTCTTTTCAAGCGTTTGGGGCTATGTTCAGGGAACTGCTCCAACTCAGCTGTCCTCTTTAAGCTTAACTGCTGACTTTTGGAGTGACTACTCAGAGAAGAAAGTAGAGTCAACATAACTTGATGATCAGGGAGCAAGTTTCGGACTTCATTTTGAAATTCTTGCTTGAAAGACTCCAATACGTATACCTTCTCATTATCAGAATAACTTTGGTCTCTATGGTTTAAAACACCATGGAAGGAGTCCAGCAACTTCAGTGCTTCTAAAAGAAGCCTTAAAGATCCATGCTTCACTAGAAAATCAGAGTGAAGCAGCCCCTTATTGATTGCAGACCGGCTGAATGAACGAGGATACAAGCATTTCATGATATCCTGCACGTCCACATTGTCAAACATGGCTGGATTATGAGACTGAGAGTCATTGATACCAAAGGCATGCCCGCTGCGCACTGAAGAAACCAAGTTTGCTGCAAGAATAACAACAGAAAACCTGCAAATGCTTCAATCTCCACACAAATAAAGAGGAAAACGGGGACCATTGAAAATTAAGTATTAAACAATATGATGCACTGGTATAAATAAATCTGACCAGTTAGGTGATGAATAATCTTCAAGATTGTAGGGGAACTCTTCCATATATGTTGCACCAATAGACGGTCTTCCACTAACAATAGCCAAAAGAAGATCCCTGTGGTAGCCAATCTCAGTTGCTTTAAGCTTCTTCATCAGATCCACGAGTCGCTTTGAATTACCCTTCAGACGTTTCTTCAAATCTGACATCAAGCCATTACTAGGATTGGTACAAACCATAACCAAAACATTGTATGCCAATTCCGCAGAAGGCCCACCATTTTCCCTTGCACAGACGTTAACTAATTGTTCCAAAGTAACACTCCCAAAGAGAACACTCCGAAGACTCGGGGAAACTGATGACTCTTCAACAAGAATCCTGTCCCTCAACGTGGACAAAACGTAGATAACAGTTTCATCATCATCATTCCCAATCCCGCGAAGGACACCAGAGTACATTTCCTTCTGACGTATAACCGACCTCAGCAATCCCGGTGTCCCCACCTCCAAAAATGACATTGCGAATCCCACAAACGACTTCCTCAACGACAGCTTCATTCTTTTCTCACCCTGCTTCTTTTTAAATTCACCCATCTTAAAAAAACCCTGGAGTTTGAAATCGAAATTCTTTGCAACCTCAGAAGCCAACCCCGACCCACGCCTCACAATGGAAGCCAAAAGCAAAAGCGCCGCCTTTTGGCGTTTTGCTTCTTTACTATTCAACTCCTTATACACATCCTGCAACTGTTCTTCAATAATCGACCGTGCAAACTTATCCAATGCCCGGCTAATACCCATCCTCTCCACATCATTCGGCATATACATCCCATCAGGATGACTCAAAACAACAGCAATTAGTTTAAATACACAAAACATTCCGGGTTTCCCTCGCCGGAGCTTCCAAGCACTGAGAAGCTCCGAGCACTTACCCGAATTCTTCACATAATAACGGAGCAAATCACCTCCGTTATCACCTTTCAGCAACTTAATGAACTCTTTTGTAGCATGAGAACATAATTTAATTTCAGCAGAGTTAAGATTATGCAGTAGCTCTTTAAGTTTAGCTTCGTGGGTTACTTTAATTGTAGGTTTAGGCATTTCTTCAAACACCATAGCTGCAGTTCAAAAGAAAACACAGCAAAGAAAATAACTTCACAAATTTTCTCGGCAACCAAACAGCAAGTTCAAAGCTTTGCGTGCATGGGGATGCGTACCTTGATTTTCGGAGGCTGACCTTCCTTCCATTGAAGAACAGAGATGGTCTGGTTTGATTTGCTGTGAGGTATGGGGAATCAGGGTTTAAGAGAAATTAGGGTTTGAGTCCTGCTCAGGCTCAGGCCCAGGCCCGGCCCACCGGCCCAATAGTCAACAATCTATCACAGTTTCGTAGGATTCACAACCCAACCAATATTCGTTTGCCACGTGTCGCACCACAACATCCCGTCTATATAAACCCTCCCTACCACGAAAAATATCTCTCTTTCTCAGACCCAATCCGGGATTCAGGTTATCGGTTTTCCCAAACCGCGCCGCAGTCCTCCCTCCTCCTCCACGAGGACGCCTTTATCGCCGTACCCAAACACCCACCTTTCTTCACCATGATGCAGCAACCATCAGGAGGATTGGTACCACAACAGATTCCGTCCGATCCGCAGCAGCAGTACCAGCAGCAGCCGCCGCAGCAGTGGATGATGATGCCGCCACAGCAGCAGGGCCAAGCCCCTCCGGCGCAGGCTGGGTGGCCCCAGCAGGCGCCTCAGCAGTACGCGACCACACAGAATCCCGGCCCAGATGAGATCCGCTCCCTCTGGATCGGTGACTTGCTGCAGTGGATGGACGAGGCTTATATCCTCAGCTGCTTTGGTCCCACCGGAGAGGTATATACTCGCGCACGCATAGGATTATTTGGATTTATTTGTATGTGTCTGTGTAGGTACATCTAGGGTTTGAATTTATGTGAATTTCCTTTCGATTAATTTACGTCGATTGGTTTTTTATTGAAGTTGTTCTACGTCAAATTTGAAATTTAGGGTTTGGTTCTAGATGTGATATGTAAAATAAAAAACCCGAACTTTCTGAAAATTTTATTTTAGTAAAACACTACGATAAAAATATTAAACTATAGTTACTTTGGTCAAGATTTCAACCAATTGTTGCTCTAGGGTTTGAGATGCCTATTGATATTTGCTTAAATTCTTGGTACATGTGCTTTGTTTGCAGACCCCATTATGTTGTATTCATTTTTGTTTTTTGAGTTGTTTGTAGGCTGTGAATGCAAAGGTTATCCGCAACAAGTTAACGGGTCTGCCAGAAGGTTATGGTTTTATTGAGTTTAGGTCTCGCGCTGCAGCTGAGCAGATCTTGCAGACATACAATGGCACTCTTATGCCTAACACGGAGCAGAATTTCAGACTGAATTGGGCAACCTTAGGTGCTGGCGAGAGACGACAGGATGATGGTCCAGATTTTACAGTTTTTGTCGGGGATTTGGCTGCTGATGTGACTGATTACATGCTTCAAGAAACATTTAGACAAAATTACCACTCTGTCAAGGGTGCAAAGGTTGTAACTGATAGGACCACAGGGCGATCTAAGGGATATGGTTTTGTTAGGTTTGCTGATGAAGGTGAGCAATTGCGAGCCATGACTGAGATGAACGGCCAATTTTGTTCTACTAGGCCCATGCGGATTGGGCCTGCGGCTACTAAGAAACCAGCCAGTGGTGGACAGCAATATCAGAAAGGTATGTATTCTAGTTAGTATTGCATAATGGTTTGTAATAGCCATACGAATATTTCTGCAGCTGAATTTGCAACTTCATTGCAGTTGATACTTTTCTTAGATGTTTGTTCTGTTCTTGTACTTTATGAATATCTTGCACCTTATATTTACTATGGTTTGGTAAGTTGCACTAGGGCTTTTAATTTCTATTCTCGAGGTGACGTTCTCACAAGTGTTCTAAATTTGCCGTCATTTTGATTATTCAGTTGAAGATTGGCGGGACTTAGTCATTTCCTTCGAGTACTTTCCTTTGTAAACTTGGGCGCATTTAATTATGTTAAAACATGCAAAAACTTATGTAAAACTCATGTTGTCTTAAAGCAGGACACCGAGAGGCTCTCATTTTGGAGGGCCTGGAACTGATTTCAGATGAAATGATTCCACATTATTGCGTGGCCTCATTTTAGGTCAGTTATTTTGTTTATGTCAGAAGCTTCTTACTTCTTTTCTTGTGGCATTTAATGCTACTCAAGAATTACCTTTCCAGTCAGCTTTACATTTATTCCATTACCAGTCAGCTTTACATTTATTCCATTTACCAGTCAGCTTTACATTTATTCCATTTACCAGTCGGGTTTACATTTATTCCATTTGCCAGTCGGTTTTACATTTATTCCATTTGCCAGTCGGGTTTACATTTACTCCGTTTCCGAAGTTTATATATCCTTCTTATAATACTTCGCTTGTGTTGAAGAACCAGTGTATTTTTTCTTTGTGGATCGGTTCCACAATGTTTGATAGGATAGAATGTGTTCCCAAATTTCAGCCCTCATCTTAAGTCAGATTATAAATCTGCATGAAATGCTTAAACTATTAGTTGAAGCCGATGCACTAGTGCACATGTTTAATGAAAACACCATTAAATTTGGGAATAGTTATTTACACTAGAAAAGACACTGCACTACTTATTTCTTTTCACTAGGGAGGAGTCCATAATGACTTTTTTTTTTTTGGAGTGTCAATAGAAGCTCCCTGTTTAATTTTTTTGTGAGCTGCTTATATGGTTGCATCTTATCGTCTGCCTCTCTTTGCTTTGTTTTAAGTAGAAGTGCCACTTTGTAATTTGTGGTAAAGTGGGATTCCAATATTGTATCAGGAATAGATTTATGAAGTACTCTTTCATTTAGACTTATATGGGATGGAGTCTACTTGATCTGTCTAACTCTTTGAATAGATTTTGAGAAATCTGTTCAATTGCGTGTTTAGATTTTTTGTTTCTTCGTTTTTTTAGTATCTGCGTATGTAATTTATTATGTTTGATATTCCAATTGCCTTTCTGCTTTGACCTCTTGATAATTATGATGTTCATTGTTTCTTGTTAAAATAAAAATCCTTTTTTTTTTTAAGAAAATCAAGTTGGTAGTGTTGTGAGGTGAATGTCAGTTGGTCGGTGCATCATGTAATATGCTAACCATAACAGTTAAACGGAATGCTTCATTAAACATTGCCAGTTTGAAGTAGGAGGACATAGACCTTTAGACAAATGAGCGTATTATTAATGTATAGAAAATTTGCATGGAAGTTTGCACACAGTTCTATTTGACATGTCAACTTGACAAACTGATTCAATTTTAGATTTTGAGTTTTAGAACCATAATAGCATGGTGTAAACTGAACTATCAGTTCTTGAATGTGCGGAAAACTTTATCTGTGCTACTAATACTAGCTCACATAAATTAGTGCTTATGTGTCTGTTATTTGCAGCTTCGTATCCAAGTACTCAAGGAAATCCAGGCGAAGCTGATCCAAATAATACAACAGTGCGTAGTTTGTTCTAATGTTGGCATTGTACATTTCTTGCTACATGATAGTAACTCCTGAAACTTTCGAGTGCAGATATTTGTTGGGGGTCTGGATCCCAGTGTGAATGATGACATGTTGAGGCAAGTTTTTAGCCAGTTTGGTGAGCTTGTTCATGTGAAGATACCAGTAGGCAAGCGTTGTGGTTTTGTTCAATTTGCTAACAGGTAACAGCTCAGCACCGCTGGTAGTCTTGATATAAGTTTCCTTGGTGCTCTTGCTCTTTCTTTCCTTGTAAAATACTTATCATATGCATGTTTGTCGTCTACATGTACACTGCTTCAGGTCTTGTGCGGAGCAAGCATTGGGATCGTTGAATGGAACACAATTAGGAGGACAAAGTATTCGGCTTTCATGGGGCCGCAGTCCTACAAGCAAACAGGTTTTTATTTGCAACCTTATTGTTTTTTGACATTTTACTGTTCTACATACTTTGTATTAACCATATCTGTTGGTTGATTGGATTGGTTCAGAACCAGCCAGATCAAGCACAGTGGAATGGCGCTGGTGGTGCTGGATTTTATGGATATCCACAAGGATACGATGCATATTCATATGCACCTCCTCCTGCCCAAGACCCTGCCCTGTATTACGGAGGCTATGCTGCTGGATATGGAAACTACCAGCAGCCCGGTGCATATCAACAGCAACAGCAGGTAACTATCATCACTCGTTTAAATGCAGTTCTGTTACTTGATATCGAAATAGGCTTGTTCATGATGCGAATTTGCTTCCACCGTTGCAGTGATTTGCAGCTGCCTGCCTCATATGTTGAAAGCTGTGGGGGTATCATCGAGCTCCGGTGCATCTTAGGTTGCGGATTTAGTGTTGGCTGTTGTATGATGTTGTGGAGTGCATGTCAAGTTTCAATGTTTATTTTCTTTCTCTTTTGTGTTCCTCCTTCCCACCCTTGATTGCCCCGAGTGAGACTCGGGAGACGATGCACTTTATGTGTGTTATTTGCAGTTTTATATATTGAGCAGCGGATATTCGTGTTTGTTTATGGTCAGGCTTATTTGCTATGTTATTTCCTTCACTATTTCCATACTTTCACACCCTTACTGCTGCCACCTCTATAAACGCCATCGCAGCCTTCTACAGCCCGGAAGAAGTGAGTGTGATTAATATATTTAGCTCGTATAAGAATCACGTGCGGTACACTGGACTGCGAAATTTGAATGTGATACTTATAAATTGATGCGTTCTAAAGTTTGACTCTTACAGTTATAAACTCATATTTGTGTAGCGGTAGCAGTATAAGTATTAAATTTATGCAGCGTCATTTTTATATACAAGTGTCAAACTTTCGCAAACTAATGTGGAAGCCCAGCCAAACTCCACCATAGCATTATCTGTATTGACGTAATTACCCGTCAGCATCACCACCTTTGGCTCCACCATTTGTACCACCATCATCGCACACCTACCCATCCTCATTTCCACCATCACCCCTACCAACCCTGGCTGCCACCACCATCTTCGTCGTTATCATTCCCAGCCACCATTTCCACCATCACCCTTACATTAAATTAGACTGGTTTAATATGTGGTTGGACTCGACTCTTGGATGACGATGACTCTGTGACGTCTGAGGATATGAGTTTTACATATTACGTGAATTTAGATCTGTGATTTTAGCAATAAAAAATAAAAAGATGTATGATTTTAGCGACCGAATCTTAGGTTTTTATCTAATTTTGGTTGGGTGTGATTCTTTCCAAGCCATCTCAGCTTTTTTTTTTTTTTTTTTTTTTTTTTTTGGTAAACAACCATCTCAGCTTTTCGTTACAAAGATTATGTTGGAATTCATCACTAAAGTCGATTGCCCTTTGGCCTTTCAGATTCCGTAGAGCTCACGAGTCATCTGGCCTAATCCTTGGTTGAAGATGGTTTTTGAACTATTTTCGACCATCTATCTCTCTGGACCCTTCGGTTGAAGAAGGTCTAAGAGTGGGGAGAGAGGTGGATAAGTTTGTTTTTTATTTTTTTATTTTTAAATTAGAGATAATAAAATCACTTATAAGTGATGATTTAAAACAAAAAATAAAACACAATTTTATTTTGTGAAATTATGCTACTGTCTTTAATTATTTTTTTATAATAGAAGATAAAAATATATTTTCACCTTCTCTTAATTGATAAAGAGAGTTTTATTAATATATAATTTAAATTAAAGATTAAGAGAAACACCAAAAAGAATTAAAAAAAAAAAATAAACATTTGAAAAAAAAAAAACATAAAACTTGGGAGCATAGATAGTGAGGGATAAAAAAGAAAAAGAAGGGAATTTCTTAAAGAGTAGTGTTATTGACACTTCAAAAATCTCATTTTACCCTACTCATAAGTGTATTTTTATTTCCAAATATAGAAAATTTAGAATGTAAAATGAAATTTTGTAAGTGTGACTAATAATTCCCTTTCTTAAATATTTGGTATCATTACAAAACAGAGACATAGCGCACAAGAAAGCGATTTTCCTATTTCGAATTCCCTGGCGGCAGCTTCATCAGATCTCTTCCCCTTCCCCTCTTTATCGAACCTCCAAAATCTGACTGCAACCAGACACGGAGAAGGCCAAAACTTCCTGGGTTGGATCGGAAAAAGACAGAGAAAATAGAAAAATGGGTTGCAGAAACAGAGACTTCACAGACGACGAGACTGTCTCTTCGTCCTCTTCTTCTTCGCTGAGCGAGGCCTTGCTCTTTGCCACCATGTGCATCATTGGCCTCCCAGTTGATGTCCACGTCAAGGACGGTTCTGTGTATTCTGGAATCTTCTACACTGCCTCTGTGGAGACTGAGTACGGTGCGTTTCTTTTCTATTGAGTTTTTGTTTTCCTTTCAATGCGTTTTTGAAAATGGTGAATTTTTTATAACTGTTTCGGGATTTTCAATATTAAGCTCAACTGTTTCTGGGTTTTTGTTATTGTGAGGAATTGTATCTGGGTTTTCGTTTTCTTGAGTGGTTATTGTGATCCTGTTGTGTTTGGGATGGAAAGGATAAGATGGTATTTGATCTGGGTTGTTTTATTGGGTTTCTCGGGTTTATAGCGGGTTTTGTTCATGATCGCTTCTGATTTTCATGGAGCAAGGGTGAATTATAGAGAATGCGCAGGCGGATAGAAAAATTGGAATTTTGGCTGTGAGATTTAGTTGTTATATTGGATTTGGAAAGACTGGATCCTTTTGTCTAACCGCTGAGTATGTCGCGTTCGTGCTCTTTAATTAGATTATCCGGCAGTTTAATTCTGAATACACACGGTTGGTGTGTTATAAACTTACAATGATCCTTCTCTCTCACACACAAGCACTCAAGGCGCATGATTCTGAGCGAGATTTATTGAGTCAGTTTTTGTCTTGTTTAGGTATTGTTTTGAAGAAAGCAAGGATGACCAAAAAGGGGAAGAGTGATGCTAATGTAGGAAATGGGGCACTGATCGAGACTCTTGTGATTCGCTCCAGTGACCTTGTCCAAGTTGTTGCTATGGTATGTAATTCATTTCATTCCTCTTTTTTTTTCTTTTCTTTTTTTTTCTTTTTTCAGAATCAACTTAAGCAATCTGTCTTAGTTAAATGTGGCTCTTTGTACATCGTTCAGGGAGTTTTGCTTCCAGCTGATGGTGTTACTGGAAATATAGCTGGTGACGAAACTGAAGCTGTTATGGATACTGTTTCTTCTGATGTGTGCTCAAAGAATGATGTAAAGAAGCCAATTGATTCTGCCACAAATAAGAAGAAAATGGACAGTTTTAGGTATTTTCTGAGTGTTGAACTTGTATGTACAATTATCTGCACTAAGTTGTGACACTAAGTTTTGGGGATCAAAGAAGTTTTTTGTTAGTTCGTTTCAACTGAAAATATCAAGAGTTTTTCAGCATAGCAACTGATTGTACTGGCAGATAGCTTGTGCTATTGCTTGTTTTACCTGCTGGAACGGATACCGTTATATAAATATGTACCTCAGTTATTATTGTAAATTCAATTTTGTGTAAAGTTATGTATTCATAATTACCCATGTAAGCAGGGGCCTAATGCAAAATGGAAATGGCCTTGCTCATGGTGTTGCCCCAAAGAAAGCTGTAAAGGAGCATGAAGGGAGGAAATTTCCACTGAAACATGCGGTAAACGCCCTGGAAGTTAAAAATGGAAATATTGACGGGATAAACTTATCAGAGGTAAATATTTTCTATATGCATAGTTCTATCTATATACTTTATAAGCTTAGTTTATTTCTTAAGTCATATATTACCATTCCATATCTTTTACGAGCTTGTTTTTCATTTTATAGAAAATAAGGAAAAATCCTATAATCTATTGAAGGGAGCAAAAACGTGGCCAACTTTAGCACTCTAATTATATGCAGAAAAGCCACTTTGAAAGGAAAAACTAAAATGGAAATTGGATATGAAATTCAATCAAGAACACCTAAAAATGCAACAACGTTGCATAAAATGAATTCAATTGATCTGTGGCAGTTGACACGTCATAAAAATGAAAGCAGAATGCTTATTCACCATTTCAGTGAGCCTTCCTGCAAAAGCCCTTTTCTTTTTCTCCTAGTGATTTATAGCTTTAATAAAACTGGCAAAATCTTGTAAACATCAATGAGGATAAAAAGAAAAGCTAAACTGTAGAGTTTAAAAACTGGTTGGCATAAAATTAAATGATTTACTTTCTGCTTCCCTCATAAGAATTTTAGCACCCCCTTATGGCTATCACTGCACCAGATTCTTTGTTTTTAGAAACTTATTTGAAGAAGCAATCAATATAATAAATAGTTAGTGTAAGATCCCACATCGCCCAAGGGTGAGGATCCTGGAAGCCTTATATGTATATTCCCATCTCTACCTAGCACGAGGCCTTTTGGGAGCTCACTGGCTTCGGGTTCCGTAGGAACTCCAAAGTTAAGCGAGTTCACATGAGAGCAATCCTATGATGGGTTACCCACTGGGAAGTTCTTGTGTGAGTTCCCATAAACAAAACCGTGAGGGCGTGGTTGGGGCCCAAAGCGGACAATATCATGCTACGGTGGAGTCGAGCCCGGGATGTGACAATTTGGTATCAAAGCCAATCCCTGGCCAAAAGTGTGCCGATAAGGACGTTAGGCCCCTAAGGGGGGTGGATTGTAAGATCCCACATCGCCTAAGGGTGAAGATCCTGTAAGCCTTATATGTATATTCCCATCTCTACTTAGCACAAGGCCTTTTGGGAGCTCATTGGCTTTGGGTTCCTTAGGAACTCCGAAGTTAAGCGAGTTCGTGTGAGAGCAATCCCATGATGGGTGACCCACTGGGAAGTTCTTGTGTGAGTTCCCAGAAACAAAACCGTGAGGGCGTGGTCGGGACCCAAAACGGATAATATCGTGCTACGGTAGAGTCGAGCCCAGGATGTGGTGGGGGCCCGGGTTGGGATGTGATAGTTAGTGGATATAATCAATTTCTGTGTAAAAAGTTAAAAATGGTGAGCAATTGACCAATTTTTTATTTTAATATTTTAGCTCTCCCAATCATGTTTGAATTTTTCTTCACCACTAGAGAATCCTTGGTTCTTAACACACTGGTAGAATTCAACACAGATTGGAAGGTTGTGATTGCAGGGATTTGAACCCTGATCACGCCTTCTTAACACTTTTTTCTGTTGGGGGCCCTTGTCGTTTGCAAGTATAATGTTCCTAACTTCACACACTTTCTCATTGCAACTTAAAGATATTCTTAATGTTGGAGACTACTAGAAAAAGTTTTCCAAATAATAATCCATGTACTCTTTGAGCTACTCCCAAATTCACCTTAAGTTGCATGCGGTGCTTGCTCTCTGTGCACTGTGTAGGGTGACTTAAAATTCCACAATGATGGGCATTGTGCTGATTAGACCAACCAAATCATACCAACGACTGTATATAATGAACAGTGTGCTTGCTTTACCACTATTTTCAAACACTTAAATTGTTAGGATGGACCAACAAATATTTTTCTATTCTAACATGAGTTAAAATGTATCACATTTAAAAAGAATCTCTAAGTACATGAGTTGAATGGCATTAGAATATCTTATATAGGTCCATGATGCCGAGTATGTGTTTTTTATGGACGCAAGTTGTATAAAGCATTTTCAGGTTTTTATTACAACTTTATTTTTTTTCCAATGCAGATTAAAGAAGCCCCTAGCGCCCCAGTTAATGGGAGGTATGGGTTCTATTCTTATTTCTGTTAATATTATTTCATACTTGGGGAGTGACACTTTGGGTGCTAAAGCTCTCTGCCTTGACACTGGTATCAGGAGTGCTCACGTGCTGATAAAACTCTACCAGCTGTTATGGCATGGAGTTTAGCTATACAGATCCCATTTGGATAATCTTCTATATCTGTGACACAGAAACATGGTTGCCGGCATGGTTGCTCTCTGTGTCCAACACCATCATACTATTATACATTAATTGCTATCTGTGCTCAACACTACCATATTCTCATACAATAATTACTTTTGCGTACTGTCTGCTATTATTTTCTTTTAATCATCAGGCTCCGGTCAATTTTTTGGCAGACAGGTTGAAGATGATGGGTCCTCAGTGAAACAGGATGATTTCAAACAGAAACTAGAGTTTTATAGGGAAGAAAGTGTATGTAAAGATAACCTCTGCCAAGATTGTTCTCACATTGTAATCATGTTATATGATAATAGTGCAAATTTTTTATGCAGGCTGATAAAGTTCATGATACAAAGATCCCATCCAAGTTATTACCTCACGGAGTATCTCATGATCCTGCTACTGTAATTGTTAATACAGAAAATCAATGTTGTGAAAGGACAACTTCAGCAGACATTTCATCTGGTGTTGTTTCTTCAAGTGTCTCAACTTCGTTGAATCCGGCCGTGGATGTTTCATATCGCCATCTGGTGGCAACATCAACTGAAATGGTCCCTCCTCAAGGTTCAGAATTTACTAGAAGTACCAAGGTAAAACTACCACTGGATGAACCATGTTCAATTCAACTTGAATTATCAATTGATTTCATGTTGGTTCAGTATATAAGGTTTGGGACGAAATTGTTTCATATTCTTAACTTAGAATGGTTGACCATCTGTTCATGCTTCTAATTTATGCACCACACGTTGGGCCACTAAGAACCTTGTGTTAATTCTGTTGGTAGTTGTGTTATCATAGATTATGGTTTTTGTGGCCTAATACTATGGAAACCTTAATGCCTGGCGATCCCAAGTCCAACTACTCTAGTTAATATATGGGGTGACGTAAATAAGTTTTTAGAAATTCATGATGTGTATGCTATTTACATAACCAAGTCGATAAGATTAATATTATTTGGCATTCTTTCTTAGGAATTTAAGCTCAACCCAGGAGCAAAAACATTCTCACCATCGTTTACGAAGGCCACGACATCAACCCCTCCCCCATTGCCAACAGTGGGAAGCATGGGTTATGTACCAAACAACTCCCCCATGGTACCTGTTGCTGCTGCTCAGCCAGGAGTTGGATCAAATCCTTTTGCATCTCGTACCTCTCTACCTGTTAAGGTGGTCCCCATTAATAATTTCACAAATGGAAATGGTGGCAGTGGCTCTCAATTTTCTCAACCTGTATGTATTGTAGTCATTATCGAATTCATATGGTTATTATATGATACTAATGTAAGCTTTACTTGTAAGTAGTTGCAATTGGCAAGGTTACCGTGTGTTCATATGTGCATACATATATAAAGGCTCAGCTTCACTCACTTGAAGCTCACCACCAATATAAGTGTGTGTGTTCTCCAGTTTACTGAGTAGTGGAAACGAAAATCCGCTCACCAATTGTTTGATCAAGTTGATATTTATTTTGAAAGGATAAGTACACAATATTGTTTTGAATATCAGCAGTTGTTTGATCCAACGGTTGGTGAGCATGGATTTGATGCTTGTTGGTGAGTAGGAGATTGATGAGTCTATGCATAGATGTATGTTTGTGTTTTGTTAAAATAACAAAGGTTTAAAGCACGGTACATGTCTTGTTAAAATAAATAGTATAGAAATATAGAATACATAATATAGGACAGATGTGTTGTGGCACTAGTTAGGATTAATCTTAGGTTGTTTTTCTGATTATAGACTGTTGGACACGTGGGGAGCAGGGCACAGACGCTTAGGTATGCTGGTCAGTATCCTGTTCAGGCTGCACCCCCCTATGTTCATCCCAATTCTCAAGCTGTAAGTAATTGAAGGATATTATTACCATCTATATGTCAACTTCTTTTGAGCAGTTACATTTTTTTACTCCCTTTTTCTGATTCACTAACCCTCAGGTTATGGTTGGACGATTCGGGCAGCTTGTATACGTGCATCCAGTTTCTCAAGTAAGATACTATGGCATACGAAAACTCCTACGATTAAAGCTGTCTTTTGATATGATTTCTTTAGTTAATCAAATTTGGAGTGGTAAGTCCATGCTTTTTAGGACTGGCATTGAGTTGTATTTGACTAAGACATACCTGTTGGTTGTTGATACATTCTAGTGGTATGAGTCCCAACATTCTTTGAAATGAAATAACAATGATAGTGAAAGACAACAAAATATGACTAGCAACAATTAATGATGGTTTTGTATCTTTTATTTACAATTGTTTAATCTGCCTTCCTTTTTTATTGAAGGATTTGGTGCAGGGTGCAACGGCTATCTCACCGCTGTCTGCTCGTCCTATGTTGACTCCACATCAGGTCCAGTTTCCCAAGCACCAAGGTATGAGCTAGTTATTACGTTCACAATGAATCTTCATTGAACTAGGAAGGAAACAAAAATTTGATGAAGTAAAGAATCATCGTGATGACCATTTGACTAAATTATTGGTTGTTTTCCTTATGCTCCAAACGTAATGAAAGGAAAACCCAAGTATCTAAATTCTTAGAATAGGAAAACTGAGTAATAAAATTATAGTTTTTTGTTTTGCGAATTCTTTAACTGTCATGATCATGGATTCGTTTCTCGGTTTTAATGCAGGAACTGCACCAAACCAAGCTTTTCAGCTCTGTGTTCCTCCACCGTTCATGGCTACAGGACAGCAGCCTTTCCCCAATGCCAAGTCGCATCCCATTTTTGCGACCTCCCTTCCCTTCTAATCGTCTCATTGAAGTCCCAGGATCTAATGATCTCGTTTGCCCCAACCCCATATTTTGGTGAAAATGTTTCTTCGACTGATCACCTCCGCCAGGGTCCTTTTTCCCATATTTATATTATAGATTTTGAAAATTTTGGCCTTAAATTCTTTCAACCTGCATTCATTCATTGTGTTATTTTCTATACCTTAAAGTTGAGAGAACTTTTGCAAAAGGGTTTGCTAAAGGGAGTGAAGCTTACATTGTTTTTTTTTTTTCGAAATTTAGTGAACTTTTCTTGCACGAAAAGGGAGGGGGGTTCGTGGTTTTTGCTTCCATTTGAACAATGTTGGACAATAGAGTGATTTGTAAATTATTCAAACAACGAATGTTTGTATTTGTTCGTTTGATTTTGAAATTTCACATCCCTCTGCTGATGCATGTTTTTATTCTGTATCTTTTACGATGATCAAAAAAATATGGACTGCGCGACGTTGGTGTGGTGTGTACGTACGTGGAGTTGAAGAGGGGGTCGCGGAGGGTTTGTTAGAGAAGGCAGGGAGGGAGACGTGGTGAGGAGGAAGGAAGTGGTCGAGGGAATGCGATCACACATGTCAAAGAATCCTGCTTCATTTGACCGGGAGGGCCTCAACAAGGCCCGGAAGCTTGCGGATTCGCCCAAAAACCCTCATCGTCCTAAATTTCTAAAAACTCATTTGGTATCTTATTCGAAATTTTTTATCATTTCACAAACATTTTTTAAGAACATTTCTTGAAAACAATTTTCTTTAATACTTAAAAACTTGATTGGTATACGATTTAAAAATTTTAAATCTTATGACTTGAACTGGACAAAGAGATCCAAAAAGAGGGTTGCAAGAGAGGGAGAAAGAGGAGAGAGGATTGGAGGAGATAGATAGGAAGAGGAGTGAGGAAGAACCGAGAGAATGAAGAGAGCGGATTAGAGGAGAGACGAAAAAGGTTAAAAAAAAAAAAAAAAAAAAAAAAAAGAGAACGAGGAGAGAAAAAGAAGAAAAGAGAGAGAGAGATTTGGAGTGAGAAAGGAGGAGGGAAAGAAAAGAAATGAATGAGTTTAAGTTTAAAAATTCTAAAAGCTCACTTTTTGTTTTTTTAAGAATATACTATATTTTTTTAGTTCAGTTTTTTAAAATAATTATACCAAACAAGTTTTTAAGACCTAAAACTTGAAAATTATTTTTGAGTTTAAAAAGTTAGATTCAAGTAGACTACCAAACAGGTCTTAAAGTTTTTGCTCAACACAGTAATTTTAAATTTATGTGTTTATAAATCTAAAAAAGAAAATTGATTTTGTCCAAATTTCAAATTTTTGTTTCACATGACGATTTAAATTTATGTATTTATGAATTCAAAAAAAAGAAAATTAACTTTTTCCAAACTTTCTTCTCCTCCATAATATATTAAACCCTACTATGTACGTGCCATCTCTCTCAGCAGCCCTCCCGAGATCATCTTGTCAAGAACGTCCAAGGAAAACCTAGTTATATATACCTACCTTATGCATGGCACCTTCTAATAACTTTCCCGTGGGTTACAAGTTTCATCCAAGAGACGAAGAGTTGGTGGAAGATTATCTGTATAGCCAGGTTCGTGGTGCACCGTTTAGGGATGAGCATGCTATTCCTGAGATCGATCTTTACGGTAGCATGGAGGCGAGAGATATATGGAATAACAATGGCGGACAAAATTTAGAAAAGGATGAAGACCTTTATTTCTTCACCAAGCTGAAGCCGGCCAGCGCCAAGGGTACGGGCTCCTGCATAGCTCGCACGATAGGGTCTGGGACATGGAAAGGCGAGAACTCAGGGACCAAAGTCGAAGATCCTAAGACTGGGAAGACGATAGGTTTCTTGAAAAGGTTTCAATTATACAGGAATGCTAAATTTCGTCAAGAAAGCGGTTGCTGGATTATGCACGAGTTTAGCCTTGACCCTAAACTGGTCAGGCACATTAAATCAAGTTCAACTAGTCGTCAGAATAATGATGAATATGTAATCTGCCGGATTCGAAAGAACTATGACAGAAAGAGAAAGGCGGATGATCGGGATCATAATCGCGAGGAGGCTACTCGAGTGGTTCAATCCAAGAGAAACAAGATTCAAAGGCTATCAGAGAATATTGATGAATCTTATGTGGCTCCCATGTCTTCTGAGGTTAATATTGATCACTACAATCAGCAGCAGCAGCAGACTAATATTAATGCAACCAGTACTAGTAGTAGTATTGCTGTGACTAATGTGGATCAGCCAAAGTACTCCTATCATGAGCCAGCACAGTACTATGAGGTTATTAATCAATATGACATTCCACTGCAGCAGGAGCAGACAACTACTACTATCGATCATGCGAACGTTACAAACTTGCCGACTGGGCTCACTGAGCAGCAACGCTACTTTGTTTCACAAGAACGAACTGTGGCTTCTTCATCACTAGCTATGCCAGACAATCAAGAGCAACAAATGCACTTGCCACAACACTACCATGATACACAAGAACCAATGACACCAATGACGGCTATGGCGAGGCCATATGATTTCATTGCAGAAGCAGCATGTCTTTCGACTCTTTCCCAACCAAATTCTATTGCGGACCCAACTATGGCATCTTCACTACGCATGGCTAGACAAGAAGACTACCTTCAGCACAATGGTTTTGTGAATAATGCTTCGACGAACATGCCACAATATTACTAGTCCAGTCCCCAAGACCCAAGTAGTGGTACTGATTCCTCTCAATATGATCCGCCGCAGACTGGTACGACTGGTTTCGCTGATCAGGCACACTATTTTGTTACACAAGACCACCAGCCAGACTAATTTGTAGCCGATCCCACCGCGGCTTCTTCACCAGCTAGTCCATCCAATCTTGATCAGAATCATAACTTTGACTACACCCAATTTTATGATTGTGATGGTGATGACATCATGATAGACTTGGACGACCTTTGGAACAATATGGATCAACCTGCTGCAGTTCTTTAATTATGTTGTTGTAATTTGTAGATTTACATTTGAACAGTATTATCGATTTACACTACGATTCCTGATGTCATACTTCATATACAACATTTAATTTGTAAGTAATCCATAGCTCTCTTGGAATTTTTTTTCCGTTTTTTATATATAAATGCATGCAATGTTGTTTTTGTCAAATCTGCTTCATTTTTTCCCATTTTTCAGATGTGTATATATATGTTATACAAACCAGGGTACCATAATCTGAGGGTTAGTTTATTGGTTAGAATTAGGTTAGGCTCATGGAACAAAAGGGCACCAATTTTTGAAGGTGAATTTGTTTGTCTGAGTTGGATTGCCAAGCAGGATGGAGAAATCGGTCACTAGTCACAGAGTTAATCCGTATACCCAAAAAAGTTTCAAAAAATGGTAAAAAAAGTTGGACAATCAAGTTCAATTGCGTTATATATCATGTTGATTGGCCAAAAAACTGGTAAGCATGTTGGACTTTGTTGCATATCTAATTGGTCCTGGTAATGGAAATTGTAAACCAGTTGAAAATACGAGTTCCACAATTTAACGAATCTAATTCTTTGTCTCATAATTGCTCACTTCTGTACAGTACCACCATATAATTGCACATGGTCAATTGGTCTAACAACAATCGGTCTTTACCTAATTAGAGGTTTCAGTTTTGACTCACATGGATGCAAAGAAAAGTGAGTCAATACAAAATTATGACTCATTGTGGATTGTTATGTGGATCAACAACTGATTGAAAAAATACATCTGTAAATATCGTATCGTTTGTTAAAAGGAAAAGAAAAAAAAAGAAAAGAAAACTAAATACTACTAAGTAGCTATCCTTTTCCATAGTATGTAAATTGTAAGAGCAGACAAAGGATAATATAAACTTGACCAACCTCCATAACAAATGTTCTGAATTCTTTCAATTGGAAACAGAGGAACAACAGAATATGATTTTTTGTTAAAGTGAATAGTATCAGGTTTTTCGTTAAAGTGAATGTTAAGGACACAATAAAGTGTAAAGTGAATAGTACCAAGTTTGACTTTTTAGTGTAAAAATGTAGTTTTTCATTAAAATAAACAGTACCACAAGCTTTCCGTTAAAACTCCCTATTCAGAAATCCCAGGTTCACTTGTCCCCTTGTTAGTTGTTTAGCTTTCAACCATGTCCTGGATTATTGGTCGTGCCGGGTTGGCCTGGATTTTTACCTTGTGTTTTAGAAGCTGGAATTTTCTCTAGCCTCCAGAGTATTGAGACACGTCAAGTTCTTTAACCGTTAAATCTTTGTTTAGGAACACAAAAACAAAGATCTAACAGTTAAAGAATCCGAGAATATCTCATACGGAACACCACAAAACAAATTATCACTCTTAAATAAACTATAAAATGGGTAAAAACATATCTTCCACAGCTCCTAATTTAAGAAAACAACCCTTCTATGTACTTATTATCCAACATCCTTTGTTTAAAAACACAATCTTTCCACACACTGGTCTGATTACCACATCGTGCAATGGTGTCCATCACCATAGCATGTACACAGTATCCATACAAGGTGGCAACCATAAAAGCAAACACTTCACGCCTCGGAAGGTTTTCTTGAATGATCGGATTCTTCATCTCCGAGCGCAGTTTGGCTTGGTTCATCCGACTTCACTCTCGAATCTGTGGTTGACTCGCTTTCCCTCATGCTTTCCTGCAAAACCTTGTTGATTTTACAGCCAAAAGAAGACAAAAAAGAAAGAAACTTGTTGAGATGTTTAGAATCAGTGTATATGTTCGGATAATAAGTTAAGTACTATTGCATAAGGATATGTGTCATAGACGAGTCCTTTTACCTGCAACAGCTCAGACATTTTTCCATTTCCATCGTCCTCCGGCGGTTTTGAATGTGGCATAGAGTGTTCTTTAGGCTGTATGGCTTGCAGAGGCTCGATTACTAGAGGCTGATCCATATCGTCCTCCAGCTCACTGCCAGTTGACTTGCTACCCTCAATGTTTACCTCAGTTGAATGTGCGGGGGCTTGTGAGGGTGTATCAATCCTCTTAACTACCTCGGTAACCAATTTTTCAAAAGGTATATTTGGGAGTCTCGTTGATTTGGTTTCTGCCTTCAGCATCTCTGTCGATGGTTGATTACAAGTACCATTCTCATTTCGTCCACCTTCGAAGACCAACGATTGATTTCCAACTGTCGGAATCTGGTTGGTAGATATCGACCCATTTGATGGAGGAACTGAAGGAACCTGCTTAACTTTTGAAGTTGCCAGATCTGAAGATTGGTTTGCGACTTCATTGGTGAGTGGCACCCAGTTGGTGCGTATGGACCCATTAGTCGGAGGAGCACCCGGTGCAACAGAATTTGGTAAACCAGTGAGTGGTACCCCTTCAGATAAATTTCGAGGTTGCAGTATAACAGGCAACAAGTTGCCTCTGGACAGTAGTGGGTTAGCAGTTTGGGGTGCCACTGGAACCATATGTTTACGTTTTGATGCTACATGATTAACAGATCGAATGGCATCTCTAGAACGAGGGCTCGAACCATGGAAATGAGAGATCTCAGCTGGATTTGGAATCACATTTCGCCTAATCATTTGAACATCTGGGGCCACATCATTCTCCGCTGAAACAGGAACGTAACGTCCAGGCTTGAAGATGACACCCCTCAAAGTGGTGGGAGAGTTGCCAACCCTAACACTAAGTAGATATCCTCCATCAAATGTTGCATCAATGACACCAGAAACTACTGTTCCGACCATGACATCAGCTGCACCATTAGTGGGAGCTCGACGATGGGGCTGGTATCCATTCCTCCCTAAAAACCCAGGAGGAGCAGAAGGAACACCATTACCAGCATTTTCCCCCGTGTTCAGATTTGGAGTGTTTGTCACATGAGCATTCTCTTCCAGATCTGGTTTGGGATATTTCCGTGGACGGCCGCGTTTTCGCTTCATAGGGATACTTGACGAGCCATCAGGGGTGTTCCCTTGATCCGATTGGCTCATCTTCAGGCACTTTTACCAAACTCTCGTCCTCTTCCCCGAAATGTTCCCCACCCTACAGCAAGAGGAAGGCTTTAAAGTGAGTTTAAATGAGAAAATTGATATGAAACATGATATTTAAATTTACATGTCAATGATTTATTGGATTCAAACTGAAATCATATTCATATGCACCAATACTTCCAGACTCCTCAAAATTATTAAGCTGGATGGTTAACTTTAGGAAGTAATTAAGCTAACCTCCACAAGCTACAAGCCAGCTGCTAATAGCTTAAAATTTCACCATATCAAACAATATTAACGGAAACAAAAACGTTAACCACAACCTATAATTAGTCTTGAGCTATAGAAGCTAAAACTTAACCACAATCTGTAAATTCACATAATTTCATGATCGTGATTCTGAAGATATAGTAAACTTCAGCAAAAAGGAAACAACTGTTTACAAAAGATACTGGATAATAAATGAAAAATCCACATAGTATGTACTTGTGCATTACTTGCAAGTAACACTAAGCCCAATAAGAAATTCTAACTGAATGGGAAACCGAAGAGTAAGGCAACTTTTATAAGGAAACCATGGATAATGAGTTGATTTTCATGGGTTGATTTCTTCTTTTGACTACGCAATTATTAGAGCCGTGCTCTACCACAGGGCGCTAATAGCTGCTTGTGGGACTCCCGCTGGGTCCACTCTTCCAAAACAAAGAGAAACTCCACCCCTTTCTCTCCTTTTTCACGAATGCGTATTTGATTTATTTTCCTAGTTAAGTTTTGCAGCTTTTTGGACAAGCAGAGGTAGGACACTCAATACAAATGTGTGCTTGACTCACCACTTAGTTTTCAGTCTGCCTTTGGTTTTGTCTATCTTTATACTTCTCCACCAAATGGTGAATAAGAAGTAATCTGAAACTCTAGGAAACCGACTCTGAGACCACTTGTTAGGACGTACAACTGCAAACTGAGATTCAAAAGAATCACCACTTTGCAATTCATACCAGAAATAATTACATGAACGAGAAAGAAAATGTTACGAGCAAGTGCTTTGGACTGGACTCTACATTCACCAGTATAAGAGACAGTTGAGGTTTAATCGTATAACTCAACATTCCGTCATAAACAACTTCTCTAGTTCTCAAAATTCTCATAGCTTGGTTTAAATTCAAATGTCCCTCATAAGTTATGTGTGTCATACCTTATACAGAACAGGCTAGCCGCAACTAGCCTCCGGTGCGCCAAGTCAAGCAACAAACAAAACCATTCACCAATTACGATTTTCGGACAAACCCGATTCCTAATTACTGAAATCGACTGTTTTAGAATCAACAAACAACTACAATGAACAAGCATAATCGCAAAATGTCATCAGAAAGACAACAAAATAAATAGGCCAACGCAAATATAAGCCACAATATATGCTAGTAACCAAAATGCATAATTATATCGACATTGATTTATACAAGTGACTCAACTCAAAACTGAGACACAAAAAATATACACACCTGAAGCACCAAACAAATTAAAATCCAGGCAACACAAGCTTTTCCATCCTTATTTTTCACCTCCAAATTTCAAGCTTCCAGCATACAAGCACAAAGCTGAATACAGCAGGCCATAGAATTGTAATATGGAATATGTAATTTCACAATAATATTGTAAAACCCAAAAAATTTCATAAAAATTATATTTAATTTTTTTATTTAACAAAAGGCTAATAGTTAACTTATTCATAAATGGAGTCAATAAAAGCAAATCACTCCACTCACCTAAACAACCACACTTTCGTATTTATTCATTTTTCTCTGTTTTTTTTTTTTTTTTTTTTTTTTTTGTTGTTGAATTCCAACACAACAGCAACTCAGAAGATAGATAAACCAAATTAAAAGTTTAAATTTTTATTGATACCAAATAAAACATGGAGATTAAAAATTAATTTGCAATTAAACCCAAGGAAAAGTTTTGAGCTTTGAAAACCCAAGTCAAAAAAATCAAAGCTGAGCTAGGGACTGAGAGAGATTGGGGAAGAAAGTGGCAGTACCTTCTCCAAGTGTTGCAACTACGTCGTCGAACTGAGAAAAAAAGCTTCACTGGTCGTTGATATCCGGGAATTTTGAGGTTTTGGGTTTTGGGCCAGGCGGAAGGACGAGGTGGGGACGGTAAAAAAGATGCTTACCAGAGAAACAGAAGTATGAGTTCGGAGAAAATGTCACTTTCGATGCTGAAGTTAATATAATTAATTAATTAATTAATGTGTGGTTTGGCAATATGTTACATTGTAAGATGTAAACGGTGCGGTGACACATAAGATAAAAGTGGGTTGTTGCATGTTCTTATCCCTCTCTAATTCTCACATTTTCTTATAAAGTTTTGAATTTGAATTTGAATTTGATCAAGAAAATAAATTAAGATAAATATGCAAAGAAAAAATAAATGGACTATTTCACATTTCACAAATATGTCGTTTGTTCACTTATCACTCGTACTGTATATTCTCATCTCTACCTAGCGCACGAGGTTTTTTGAGAGCTCATTGGCTTCGGGTTCCATCGGAACTCAGAAGTTAAGCGAGTTCATGCGAGAGCAATTCTAAGATAGGTAACCCGGAAAGTTCTCATGAGTTCTCAAAAACAAAATCGTAAGAATGTGGTAAGAGTCCAAAACGGATTTAGTGAATCATAATTAAAATATATTTTGGTAGAAAATGTCTATTCGAATACACATAGAGAGGCTAGTGACTAGGTGTGGCCACACGAATCAATATTGAATCGATAAATGTTACATTAAGGATAAGACAAAAAATGACTATTATCATGCATCTCAGTACCGATTAATGTGATGCTATAAATAAGAAAATCCACAAGATAGCTATATAAATGAAAGGTTGAAAAGCTAGAACGAAAAAACTCGTCACAAGAACAGGTTAGAAGTTGATCGAGCGTCCGATCGTGTCATACGACTGTATATGTACAAGCAGCAACTTAAATGACTTATCTTAGAACTAGACAAAGTTTGACAATTGACTCGCCTAATGTAAAGTTTGGAAAGACCCATATGGCCGTTCATGCACAAAACATCTAGGTTACGAGGAGTGTGACGTTCACCTTCTAAATGTCGTTAAAACATTAATAAAAGTATATATAGTCGTACGCCAAGGTCAAAAAGATCCAAAAAAGCATTTACCAAGAGAATGGCGCACATGTCAACATTTCAAAGATGAACGAGAAAGTTAAATGTTAAACTTTAAATGGTCAAACGTCAACTACTTAAAAGTTATCATGTCCGCACGAGCCATTTTTCTCAGATAGATGACCAGAAAAATAGGCAAAAATCTTTGAACCTGTATAAACTTTGATGTACTTTGGCATCCAACTTAACTTATAGTTGCTACTTAAAAGGAATTTTGTTTGCCTCTTTGAGTTAAATTCAAATTAGGAATCAAAGAGTGGTTGACATATTGTGCATCATGAAGGCTCATGTTCAAGTTGGGAGGTTTGTAATTAAAGAGTTGTAGAAAGCATGTCTCTCATACCCCAAATGTTAAGAGTTTGAACTTTCTCCTACCCCAAAATTTAGCCCTAGCCCAAATGCTTGTGTATCCTCGGATCACTTTTACATTTCAATACTAATTTTATATAATCAATGTTGGGGCATAAGAGTCGAACCTAGGACTTTAGGTGTAGAGTTATTACTCTTAATCAATTGAACTACAGTCCCTCGTCATTTCGAATCTAATTTAGTTACAATTAATAAGAGATTGTAATTTAAAGAACGGATGATTACTAGGAATTTGTACTTCTTAGTACCACAAGCTCCACAACTACGACTGTGTACCATTCGTGAATTCTTCTAACACAAGAGGCCTCTGTGACTTTGGAAGGTTTTGGACATACAAGTCATGACTACATATATAAATTGCCCTCTTATTCGAGAACTCGGCTCCTTCAATCGTTACATGGTTTCAAAGAATCCACATCTGCGATTAAGTAGAAAATTAGTAATCTGCAATGCTGCATCGAGGAAAAGTACATCCTGAGAATACAAAACACTTGTGAAGGGGAACACGCTCGACCTTCATGCATGGTTCGAGTAACAAAAAATACGTACAGATCTTTTCATGCATGACGTATCAAAATAGATTAACGGTGAAGACGGAGAAGACTGAGACGCTACCATATTTTTATAGTAGCATTTGACGTGAACAACCACATTATTTGAATTAATCATATTTTTTAAATTTAGTTCATTATTTAATAAACTAATAATTAAGAAAAACTAGTTAATTAAATGATGATTGTGATAGTCTTTCTCCTTCCTTTCCTTGGGTTTTGCAAATTTTTCAAATGATGTGGTTGTCCACATCAAATGTCATCTCAGATGGTATAAAAATGTAGTATAAAAACATGGTATGAATAACATTACTAAAAAAAAAATTAATCAAAGAAATAAAGTAAACTAGCGGTCAACATAATTCATTAGATTTAATTAATTGTCTAAGATAATCCTTGACTTTTATTAAAACAAATTGTACGTGACGATCAAGATAATTCGTTGAGCTTAATCAATGCTCTAAGATAATACTCAACTTTTATTAAATTAAATGGCTATGGTACCATAGAATTCTCAACAAATAAAAATATATTCTTGTTCATATATGTATAATAAAACAATTGGGGCGTCCCTAAAGACGTGATAGGTTAAAAAAATCTTATCTACGTTGCGCGAAAAAGGAAAAGGAGTTTTAAAGAAAAATCTGCGATACTGTTTACTTTAACGAAAAATCACATTTTTACACTTAAAAGTCAAATATGATACTATTCACTTTATCCTTTATTTTGTCTTTATCGTTAAAACTTAAAGTTTTCAAGTTCTTTTCATTAGTTTTTCCTAAAGAAAATTTATAAGGCATTACTCTCTTAGTTTACTGTTCTTTGAGCTCTTTGGCTTTACATAGTTGACTGAAAATTAAGTTTAATTTCAATTGTACGTGTGTTAAAAAATTTAAAGTTAACATTGTAACAGTAATATTATACAAATAAATTTTAAGCGTCTGATTCCTATATATTAAAATCAAACTTACTTGAATTACTGTAGAAGATCTTATCATGTAATTGCATGTATGTGATTTTTTGTTGGGGGTATGTTTTTACTTCTCACATACTTTTTTAATTTTCGTTCATCAGATCGGATAAATTAAAGAAGATTAAATGATAGCACACACCTTTTTGCAGTGACAACAAGGACTTGAAATAAAAAAATCGAAATCTAACAGAGGGGATTTTTAAATACGAGAAAAAGAAAGGCATTTCTGAAAATATAATTATTTTCCAACAGATCCCCGTAAAATGGCATAATTTTATTAAGGAGAAATATGATGCTGTATATTCTGCAATGCGAGCAAAGGGCAGAGTTTTTCTCTCTACCAAGTTTCTTCTTCTCTCTGAAATTACCCAATTTCATGGTGTTCTTCTTCGGTTTCTTTCCGGAACGTCGTTTCTCAAACAGGTACTGCAATCACCTTCCTCAGCCTGCTCAATTCATCATTTCTGTGCAGATTTTGTTAGTACTTTGCGGATTTGCTTTTGAAATATTTGGCATTTGAATTTTGTTTGGTTTCTGGGAAAATTGAAGGAAAATTAAATATCCTGATGGAATTTTGAGTCCCTGGATCCTCAGATTTCGGAAATTGAAATGTACTGATGGCTAAATTTAGCTGGGTTTAGGAATTTGAAAACGTATAACAGCAGTTATTAATAAAAATGTTTAAGCATTTGTTAGTGAAAGCTTGTTTGAATTAAACTGAATTCACATTTCTGTGTATCTTTTTTCTTCTTTGCAGTGTTGGGATTGAATTGTAGGTTTTGTGGAACTTAATTGGTGTCGGTAGTTTCGTTTCGAAATTAAGTTAAACATGAGTGTGGTGGGGTTTGATGTTGGAAATGAGAATTGTGTAATTGCCGTGGTGAAGCAACGGGGAGTTGATGTTTTGTTGAATGATGAATCGAAACGTGAAACCCCAGCTGTGGTTTGTTTTGGTGAGAAGCAGAGGTTTCTGGGGTCTGCTGGTGCTGCCTCTGCAATGATGAACCCGAAATCTACGGTGTCTCAGGTGAAGGGACTGATTGGTAGAAAATTTACTGAGCCTGATGTTCAACATGACCTTCGAATTTTGCCCTTTGAAACTTCTGAAGCTCCAGATGGTGGCATTTTGATTCATTTGAAGTACTTGGGTGCGACTCATACATTTACGCCGGTTCAAGTTATAGCAATGCTTTTTGCACATTTGAAAGATCTAATAGAGAAGAATCAGGAAATGCCCATTTCAGATTGTGTGATTGGTATTCCATCGTACTTTACAGACTTGCAAAGACGTGCATATTTGGATGCTGCCACAGTTGCTGGGTTGAAGCCTTTGAGATTGATGCATGACTGTACTGCAACTGCTCTTAGTTATGGGATTTACAAAACAGATTTCTCAACTTCCGGTCCAACTTATGTGGCATTTATTGACATTGGTCACTGTGATACACAGGTCTCTATTGCGTCATTTGAGGCTGGGCAAATGAAGATACTATCTCATACTTTTGACAGAAGCTTGGGAGGTAGAGACTTCGATGAGGTCTTGTTTAATCATTTTGCTGCACAGTTCAAGGAGCAGTACAGAATTGATGTGTACTCTAATGTCAAGGCAAGTATCAGGCTAAGGGCAGCATGTGAGAAGCTGAAGAAAGTGTTGAGTGCGAATGCGGAGGCACCTCTTAATATTGAGTGCTTAATGGATGAAAAAGATGTCAGGGGATTTATTCAAAGGGAAGACTTTGAGATGCTGGCTTCAGGTTTGTTGGAGAGGATTGGTGTTCCTTGTAGCAAGGCTCTAGCTGATGCAGGTTTGACTGCTGATAAGATTCATTCTGTGGAGCTTGTCGGGTCAGGGTCTAGGATTCCAGCGGTTGCTAGAATATTAGCTTCTGTGTTCGGGAAAGAACCCGGCCGGACGCTGAATGCGAGTGAGTGTGTAGCACGTGGATGTGCTCTTCAATGTGCAATGCTCAGTCCTGTTTTTCGAGTCAGAGAATATGAGGTTTGTATTTTGAAACTTTCAATTCATGGTCACAAATGCTGTGCTTTACTTTCAGTTAAGAATACCATGATATATTTGTTCATATGCAATGCATCAGTAATACTATGCTGTTCTATGCAATGCATGTATAGAACAAGAGATGAGTTTCTTCCCCCTCCCTCCCTTCTTTCGGTTCTTTTTTTTTTTTCTTCTGAAATTTGAGAGTATGACAATGCCTCTCACAAAACTTAGGCTTAGGGACCACCTTAAAAAAGGATTAATGTTTGCTTTATAATTGATTTTTATTGGTTGAAGGTAACGACTGCTTACTCATTCTGGAATTGATGTGCATTCCAAAAACCCCTACCGACAAAGCACAAACTTGTGGCTTTAATTGTAAAATGTAGACACATATGTGAGACGTCTTTGCTATCTGGATAGTTGCCCACAATGTATGTAATGGTTTTCCTGGATCTATATGCAGGTTCAAGACTCAATTCCTTTCTCAATAGCACTCTTAATAGATGAAGCTCCAATTTGCACAGGGACAAGTGGCATCCTGTTTCCAAAAGGCCAACCCATTCCAAGCGTTAAAGTACTGACATTTCGACGAAGCAGTTTATTTCATTTGAAAGCATTCTATGCTAATCCCAGTGAAGTGCCTGCTGGCGCTTCTCCTGACATTTGTTGTTTTATGGTAATATACTATGCTCTTCATTCCCTTTTTTCCAGTGGGGTGGGATTGGGGAATATGTGACACTAAGAACTTTATTGGTGGGGATGCATGATAAAAATGTGTAGAAAGGATGACCATATAGAGAAGTGAAGGTAAATCAAGGGCAATCATGTTACCACTGAGCACTAAGTTCAATGTCTAATCTTTGAAGCCTCTATAAGAATCTAGGATGATGTAAAATCTTCTCTATTGTTTTTAGTTAGTCAATTTATAGAACACTTGGGGGAGACAACTCCAGTATTTGACATGTCAAACAATTAAATGTTTATGTGTGGGCAATTAGAGGGAGAGAGATGTCACCAAAACCCAATTAAAAAGATTTACTATCTGCTCCATGCAAATGTCATTTAGATCCTTTTGTTTTGGCTTACCTTGCAATGAAAATACCTTTTATTTAATTGGATTACTGTTACTTCCTCAATAAGGGCTGCTGTTTATGTAGATTGGCCCTTTCCAATGCTCCCATGGCGAAAAACCAAGGGTTAAAGTTAAAGTTATGTTAGATCTCCACGGTGTTGTCTCTGTTGAATCAGCTATGGTAAGTAAAACTTGTTTTTTTCCTGACAATATCGACTTTGTCATTTACTGGTTTCCTAGGATCATAGTTTTGTGGTACTTTTTGTTTTGGTCGAAAGTTTTGTGGTATAAATCTTATACTGGCTTTAGGTGATGGAAGATCACAGATATGACTCTTCTACAAGGGGTCTTGCCGGTTCAAAAATGGAACCAATGGACACTGATTATGTAACTGCTTCTGGTTCTACTGAGGCAGTTGCAGATGGATTTGAAGAAAGCGGTATGCAGCACAACTCTTCACATACTGGTGTAAGTTTGTTTCCAACTTCATAAGTTACAGAAATGCACTCCCTCATAATTTAGTTATTATTTATTTCCTTTATTTCATGCTGGAAAAAGAAAAACTAGAGATAAATCCAAATTTTGAATAAATGCGATAATTCCCTTATAGTTAATCTACCGTAATCTTGTCGTTTATACTTAATCTGCAATGCATACTATTTTGGTTTTGCAAAGTTCCTGTCAAATTCAGATGTTTAAAGTTTGTGGAGCAGATGTAAACTTATTGAAAGATATCCACATTTTCAGGGTGAGGCTAAAAGAAACAATAAAGCCACCAGGAGGCTAGAGATACCTGTTAGTGAAAGTATATACGGTGGAATGACCAAGGCTGAACTTTCAGAAGCTCAAGAAAAAGAACTCCAGTTAGCTCAACAGGACAGAATTATGGAACAAACCAAAGATAAAAAGAATGCGTTGGAGTCTTACGTCTATGAGATGCGAAATAAGGTATAGCCTGTATTATCTTTCCATCACGTTTGCTTCGGCTTTGCCTGCTCAAACACTTTGCCATGGTTTGACTTACGCCTTTTTGAAGCAGTGTAAGGACATAGTACTGACATTGTACTTCTAATACCAGAATAGTTTTAATCCCCATGTGGCCTGGGAGTAAATATTATCAACTCAAAGATTTGGTTTTCATGTAAAGACTGAAATGCACAATGGGGAACACTGCATCTAGTAATATTAGAATTTAGGCTTTGTGACTACTCTATATTTTCTTTAAGCAAACAATTTTGAACTGTTCTATAGTATGGGATGATAATCAGTTCTATATATCTTTGGGTAAAAAATCTGTCCCTTATTGTTGCATCTCTGTTTGTGTCATTATCCATACCTGAGCATGTTTGACTGTAGCTGAGTCAGACTCTCGTAGATCTTTTAGTTCATGCCGCCACTTTTTGCCAGAGGCTGGCTTTTTAACATACGGATGCATGTGAATAGCTTCTCAACACATATCGAAGCTTTGCAAGTGATCAAGAGAGGGAGGGCATCTCCAGGAGCCTGCAGCAGACAGAGGAATGGCTTTATGATGATGGAGAAGATGAAACAGAAAATGCTTATACTTCAAAGCTGGAAGATCTTCAGAAGGTTTTCTCCACTTCTTGAAATTTGAGAATTTAAATTCCAGTTATCTTTCTCCATTGTTGATGTCTATTTGATAACTCTAGCTGGTAGATCCAATTGAGAACCGATATAAAGACGAGGAAGCAAGATTGCAAGCTACAAGAGATCTATTAAAGTGCATTGGGGATTACCGGATGGCTGTGAATTCACTTCCACCCATGGATAGAGAATCAGTATGACAATTAGTTAGTTACTTATGCCTCATATAAATGTGACTATTATATTTTCTTCTGCAATTGACTTTTCATGTTTCAGGTTGTTAATGAGTGCTATAAAGTGGAGCAGTGGCTTAGGGAGAAAAACCAACAACAAGACTCGTTGCCAAAGAATGTTGACCCAATCTTATGGTCAAATGATATTAAGAGCAGGAATGAGGAATTGAACTCGTAATACTCTTGCACTTCCTAGTTTCCAATTTGACTTTAATTATGATGCTCCATGTTCGTTTTAATGTTCTTAATTTTGTCAACATGGTATGCAAAGACCTTTTAAATGTAGGACTGCAAGATCATTAAGTTGTTTTGCCAAAGCAATCCTTTCTGAAATGTATCTAACCCGGTGGTAGCATCTAAATAAGAAACAAATGATGTGGGGAGTATTTATGATTGTTTGATTGGGGTAACTTGTTCCTTCATTTGCACTACAGCAACTTTTACGCATTTCCCTAGTTTGCTGCTGGTTTCTCGATTCACTTTATTCCTACCGTGTTGTTGCTGTTACATTTGGTTTTCAATCTCTAGAAACTAATCATGCTGCTCTAATCATTTCAGGAGATGCAAACATGTATTCAGATCCAGGGCTCCTAATCGCGAGGACCACAAGGGCTCTAACCAACATGACACTTTCTGATCACTAATGAGTGGAACAATGCAGGATGCGTACAAAAAATTTTAAAGCCTTACTTTCTTGTTTGTTCTGACAACTGTTTCTGTTGCATTCACGGTTTTGCCTTTGAATGGATGGGCAGCAGTATAAAAGAACATAACAGTCAATATCGGACTCTGATTTTTGCTTGTTCTTCTGCCGAAGACCTATGTCGATGATATTGTCTTGAGCAAACTAATGAGGTCTCATGAATTAGTAATACGGAGCATATATTGCCCAAGCGCTTGAAGCAGTCATTTGAACACTTTGTTGCTAACATAATCCATGGTTTTTACTAGTCCCGAGTCCCGAGTCCTGACCGTGTTTGCGAGTGCTTTTTGTTTTAGAGCATCAAATGTTGTATAAGAGGTTTTCTTCAGGGACTGTTTTCCTGTTTGTTTTGTGGGTTTTATTTTTTAGGGAAAGCAGGTATTCCGAAGGCAAGAGCAGAAATATTGTCTCTCTCGTGCCCGATGAATTGCTTTGTTATGTGCATTTGTTATGCAGCGAATAAACTTCTTGTACCTTCATGATTGGAAGATTTAGGATGCTTGAATATAAACCTATTTTTACTGTGTTTGTGAAGAGGAACTTACGTATCCCGTGTTGTGTTCCCCTCTCTCCCTCTCATCACATCACTAATCATGTGACGAAAGTGAGAGTAAGGGGTATACGACATGTGATAGGTAAGTTATTGCCGTGTTTGACAGCTTGTCATATTGAGTTGCAGCAGCCCATGGCAATCGGTTTCGTACGTAGTGAGCATGTAACCGCGGAATTGGTGATCGGAGATGCTAATTGTCACATTTTGAGCTGAAACGGTAGGTTAGGAAGCGCCTAATCCATGAGCAGAAATGGTTCATTCTTTTTCTTCTTCTACACATCTATGTTAATTAATATAAAAACATTTCCCTAAACATTACGGCAATAGAATTATTTTTTTTGTTTTAATTTTAATTTTATTTATTATTATACCAAAATGGAGGGAATCATACTCGTGACCTAGTGTCATCCTAACAATTTTCCAATTCATTCTCACGACCTAGACTAATCTCAATGGCTTAACTGCGAAATCCTAACAATTGGAGTTCCGTCATAGAACATTTTGGTTGTAATTAATCATTCCTCGAGCGAGAGCAATGATTCAAAATGTATTATGTTAATTGCAGAAAGAAACGTAGTGTTATGTTACCACATTTAATAATCATGTTGCAAAGTATCAATGGATGACTTATTTTGGTCTGAAATTCTAAATCATCATACGTACTTATGTCACAATCTTAAATGCAGTTCAACGAAACATATACAACGTAATCTACATGTAGATCCCAGGTTATGAAAACACAAATATCTCTTTTTTATTTCAGGAAATAAGTGTTCACACAAAAAGTTTATGAAGATTTCGGATAGTAAAATTATCGACAAAAAATGGTACATTAATACTTTTGGTACAAGGCCATTTACTATCAGCCTCACCTCTTGTTGGGAACATTTTTCTTTTTTGGTTTTTTGGCTTTGCACAGAACGTCCACTTTCCTGTCAATGAAATGTACACATGTGTGAGATGCATTAAGAGAAGAATGAAACGTGGAGAAGCATGGACGGATTTATATGAACCTTCTTGTACTGTCTGTAGGCTGCCGAACCACTCAATTCCTGCCCAGTTTTGCAACGATAAACCTGCGACAAAAACAAGAGCATTACATGAAGGAACAGAGATGCACACATCAATAATGTCAGAGACGCAACAGACAGTTTGTAACTAACATGCCAAGTCAGTTATATCCACGTGACTGCGGATAAGTATGCCTGCATAAGTGTCATGAAATTTCACCAGCAATATCAAATTCTGGTTTCCTAGTTCTATGAGAAAGCTTCAAGCGGAAACCCAAATCTCTGCATTGACACTTGCAATTAATGATATCCTTCAAATCTGGAAATGTGATAACCAAAGCATCCACCGATATCATTCACCTTCTTTGGAAGATTGTAAGCATAATTGCATATGTTTTAACCAGCAGCTTGCCCACTTCCACCAAACGCATCCCATTGACTAGAAGGCTGTGCATTTGCTTGAACCCGCTTTGTACTGACGCAGCTTCTGGGTTCCACCCAGTTTCCAGAAGCATGCTCGACTGTTCCAACATTTGATTTTCCTGACTTAATTCTTCCCTTTTATGAGCTTTTACAACCATGCCATGCCAAAGATTGTTCAATGTGTTTGCTTGTGCTGCTTACAAACAACTTACAACGAACACTATTTACCAACCCACATCTTTAACTAAACCCACTTCTCGAAACTACAAATTTACCAAATAAAATCCCTATTTATGCCGCTACCCTTAAAATGCATTTCAATTTCAACCATAATTAACCGTTTTGCCATCTCAATTTCATACTGCACAGAACCCTAATTCCCAAATCACCAAAAACCATAAGTTCTGCAAAAAGGCCCCTCGCGACATCAAAAAACCCATTACAATGCATCTGCAAATCTGACAAAAAATACTACTTTCTTCCAGTTAACAACTTCCTAATTACATTCCATGTTTGTTCCTTCGAAATCGATAGCGAAATGAAACAAAAAATATTTCCTTTACAATTACTTCATTTTCCTAAGCATCTGCAAACAATTAACATTATTTCCCCAATTTTCTTTCCCAATTTTATCAAATACTGCATAAAAGATCACACATTTATTCTCTTCCCATTTCCAGCTAACCCTGAACAAACAAAAATGATAAATCTTTGTTATTACCTTGAACAAAATCTTCCCCAGACGAGAAATCTTCGATATCGTCGTCAACATTACGACACGGCGTCGCCGGCGTAGGTTCCCGCTTCTCAGCCACCCCTCTCTTGAGCCGCTTGAGCGGTCGGCCGGGTCGGGACCCAGGATCTGGATCCGGGCCCGTGATTTGAGGCTTGAACTCCTCATCTACCTCAACGGGTGTATGGGCATTGGAACCCCGCGAAGAGTTTGGAGCTGCGGCGGGTGTGGAGTGGTTCGCGGCAGCTGGTTGGAGCTGCGAATCGAAACCAAGGTGGAGTCCGAGAGAGAACGACGGAGGCTCGTAGTCGGCCATGGAGAGAAATCGAGAAAATGGATTTTGGGTATTGAAAATTGGAGGGAGATGAAAAATGGGTGAGACTGGAAGACTGGGATTTATAGGGCGGGATTTGAATTTGGAAAAATTGGAGGGATTGCAAATGCAATCTCCATTTTTTAAGTTGTTTGG
The DNA here is from genome assembly GCF_041283825.1 of Pyrus communis. Classification (NCBI taxonomy): domain Eukaryota; kingdom Viridiplantae; phylum Streptophyta; class Magnoliopsida; order Rosales; family Rosaceae; genus Pyrus; species Pyrus communis. The sequence continues at coordinate 7,044,757 of NC_142567.1, forward strand.
AGTACATCCAGAGTTGAAAGGTCTCAGAGTTTTTGGCACAGCAGTTTACCCCTTTTTTAGACCCTACACTTGTAGTAAGTTGGATGCTAGAACTGATCAATGTACGTTCTTGGGTTATGCTTTGGGAAACAAAGGTAGTGTGTGTTATCACAGAGTGAAAAAGAAGTTGTTGACATGTGGTGCATGATGAAACTGTGTTTCCATTTATGGAGAATTCTGTACATTCTTCTTCACAGCAGTTATATACTCCTTTAGACAAGCATCCTATACTAGTTCCAATTATAATACCTTCAGTTAATAGGTCTGATCATTCAAGTGGCAACAGTATGGATTCTTCGATTAATTGGCAGATACACCATCTGGCAGTGTTCATCACAGTGGTGGTTCTGTAAGTAATATGCTGCCCGCATATTAGCTCTCCGGGCAACTCAATATCAGGGAATAGTTAACTCTCTCACTTGATTCAAATAATGATTCAAATGCTGCTGCTAATTCTGATGTACCTGTTGTATCTTCAAGTCATCCTATGACAACTAGACTTAAATCTGGTGCCATCTCTAGGAAAGATTATAGTTCCTATATAGCATCTACTGCTGATTTCTCTGAGACAAATGCTAGCGAATCTGTTGATGTTGTGTTCAAGGGTTACACGGCTGTTTTGTCTATTCATGATTCTGTTGAGCCTACTGCTTTTAGAACAGCAGTTGTTCATGATCACTGGAGGAATGCTATGGTAGAAGAGTTCACTGCTTTGCAAAAACAGGGAACATGAGAATTGGTTCCACCACCAATTGATAGGAATGTGATAGGAAGTAAGTGGGTTTATAAGATAAAGAAGGATCAATATGGCAAGGTTTCCAGAAATAAAGCTCGCTTAGTGGCCCAAGGCTACAGTCAAGAACATGGGTTAGATTATGCTGATACATTTAGCCCTATAGTAAGACACACAACTATAAGACTTGTCCTTGCTCTTGCAGCGTCACAAAGGTGGAAGTTATGCCAAGTAGATGTCAAAAATGCGTTTCTGCGTGGTGATCTTCAAGAAGAGGTGTTCATGAAGCAACCACAAGGGCTTCAGGACCCTAATCATCCTCAGTATGCTTGTAAGCTTGTTAAGTCTCTCTATGGACTTAAACAAGCTCCTAGAGCCTGGAACTCGAAATTTACCACCTATCTACCTAATTTGGGATTTGTTGTTTCTGAATCCGATCCCAGTTTTTTTTGTTAAAGCTCTAGACAATGAATTTGTGATTCTTCTCTTCTATGTCGACGACATAATTATCACTGGTTCACAACCTGGGTTAGTGCAAGAAGTGATTGATAAGCTAGGAGAGGTATTTGATATGAAGGATATGGGATTATTGACATACTTCTTGGGTCTTCAGATTACTTACAAGGACAATGGGGATTTATTCATATCTCAGTCTAAGTATGTAAATGATCTACTTCACAAGGCATCCATAGACTCATGCAAACCGTGTTCCACTCCTTGCAAGCCACATACTCAGTTGTTTAAAGATGAAGGAACACTCCTCTCTAACCCTACTTTATTTCGTAGTCTGGTTGGTGCCTTACAATATCTTACATTTACATGTCCTGACAGAGCTTTTGCAGTTAATTATGCTTGTTAGTTCATGTCCACTCCAACAGATTTGCATTTTTCCTTGGTGAAAAGGATTTTGCGTTATTTACAAGGCACTATGCACTGTGGTCTCACATTTTCTGCTGCTGCTTCTATGGAGTTAACTGCTTATAGTGATGCTGATTGGGCATAAGATATAAACACTAAAAGATCAACAACTGGCTTTGTTGTATTCTTAGGTCCCAATCCCATTTCTTGGCAATCAAAGAAACAAAGGAGTGTTTCCAGAAGTTCAACACAAGCAGAATATAAAGCATTGGCTAATGCTGCTGCTGATGTAGCATGGATACATTTGATTCCTAAGGATCTGCATGTTTTCTTGCCATCTCCTCCACTTCTCTACTATGATAATGTTTCGACACTTGCTTTGTGTTCTAATCCGGTTTTTCACACTCGGATAAAACATCTTGATACAGATTTTCACTTTGTTCGTGAACGAGTTCAAAAGGGAGATTTGTTGGTTGAGTATATTTCTACAAATGATCAAGTGGCAGATGTATTGACCAAAGGTCTTCGTCGTCCCTTATTTCTGCAGCATTGTTCCAATCTCAAGCTGGGATACCACAGTTGAGATTGAGGGGGGTATTGGGTGTAAGTCTCTAAATGAACAGGTGTAATGATCTTGAGTGTACATGTGTCACAATCTTGTACCATGAGCTAGTTAGAAGGTTGCTTAGTCATTAAGTTTACCTCGCTTCTATATATCGCTAGAAGATCAACAGTTGTAACAACTTTACTGATATGAAATCAGCTCTCATTCTTTCTCTCTCTCAAATTCTTCGTGCTTCATTTTCCTTAGTTCTTAAGTTTCTGCAGTTTTGTTAATAGTTTCTTCTTCTCTCTGAAATTACCCAATTTCTTCTTCTGTTTCTTTCCGGAACGTCGTTTCTCAAACAGGTACTGCAATCACCTTCCTCAGCCTGCTCAATTCTTCATTTCTGTGCAGATTTTGGTAGTACTTTGCGAATTTGCTTTTGAAATATTTGACGTTTGAATTTTGTTTGGTTTCTGGGAAAATTGAAGGAAAATTAAATATCCTGATGGAATTTTGAGACCCTGGATCCTCAGATTTCGAAAATTGAAATGTACTGATGGCTAAATTTAGCTGGGTTTAGGAATGTTATAAACGTATAACAGCAGTTATTAATAAAAATGTTTAAGCATTTGTTAGTGAAAGCTTGTTTGAAGTAAATTGAATTCACATTTCTGTGTATCTTTTTTCTTCTTTGCAGTGTTGGGATTGAATTGTAGGTTTTGTGGAACTTAATTGGTGTCGGTAGTTTCGTTTCGAAATTTAGTTAAACATGAGTGCGGTGGGGTTTGATGTTGGAAATGAGAATTGTGTAATTGCGGTCGTGAAGCAACGGGGAGTTGATGTTTTGTTGAATGATGAATCGAAACGTGAAACCCCAGCTGTGGTTTGTTTTGGTGAGAAGCAGAGGTTTCTGGGATCTGCTGGTGCTGCCTCTGCAATGATGAACCCGAAATCTACGGTGTCTCAGGTGAAGAGAATGATTGGTAGAAAATTTACTGAGCCTGATGTTCAACGTGACCTTCAAATTTTGCCCTTTGAAACTTCTGAAGCTCCAGATGGTGGCATTTTGATTCATTTGAAGTACTTGGGCGCGACTCATACATTTACGCCGGTTCAAGTTACAGCAATGCTTTTTGCACATTTGAAAGATCTAATAGAGAAGAATCAGGAAATGCCCATTTCAGATTGTGTGATTGGTATTCCATCGTACTTTACAGACTTGCAAAGACGTGCATATTTGGATGCTGCCACAGTTGCCGGGTTGAAGCCTTTGAGATTGATGCATGACTGTACTGCAACCGCTCTTAGTTATGGGAATTACAAAACAGATTTCTCAACTTCCGGTCCAACTTATGTGGCATTTATTGACATTGGTCACTGTGATACACAGGTCTCTATTGCGTCATTTGATGCTAGGCAAATGAAGATACTATCTCATACTTTTGACAGAAGCTTGGGAGGGAGAGACTTCGATGAGGTCTTGTTTAATCATTTTGCTGCACAGTTCAAGGAGCAGTACAGAATTGATGTGTACTCTAATGTCAAGGCAAGTATCAGGCTACGGGTAGCATGTGAGAAGCTGAAGAAAGTGTTGAGTGCGAATGCAGAGGCACCTCTTAATATTGAGTGCTTAATGGATGAAAAAGATGTCAGGGGATTTATTCAAAGGGAAGACTTTGAGATGCTGGCTTCAGGTTTGTTGGAGAGGATTGGTGTTCCTTGTAGCAAAGCTCTAGCTGATGCAGGTTTGACTGCTGATAAGATTCATTCTGTGGAGCTTGTCGGGTCAGGGTCTAGGATTCCAGCGGTTGCTAGAATATTAGCTTCCGTGTTCGGGAAAGAACCCGGCCGGACGCTGAATGCGAGTGAGTGTGTAGCACGTGGATGCGCTCTTCAATGTGCAATGCTCGGTCCTGTTTTTCGAGGCAGAGAATATGAGGTTTGTATTTTGAAACTTTCAATTCATGGTCACAAATACAGTGCTTACTTTCAGTTAAGAATACCATGATATATTTGTTCATATGCAATGCATCAGTAATACTATGCTGTTCTATGCAATGCATGTATAGAACAAGAGATGAGTTTCTTCCCCCTCCCTCCCTTCTTTCGGTTCTTTTTTTTTTTTTTTTTCTTCTGAAATTTGAGAGTATGACAATGCCTCTCACAAAGCTTAGGCTTAGGGACCACCTTAAAAAAGGATTAATGTTTCCTTTATAATTGATTTTTATTGGTTGAAGGTAACGACTGCTTACTCATTCTGGAATTGATGTGCATTCCAAAAACCTCTACCGACAAAGCACAAACTTGTGGCTTTAATTGTAAAATGTAGACACATGTGAGACGTCTTTGCTATCTGGATAGTTGCCCACAATGTAAGTAATGATTTTCCCGGATCTATATGCAGGTTCCAGACTCAATTCCTTTCTCGATAGCACTTTTAATAGATGAAGCTCCAATTTGCACAGGGACAAGTGTCATCCTGTTTCCAAAAGGCCAACCCATTCCAAGTGTTGAAGTATTGACGTTTCAACGAAGCAGTTTATTTCATTTGAAAGCATTCTATGCTAATCCCAGTGAAGTGCCTGCTGGCGCTTCTCCTGACATTTGTTGTTTTACGGTAATATTCTATGCTCTTCATTCCATTTTTTCCAGTGTGGTGGGAGAGGGGAATATGTGACACTAAGAATTTTATTGGTGGGGATGCATGATAAAAATGTGTAGAAAGGATGACCACATAGAGAAGTGAAGGTAAATCAAGGGCAATCATGTTACCACTGAGCACTAAGTTCAATGTCTAATCTTTGAAGCCTCTATAAGAATTTAGGATGATGTAAAATCTTCTATGATTTTTTTAGTTAGACAATTTATAGAACACTTGGGGGAGACGACTCCAGTATTTGACATGTCAAACAATTAAATGTTTATGTGTGGGCATTAAAGGGAGAGAGATGTCAACAAAACCCAATTAAAAAGATTTACTATCTGCTCAATGAAAATGTCATTTAGATCCTTTTGTTTTGGCTTACCTTGCAATGAAAATACCTTTTATTTAATTGGATTAATGTTACTTCCTCAATAAGGGCTGCTGTTTATGTAGATTGGCCCTTTCCAATGCTCCCATGGCGAAAGAACAATGGTTAAAGTTAAATTTATGTTAGATCTCCACGGTGTTGTCTCTGTTGGATCAGCTATGGTAAGTAAAACTTGTTTATTTCCTGACAATATCTACTTTGTCATTTACTGGTTTCCTAGGATCATAGTTTTGTGGTACTTTTTTTTTGGTCGAAAGTTTTGTGGCATAAATCTTATAATGGCTTTAGGTGATGGAAGATCACGGAGATGACTCTTCTACAAGGGGTCTTGCCGGTTCAAAAATGGAACCAATGGACATTGATTGTGTAACTGCTTCTGGTTATACTGGGGCAGTTGCAGATGGATTTGAAGAAAGCAGTACGCAGCACAACTCTTCACATACTGGTGTAAGTTTGTTTCCAACTTCATAAGTTACAGAAATGCACTCCCTCATAATTTAGTTCTTATTTATTTCCTTTATTTCATGCTGGAAAAACTAGAGATAAATCCAAATTTTGAATAAATGCGATAATTCCCTTATAGTTAATCTACAGTAATCTTGTCGTTTATACTTAATATGCAATGCATACTATTTTGGTTTTGCAAAGTTCCTGTCAAATTCAGTTGTTTAAAGTTTGTGGAGCAGATGTAAACTTATTGAAAGATATCCACATTTTCAGGGTGAGGCTAAAAGAAACAAAAAAGCCACCAGGAGGCTAGAGATACCTGTTAGTGAAAGTATATATGGTGGAATGACCAAGGCTGAACTTTCAGAAGCTCAAGAAAAAGAACTCCAGTTAGCTCAACAGGACAGAATTATGGAACAAACCAAAGACAAAAAGAATGCGTTGGAGTCTTACGTCTATGAGATGCAAAATAAGGTATAGCCTGTATTATCTTTCCATCATGTTTGCTTTGGCTTTGCCTGCTCAAACACTTTGCCGTGGTTTGACTTATGCCTTTTTGAAGCAGTATAAGGACATAGCACTGACATTCTACTTCTAATACCGGAATAGTTTTAATCCCCATGTGGCCTGGGAGTAAATATTACCAACTCAAAGATTTGGTTTTCATGGTGTGGGTGTGATGAAATGCACAATGGGGAACACTGCATCTAGTAATATTAGGATTTTAAGCTTTGTGACTACTCTATATTTTCTTTAAGCAAACAATTTTGAACTGTTCTATAGCATGGGATGATAATCAGTTCTATATATCTTTGGGCAAAAAATCAGTCCCTTATTGTCGTATCTCTGTTTGTGTCATTATCCATACCTGAGCATGTTTGACCGTAGCTTAGTCAGACTCTCGTAGATCTTTTAGTTCATGCTGCCACTTTTTGCCAGAGGCTGGCTTTTTAACATAAGGACATGCATGTGAATAGCTTCTCAACACATATCAAAGCTTTGCAAGTGATCAAGAGAGGGAGGGCATCTCCAGGAGCCTGCAGCAGACAGAGGAATGGCTTTATGATGATGGAGAAGATGAAACAGAAAATGCTTATACTTCAAAGCTGGAAGATCTTCAGAAGGTTTTATCCACTACTTGAAATTTGAGAATTTAATTCCGGTTATCTTTCTCCATTGTTGATGTCTATTTGATAATTCTAGCTGGTAGATCCAATTGAGAACCGTTATAAACAAGAGGGAGCAAGATTGCAAGCTACAAGAGATCTATTAAAGTGCATTGGGGATTACCAGATGGCCGTGAAATCAGTTAGTTACTTATGCCTCATATAAATTTGACTATTATATTTTCTTCTGCGATTGACTTTTCATGTTTCAGATTGTTAATGAGTGCAATAAAGTGGAGCAGTGGCTTAGGGAGAAAAACCAACAACAAGACTCGTTGCCAAAGAATGTTGACCCAATCTTATCGTCAAAAGAAATTAAGAGGAGGAATGAGGAATTGAACTCGTAATACTCTTGCACTTCCTAGTTTCAGACTTGACTTCAATTATAATGCTCCATGTTCATTTTAATGTTCTTAATTTTGTCAACATGGTATGTGAAGAGCTTATAAATGTAGGACTGCAAGATCAATAAGTTGTTTGGCCAAATCAATCCTTTCTGAAAATGTATCTAACCTGGTGGTAGCATCTAATATATCCTCAGCTTGATGGGTTAAATAAGAAACAAATGATATGGGGAGTATTTATGATTGTTTGATTGGGGTAACTTGTTCCTTCATTTGCACTACAGCAACTTCTACGCATTTCCCTAGTTTGCTGCTGGTTCCTCGATTCACTTAATTCCTACCGTGTTGTTGCTGTTCCATTTGGTTTTCAATCTCTAGAAACTAATCATGCTGCTCTAATCATTTCAGGAGATGCAACCATTTATTCAGATCCAGGGCTTCTATCATTTGAGCAAACTGATGAGCTCTCATGAAGTCAGTAATACAGAGCATATATTGCCCAAGCGCTTGAAGCAGTCATTTGAACACTTTGTTGGTAACATAATCCATGGTTTTTGCTAGTCCTGAGTCCTGACCGTGTTTGCGAGTGCTTTTTGTTTTAGAGCATCAAATGTTGTATAAGAGGTTTTCTTCAGGGACTTTTCCTTTTACTTTTGTGGGTTTTATTTTTTAGGGAAAGCAAGTATTCGGAAAGCAAGAGCAGAAATATTGTCTCCCTTGTACCCGATGAATTGCTTTGTTATGTGCATTTGTCATGCAGCAAATAGACTTCTTGTACCTTCATGATTGGAAGATTTAGGATGCTTGAATATAAACCTATTGTTACTGTGTTTGAGATGAGGAACTTATGTATCCCGTGTTGTGTTCCCCTCTCTCCCTCTCATCACATCACTAATCATGTGACGAACGCGAGAGGGAGGGGTATACAACATGTGATAGGTAAATTATTGCCGTGTTTGACAGCTTGTCATATTGAGTTGCAGCAGCCCATGGCAATCGATTAAGTCACCGAAATGGTTCGTACGTAGTGAACATGTAACCGCGGACCTGGTGATCGAAGAGCAATGATTCAAAATGGAGGGAATTACTGCAATAGAATTATTATTATTTATTTTATTTTATTTTTTACCAAAATGGAGGGAATTATACTCATGACCTAGTGTAATCCTAAAGATTTTCCAATTCATTATCACGACCTAGACTAATCTCAATGGCTTAAGTGCAAAATCTTAACAATTGGAGTTTCATCATAAAACTAATTTGTTGTAATTAATTATTTCTCGAGCGAGAGCAATGATTCAAAAGTATTATCTTAATAGCAAAAAGGAATGTAATCTACATGTAGATCCCAAGTTATGAAAACACAAATATCTCTTTTATTTCAAGAAATAAACGTTCACACAAAGAGTTTATGAAGATTTCGGATAGTAAAATTATACAGAAATACTTTTGGTACGTGGCCATTAACTGTCAGCCTCACCTCTTCTTGGGAACATTTTTCTTTTTTGGTTTCGGTTTTGGTTTTTTGGCTTGCACAGAACGTCCACTTTCCTGTCGATGAAATGTACAAATGTGTGAGCTGCATTAAGAGAAGAATGAAACGTGGAGAAGCATGGACGGATTTATATGTACCTTCTTGTACTGTCTGTAGGCTGCCGAACCACTCAATTCCTGCCCGGTTTTGCAACGATAAACCTAGCGACATAAACAAGAGCATTATATAAAGGAAGAGAGATGCACACATCAATAATGTCAGAGACGCAACAGACAGTTTGTAACTAAAATGCCAAGTCAGTTATATCCACATGACTGCGGATAAGAATGCCTACATAAGGGTCATATGAAATTTCACCAGCAATATCAAATTCTGGAAACTTCTATGAGAAAGCTTCAAGTGGAAACCCAAATTATGCGTTGACACTTGCAATTAATGATACCCGTCAAATCTGGAAATGTGATAACCAAAGCATCCACCGATATCATTCACCTTCTTCAGTAAAGCAACATTAAGAAAATGTATGACTTTAGCAGTGTTACTTCGGAAGATTGTAAGCATAATTGCATATGTTTTAACAATCCAGCGTCAAATTTTAGAACCTCAATGACCTGTGAATTGAAATTAACATAAGATCCATAAAAATCAAATCAGCAATATGCAGTTTAACATACCTTCCTTCCACCAGGGCCGGTATACCAATAACCAGCAGCTTGCCCACTTCCACCAAACGCATCCCATTGACTAGAAGGTTGAGCATTTGCTTGAACCCGCTTTGTACTGACGCAGCTTCTGGGTTCCACCCAGTTTCCAGAAGCATGCTCGACTGTTCCAACATTTGATTTTCCTGACTTAATTCTTCCCTTTTTTGAGCTTTTATTGACACTAACTTTCTGTGCTAGTTTACCATCTTTTGGGTTCACCCAGCTTCCAGAAGCATCTTCAACACTTGGTACGTTTGATTTATTTCTTTGCCTATTAGAGCTTTTTTCAAGGTCAATCTTCTGACTCACTCTCTGTTTTGAAGCATCTCCATTGCTAAACTGACCCCTGAAGTGACAAAGACAAACATATCATGACATAACTAAAAAGAAAGTTAAAAAAAACTAGAAACAACTGAAAAAGAAGTGCTCACATGTAATCAATTACTGATGCACCACTCTGCTGATTTCCTCTGATGTTAACGAGTGGGAAAAAATTCGGCAAGCGATTGCAGACTAATTTCCGAATCTTTGGATCATCATGAAAAAAGTAACGATGAGCGGGTGGAAGGGGATCAGCCATATTCCAGAGTTGTTCAAAATCTTGGCCACCAGGCATTGTTTCATGAAAATTTTCATTGGTATGTAAACATGAAACCCTCTCAAAGTTCTGAGCAGACTTATCCTTTCCAGATTGCAGGTACTCCTTACATACCTCATCTAAAGCAGGTGTTGGAATGCTAAACTTCTTGATCGGACAGAAATCTTTCCATAAATCCACATCTACGGGCATACTCATAGAAGATTTCTTCTTTGTTTCACTAGTAGTTGCAGCATGGGCAGAACTATACTTTTGCTTCTTTGAGGATGCATCAACATCACAATTAACCCTGCTCACACTTTCACTGGGTGAAGGATCATCAGAATCAGAATCAATTAATTGGAACCTTCGAAGAGGACTGGCAGTTAACTTCGGAAACATGAATCCTTTGTGGCTTTCCTCCAAACTCACAGAAGCTGAGACATCTGAAACTGGTTTCCTTTTCCTTCCCATGCTATGGCAGGATGATTGAGAGGTTAAAACCCCACTTCCACGCAATGGGACCTTTGAACTACTAGATACAGTATGGTATTGTGTTGACGGATGCACATCTGCTATAAATTTAGCAATTGTTAACCTTAATACATTTTTTATGAAGCAGATACACCACACACACACACACATGAGAGAGAAAGCTCAAAACCTCAATATGAATCGGATTAAAGATTATGCACAAAGTTGGACCTTCCTGGCAAAATATCTTATTATGCTACTAAACAAACACTCCTAATAGCACCACATGAAAATCAAAGCACCCTATATCTTCTGAAGCAAATCCTATAGCAGCCTAGCAGCAGCAACAACAATAAAACAACCAAAGAAAAAGCCCAAGCTTACATTGCCAAACACAGAACTTAACCAACTATGCAAGGGATTGTTCAATGTGTTTGCTTGTGCTGCTTACAAACAACTTACAATGAACACTATTTACCAACCCACAGGTTTAACTAAACCCACTTCTAGAAACTACAAATTTACCAAATAAAATCCCTATTTATGACGCTACCCCTAAAATGCATTTCAATTTCAACCATAATTAACCATTTTCCCATCTCAAAGTTCATACTGCGCACAACCCTAATTCCCAAATCACCAAAAATCATAAGTTTTGCAAAAAGGCCCCTCACCACATCAAAAAAACCCGTTACATTACATCTGCAAATCTAACAAAAAATACTACTTTCTTCCAGTTAACAACTTCCTAATTACATTCCATGTTTGTTCCTTCGAAATTGATAGTGAAATGAAACAAAAAATATTTCCTTTACAATTACTTCATTCTCCTAAGCATCTGCAAACAATTAACATTATTTCCCCAATTTTCTTTCCCAATTTTATCAAATACTGCATAAAAGATCACACATTTATTCTCTTCCCATTTCCAGCTAACCTAAACAAACAAAAATGATAAATCTTTATCATTACCTTGAACAAAATCTTCCCCAGGCGAGAAATCTTCGATATCGTCGTCAACATTACGACACGGCGTCGCCGGCGTAGGTTCCCGCTTCTCAGCCACCCCTCTCTTGAGCCGCTTGAGCGGTCGGCCGGGTCGGGACCCAGGATCTGGATCCGGGCCCGTGATTTGAGGCTTGAACTCCTCATCTACCTCAACGGGTGTATGGGCATTGGAACCCCGCGAAGAGTTTGGAGCTGCGGCGGGTGTGGAGTGGTTCGCGGCAGCTGGTTGGAGCTGCGAATCAAAACCTAGGTCGAGTCCGAGAGAGAACGACGGAGGCTCGTAGTCGGCCATGGAGAGAAATCGAGAAGATGGATTTTGGGTATTGAAAATTGGAGGGAGATGGAAAATGGGTGAGACTGGAAGACCGTGACTTATAGGGCGCGTTTTGAAATTGGAAAAAATGGAGGGATTCCAAAATAAAATTTCCTTTTTTGGGGTTTTATGTTTTATTTTTGGCGGGCTGAGAGCGGCGTGATGGGGAAGAATCCGAAGATGTGCTCTTTCATCACTTTGGGCTCTCACCGAGTCCTTTGAATATATATATATATATATATTTGGGTTAACTGTATCTATATATTTTTTTATTTTTTGGTCACTTTGGGCTCTAAATATGTCGAGTGAGACAATAAAATGGGTCGCGAGATTTCAAATTTCTTATATTGCATGCATTATGAAGTTTTGAATCGACTGCAATTGTGTTTGCATGTTTACTCTTACAACCAACTTAAATGTTCGGATAACATACAAGTCTTACGGAATTTCTTCCTCACATTGATCAAAGTAGATGCGGTGAGTGGTGATCTAGAGTCGTACCAAGTCCAATATCTCTTCGACGAGGAAAGGTAAAGTGTTGTGCGGATGACATCTCCCTAAATAAGATGTGTTTTTGAGTCCAAAAATAAAACGATGTGCATTTGGCTCAAAGCGATGTGACAGTAAAAACGAAACAAAAATTTGTTTTATTTTTAAATAAACTTATGATTGCGTGACGCACAAATGTCGGTTTTAGAGTCGAAAACATGGGGCATTTTGGAGGAGATGAGAGTTGATCTTTGAAACTGACCTTTACGAACTGATCATCCCAATCCGGATATGGAATTTTCACTAAAAAACAAGAATCTGAGAATGCCATTTTTGCCATTGTTGGTTGTTGGCTCAATGCCATTGAAGTAGGCATGGAGGTAGTGGATAAAATGGGATTTTTGTGGATTCATAAGGTTGGTTTTATAGTGGATCCAAGTTGAAAATACATCAAACTTCAGGAGCATTTTGGTCATAAAATGATCCAAAAAAATCTTATGTTAAATAAAAGCTCCGTGTAATTTTTTCAAATTTTTTATGAAATTATATTTTTTTTGCTGTTTTTTTAAGTATAGTTGTTGACAAATTATTATTAGGTAGAATAAATTATGTATATATTATCTGCGGGTAAGTTTGAATTTACAAAAATTATTAATTGGTACGTTTACTTGCAATTTTGGTACGTTTGATTTAATACATATTATTAATATTGGTATATTATTTTTATTTTAGTACGTTTTATTTTGTACACATTGTGTATTGGTACGTTTATATTATTCTCTTAACGTACTAAAAGAAAAACTTATTTTGGTATGTTTGATTTTGGGGGATTTAAAAATATTTTAAACTACTTTGGAAAGAAAATATCTTAAATCGTAGATAACTATTGCTAAATTGTAGCATTATTGTGAAAATAAATTGAATCTAACCAATTTTTTTTTTTTTTTTTTTACAATTATCTCTAACGGAGGAGAGTATAATCAAAAGGCTAGATTATAGGAAATTTATTACAATATAATGTGCATATAGCATCAAAATTATGACAAAAAAAAGTTTAATCAAATCACTAAAAGACATGGATGTTTGATCTAGAAAATTCAAAACTGAGACGCCTATATTAAATGATCCCTAAATAAAATTTGAGATCGATAAGCGAATTTTTTTACCACAATAAGTGAGGTTATTCGGTGTTTTTCCCTTAAATCAATTTGATTAGACACTAAGTACTTTTGTTGGCATAGAAGAGTCCAATGTGGGTTCTTGACTTTAGACTTGGGTTCAGAGCAAGCCTTTTTATAAGAAGAATGTTTCTATTTGCATGCGTGGGGTACTCGTCTATATTAGAGATGTGGGCATCGATGTGATTTATAACAATACTCCATTTTACAAGTTTTAGACAACTGTAAGTCTGTAAGTCTTACTTATATGGAGTATTCTTTTGTCAATAAACAGTAGAAAGAGCATTTTGTTTCCTAATCAAACCAGTGCTTTAGTTGTACTAGTATAGTAATAGGTTTGATAAGGAACCATATACTTAGTTTTGAGGATTGTCTTGGGCCTTTTTTTACTATTCCTTCTGAGCAACTTTCTTTAATCTTTTATTGGGTTTAATCTTTAAGAGCAACTCCAGCGGGAGGAGTAGCCCGATGGACCGTCCATTTTTCCAACCCAATAGTCAGAGCTACAAGCTCCAGCCTATGCGGGCGTGTGCACTGAGGGGGGGGCCCGAGTGAGAGGCTCAGCTCCAATCGATGGCCGAAGAGCCTGAGGACCAGGTGATGCAGGACTGACGTCAGGGTGACATCAAGGTGACGTCAGGCCACGATTTAAAAAAATTTGCGTCATACGCATGTCCTTCACATGCATGTGGGGGCGCGTCACCGACAGCTTTGCAGTCGGTGGGGCCCGCGATGCAGACTTCTGAATTGTTACCGTTGTGGGACATGTGGCGCGACGTCGTCCATTGGATTTCAACGGATACCTTATTTGGACCGTTGGATTTCCAACGGTAAAAAAAAAATTTCAAACCTACCGACAACGGTTAGATGTCGTGGCACAACGAGAGCCATTGGATTTGAGATCAACGATCCACGTTATTCGCCTTTATAAATAAATAAAAAATCACATTTAAAAATTCTGAAATGTTACAGTTGTGCCACATGGCACAATCTGAAGGGTTGAATTTCATTTTTTTTTTTAATCCAACAGCAGAAATTAATTAAGTTAATAAAACATGTTAAAAATTAATAAAAAAATCCGAAAAAAAATTTAAAAAATTTAAAAAAAAATTGATTTTACTTTTCTATAAATATCTTCTTATTATCTTCTACTTTACACCACAATTTCATATTTTCTCAAATATTTTCCATTCTAAAACGACGTCTAAAGTACGTATCAGGGAATGCACTGTTTCGGACAAAACAAAACTGTCCAAGAGATTTGTACCTCATTGTTGCCTGCTTCTATCAATGTTTGCGGAACGGCTGAGCTTGCATATTTGAGCCGCAACTTGGATGACTCGACGGGAATGTGAGGCCGTTTGGCTTCTTGCTCGTCATCTCTCCTTCTACGCTCCTCATCCTCATCATCATCCTCTTCCTCTTCCATCACATTTTTGCCCACCTAGAGATTGAACATTTATTTCCCTTGCTTAAATAATTCTTTCTCTTGCTCATCGATTTCCCACAACATTCTTGAAGAAGACATTGTAAGAAGGAAGCAGAAACTATGAATAATGATAGAGATTTTGATTTTGGTGTGTGATTTCTTAGGATGGATGATGGGTTATATGGAGGAAAAAGAAAGGATTAAGTTGTAGATAATGTCACGTGGCATGTCGTCATTCGTTAAAAATCTAATCGAAATCTATCCTCAAAGATTGTAAACAGATTGTGACACGTGACGCGACGTGATTGGTTAAAAATCTTATCGGAAATCTATCCTCAATGATTCTGAAAAGGTAACAACACGTGGCACGGTAGCATTGGATAAATATCTTATCGAAATCTATCGCCAAAAATTGTCTTTTCGGATAATGACACGTGGCGCAACGAAAACGATTAAAAATCTTATTCGAAATTACAAATAAAATTAGTTTGTATTATTTTATAAAATAAAAAATACTAATATATATTGCCTATTGCCATGACTATTTAGTTTAAGGGATGGAGATGCAAAACGTAGTTACTATTCACTGGAGGCTATTCAATAGTGAGTTGCCCTAGGAAGCCTTTACAACGTTGAAGTTGCTCTAACAATCTGTTGAGGAATTTTACCACATTAAAATGGTCACAATTACTCACAGCCACCTGCTCTTGTAGCAAAGATAGTTGTTGGGTCCCTTTTATAATTAAGAGGAGGCTCTTTCTTATAATGAAATGGTTAGAAATGCATCCTAGCTATATCTATGGAGGAGAATGAAGTGCATTGAACGGGCTCAATGTTGTCTGTGGCTTTTCGATCCAATAGTTCAATGTGTAAATTTTATTTCATTTGACATTGCATTATTAGATCGAGACGTCTTAATAATAGTAAATTCGTTGCATGTAAGTTATTTTTCCATAATTGAGGCAGAGCTAGCCATGAGGGGATTAGGGCTGCCCTCCTCCTTGTATCACCAAGATAGAGAGAGGGGCAAAACAAAATTTTGGGGCTTTTCTTTTTCTTTTTTTTTCTGAATTCTAGAGTATGTACGTTAATATTGAACAAAATATGTTAAGAAATTGCTAATTACTCTTCCCCACATCCCCCCCTTTGATATTCCCTTTGGAACATGTATATTAACAAAAACCATATAATTAACATATACTAAAGGCAAAATTAATTGACCTCAGGAATGCTTTGAAGAGCAGGCCTCCAAGACCTTTGCAACTGGGTCTCATAGCCATCACTAACCCTAATCAACTGAGCCAAAACCTGCTCAACTGACGTTTGCTTAAACTCCACCTTTCCCAACAACTCTTCCCACCGCTTCTTTGTGATCTTGATCTTCACCTCTGTTGCTGCACCAATTTTACTACTGTTACTAGTTGTTGTTGTTGTAGAACAACATGAATCCCTCTGGCTTGCTTCTTCAATCTGGTTCTTCTTCCTCTTCATGATCTTTATGTTCGCTTGATCAGCATCGCAATAACTGTCACCGTTCATTCCATTTGCTAGACACCCCCAATCCTCTCCTGCCCACATAGACGATTCATGCCTTATGCAATTTCCCATCTGGTCTTGTTTTTCTTTTGTATGAACGGAATAATATTAGAGAGCAAATGGAGAGGTGTAGTTTGTGTTATATATACACCACGAAGGGATGAGGATTGAGGGAAATTAATTATTAAAAAGGTGGTGAGGGGAAAGATAGTAAGGTAATGGAAAAAGATCAAGCTTTTAAGAGAGGAGAGTCAAACCTAATTTGTTGCCACGTTGGATGACACGTTGTCCTACGTGGCTGGTAGTGGGAGTTTGACCTCTTTACCATCATCATCTTTGGGACTTTGTGCCTCTTTTGGGGTTGGTTCCAACTAATAACAAATAATAGTATGCCATTTATTTACAAAAGTAGGTCAAATTATGATGCCAATGCATTTAGCATTATTAGTTATAAGAATGGGAGATATTTTAGTACAATTTGTAAAACACTTGTTTATGTCATTTATTTACGGCATCTACAATAAAAGTTTGATTCTAACTCTGTTTTATGTTTTTTCTTAAATAATAAAAATAAAATTAATCTTATTTCATGCGCATTATGATATGTGTAGTCCTCATTAATACTTATGTTTCAAGTCAATTTTAACTGTGGCAACATGGCTAATAGGAATGAGCTTCTAATCTTTGGTTTTTCAATCATCTGTGTGATAGATGATAAGTATTAATATAAACTTTAATTAAAAAGACATCAATTAATTAGATTATAAAAAGTAAATTGTAAAGGTTAGGATTAACTATCAAATCTTGATGTAAACGACATATATAATATGTTTGTTAATGTTATAAAAAAGTATTACCATATCACGTATAATTTAACATTTTATGTTACTAATAACTTCGAATCGTGATCTGAAACCAACTATTATGACCTTGAACTGCCACCAAACTAAATAAGAAAGTCTAGTGTGAAAGGGTTTAGGATGGGATCTTTCCCTATTGAAGTGGTGTGAACGCAAATTAGCAAGGGAATCTTCCACGTGCTACTTTGATAATCTCCTTACACTTTTAATCATTATCCAATTATGACTAATTTAGTCTTATCCGTGTTCTTTCCTGCCCTCCATGCAGGGAATTCATATCATACTCTATTAAAAAATGTTATGATATAAGCCTTTTCTTTTTATTTTATAAAGAACTTTAACGAAAAACTTCCGATAACGAAAAATCACATTTTTACATTAAAAAGTTAATAATGGTACTATTCACTTTATCTTTTATTTTGTCATTATCATTAAAACTTAAAGTTTTCAAGCTTTTTTCATTAATTTTTCTTATTTTATATACGTGATCTATTTTTATACATTTTTTTATTTAAAAATGTATACTTTAAATATACGAAATTAGTTGGAATGATCAGCTTTAAAAGATCTTAGACCTAACTAGTGATTGCTAATTAATTTTGAGACCGATGCTAACATTATAATTAAAAGTTTAAAATGGTGGACATGCTTGGGGTGAAAATAAGGCCAGTCTTCTAAACCAAAACCAGTAAGATCACTCTTTGGTAATTTTTAATAAGGTCAAATTATGTGGTATACCTCTCAAATCATTCATAACTTGTCAACCTTATTAGTATTTAAATTTTAAACATAATAGGGCATGGGGCATGGCAGTGCGTACTATAGTTACAGGAGGAGGATTCCCTCCTCTCCTAATCTCTCTTCCCTTCCTTCCCTTCTTATTTGAACGGTTACGGTTAAACTACGTCAACATCTTTAATTGATTTTTTTATAGAAACAATAAGACAAAAAAACAATATGTGAAAAAAGAGAAAGGAAGATGATGGGTGTAGAAGATGAGAGAATCATATTCCGTAGTTATAAGGTTGGTTGGTCAATTGGTAAGCGAGTCTAATAAAGTGGTTTTCTTGACCAACCTACTTCACCTTCATAAAACAACCGCCCCTGTCGTCTCTAACCGCCCCTGTCGTCTCTAACTCTCCATGCTTGATAAGTTGCGACGTTCAAGAACCACTATTATTCTTTTGGTTGGGGCCCCCCGGCGGGCCGGGGGGTTGTGGGGAGTAGTGTACTGTTTAGTCACCGCACATGAGTGCATGAGTAATTTTCAAATACTCATCAGTCATCACCAAGCTTATAAAAATGGAATGTCAATCATGTGTCACACTGGGATGAGGAATTGTATTAAAGGGAAAAATTTTAGAGCTGATAACTATATTTTGGTTTTTACTTTTTGTTTTAGTGATAGAGGGGAAATACACAGCAAAAGGAAGGGTGAAGAAGAGTGTATGAAGGATGTGTTGAAGAATAACTTCACACTAGAAACTTGACGTAATATGTTACAATTTATTAAATGATTCCACTCTTTTTTGTAATAAAACTCAATAATATTGTTAGACTATGCCAATGGTTAAATCGATAATATTAATGTGATTAGTAATGGACCACTGACTTGACTCTGAAATCTTGACATCATATGGTAGCAGTTTCTTTTGACCTGGACCTAACGCTCGTTCCAAACCCAAGCCATTCTAATTGTGAACAAGACCTAGCTCGATGACGAATTAATCTTCCGCTACTTAAAAAAGAAGTTATCGATGTGGAATCGGTTGCATATGTGGCATACTAAAGGCGTGGTCCCACGTGAGGAGCAATGTTGAAATTACAACGCATACACAGAGGCCTTTATGATAAAATTCAAAGTTAGGTTTTTATGCAATCAAGTTGAAACAATATTAATGTGATTAGTAGTTGGTCATTGATCCATCCCTTAATCTTAACAGCTTGAATATAAAAGAAATGTACAAGAAATGACACACAAAATAAAAGCCACAAACTATCCAAGATAGCCAGAAGCAGTAAAAAGTCCAAATTGTGAAACAATGCATGCACATTGCAGTCAATACCTAGAATGTGCAGAAAGCAAAATATGGACTAGTAGCATCATCATCATCCAATTACAGGTGTCCTTCAAACTATGCTCACTCATGTCTCTCACAAACTGCTCACAACTTATGATAAAACGAATAAGCTTGTGTGAGAAAAGAGAGATACAATGGAATATTCAATTTGTTTCAAGGAAACTCACACAAACGTAGTGTCAATATGGAGAGATAGAGATAGATTCATAAAAGGTAAAAGAAGGGTATCTTTGGAAATTTAGTAAATTATTTTGAATATCCAAAGAAATGTGTGAGAGTAAATCAAGTGTCTAGAGAAACAAGGATGCCGAAAGACGAAATTTGGGTGTGCAGAGTACCACTTTATTTATGTATGCCTCTTTGGGCTTGACATTGAATTGCCTAAACATGTGAGAAACACAATATATGAAGTCGTGATGCCAAGGTACTGTGGTCACAGGATTTCTATAGTGCTTCAAGGTATTGGATATTCTGAATTTTTTAACTGTTAGAACATTGATAAAAAGCATAAAAGTCAAGATTTAACAAATAAAAAGCTCAAGCCTTATAATGTAGAGCACCATAGAATTTTTGTTGTGATTATTGAGCACTAGATTCAAATATGAACAAATAATCTTACACCATTGTATTTGTTAATAAGAAACAAATATAATTCATATGAAATAGTAAGGTTGTAAAGATTGTCAATTATGAAATACATTGTTGTCATATTTACTAGTACATAATTTTAAGTGTATTCCAGTTTTTGTTCGGTCAACCAATTTTATTCATGTTTTCTTTTGATTTTAGCCCAACAAAAACCATTTCATACTAAAGTACTGTATAATTACATACATGATAGACACGTTTGTATAATTGTATCTCTCTTTGGAATATCTTGTCGAGATGGTATAGAGAGTGTTGTAAGTGTTATTGGATAACAAAAGCGATTATGAGTGCATGTTAGACAAAAAATTTAAAAACGTTTGTAATTTTTCTAAATATATATATATATACACGCACCAGATCCTTCTTTAAAAACATCTCCAAATACTTTTTCAAAGAACTCTTGAATTTCAATAAAAATTTGTGTGTATACATAATAAAAATAATTCCAACCCGAGTGCTTCCTAGAGAAATAATTCCAAACCAACCTTAATCACGTATCTACCTTATTTTGGCGGAGTGTTGTCAATGTTTCCACGATGCTTAACGTGGAATCGACCAAAAACTGATGCTTGAAGAACTTCCCCAACCCAAGATCAGCTGAGAAACCATGGATCCTTTGTTCTAAATGCATGGTTTATAATGTATAAACTCCATTAGTTGCAAAATTAAGTTTGAATTCTCTGTCACCCCCGCCCAACTTCATCAATATATGGACACATAATCAGAAGTTAATTTCTTTTAAATCCTTTCAAATGCAGTGCCATACATATGATATTTACATTGCACTTACCTCGTTATTTCATTAAGACAAATTAGAAAATATGTACAGTAAAATATAATACATCAAAAGTACCACTTTATTTTCGTACCAAATTACAAAACCTACGTGCATGTTATGAATCAACAAGATCCATAAAATTTATTTATTTCATCAACTCCTCTTTATTTAATTAGATAAATATACTGGAGTTCTACGTAATTCTTGATATATATATATATATATATGTGTGTGTGTGTGTGTGTGTGTGTGTGTGTGTGTATTTATTTATTTATAATATAGATCGATCATCACAGGCTTTCTTGTATATGGTCTCATATTTGAAGTTGTAGGGGTTGACACCGGTGTAAACCCCATCGTCCATGCTGTAGGTAATCTGTTCGCCATTAGTAAATGTGTCGCGCTGAGTGTAGGAGAATGGGACATTGCACGTACCCATGGTTGCCACCAGATTCACCTTCACCGTAGTCATTGGTGGCACAATGACCACGCACACAGTCTCCACCTCACTTTCCGATGTCTTGGTTATTCCCCACTGTAATTCTGGCCCAAACTCGGCCGACACTTCGATTTGTCCATGTGCAATTAAAGGAACCCCGGTTTCCACGGTGGTCTTGATGCCCGACTTGAATGACACGCTTGTGTTCCAAGTAGTGCTCCTAATCTCCTTGTACGAGAGCTTCATGTCTACGGTGTTTTGTTCGTTTGTTCGGTTAATGGCATCTCCGGTGGCCATGGTGACGACTCTTGAGTTATAGACCCTCGCATCCAAGACGTGAAAGTTGACATTGTAGATGCTTCTTGACACAACCACTTCTTTCAGTTCCAAGCGTGCATCTTGGGTAATGGTGGGGACGGCAGCGTTGAGACAGTTAGATTTCCCTTCCGTGGTGAGACTCTTGCAGAAAAAAGTTGTTACCCAAGTTGCGGAGAGACAAGAACTTACCGTCAAGCTTGACAGGCCAAAACAACATGTCCTTGTTGTTCTCATTATCATGAAGCTCTGAGTCTGCCCATATCCAGTTAGGGCTTCGCCTCCAGAATTTTCCATGGTGATTGGATTTTATGGGAACGATTCCATCCCCAATGTGGAAGACCTCATTCCCCACCGTGGGATCTCCAATGTCATCGAATTTGAACTGCAAGTAAGGGTGCCGCTCGATCCACTGTGCGCTGAGGTACCTCCCGTTGTTGCTCTTGAGGGCTATATGTTTGGGCAATACCAACAGCGAGTCCCAATTAACGATCAAGCACGCATCGAATAAGTCGCTGTTGGACGCCCCACTTGCTGCAATTAAGCAGGAATCATAGGGCGGGCTACTGCGCCATAAGCAAGCATAGTTCCGGAGCTGGACATGACGAAAACGGACGCCTTGAGCAAGATCGTGTTCGTCCACATAGACTGGCTCGAACAAGGTGCATGACCATTTGGATTCATCCGCCAGGGGTTCGTCAGCGTCGGCGACGATCCAATTATGGGTTTGCGACCTCCTGACCCAGTATTTATTGTTGTAGCAGCATCTTATGTGTACCAGTCCCTTGGCTCCACTACTCCTTGCCATCTTCACATGGAACTTTGCGTACGGACTCACCACCTCTTCTCCGGAGAATTTGAGAAAGCCATGGATCTGCTCATCTTCTTTTACGTAGCTCAAGTATTTGGCGTTGTACCTTGATTGTAACACCACATACCTTGGCAATTCTGGCGCTATTGTTGTTTTTCTCTAAATTTCTTTCACTAGCTTGCTTGCTGTGATTTGTTTGAGAGAGTGTTTCCGATGTCTTTCACTTATATAACCGACTTTCGACGCTAAGGATGATTTTTTTTTCTTAGATCCAAATAATAGATCTTTCACTTAATTAATTGTACGTCAGTTAATAGGATTAAGTCAATATCTATATATTTTGAATGATTATTCTACAAGTGTTGTTTGAACTCGGTTTTGCACTATAGATTTGTTTAATTGAGACGGTTGGATTTTAATTTTTTTTTTCTTTCTAAAAACTATTATTGTAGTGATTATCTTGTGAAAATACTTTTATGAGCTTGGAGATCGGAACAAGGAGGGCCACGCATTTGATAACGTTTGTTTGTTTAGATGTTTTGGTTGATAGTTTGGATCGGTTTCTTAGGGTTAGAATAGCAGAGAATGGAGAGGACTTGGAGATGTGATTGACGGCTTCAAAGGCTGTGTAAAATGCAGCAGCCATAACTTCATTAAGTAGAGGAAATCTTGTAGGGTACGGTGCATTGTCATGACCCATGCCTGCTTAAGGAGTGATTGACAAGTGACTTAAACAACTCTTTTATCCTTACTACTCCAGATTAAATCATAGTCCTTCATTAGGGTTTTAAGTGATCTAATCTGAAATGTACATTTGTCCCTCACACACTTACACACGTATTTAAACTGAAAAACTAGTCGTTGGAGGCTAAAACGCTTTTTTCTTCTTTCCTCTTCGATGCAGATAGAAGCCATGCTCGGGAGCTCCTTGCTGCCTTTGATCCTTCAACTTCAAAAGCTAATTTAGCTTCCAACAACATTTTAGGTAATAGACCTTCTGTTGGAAATTTTGAGTAGAAATTTCATTGTCCCACATTGGCCATTCCCAAAAGGATTCCTTACTTTATAAGGCTCTTATAGAAAGTGATTAGAATGATAGGCCTTGGAGACTAAAATTGGGCTCACCTTTGGGGTTGGGCTTTGAGATGTAATAATTAATATATAATTAATTATCAAAAGATGGGCCTTGGAAGATGGTAAAGTTCGGTAAGGTTGCCGTTCAGTGAGACAAAACAAATAAAGTTGGAAGATGGTATGCAACATGATGAATCCCACCGAATTGGGATCTCGGCCAAAAATTTATGGCATGCATAGATATAAAAGGAAAAAGAAAGAAAAAAAAAAAAGAAGAGAAGGGGGGGGATTTGGTAGTAGGTGACAAGTTGTCAGGTGTCCGAACTTTAACAGGATCATATAACTCGATGGTGATTTCACTTCGAACAGACAGTGGGCTGAAGAAAAAATGGCTTCTTGCTGCAGAATAAACGGCGCCTTACCGCATTCAATCTCAAGAATTTTCGACTTCACCAGAGCTCATCATGTTTGAGTAAATGAAAGAGGATAAAGCTATTGAGTTCGGTCACTAGCTAGAGATAAATGATTAAATTCCTTAACCATTCGGCATGCGAACTTAAACTCAAAGATACTAAAGGGCAATGTTCGAACCTGATTTTGCATCATCGGCTCGTTTAATTGATGCTGTTTGGTTTTAATATTTTTTCTAAATATTACTATTGGATTATCGTAGTGAGTATTGATAACAGTACCGTAAGAACTCATGAATTGTAGAAAAATGAAAGAAAGGAATGCAGTTGTAGAGAAAGAAAGAAAGCTCTGAATTTCAATATATTTCACCAAGTGAATTACAATGACAGTTTACACACTTATATAGCTCAATAGCTGCCTTGTGCTCTAAGCTATTAGCACCAACAACTCTAACTAATAGCTGCAACAATTCTAACTAACAACCACATCAGCTAGCTAACAACCTTACTAACTGTTACCTTACTAATCTTTTGACAATACTACATTTCAGTCAATACTGGTCAATACCCCCCCCCCCTTAAATCTTAACTTGGGTTGCTAAGTTTAAGATTTTAACAATGCTTGGCAAATGAAGGACCATGTAACCCCTTGGTTAGTATGTCAGCAGATTGATCTTCGGTAGGAATGTAGCTAACTTCCAAGTCACCTTGCCACACTCTCTCTCTCAAACAAAGTGGTAATCGGTGTCCAAGTGCTTTATCGGAGAATGAAACACTGGATTTGCACTTAATGCAATTGCAGACATATAGTCATAATGAATGACTGGAGATGTAGGCAAAAATAGTTCCAAATCCTTCAAAATATACCTGATCCAGGCTATATCAGCAATAGTGTGAGCTAAGGCTTCATATCCTGCTTCAGTAAAACTCCTAGAAACCGACCTTTGTTTCTTTGACTGCCAAGATATGGGATTGTTGCCAAGGAAAACGATATGTCCAGTCACAGATCTTCGAGTATTTAAGTCTGCGGCCCAATCTGAGTATGAGAAAGCATTAATAATTGGTTTTGCGTCTGATGAATACCCAATACCATACTTTAATGTTTCTTGAAGATATCTCAATATTCGTTTCACAGCCCCAAGGTGAATATCAGTTCGTGTTTTCATAAATTGACATACTGAATTTACTGCAAATGAAATATCTGGCCTAGTGAAGGTCAAATATTGCAAGGATGCAACTATACTCCTATAAAATGTAGAATCACTTAGAGGAATTCCTTCTGTCACTAACAATGAGTTGTGTGGCTTACATGGTGTTGAAGTAGGCTTGCAAGAATCCATACCAGCTTTATGGATTAAGTCTTTAAAATACTTTGATTGCTTAACAAAGATGTCACCCCTTGGATGATATGTAATTCGAAGACCCAAAAAATAAGTAAGTTTACCTAGATCCTTTAGGTCAAACACTTTAGATAATTCATGAATAACTTGATGTACTTTTATAGAATTGGAACCTGTCAAAATGATATCATCAACATAGAGAAAAAGTATAATGATATTAGCCCCATTTTTCTTCATAAACAAGCTTGTATCATACATGGAAGCACAGAATCCCATAGCACACAAATAGCTTGTAAATTTAGAGTTCCAAGGCATTGGTGCTCGTTTGAGATTATATAGGGATTTGATGAGTTTACAAACATGATCAGGACATGTAAAATCAATAAAACCCTGAGGTTGTTTCATATAAACCTCATCCTGCAAATCTTCATGTAAGAATGCATTTTTAATGTCTAACTGTTTCAATTCCCAATGGTTCATTGCAACCACTGCAAGAATAATCTTCACTGTTGTATGTCGAACAACAAGACTAAAAGTATCAGAGTAATCAATTCCATACTCATGAGAAAACCCTTAAGCAACCAACCAAGCTTTGTATCTGGAAACACTGCCATCAGGATTCTTTTTCATCTTATACACCCATTTACGACCAACAATTAACCTATCAGTTAGAGGTGGAACCAATATCCAAGTACCTTGTGCCTTAAGAGGGTCATATTTTTCTTGCATATCATTTTGCCAATGTGATACACTTGCAGCTTTTTGAAAATTGGATGGTTTTGTGTTTTCAGTAATCTCAGTGACAAATGAATAACCATCAGAGAATGGCCCATCTTCAGTGATTTGTAAGGATTTCAATTCTGGAAAAGTTTGCAGCATAATTTTGCCTTTCAATAGTCCCACATTTCAATCCTGTAACCATGGAATGATGAGGAAGTGAATTTGTAGTTGATACATGATTTTCAGAATTTACATTCAACTGAGATGAGAAGGGAAGAATTACCTCAAGTTGAGAACTGTGATGGACATGCATTATTTGTTTGTTGTAGGAGTAGAGTGATGGTGATGAGAAGTTGATTCTGAAGATAATTGCTGCATATTTAAAGCACTGAGAGGTGAACTAGAAACTGGCAGATCCCCAATATCAAACCTTTGTTGCATATTTGAAGATTGTTGTTGAGAAGAATTCCCTGACAAGGATTTTGTTTGTAACTCCTAAATTGAAACACTATTTGATGGTGGTACCTAATCATGAATTGCAGGAACTAGCATTTCAATCACAACAATATTAATTCTTGCATTTTGTGACTGTATCGAGACATTAGAATCTTGAATTGGTACATTTCTATATGAAATTCATCTTCATTGTGAATTACATGTCTTGATAGAACCAACCTTTTGTTATGCAAATCATGACAGATGGCTCATTTATACCCCCAAAGAATATCCAAGGAAAACACATTTTGAAGATGTAGCTTGAAACTTCTTCACAGTGTATGGTCTCAGAAAAGGATAAATTGGAGTCCCAAAAACTTTGAAATTATGAATCTCTGGAATTTTACCAAATAAAAGCTAATATGGAGATTTTGAATCCAAGCATTTAGATGGCATTCTATTTATTAATAACACTGCATAAGAACAAGCATGATACCAAAACACATGTGCTAAGCTTGCTTTTGTAAATAAAGTAATAGCATATGACATGTCGATGTCTCCTTTAAGCAATTTCATTTTACTGAGGAGTATATGGGCATGAGACCATGTGTGTAATACCCTTTCTTGCTAAAAATTCCTTAAACACTTTACTCATATACTCACCTCAACCATCAGATTGAAAACATTTAATTGAAGCATTAAACTGATTAAGGACAAATGCAGTGAAGTTGACAAAGATTGGAAAAACATCTAGTTTATTTATCATATGAAATATCCACATGAATATTGAAAACTCATCTACAAATGTTATGTCGTATTTATACCCTTATACATACTATGTTGGAGATGGCCTCTTTACATCAGAATGGACTTTCTCAAAAAGAAAACTAGCATTATCATGTCTAACAAGAAACACTTGCCTACACATTTTCCCTTTAATACAAGAGGAACACATAGTTTGACATGAATCTTTGCTAATTGTAATATCATCACTCGTCAATATTGAAACCAAGACTTTCTCATATGGATGTCCTAGCCTTTGATGCTAAATTGCAACTCTCACCTTCTGTCCCAAGAAGGCAGCACATTTACTTAGACTTGCAGCAAAAGAATTAGCTAACACATTCACTGGAATCTTGAAGAGTTCCCTCCCCCCCCCCCCCATTACTCATTCTTTGGTACAAAATCACCCTTGTTGCATTATCTTGTATAAAGAAATCCGCATCATCACAAATAAACCAACATCCATTATCTTTGCATAATTTCTTAACATAAAGAAGATTCATAGTTATTTGAGGCACATGCAAGACATTATGCAATATTAAAGTATTTGAAGGAGTAATAATGGATGAGGAATCAATATGCTTAACTGCCAAACCTTCACCATTTTCAATAGTGATTTTCTCATCTCCATTGTAAGGATTGACTTGAGATAGAGCATTGATATTGACTTAAAATAGAGCATTGACATTTGTCCTCTTATGGTGTGTAACACCAGTGTTCAAGATCTATGTATCACCATTTGAAAAACCATGTCCATTATTCGGTGGTGCACCTTGTCTAATGTAAGCTTGTGCAGTAAGAGATTATGGTGGTGGACTACCTGGTAAGTGAAGTTATTTTGATGATAACATTCAAGAGCAATATGCCCTATTTTTTCACAAATCTAACATACAATGAACCCTGTGTTACCAGTATCAGACCTATGATAACAATTGGCAGCAATGTGTCCTCTTCTAGAACATATTTGACACTTAGGTGAGATAACAGACTTGTAATTTGTATTGCCATTCCAATTGTTACTCTTCTAAAACCATTTCCAGAAAAATTACCATTCAGTGACTAAAGACTCTTCCCATTTCCAGATAAATTGCCACTTGTGTTCCATTACAATTCTTGTTACCAAAGTTGTTCGAAAAAGGTCTTGAAGTGTTGTTATTGTTCCTATTATACTTCATATTTCCCCCCAGAGAAGTTATTCTTTTGAAAAGACTTATTTCCATTCTATGAAACCAGATCCTCCTTGAAACCCAAATTGATAACCATGTGATTGTTCCTCTTCATAACCACCTTGATACCTTTGTGAATTAGAGCTCTCTCCAGTTTCAAAACCATTGTAACCACTTTGAAATCCATTGGAGCTAGATCATTCTCCTTAACATACATTGCTGCCATATATGTGCTCAAAGATTTTATCCTTGACTCAATACTTACTTCTGCTCCAAGAAGTTGAGCCCTCAGATCTTTATATAATATAGTTGAATCCCTAGCAAGTACTACAATTTTTATCATCTTAAACTCAAGTGGTAATCGAGACAAAATAGCTATAAGAAAGTCATTCTCAATAATCTTTTCTACAACAAATACAAGTTGATCTTTAATAGCCTTGACTATTAGAAAAAATGTATCCACTAATTCCCCACCTTTCTGAATGATGTGAAACTTGCTCTTCAACTGATTGATTCTCACCATGGAAATAAACGCAAATGTTTCTTGTAGACAAGTTCAAGCCTAATGTGAAATCTTGCAATCAATAATATGCCGATAGCATCATCAAACAATGTAGTTATGAGTAAACTAAGCAAAGCCAAATCTTTCTTTACCCAATCTTTGTAAGCCAAAGTGACCTCTGTTGTAACTCATGTCTCTGTATTGATCACAAATCTTGGAGGCCATGGAGCTTCTCCAGTGAAGTAATAAAAAAGATCATAGCCTCTAAGAACTTACTAAAACTGAAAACTCCATTTGACAAAATTGTCATCTTGTAACTTTACTGTGAGCATACCAAGTAACCCTTCAATCTTTATAGTAGATTCTGCCATTTGAACACAACCTTACTAATGTGATCTTCTTTCATCACAGAAAACTATGTTCTTGAATATCAAGAACAAAATCACAAATTTCTCAATAAACCACTCTTTGGCTATCGGCATTTTTCGAGTGAAAAGTAACAATCCTCAAAATTTTAACAAGTTGGCTGTTGGCCTTGCAATCTTTCATAAAATGGCTATCAGCCTTTCAATCTTGAACAAAAAATATAGACATTTTCTCACTGAAGCATCAAAACAAACAGTTAGTGTGCATCATAAAATTAGAAACGAATAACCTGATATACATTGCAATCTTGAACCTTAACAATCAAGAACTTCGATCAATCAACAAAGAACCTTCAATCAGCAAAAAACTTCGATCGATCAAGAGAAATTGCATAGCAAAATCGGCACCAAGGATCAACGGGTGAGTGATACCATGATAAAAGT
Source organism: Pyrus communis (assembly GCF_041283825.1). Taxonomy (NCBI): domain Eukaryota; kingdom Viridiplantae; phylum Streptophyta; class Magnoliopsida; order Rosales; family Rosaceae; genus Pyrus; species Pyrus communis. The sequence goes on from NC_142567.1 coordinate 7,074,297, forward strand.
AATGTAAGAACTCATGAATTGCATAAAAATAAAAGAAATGAATGCAATTGTAGAGAGAGAAAGAAAGCTATGAATTTCAGTATATTTCACCAAGTGAATTACAATGACAGTTTACACACTTATATGTCTCATTAGCTGCCTTGCGCTCTAAGCTATTAGCACCAACAACTCTAACTAATAACTGCAATAATTCTAACTAACTACCACATCAGCTAGCTAACAACATTACTAACTGTTTTTCCATATCAGCACAACCTTACTAATCTTTTGACAATACTACCCTTCAGTCAATACTGGTCAATAATTATCTTGTGCAAATAATTTATGAGCTTGGAAATCGGAATAAAATCCAGAGAGAAGACATATATTCTCATGATTGGAGTCAGTCAAATCAATTAGACTGATTCGAATTCAATAAAGAAAACCATGCATTATCCATTACTGGTTGTCTGTTTGAGATCCATTTGTTGATAAACGATTACTCAAGTGGTGACAAGAATTTTTCAACGTGGCATTAAGGGAAGAAAGGATAAAAGATACCATCCCACGTGAGGAGCATTGTTGAACTTACAACATATATGAGTGATTCCAATCATAATGCACAAAGCCTTTTATGATGAAACTCAAAGTCCGGCTATATATATGGTCAATTTGAGACAATATTAATGTGATTAATAGTCGGTCATTGATCCAACTCTTAATCTTGACAACTTGAATATTAGAAAGAAAAAAATACAACAAGAAACACACGTAATAAAAACCACAAACTATCCAAGAATGACTAGACAAACAACATAGCCATAAGCAGTAAAAATTCCAAATTGTGAAATAATGCATGCACATGGCAGTGAATACCCAGAATGTGCAGAAGGCAAAATGGACTTGTAGCATCATCATTATCAAAGTATAGGTGTCTTTCAAACCATGCTCACTCATACTCACAAACTGCTCACAACTTATGATAAAGCTAATTAGCTTGTGTGAGAAAAGAGAGAGACAATGGAATATACAATTTGTTTCAAGGAAACTCATACAAATGCAGTGTACTAAACCTAACATTTTTCCTTCCCACCATCATCTCACATCTTTCCTTTCACCCACACACTTCAACCTTAACAAGAAATAAAAACTAAAAATAAAATAGTTGTATCATATTAGTCTTTTAAGTATTACTTCATTTAGACCTAGGTAATAAAGAATTTCTTCTCTCATGTGATGTCTATGTCCACATTTAGACTACTAATAAGTAATTAAGAAGATGGAGGATGCTTATTTCCTAACTAAGTTATAATTAGGCTAGTTGGGACTAACTAGAAAGGAGATTGTCTCATAAATGTGGATGCAAATTTTGTACATGGCTAATTTGACAAAATTCCACCTAAAAGAGAGAACAAACACCATTAGCCTAATTGACGAACACCCTAAAAAAGAGATGAGGGTGTCCACCAAAGGGCGTCCAATGCTTAAGTAAAAAAAAAAAGTAGAGAAAAATAGAACTCGAGAGAGTTTTGATTAGTAAGTGGTGGTATTAACCAGAAAATGAGAGAAAAATAGGTTCGCCTTTCAATTGCCGAACAATGTAACACGGTAACACCTCACTTTGCCAAGAAAGCGAATGAAGTGATCTCTTCCAACAAGGACTCAAATATCCCTTGTTGATAGAGACTTGAATAGGTAGTCAACCGAACTCGGAGTAGTGTTGTTTATACAAACTAAAAGATGCTCCTCGATCACCTGACTCTATAGTTCCAAAGCTGTTTATGTGAAATCCCATCCCTAGATTTCACTATTTAAAATTAAGTATTTTGTATTATTAATTTCGAAGCGTTCATATTTGCGGTGCTTAATTTTTTTTTAGTAAAAGGCGAAAACGCCCCTAATGGACTAAACGGAATTTTCGAGGACATCTTTGATGTGTATATATTTTTCCACTTTTCTTTACGTATTTGGATAGTACTCGTCGATACGAATGCATGAGCGTAAACGTAATGTAAACTGGAGTTATATTGAAAAAGATATAACGTAAACTCAATGTAAACTTGGATTCCGGAATCGTATCCACTTGGATACCTTTCTAGGCTAAATTATGATGTCCTGATTCCATATTTGACATCCATTTAGTTAAAGTATGATGTTTTAGTATAGTTTCGTAGATAATCGCCTGCTCGGCCGCCATTTGGTTATTATATGAATTGGCGATCCGACCGTTGGATCGGCTCCAAATCTTAATACAAAATATTATGTAATATTTGATGACATTAGGAACTAACAGATCAAGAATCTGACACACGAATCTTCCCAAATTGGATTTCTAAGTTTGTAAAACCAAACGTTGACCGCCACTTGAATTAGCAATTGGTGGAGATCTGATCATTGGATCGTTCCAAAATTTTAGGATATTGATTTATAAGATTAATGAGACTCTTGGGAAGTTAAGATCGGAAATCAATGGATGGATGCTCCAGATTGACTTATATAGGGTTGTGGATCCCACATTTGACAGAGACTTGACTTTTTGTAAATATGCTACGAATTGATCTTAAATATTAAAATTAGTATGTCTAGAAACTATGTAGGGCTTAGTGGGCCTATATTGGTTAGTGTGTTATCCCATATATTATATACATCGGTTTACGTGTATAGGACGTCATATTGTGATATATATGTGTTTATTTATTTTCTTGATAACATGAATGATATGTATGATAAAGGTTATGACAATGAGATCCAAGAACCCTATTAGAAGATTATGTGGAACTTATATGCTTGTGTGACATATTAGTTGGTGGCTATAAGAAGTTGATAGTGTAGGTGACTACGTTGTAATTTATAGGGGTTGAGGTAGTGGTAGGTTGTGTGATGGATTTACTACACCATGTAACAGTGGTACATGGATGGTCCTACTTGGTATATCCGCGAATGAGGGACCATACGCATTCTAAGGGTGATGAGGATTAGTTATACCTAGTACATTTGGTAGGTGCTATATTTTAGTTGGATTCTGTTGAGAGGTCAGGAATCCCTTCTACTCCGCGATTCCGTTGAGTGATGGTCTATAATCGTATCCACTTGGATTCCGTTAAGAGGTCCGGAATCCCTTATACTCCGCGATGCCATTGAGTGATGGTCTGGAATCTTATCCACTCGGATTTCGTTAAGAGGTCTGGAATCCCTTCTACTCCACAATTCCGTTGAGTGGTCCGGAATCGTATCCTAATTTGGATTCCGTTGAGCGGTCCGGAATCCCACTTGGTGTTTTGGTTCCATTGAGTGGTTTGGAACCCGATGTTGATCAATTTAGTTAAGTGGTCTGAAATCGCATCATTTGACTTGTTGGTTACTTGGATTCGATTTCAGCTTCAGAGATGTAGGCTTCGGCCGAACTATGTCGCTTTAACCTTGCATTTCAATGTATTGTATGTGTTATTGACTGTTGTGATTATTGAATGGTGTTTGAAAGCATATGTGTGTGTGAATGGCAAGACGACTAGAGAATATTATTGTGCTTTTTTGAATGTTCCTTAAGATGTTGCATACGTGAATCGTTGTATTATGTTGAGACATAGTGATTTATGTGATGATTGTTCGAGTGCAGTGAAAGACGAACTACGAATGGCTTGATCCCTGTTTAAGGTATATAGGCAGTCTAACAAGGATGTTAGATGCAGCCATAAATATACAAAAAATTATTATGCAGTTAGATCTCCAGTTATGCTTTGCCATTTCGGAGACGGGGTATGTTAGAGTTACAGGTATTTGGTGACGTCACATGTCGATCTTAAACATATGTCAGGATCGGGGCGTGACAATTTAACATAAATTGAGAGGTATGCTTGACGAAGTTAGGGAGGTCAATTGTATTCTCAAAAGTGAGAGGGTTTCATGTAGAGCGAGAAATTGTGCAGGGTAGATTTGTATGTTAATAAGAAGGTCCTTTGAATGTTGCATACCCTCTTCTATTTGTAGGAGCGATTTCACCTGGTGCCAGAGTCTCACTCGGATTGTATTTCCTCAGCACTCATTGACCCAGACTATCGGATAAACCTGATTCAATTACTCTTACTAGACTTAGGACTCAGAACCTTGTACTTTCTTCATAATCAATTCATTCCTTATTCTAATCAAATTTGCACCCAAATCCTCGAATATTACGAATCCTAATAATGTTTTCCTAATCCTCAAAGACTCCTAAATAAACTAGGATTTAGCTGAATTTAATCATGATCCTCAAGGAATCCAACAAGATTGATTCAAATTCACCTAACCCTCATTGGGCTGGCTTCCATCCAAACAGACCTGAGAATTAAGAATTTGTCCAATTCTGAGCCAAGCTCATAATCATACTCTGCCCAAATCCATTATCTTGGGTCCAAACACTATCATTTACTTACTAATAGTGTTCTAAAAAAGGGCCTAGGCGGTGGTAACTCGAGGCGTTTTCTTGCAAATCGGTTGGAAAAATTGGCTGGGTTCTAGGCGGGCTAGGCGGTTTGTTTTTGTTTTTTTTTTTTTTTTTTTTTTTTTTTGAACTTTGCCTAGCTTTGTAACTTTGCAAGTATCTTACATTACTATATTTCCTGATTTTCCTCCTATTTTGCATTTTATGTGGTTTTCAATTGTGAACTTGTTGTACATGTGTCATCATACAATACTCCTCACTATGGTTATATGACATATATGCTTAATGTGTTTTTAAATTTTGGACTTATTAGATACTCTTTTTGCATTTTATCATTATTTTATTATCTTATCCATGGATTTTATACAAGTATAATTCTTTGTAAGTGTCAATATGCACTTATTTACAAGATATGTAACAAATTTACCTAAATCCGCCTAGGCGCCCACCACGACCCCACCTAGCCACCTAGGCACTAGGCACCAACCTACCAACCTGTCACCCGATAGCGCCTAGCGTTTTTTAGAACCTTGGTTACTAACATAAGAATGATCTGCCCATTTATTCTTAAAAACGATTAATAGGTCAAATTTGCAAACAATAATTATTCCTAAAAAATGACTAACAGATCATAATTAAATCCTTAAACAAGAAAAGTAAACGATGTTAATCTTTATATAAGTAATATTTTTGTTTGTCGTGTTATATTGTCAATTAACTAGAATTGCTTGTTTGAAAGGAAACATACATCTTACTATAAACAATGACAACATACGAGATTACGAGATTGTTTAGAATTACTAGCATAAGAGATTGTTTAGAATTACGAGATTAGAATTTGGAAATTACATTAGGGTACATTGCCTATGCTAACATTTAATTACTAACATAAGAGCTCAATCATCTACTCCATTTATTCTTATGATAAAATGAAAACTTAGCTCGATTTTATCTGATTTAAAGCATTATTATTTTCTTTTGTTTACGAGAAACAAAAGAAAAGTGGAAATCGAATACATAAACTCACTCAGTTACTGACGGAATATTGTCTTAAACCCGCTTGAGCATAAACCCCTCACGCTCAGTCTTGTTTTGCTCAAGTGCATGCCTTCATTCTCCATGTTTTCTTAGCAAAGGGGGAGACAGAAGGCAATGTTTTAGGGTGGAAACAAATAGTGCATTAAAACCACATGTAATATGCTGATATAATCGCATGGAAAGTTGGAAACTTTAGTATTGCATGTGTTGATGGAGTCCGTGAATATGTATGCAGTTACGTAGGTGTGTTTCAAAACCTAAACGACTTCAGTTCAGATAACGCACTGTGCAACTCTCACATCGGCCCACGAGTGGGCAAAGGTATTCGGACTTGGTTTGGTGAGGCCCCCACATCACTTGTACCAATTGGGATTGAGTTGATTGACGGTGACCTGGGGTCAGATGCCCTTGGATTCGTACGCATGCTTTTTACCATACAGTCACGCTGATAACTCAATTTTCCCAGTTTACATTTTTAAATTATATGATACGTTAGTAATGAGAAATAAAAATATTAATTCACACTTTAATAATAATTTAATTATTAGCCAAGACGCAGTATGCAGGGTCGGATCTAAAATTTTGATCATACTAGGCAAGCCTTCTGATTGAGGCCCTACAGTGCACTGACACCTAACATTTTATACATTAATATGTAGAAAAGTATTTGCTAAATACATGAAAAAATCTTTCTACATCACAAAGGCCAAAAATAAAAATAAAAATTCTTATTAGACTAGGTTTTCTAATTTTATTTGAATATTTTTGTTAAGAGTTCTGGGCTATAGTGTGGCCATTTTAGTTAATACAATAACAATGAAATCCCTAGTATTATCTGAATTTTTTCTCTAACATATGTGGCGACTATTAAAGTTAGACGTAGCAGTGTGCATGTTTGGATTGGTTTCACCTTTAAATTGCAACCTTGTCAAATCCCTGTTAAGCCTTGTTGTTTGGTTTATTTAGGTTTTTTTTTTTTTCCATATACATAATATACTGACATGAAGATGGTGAGAGCCTGAAGTTGTTAACTTGTGATCCTCTTCAATTTACTCATTTTGACGGTCAAAAATTAAATATAAATATATGAAAAGTAAAAAGAGGTGTGTAGATAATGGATAGCACCACCTTTTATTACCATATCTCTGTTGAACGGTTTGGTTTGAGAATCTAGGCTGTTTTTGGGCAAGAGAACCATGTCCACCCCCCCCCCCCCCCACGAACACGAAAACAAAAGTAATGTAGCACAATTCGCTGCACATTTTTTAGATTTTCATTCTTAGAACTTGCATTTGTGCATTTTTCAAATCTGACATTCATGTTACACCTTAAAATGCTGAGAAAAAAAAATCATTAAGTATTGTTTTTTTAGTATAAACGATATTCTACATCAAGTTTCTCTAGTAAAAAGAGAGGAAGATTTTGAATCAGAACAAAGTGAATTAAAAAAAAAAAAAAGCCAGTCTAATCATCAAGATAATTCAAGACCTGCATCTCATCACATGCTTCTTATTTCTTGTTGTCTTATGAAGTCAAGTCTTGAATCTAAACCATCTTAACAATTTCAAGTATCAGAGGAGAAATTGTTCTTTGGATTCCCTATTGCCAACAGCCTAAGTACATATAGAATATAGTTGACCTATATAAAGGGATTTGGATCCTTTCTTTTTGAGCCCAAGGAGAGGATCCTCTTGACTAAAAAACTTAGATCGTTGGATGAAAATTCAACGGCTATAATTATTATAACTGTAAAAGAACCTCTCTATTTGTAGACGTTGAATTTTCATCAAGCAGCCCAAATTATTTGGTCAAAAGAATCCTCTCCTTAGGCTCACGAGAGGATCCAAGTCCTATATAAAAGGGCGAGTATTAGGGTTAAAAATTAAAATAATTGGGTTTCGATCTAACGGCAGTATGAGTCCGCGACCATCCACAGCTTAGTTTAGTGCTGTTTTGGCTCGGAACCCGAGGTAGAACTTAAACCCTCCTCCCTGCCCACGTGCGTGCATTCGTCGCCAAGCAAATTTTTGCATGGGATGCAAAAGGCAGGACATGTAGGTTTGGCCATGGTCGCCACGTGTAGTATGCTGAAGCGGCCACGTGGTGACGCCCTTGGATGCCTTTTTGTGGTACTAAAATATCAAATGCAGTAATACGTAAAAACAGAGCAAGTGGATCTGTTACTGTCAAACGAAGCCGGCAAATCTAGCTATTTCACTAAAATAGCAAGTGCAAAAATGCAAAGGCATCACCAACCCCACGAGAAGGTTGCTCTTCACATAAAGTAATTATTTTCGGATCTCTTCTATCAAGGTTATCTGATTAAGTAATCCGAATTTTTAAAATTTTATCTAACAGTTAAAAATTATTATAGCTTTTAAATAATCAAAACAGGTGGGTGGTTGGATAAAATTTCGTAGGTTTGGATCACTTGATCCGATGATCTTAGCAGATAAGATCTCTTTCCTTGATTCAGTCACTTTTTCAAACGGAATTAGTAATTAATATTTTCATTTTAATTTACCCTCACAAACCATTTATGTTGAAAAATTTGACAAAAACTAAGTCATATTTCTTGAATTGCGGGAATTAGTAAACTTTTAAGGTTAAATTTTGACAATTAAATGGAGTCAATTGCAGTCAAGAAATGCTATAGTTTGAGTAGCACTCGACATTGACTTGTTGCGGATAGCTCATGTGTGTTTAGTCTACAAAGGGTGTTACTCTTTTTTCTTACACCGGGTTAAAAGACTAGGTAAAGTTTTTTTAACTGAAGCCCACTTTATTGTATTTTATTATTCGTATAGAAGATTGTATCAAAGTATTAGTGGATATTATATTTTAAAGAAAAAATTTGTGTAAAATAAATGTATACATTTTATGGTTCCATATTATACATTGTACGTTTATACCTTTTAAGTTATTTTTTTAGAGAAATTTAAGCTTTACATTCTCTCTTTTTTCTTGTATTTTCTTAAAAGGGGGCTGTAAATTATATTACCCTTCAATTATATTGAACTCAATAACACAAAGTAATCTACTTTAATAGTTACTGAGTTACTTTTTCTTCGTCTCAAATTTAAAAAAAAAAAAAAATTAATGACAAGGATTTAAATTTTTTTAGTTTTAACTAAAATGTGTTGTAAGTGAATAGTACCAAGAATAATTTTTTAGAGTTAAAATGTCATTAACGTTAAAAATGAACAATACCATAAATGTTTCATTAAGACTCCTAACTTTAAATGAGTTGTTTATTGGTAATTCAAAAAAGTTATCAAAAGTTGATAAAAAAAATCCTCCCAACGCAACTTTTATGGAATCAATTTATTACTCTATTGTGTTTCGATCAAATAATATAATAATATTGTGTGTTATACACTTACACATATCATTTTTTTTTCTAACAAAACGTCACAATAAAGGTGAAGAACGGAAAGAGATCCTCTCCGGATCTCTTCCACCAAGGTCACCGAATCAAGTGATCCATGCCTTTGAAATTTCATCTAATGACCCACCTGTTTTGATCCCTTAAACTATAATAATTTTTGACCGTGGATGAAATTTTAAAGGCCTGGATCACTGATCCGGTGGCCTTGGTGAAAGAAATCCAGAGAAGATCTCTTTCCCTTAATCAAATCAATATTCTTCAACTACAACAATTAGTAAATTACACGAGTTCAATATATAGTCACAATTAAAACCACCCAAAAATCAAACTTTGGGCCAAAATATATGAGAAAACAAATTAAATGGAAAGGGCGCCAACCCTGGTCCACTACTTTGATATTTACTGAAGAACATCTAATCATTCAAAGTGGCCTTTTACAAGGAAGCTACACATAATGAGTCCACTTTTATTGCTAGCATTTAGTGAACAAAATATATACGAAACCTTATTTTCTTGACATAACTAAAAGAAGAATTACAATATCTTGTGGGCATACATGTAGATTCTATTTGAAGGTCATTTATCATGGAGATAATGCGTTTCTACAAAGATGCTTTTCCCCATCAGATGCTTTCCCTATCAATCTCATGAAGGATTCCTCTATCAATCCTATTTGATGCAAAACTTATGGTAGCGGTTGCTTGTGTGGATCTATAAATCTACTTTAAAAAGATAGTGTACCGAATGATAAAGGATAATGTTTTTTTTTTTTTTTTTTTAAATATAAGCAATATTCTACACTAATTTAAACTAAGAAGAGGAAGAGAATTTGAATTCGGAATGCAATAGGTTGAATAAGAAAACCCAATTACACTAACTTAAAGTAAAAAAAGGAAGGCTACATGCACCACTATGGTTGATTTCCGACTCTAGGTGGGCAAAATTCCGGTCAGTTGGGGGACTTTTTTAGGTTTGGGTGGGCAAACCATTGAATGAATCCACCCCTAGATATGGAATAATATTCGAGTACCTCTTCAAAAGAAAATTGTATTAACTTTATAATCGTGTAGTATTCTTGTTGACCCTAAAAATTACAAAGCCTACGTGGCGCGCAGGTCGAGTAACGAATGAGCTAACTACGTCATTCGGTTGATGCGAGGCGTGCCAACTCATCGGCCGAGCTTGGGCGAGGAGTAAAATTTGTTGATGTTGCGTTGAGCGCGTTGCTGACTTCTTGATCTTGCGATTGTGGCCGAGGAAGGAACAAGTCTCGGCCTTTGGATTCTCGAGCCTAAAGATAAGGCTGCTAGTTCTTTGAAGTTCAATATCAAATTCGGCTTTCAATGTGCCGAATGTAGTAACTTGTAACACCTCACTTCATCGAGAAGGCTAATGAGATGACCTCTGCCAATAAGGATTTGAAAACCCTTCTTGAACGAGACTTGAATAGGTAGCCAGTCGGCCTCGACGCAGTGCTGTTTATCCAAATCGAAGGTGCTCCGGGAACGGCTGATTCTACGACAATAGTGTTGTTTATCCAAACTGAAGATGTTCGCCGGTTGCCTTCATAGTGCTGTTTATCCAAACTAAAGATGTATTGGCAAAAAAGAAAATAAAAAAAATCTCAAAGTGTTTGAGAGGTTTGTGCAGGGCATTTGTGTGTTGAATTGAAGATCCTTTTTGTCGTTGCCACTGCCTCTATTTATAGATTTTGTAATGCTTAGCCACTGAAATAAAGTATTCCAGTTCCATTCTAACTCTCAGCGTCAGGATATTGTGATAAATAACCTTTTTGATAATATCCCTCAAAGTCAAGATTCCTCGGGTCAATGTCGTGTGCTCCTTTCATCTTTGCAAAACGCCAATCTAATCCAAAGATTAGTTATAATATTTAAATGTTGGGGATCTCTGTCATCCAAATTCCATGTACCAATGACATTCCAATTTGCATCATGCATCTTGACTTCAACATTATCCCAAAACCATGCATCTTGAGTCTTGACTATCCAAACCTTATCTTAATGCACCATCATCATGCTGCTCAATCTGAAAATAGGAGTCCCAAGTCCAATTGAATTGTACTGCTTGCTCGGAAACTTATTTTGCATCTTATTATCCCGTATAAGAAAATATCAAGATAATTTGTTAAACGATAATTATTATGATACAAATCATAATATTATCTTTCAATAATAACAAAATTATCTTCACTTTTTATCCGACGGTTGAGAGCTATGCTCACTCAATGACCTTGATTGCACAGGCCGATGGTGTAAATTGGGTCCAAACAATTCTAACAAAAAAAAAAGGGAGTTTTAACGAAAAGCTCGAGGTACTGTTCACTTTAACGAAAAACCACATTTTTACACTAAAAAGTCAATTCTGATACTATTCACTTTATCATTTATTTTGTCTTTATCGTTAAAACTTAAAGTTTTCAAGCCATTTTCATTAGTTTTTCTAAAAAAAAAAGGAGTTTTAACGAAAATCCCATGATATTGTTCACTTTAACAAAAAATCACATTTTTACACTAAAAAGTCAATCATGGTACTATTCATTTTACCCTTTATTTTGTCCTTATCATTAAAACTCAAAGTTTTCAAGCTCTTTTTATTAGTTTTCCTAAAAAAAAAAAAAAAAGCAATTTATATTTAGTTAACTTTCACAAAATGTGATCATTTGAGAAAGAAAAGAAAAAAGTGAATCTTTTAGCTAAAAATAAAACATTTTTATACGGCAATTATTTTACTTTTAGTATTAAAAGGGTTATACGCTAATTAAAACCCTTTAAACTACGTCGTCTGTTTTTGTAAACGACTTCGTGCAACAGCTGTCGTTGTCACCTACCTCGAAATCTGACGAGTAAGATACGTACTTGGCCGTATAAAAATACATACATAGGAATTCACGTTCGTATATGTCTACACTGTAACACTGTATTTATACCTAAAATACCTCCTCCCTGTACATGTCTGTGTGCTTGTGTGCGTCTGTCTCCGTCTCTCCGCGTCTCTCTCTCTCTCTCTCTCTCTCTCTATCTCTCTCCCCTCTCTCTCTCATCATCATATCTTCTTCTTCTCTCTATCCTCTGTACTTCCTTCCCATTACACTGCACCCACACTGCAGACACACCACAAAACCCTTTACTTTCTCTGAATGGCTGAATCTCACTCCAGAAGATGAAGATACCCAGCAAGCCCCGCCACCCCTCACCAACATTCCCACCGCCGGACTCGGATCTTCACCTCCACAGACCCACCACCACCCGCAAGAAGACCCGGGCACCCGGTTCGGTCCGGTTGAAGCGGGCCGGACTTCCGACAGGAAAGCGGAGCCGACCCGAGACGCCTTTACTCAAGTGGAAGATCGACCAAGGCCCCGAAGAGCGCCAGGGGCACGGGGGGAGGGGAAGGGACCAAAATTCCCCTGAAGAGGAGAGAGTGGACGGAGGGAGGAGGAAGGGCAGGAAGGGAAAAGAGGCCTCCTTGTCGGCCAGGAAGTTGGCCGCCGGACTGTGGCGGCTGCAGTCGCCGGAGATGGGTTCCGGTATACCGGGACGGAATGGCCAGCTAGGGTTTCAGGTGAGCTTGGTTTCAAAGATCTGTAATTTTTTGGTCAAATGGGTGTGCTTGCAAACTTGGTTGAATCTCATTTGATTGGAGTTTGACCATATTTTTGTCAATCAAAGTTGTTTAATTTTCTCGTTAATTCATTGGATGTTGTTAAATTTGCTGTTTTTTAGTTTGATAAATACTAATGTTGGTGCTGATATCTTCGTATTTCCTTTCGATTTTCCCTATTCGGGTTCAAGAAACCCGGCATTGTGTATTTCATGGTTTACTGAGCTGTGATTCAACTCTGATTGATCTTACTGAGGAAATGTGTTCGAAAATTAGCAAGAAATGGTGCTCGTTTTTCTTTTCGGAATGTGTTCTTATGGGTTTCGGGGTGAAATCTTTACTAATGTGGTAATGCTTGTATGTTTCCATCAATTTCCTGCTGAGTATCTCGTTATTTGGTAATTAATTGATTGTTAAGATCTTTTCAGACCTTTTTCTTAATTTTGATTAGTGTTGTTTAGTTTATGTGAATGTATTAAAACGTGGAACTGTGATCTTCAAGATACGGTGGTAACGACATTTATGCAATGGTTTGATGCATTCTGAAAGTTCCGGGTCATTACACATTCTTTTGCCGTGTCCCGGGATTTCTGGGTTCTTGCGTGCTGTTTTAGTACATCTTGTCATAGCATGCTTTACCCTCATCAGCCGGTATTAATGTTGTGGTATACTCTGGATTTTGATTTTCATTGTTGATGTCTTCTTTGCAGCCTGACATTGGCCATATCGGGGTACCATTTCTCCGTAATCGCAACAGTAAAACATATGCTTCTGAAGCAAATGATCTTTTACAAAGCCCTAGGTCCACCTCAAGAAATGGATTCTTGTCCAAGGTATGGCTCTTCCGTAAATTCTTACAATGATCTGTAAATTCTGAATTTATGAACTTTAAGTACAAGGTGATATAGTTATTTTTTTTAAAAGCAAGTACAATACAACTCCTTTATCGTCTTGTGCACGTGGGACACATGCCGAGCACTCCATTTAAGGCAAGCTATTTGGCTTGAAACTTGGCAGATGATTTACTTTGCAAGGATTGGCGTCATGCATACTCATTAAGAACCGTCTTTCTGGAATGAAAAAAGATGTTTCTTCTAGTATTCGTAGTCATCTGTTTTGCTGTCCCCAGAAATTGAATATTATGTTATTAGGTTGAAGCAGTGTTACTCTTAGGATTGCTTACGGGCTAAATATGAGAAATTTTATTTGAACCTATATAATCTCAGTCTACGCCCAACTTACTGTCTACACCCATGTAGAGTGAAATTATATGAGTTCAGATAAAATTTCCCTTTAAATTTTTAACTGGAAAGGGACTTTTAAGAAAAGACGGAGTACTTGGAGCTAAAAGAAGACTTGGCGCAAAACCTAGCACAGTGGTGTTCTAGATTCATACAGCCGACTACACTTAGTGGGATAGGATTTGTTGTTGTAAATATTTAACTGGACATATACACAACTATGAATTAGACAGTAGTGATCTTATATGGATGGAAAATAAAGTAGAAAAGAGAAATTTGGTGTAAATGGGACTTAAACCGAATTCTTTTAACCTAATCAAAAGATTCAGCTATTTAAAAAGCAGCATTTCCAAATTCATATCGAGAAAACTCTAGGGAAAATATGGAAATTTGTGAGAGGGAGAATCACGAGGAGGTAATTTCAGATTATGCGCAACTAAGGCTTGGTGGGTTTCCAAATAAAGAAAGGGCTACAATATGAAAATTTCTTATTATATGCATATGTACGTGTATGGATTGTTGGTTCAAATATGGAATGCTGAAATGCATTCGGGTGTATCTCAGCTGGCTAAGAAACATGTCACTCGTATATATTCTCTTCAAATTATATAACAAGCTGTCTCGTCCTTATAATTTTTTTTTCTTTAAATTTTGTACTATACATCTGTTTCCCCCATAACAGTTTAAGGTCTGTTTTTTCTTCTGTGGTGTTACTTCTAATTTTAGCTTCTACCTTCATTTCAGTTATCCAACTCTGTCATGGAGGGGCAAACAAAATGGGATCCAGTCTGCTTGAAAACATCAGATGAGGTACGGCAAATTTACAGCCAAATGAAGCTTCTTGACCAGCGAGCGAGTGCTGTATCAGTTGTATCTGTACTTGAAGCTGAGCTAGAGCAGGCTCGAGCTCGCATTCAGGAGCTTGAGATGGAACGGCGTTCCTCAAAAAAGAAACTTGAGCACTTCTTAAGGAATGTCAGTGAGGAAAGAGTTTCATGGAGGAGCAGAGAGCATGAGAAAGTCCGTGCATTTATTGATGACATCAAGTCTGAATTGAACCAGGAACGGAAGAGTCGTCAGAGAACTGAGATACTCAATTCCAAATTGGTTAATGAGCTTGCTGATGTCAAGTTATCAGCAAAGCGATACATGCTGGACTACGAGAAAGAAAGAAAGGCCAGAGAATTAATTGAGGAAGTATGTGATGAGCTTGCTAAGGAAATTGGAGAAGACAAGGCTGAAGTTGAAGCATTCAAGAGAGAATCCATGAAACTCAGAGAGGAAGTGGACGAGGAAAGGAAGATGTTGCAGATGGCGGAAGTCTGGCGGGAGGAACGTGTCCAAATGAAGCTTGTTGATGCAAAGGTGGCAGTTGAGGAGAGGTATTCTCTGATGAACAAGCTTGTGGCAGATCTGGAGAATTTTCTGACATCAAGAAGTGTAACGCCAGATGTGAAGGAAATGAGAGAAGTAGAGTATCTGCGACAGGCTGCTGCTGCTGTAAATATTCAAGAAGTCAAGGACTTTTCTTATGAACCCCCAAATCCTGATGATATCTTTTCTGTGTTCGAAGAAGTTAATTTCGGTGAGCCTAATGAGAGGGAGATTGAGCAGTGTGTTGCTTACAGTCCTGCTAGCCATGGTTCGAAAATTCATACTGTGAGTCCTGAAGGCAATGGAATCAATGAGGACCGGATCCAGAGACATCCAGTTGCATTTGTTGGTCGTAATGGTGATATAGAAGAAGACGAGAGTGGTTGGGAAACTGTGAGCCATTTCGAGGATCAGGGCTCAAGCTATTCGCCAGATGGGAGTGCCCCATCTGTCAATAAGAATCGCCGAGAGAGTAATGTCTCAGAGTGTGGAACAGAATGGGAAGAAGAAGGTGAGGAAACACCAATTACTGAAATCAGCGAGGTTTGCTCAGTGCCAACAAAGCAGGTGAAGAAGGTATTGTCAATAGCAAGGCTTTGGAGATCCGGCCAAAATAATGGGGAAAACTACAAGATAATCGCGCTAGAGGGAATAAATGGTAGGCTTTCGAATGGAAGGATATCTACTGGGGGTATGGTATCCCCTGATCGTGGTTCGGGTAAAGGTGGGCTTAGCCCCTCTGAGTTAGTGGGGCAGTGGAGTTCTCCTGAGACGGGGCATCACATTCGAGGTATGAAGGGGTGCATCCCGCTTGGTGCACAGAAGCATAGCTTGAAGGCGAAGCTTTTGGAGGCAAGGTTGGAGAGTCATAAAGTCCAATTGCGTCATGTTCTTAAACAGAAGATCTAGAAGTAGTGAGGCAGAGGTTGCTCATAAAACGAAAATGACAAACCCAGGCTAGAATAAGTAGTAACATTTCTCACCGCGCAAGGTACAGCTTTTTGCTACGGTCGCGAGGAGTCTCTGAATAAAATGCGGATGATCTTGGACTCCCACTTCTGGTTTCGGGGGGTCTTTGCAAGCAATTTAGAAGGCGTGAATCATTATTTGTATCATTTCGAATCTAGAAGACAGCATTTGTTGAAAATGGTAGGCGAAAAACGATAACATTTCCCTCTGTAATATGATGTATTTTGTTACGAGAGTTTCATTTTAGTTTCTTATAGGAAATGGAAGATCTCTGGTCCAAAACCTGCCTGCTTAATCAGAACTGGAAAATAAAAAAGGCAGATGTTTGAAAGAATAGTTGGCAATGAGAATTGGGATTTTCAATATAAAATGTTGACGTGGTTTTACCAGAACTATTCAAGTAAGAAGGGAGGGAAGGGGAGAGAAATTAGGACGGGAGAGAAGGGATATGGAAAGGCCCTCGAAACCATACAAATAAGGGATCAACTACAACTCTAGTTTTTAGTCTGGTGTCAAATACGAGCCCCATAACATGATATGGAAAACCCACTACAACTCTAGTTTTCCTTGTTTTTCTTCCTTTTGATGGTACAATACTACAATACAACATTTCGAGACTGAAAATTATCACAACGCTGGCCTTTCGCCAATCCAGAGTTGTACTTATTTGACACGGCATTACACTGCTATGAAACTGGACTATGATGCTGTTATCTGTATTCTTGAAAGTTGACATGCCCTGTCGCCCGTGCATGCTCTACAGCCTCCTGCATATATACGTAGAAGATTATTCAGTATAATAAGAACATAGGAGACCTCATGCACACAGCTACACAAGGGAAGGGAAGAACAAAGGACGAGGGAGGTAACCAGAATTTGTAATGTGGAGAACTAACCTTCTGGCCGACTAGTCCAAGTTGGCACACTCCACAGCGCAAAGTGAAGTTGGCAGTGTCTGTGTATCGCCTTTTACTGAAAAGCAGTATCACGGTATTGAGGCATGATAATGCATCATGAGTTATTGCAGATACATACATGTATATCTAAGCTATGTGAATAGTAGAAGCAGGAAATGGAAAATTGAATACTTTAGCAGAACGAGGCACTCAATAATTGAAAAACGATTCAGGTTCAACTAGTATGTTCATGGAGAGCTAGTAACAGACTAAAGCCCCAACGGACATATACAGTGTTTAACATTTTATGTGCAGTAGAACTTGTGTTCGTGTACAACGAAAATAGAAGCCACCATGAAGCCAAAAGCACTACCTTTGTTGCTCTTTCACTAGGTTAAGGGCGAGCCCCTCAACAGGCCCAATGGAACCGTTCTGGACTGCAAATATCGTCTGATCAAACTCCTCTGGAGCTCCCTCGAAGGGAGACATCTGATACAACACAACATTGAATTCAATGATCAAATGCAAAAAATCACATGTAACCTCTGTTTGTACCATCAACAACAAACAGGGGAATGCAAAAACAGTGTTAAGGGCAAGCCCCTCAATAGAAGGATGACGAGAAACAGATTGTAACTACCCAAATGCCCAATAAAGACCACTTTTTTTAAATACTTTAAACCTATAATTTTCCCAACTCATGGTAGTTTGTTCATCCCTCCCCCCCTCCAAATTTTTCAATATGCCCTAACCCATACAACAGAACAGATGAGTAAGATTATCTGGTTCATACAGCTTGGGTTTAATGCTGGAAGAATACTTGAGGCCATAGCGATGCCACTTTTTGAGTCCGTCAAAATTGACAACCAGAAAAATTCAGAAATGGAAAATTAACATAAATTGAATCAGCACCACATACAAACCCTTTCTGAAGCATCGTAATGAAGTCCGTCATAGATCAACATAACCCTTTCTGAATACTTCTTCTCCTGTCAAACAGCACCACATACAAAAATGGGCATAAACAGTCAGAACTGGCAAGCTGACAAGAATAATATGTACGAAAACTCACTACTAATGCTAACCTGACCATACAAATCACAACGTGTAGTCTGGATATCATATGCTGCAATTTCCCGTCCGTAACAATCTGCTAATATAGACAGCTCTATGGCCCCTGCCAGGTGATTACAAATTAACAAGTCAGGAAAACGAATCTAATAGTATCCCATTGATTTATTGGGACAGAGACTTCGAAGTTAATCTTCTAGACAGTGGCCGAATAAACTATCTTTAAGATTAAACAGTCAAGGCAGAAACACTTTGTCAACTAATAAATCCAATAATGCTCAATACCCTAGAAGAAGATATATATATATATATATATATATATATATATATATATATATATCTGTCTTGCGTAAATAAGGATTGGCTACTTAGGGCTCGTTTGAGAAGTGCTTTTAAATGACTGAAAGCACTTTTAGAAAGAAAAAAACGTTTTTGGGACCACCTTAGTAAAATGCAAGTTAATCCTGGAAATAAAAAGCACTTAAAGCGCTTTTGGAACCCAAAAACTTTTCCTCCAAAAGCACTTTTAGTCATTTAAAAGAACTTCCCATATGAGCTCTTAGTTGGCTATCAGAAATAAATAACCCAAACTATTACAAGAAAAGCTTTTCATTGTGCATTTGTTTGGTAACCAAGATTCAGATGCAGAAGAACAGGAAGTTTTCTAAACAAACCTCCCCACTTCTCTGAGTCAAGAATCCAAGCACAATACTCTTCATTCGATTTGCCAAGAAACGCTTCTGAATTCTTAGTGGGATCACTTGCTACCGTTGCAGCTATAACCTTCACATAGCAGATAGTCATAAAATGCAAGTACAAGAATTGATTATGAAGTACCACACTTATGCATGCTCAATGCAAATCTGGAGGTGTATATGCACATACAACCATGATTTATCTATTGTTGTATGATTTAATTTTAAGCCTTGAATATTCAAATACCTGTCTCAATTCAGGAGCTTTTTTCTGGTCATGATCCATTACATACCTGCAAACGAAGGGCGAAAATTGAAAAGAAAATTTGACCTTAAATGACACAGTTCACTTTCATTGCGACAACGGATAAAATAGAGGGTTGTATTGGAGCTTACCCGACTGCATTGAAGAGGCAACTATTGTCCGAGGGAATAACCCTTCTTACTACCATACCTTCCGTATTGTAAATTATTTATATACCTGAAGCATTAAAACAATTTGAAATTTCAAAAAATGACGGTTTCACCTATCCAAGTACACATATTTTAAATTGAAAACATTTCTACAAAGATTAAGAACAACCCTTTTGAGATTAGGATTCCATTCAAACTAAACGTCGACAGAGACATGAACGAAATTTTATGTTAAGACTGAATCCTAAACTTAAATACGAGACAATACGGAAAGAAGGCGAGGAATTGAACAAAACCCAGCTTCACATACTCAGTTGATGATGACCAACCAGTATCAATTACTGGTAGCAGTCCATGATTGAACACATAAAGGTTGAAAAAAAAGGGAACAAATATGGTGAACAGAATAAGGAAATAAATCTACAAAAACGAATAAAAGAAATCCATGGTCATATAATTTTCTTTAAGGAGATATGCATAATATATATATATATATATATATATATATATATATATATTGTTCCAATATATCACAACACTATTTGATAAAGGCAGACCAACCTTCCAGATTCTGAAACAGAGTGATAATACAAATCCAGCTTGAAATCAAACAACCCAAAAGCATAAATATAAGAAAAGGATAGATAAATAAATGCAATAATGAAATTTCCAGATCTAGTAATGGCATAGAGGCATGAAAGAAAAGAAAACTAATGAAAAAAATTTGAAAATTTGAGTTTTAACGATAAGGGTAAAATGAATAATATCATGATTGACTTTTTAATGTAAAAATATAGTTTTTCGTTAAAATAAACAATATCAGAAGTTTTTCGTTAAAATTTTCAAAGAGAAACTCACCTGACTCCTGTAATAATATGATATGAACGTGTCATAGGTTTTCTCTTGGTTTTGGGTAGGCCAGTGGCACAACGTTTTTGTTGACACAATTTAGGGCTGGTTTGGTATTTCTGTGCTTTGAAAAAAAATTGTTTCTACTGTGCTATGAGAATAAGCAATTGTGAAATAAAGCAGCAGAGTGTTTGGTAAACTTTTTTGTAAAAGTACGTTTGAAAAAAAAAACAGTATTATAGTGTTTGGTAAACTTTTATGTAAAATAGTTATGACGGTGTAAAATGACCAAAAAGGGTATAGCACTAGATGTGCCATTAATTTAATTTTCTTAACAAATAAAGGTGAATTACTAAATATACTTTATTTTTTTCAAAACACAGCAATACCAAACCAGCCCTTCAATAACACTTATGAACAAAAATGGTTTCTAAAGAAGCAAAATCCCACACCAAACTGAAACCTATCTTGTTATCCAGCATTTCATACTACGCTATTTTTTGCTTAATTACTTAGCGTAAGCATTTCAATTCAAGGTTCGAAGAAAAAACCCCGAATGAGATATCTAATGTAACAGAATTAACTTTAATGAATCTCAAGATGCCATGCATCAAGTCACAACGAAGATCACCTTACACATATAGTAGAATCTAAGCATTTGGAAACTTAGCAACACAACATTGTCAAAGAAAATCGAGAATTTCATTCGGAGAAAACAATTGACAAGTCTCAAAACAAAACACTATACTTAACATAGACGTATCATCCTACTTTCCTTCACTGACCACCAGGTAGCGTCTTGATAACATCCGAATCACCTAAAGATAATACCAAATGACAACATTAGCCAAATCAGTTTTTCACTGGTCGGCAAACAAATTGTTTAGAATGATACGAAAACTATGGAGTACCTGCATCAATGATGCTAAGGCAAGACACTCGGAAGTACTTTCCACATGCTGTACCAAGCTCAACATTGTCTGAAAACAGAACAAATGGTAACCCGGATGAAAAGATACAGGTATAGTAGGCAAACTAATTCTCATTTTATTAAAATAAAATGAATAAAAGCATAAGACTCAATAGGGTAAGGTAAGATGACCAAGATTATACGGTCCAGTGAAAATCCAAGAGCCAGTGAAAATGAAAGCATAAAATGAATACCCACAACGAAGTATACCGTCCATTGAAAATCCAAGAGCCAATAGGGTAAGGTAAGATGACCAAGCCAATCATGCACCATGGACTAATCGACATAGTGAGTTAAGTTGCAACATCTAACATCCAATACATATCCCATTAATCTAAACCTTCTGCGTACCAGCAATCACAAAACAATTAAACAGCTTAACCTTATGCTACACCAAAAGTGAACAAAAAACGCTGCAATTACCAAAGGGATTGTAAGATGCCTACCATAAAACTCAAATCAAAATATTCATCAGAGAAGACCAACAAATTCAAGCTTATTGGATGATTCTAACATCTCCTAAATTGCAGATATCAACACATAACCCGAACCTGATATACACCTTTTTATCCTTCTACAAAATTCTACAACAAAACACAAGGTACCTGCATTGCATCACTTCTATTCTCCCTCTCACTTTTATTAACATGCAAAACTCAACTCATCGTTACTTCATCACTAATAGAAGAAGGCTAACCTTTGAGGCACAGAGTTCAAATTTGCACAAATCAGCAGGGGAATCTTCAACTTGGCAATTTTCTCAAGTGCATGGATGAGGGTTTCAACCTTGTATCAGAAAAGAAGCGATAAGCTCAAATCCAACACCGATCGTAACAATTCCAAATTTTCCTCCACTTTTTCCCCAACCACCAAAAACAAAAATAACTCTTTAATCCAAAACAAGATTCAGGGAACAAACATGCATTATCACTTCTCACGCTTAACATGCATCAAGATCAGTCAAGGAAAATGAATAAAGAAGTAATCAATTTTTCTTACTTCTCTTTCAAGTTTTCTTGTTTCCTCCACAAACCCTAATTTTTTTTTCCCCAATTGTTTTCTTCATCCCCAATTTTTTTCCCAACACCCATACACTCATCCCTTCACTCTTCCCACCCCTCTCACTCTCCCCATCCCCAAATTTAAAAATCCAAACAAATAAATAACAAAATTTTAGACAAGAAAAGCTTACCAAAGGAATGAGGGAAGGCGACAGCAAGAGAAGGAAGGAAAGCGACGGCGGTGTCTGTGGCGCTGAGACCAACGGAGAGAGAAAAACGGAGAAGGAGGAAGAGGTGTAGCGGCAGGCAACATAGGAGAAGAGGGCGCGCGAGAATCTCTGAGTCTTCTGCGAAAGGAGGGCGTGCGAGAGAGAGAAGGCAGAGAGAAAGGAGAGCATTGTTGACAATTTGAAAATTTCATTAATAAAATTATTGTAGCTACGTGTTTTCACAAATAAGCTGCTTTCTGAAGCTTCCCATTTTTAGCTTTTTTCCATTCAAAACTTTGAAATAAAGTTGATTTTGAGAGTTTACCAAACACCAAAAACCCTCCAAACTTTGTTTCATACCCACTTTTTTAAAAATCACCTCAATCCCAAATCAGGGCTTAAAAGTTTGGTCCCGAAAGTAACTTCATAAAATGTTAAAAATATGTGAAAAATGTGTGAAAATCACTTAAAAATAGAGCTAAATATCCTAATGCTCAAATCTAATGTATTTAATAAGTTAGCTATAACGACGTGGTCTCTTTATTTATATTTTTAGTTTAAAAGCACAATCTGTTTTAATAATTGATATTGAACTTAACACAAATACAATACGTCTTTGTCATTCATGTAAGCCGAACATAAAACCTCTTAGTTACAAGTAAATAAAAATACTACTTCAACTATAATACTGATTGCTAGATACTTCTAGGCATAATTGGATTATGAGTTTAGTGAGAAAAAAAAAAAAAAAGTGATAATCAACAATAACAAAACTTGGTTGAAGCTACGTAGAAAACCAAAAATATCGAAAATACGGAAAACCCGGAATTCCTAGGGTTTCTCTCACCTTGTTTCCCCCTCCCGTGTGCGGTTGGTGTACGCATAAATTACTTCCCGTAGAGACAACCTATTACTTTCTGGGTTAGAAAGGTTGTTTCCTTTTTTTGGTTCAAATTCTCCTCCCCCAACCCAATCAATTGCTAGAGGAACTACTTTTGGACGTTACAAGCTGGTACTATTCTTTGAGTACATCAATATTTTTACACTTAAAGGAGGGAGAGTTCGGTTAAGCCACATATTGGGTAGCCTAATTTGGTATCGAATTTGCCATTCACGAGATTCGAACATAAAACCTTTCACTTACAACCTAGTACTGTTTGGATGTTGAAAACGTAAAAGCACTCCAAGAACGCACAAGATGTTTTCCCAGGTTAAATGATTTCAAAGCAATCTGCATATTTGCCGATACCGGGATCGAAAGGCAACGTTGCAAATCTGTCCTCCATCGGCTCAGTCCTCGTTTCATAAAACTAGAGAGACCCCAACTTCCGGGTTCCCTAGTTTTAAACAATGTGCCTGTGAGGTTCAGCATTCATTAAAAAGCTGAAACGACATCACGTTATACAAACAGGATAGATTAAGTAAGAGCTGAAAGCCAAACCAACAAACACCAAAAAGCCTAAAAGAAAAGAAGATGAACGCACCAGAACATATAAACACCATAAAAGTGAAGCCCACTGAAGCATGGATCCAGCCGGAGAACAAACAAGATAAACTGTTAAAACATTAGGCATGCATACATATTTTAGGCATGTATATATATGTATATATATTCATTGAGTGGTTACAAGTTCATCTGCAAGATCGAAATCTAATCGTTGGCACTTGACTTCTAATAGATAAATGGTGCGACAAACGAATAATGAGACGGGCACACAATCAATGAGTCATATTGTCTACTGTCACCACGTTTGCATTCGGAATGACAGTGTAGCTCTAGTTCATTTTCAATTTCAAAACCACCAAACAGCAGAAAAAGAAGAGAGGCACAGGGGATAGTTTCATAGGATTATTTTCATGCCGATGGAGGAAATGATACTGCACTGCTGAGCAAATACATTGGATAAGGGAAAGACCCAAACCAAAAATATCAGGCAAAGTACCGAAAACCGTG
This sequence comes from Pyrus communis, assembly GCF_041283825.1. Classification (NCBI taxonomy): domain Eukaryota; kingdom Viridiplantae; phylum Streptophyta; class Magnoliopsida; order Rosales; family Rosaceae; genus Pyrus; species Pyrus communis. The sequence continues at coordinate 7,098,386 of NC_142567.1, forward strand.
CAGTTGGTAGATTCAACTCCTTCCTTCAGACCATTGTGAATGAGCTCCAAGATGCAAGTAAGCACAGCTGCAATGGCTAACAGCAAACTAACCAGTGCATAATGAGAATTATTTGGGGAGGATAACTGATCAAAATAAGCTGACAACATTTCTAGGCTGAGACCATGGAGCATAAAGATCCACTGGAATCTGGTAACCTACGAGGAAGTTATAGTAAGTTATTAAATCGCCAAATAAACCTCTCAAAAGATTAAACGACGCTGGTTTAATATCGTAGTGAGTTTTGAGCATTACTCTTGTTCCATGACGTGGTTGGTCAAAGTCATTATTTTCAACTCCAATGTTAACCACAACGCTTGAACTAGAAGGGCCCTGCAAATATGATCTGTGAGAAGCCCTTCAACTATTTGTACGCTTAATAAAAGATAAAACTAATTATCTCACAGGACGAGTGAGAAAAAATGATTAATTATAGTTTGAGTTTTTACCACTGTCGTTGTTTGATTGCCTGGTTCGCCAAAGTCCGTGTTAGCCTGAGGATTAACGCTTGGTAAAAGTGACGCGCTGAGGTTGGAATCATCAGAGCCCTGAGATTGTTAAAAGTTCAACCATAATTATACCGACCTTGCAATATGTCAAAGTAAAAAATATGTTTAATTATGGTTACGAGATTATACCACTATCCCTGCTACTTGTAAATAAGTTCAATGTGCACGACAATATGAAGATTGAAGACGGTCTAGTCATGGTTATGGTTATGAGTTTTTACCACTACATTTGCCACATTGCCCTGCTCCCCATAGTTCGTAGTAGCATGTGAACTATCGCTAGGTAAAAGCGACTCACTGCGGTTGGAATCATCAGAGCCCTGAAATTGTCAATTGGTACAGCTAAAACTATACAGATCTTGCAAGAAAATATGTCAATAAAAAAAAGGAAAACTAATGAAAAGGACTTGAAAACTTTGAGTTTTAACGAAAAAGACAAAAAGGTATTGTAAGTGAATAGTACCAGGATTGACTTTTTAGAGTAAAAATGTGATTTTTCATTAGAGTGAACAATATCGGGAGCTTTTCATTAAAGTTCCCATAAAAAAATTGGTTCAATTATGGTTATAAGATTTTCAACTATCCCTGCCACATTGTCTGGCTTGTCATAGTCAGCATCAGCATGAGGACTAATGCAAGGTAAAGGAGACTCGCTTGGATTAGACTGTGCAAGAAACTATTTCAATGTGCAGGAAAACATGAAAAAGAAGGTCTAGATACAGTTATGAGATTTTTCCACTACCGTTGCCACATTGCCACGCTCGTCGTAGTCAGTGTAAGCATGTGGGCTATCACTAGTTAAAAGCGACTCACTGGGGTTGTAATCATCGGATCCCTGAAATCATAGGTGTGTGCAGTTAATTACAAAATTATGGCAAGATATGTACAAAACAAAATTATTTCATCAAGATTATGAGTTTTTAAAATTACCGTTGTCAGGTTGTGTTCCTTGTAATAGGTGCTGTTGTCATCACCGTAACCTTTTCCGAGCAAAGGCAACCTGCTGGGGTTCTCCTCCATGTTCAAACTATCGAACCCTGCACAACCAAACAGTGACTCAAAATCCTATACGTACCTAGCATCTCAATAAAGAGAAAAACACCCTTATTCTTATCTTGATTCGAGGAAACTCACATTTCATCAAAGCTTGCAATGCAGCCTTTCTACAATCTGGACTGTAATCTGCAACTTCTCCTACAATATTCAGGAGGGTGGGTGGAGAAAAAGTAAGCCCTCTAATCTGAAAATACATAGATGACTTTTGATAGCAACTATACAAGTTTCTCAGAAGTTCTCTTTTTTCAAGTACACATGCCAAACGCAGCTCAACTCAGCCTTAATGCTGACTAGTTAGCGTTGGCTACATTGAACCTTTTCCTCCATCAGTCTTATCTTAGGCTATGCTTTTCGTCAATTGTTGTGATCATATTCATTTTCACAACCCTTCCCATGTTATTTTAGGCATTCCCCTTTATCAGATCACTCTTTACTTACCAGAGCATCCCTAACTGTCTATGACTAAACCATCTCAATTGGAAATATTTCCCTCTTGTTAAGAAAATCCCATGTCTTATTCTATCCTTCCAAGTGCCGCCAAAAAGCTTTCTCAACATCGCACTCTAATTATGTGATAACCTTCTCTAAGCTCTCCTTCATAAAGTATAATATCAAACTCTTAAGTACCAAAAATGATCACTCTTGGGTCATCTGCTTAGCATTCTGCGGCCTATTGTGAATTTCTAACTGAACGCTTAATCCTAATTAGGTATGTCATATTTGAACAGCAAAACAGTCGTCCATAACCAAGGCAGTTAAACAAGGGCTTAAGGTCAACCCGTAATGTAACCCTGCAGAAATGAATGCCAACTTCCAAATTCTGTCCAAGCTAAAAGAATTAAATGAATTAGTCGTGAATGATACTTATCCTTTCCAATCCCGACAAACTGGTAGGATTGTAAAGGATAAGTTTTCTTCAGTACTAATCCATCTTGTACTCTCAACTTGGACAAAATTTGGAAATTGAAATCCATTTCTTCCTTCAACATACCTTCAATCCAGCGAGTTGTCAAATACAATCCAACCTTAGGCACAAACGTGGCCATATTAGGTAAAATTCACTAGTTCTTTTGTAAAATGCACCACATATGGATTAAGCAATGAATAGTTAAGATCAGATGCAAAACTTGGCTTAAGCAGCCTAATTACTATGTAAACAAAAGCGAAATATGATTCGAAATTTCTGCTATATTTTGAAATGAATGAGAATGTTTTCGACGACGTTTGTCTTTTCTATCAGGCTCATGTTCTCCTTGCTCTACGACTGAAGAGAAACGAACCTGATTTGTACGGGAAGGACCTGAACCTCGAACGTGATTCCTGGAGAGATTGGGACTGTTGAAGGCACAGCGATTTGCTGCGCGCCATGGCTGGCGGAGGTTGCGGTCGTGGACGACTTAACATGGTTCCCGCCATTTTTTCCGAGGAGAGAAAGAGTTGCAGACTGACAGAGACAGAAGAAGGAGAGGTGGATAAGGAATTGATGGCAGTAGGATTGTTGCCGGAGAAGCACCTGCATCATGCACATGATTTGATCCAAAACTCACAAACGGAACCACAGGAAACTTCGGCGTTACTCCCAACCCCTAATTCGGAATTTGATCACTTGGTGAATTGCTCCTAAATTACTTGACAGGAAATTCCGCTGAAACTGCATATTGGAGAAGTTCCACCACCATATTGGCGACATTGGATTTCCTAGTCCTTTCATTTCTTACAACTTTCTGGTGTTACCACTGACCACACCCCCCAAGACAACTCGTTAATTCTAGTAAAACCAAACAAACAAAAGCCTATGTCTTAACAAGGCCCAAACAAAAGCCTATGTCTTAACTTCATGTCATTGACTTATACGATGATACTTGGTGTGCCAGGATGTGTTTTCACGATGATACGTGGTGTGCCAGCATGTGTTTTAGGTTTGAAGGAGCAAAGAGAATATTCAACAAATAGTCTTAAGGACCAGGATCTTCTATAAAATTAAAATTAAAAAATATAAAAGATCATTCATTCATACGTAGCATAGTCCAAGTGAACCACTTAAAGCATCGCAAAAATAGATGTCAAATATAAAATGTCAAAGTTTTATTTGATGGCAGATGTGGCTAATTGAATACAAATGTTAAGTCTTATTATTTTCTGATTGATGTGCCAAATATTTATTTATTATTATATTGAGGGTCCATATGTGACATCCCACATCGCCTAGGGGAGTGATCCTTAAATGTATATTCCAATCCTTACCTAGCACGAGGCCTTTTGGGAGCTCACTGGCTTCGGGTTCCGTCGGAACTCCGAAGTTAAGCGAGAAAGGGGCTAGAGCAATCCCATGATGGGTGACCCACTGGGAAGTTGCTTGTGAGTTCCCAAAAACAAAACCGTGAGGGAATGGTAAGCCCAAAGCGGACAATATCGTGCTACGGTGGTGGAGTGGGCCCGGGAAGTGATTCGCCCCGGGCCGGGATGTGACACCATAGCTACATTTTAAAATATTATTTACACTAAGGAGTAGAGGGTGGGTTTAGCCTCACTATAGACTAGCAATAATGTGGTTCAAATTCGACTTTGGCGAGAATCGAACTAAGACCTCTCACTTACAAGTGAAAAGAAATATCACTAGACTATAGCACTAAGTGGCAAGGCCCATAGCTACATTATCTATTACAAAATAATTAAAATTGAATTTAATATTTATTCTATTGATTGTCATGGGATCCATGCATTAAAAAAATTAAATTAATTATATTTGACTCATTTTTTGTTTTGTGTCAAAAAATACAGTTAAAAAGTAAGGAATCAAATGATTCGGCTGTCACATCATATATTACGTATTCATTGGTCAACTAGAGACATATCAATCATGTCGTTCGCTTATATGATGATACATAGTGTCCCAGCATGTGTAAAAAAAAGATCATTCATACATAGCATAGTCCAAGTGAACCACTTAGAGTATCTCCAAATAATATGTCAAAATTTTATTTATTCTTTTTTTATTGGTATTTATTTATTATTATATTGAGGGCCTATAGCTACATTAACTATTAGAAAATAATTAAAATTGATTTTAATATTTATTCTATAGGTTGTCAATGGAATCCATGCATTAAAAATTTAAATTAATTAATTATAATTGACTCTGTTTTTTGTTTTGTGTTAAAAAAATACAATTAAAAAGTAAGGAGTCAAATGACTCGGTTACCACATTATATATTACGTATTCATTGGTGAACACTTAATGTCTTTTGGTTCCTTTTGACATGGTCTTCAAATCTTTAGTGAAATGTGACCGGCCATCATATTGGCAAATAAATGTATTCCTAGGCTTAATGCACGAAAACAGTGGAAAATTAGCTCAACGAGTACTAAAAAGGGTGCAAACGGCCGCGGGACTCCTGCTGGTAACGTGAAGCTTAAAAAATGAAGCCCATTCCTTTGAAATCCCTCGCGTGAAAACTGAAAGCCATGCAAATTTCATCCTGGGGAAGTTTTAAAACCTGATATGTATATGCTAAAAAATGACGTGCCAAATATGAACCCTTAGATATTGTTGGTGAAGTGAAGTGAAGTGGAACCAAGCAAAAACAAAGAAAATGGATGATATCGGATAAGGGCGGGGAGGGGCCAGCGCCTGCGGCTACAATATTATACATATCATATCATCGTTTCCTTCTTTCTCCTCTTAAACATATGGCTACCGCTCCTTTAACTTCTCCAATACCTTCCTCTCTCGCCTCCTCCAAATGCCAACCGCCGCCACTTCTCTCGCCTTCTCCTCCGAATTCACTTCCATTACTTCCCAGTCAAAAACGAAGGGAGTTGCTGCTGAAAGCAGGGCTTGGTCTGCTTCCTCTGGCTCTGGTTGAAACAATACTGAAAGTGCCTTCCGCAGAAGCTAAGGATGCGGTGGTGGGCTCCTATCTCCCGCCCTCACCTTCCGATTCTTCCTTCGTCGTCTTCAAAGCCACTCCTAAAGACACTCCCGCCCTTCGCGCTGGTACTCTCTTCACTTTTATTTCATGTTTCATTAAATTTTTTTTCTTTATCGGTAACACTCGAATGCTAACCAGTTGGTAACCGATTGAGTCGACTCCGCAATATTTCTCATGATCTGAATGGATGATTTTGATCTTGCGGAACTACATTTTGATTACTGCTTAAGTACCTACCGACCACGTTTGAATGTGTCTGGCTTTAGCATTACCATGCTTCGAGTAGAATTGCGGATAAATTTTAAAAGAATTTCCAAATTCATAAGCACAGTTTTCACTGAGTGGAGAGAGCATCCTTCAATTACAGAAGACTTCGTGGTTCAAACTTCTGAGATCTTACACTGTTTGGAGTGCAAAAGTAAGGAGCATTTTGTATAACTTCGGAGAGAACTGGAAAAGTGGCGAAAATAGTGATGTCCGGAAAGGGGAAGGGAGTATTAGGAGGTATCCCGATAGGTACATGGTGATGTTCGCGTCATATTTTGAGGGCTGGTTTGAGTTGAAGAAAATCGACAGCTCCTTAGGTGAGGTACTTTATTTTTGTTTACAAAATTGAAGAACAACAATGACATGTTAACAAGAGTTTTAACATATCAGGTGAAGTAGTCCAAGAAACATGTACATTCCAAATATGTACAAATTGGTTACACAGTGTTGGATGTTCGACTGTTTGTGCATAATCTCTATTTATGCAGAAGCTAGTCTCAACCAACGGAAACGGGCTCCTATTTATGTGTCTACAGAAAGTTGGGGCTGAGCAGGGTAGAGTTGTTGTGAAAGGGAAAATTTATGTCAGCGTCCATGAAGTAAGAGGTAAAGAGAATGTTCAGGAGCAGAAAATCGGCTCTTCCTGCAAAGACATGCTAAATAAGGGAGAAGGGAAAACCATCGAGTTTCAGAACTTGACTTTCAAACACTCTTAAGAAGAGTGAAGTGCGCTACTTCGTAAAATGACAGTTTTTGGATATTAATACGGACTGAAAGAAAGCAAAAGGAGTAGAGTTTCTTGAAGCTGGAGTTCAAGTGATGTTTGGTCTGTCCATAGAAAGTTGGTTTTTTGGTATGTAGTTACTGAGTTCATTTCATTTTTGACCTCCATAGCTTCGATCCTGTGCAGATTTCAGCATTTTGAGTTTGTTATTGGTCGTTGCATTTTATCTGGATGACATTCTATGTTACCTACAAAGATGAAAGAAAATAATAGCAGTAATTCTTTAAGCTCATCATGTTTTCGTCAATAACATGTTTTTCGTTATGTATGTACTGATGATACTTGAAACTTGGTTCTTTGCAGGAAATGTGGAGCCCTACCAGTTCATCATTCCCCCAACCTGGAAACAGATGCGCGTAGCAAACATTTTATCTGGTAATTACTGCCAACCAAAATGCGCAGAGCCGTGGGTGGAGGTAAAATTTGAAGACGAAAAACAGGGAAAACTTCAGGTTGTGGCTTCACCTTTGATACGCCTGACCAATAAACCGAACGCAACAATTGAAGACATTGGAAACCCCGAGAAGGTAATTGCTTCCCTTGGCCCTTTCGTCACTGGAAACACATACGATCCAGATGAGCTCCTTGAGACTACAGTTGAGAAGCATGGTGATTTGACGGTATACAATCTCTCTTGAAGTAAAATACTTTTCAAGTTTTTTCCTCTTATCCACCTTCATTCACAACTAAAGTCAAGCTCAACATGAATTCAATCTTTCCTTTCGTATGCAGTACTACAAGTATGCGCTCGAGACCCCGTTTGCTCTCACAGGTTCTCACAATCTTGCAGTGGCAACAGCAAAGGGAAACACTGTTGTATTATTTGTGGTAAGTGCAAGTGAGAAACAATGGCAAGCAGCTCAGAAGACGCTAAAAGCCATGCTCGATTCATTTCAAGTGTAGGTCAATCACTGCTAAATGAAATCGAAAAGAAACTTGTTTTGGCATGGAGAGAAAAATTGTAGAGTTCGTATCGGGTCTGTTTATTATTTCAGAAATGATCAAATGTTCCTTTCGAAAAATTAAAATTGCAACCCTTCTCCTTCGATATTCAATGCCCTGTAACTTGTAGATGCGTAGAACGTAGAAGGATTTGGTATAATTATACATTTATGGTAAGGGAATTTATCCTATTTTCTAAGCTTGTCCGTAACCAAGGAAATAATACAAGAGCTTAAGGTAAATCCTTCGATGTTTTAGTACATCGATATTTTTACATTAAGGGAATAGGAGTTTGGCTAAGCCATACAATGAGCAGCCTAATTTGGTATCGAATTCGTCATTCATGAGATTCGAACCTAAGACCTCTCACTTTCAAATAAAGAGAAATATCACCAGATCATAGTACTGAGTAACAACGTTTTCTTTGTTTTAATTAAATTTTTATATAATATATAAATAAGTGTGCACTTGCATTTAAAGGAAATATATAATTGTAAAATAGAATTATATATCAATTATAAAGTACTATAACATATTGAAAATATTGGAATTCATAAAATGAGAGTTTATTCAAGTAAACAAGTTGCTCACAATTTATTGAAAAATAAAATGCAAACTAAAAGTTATTTATTTAATATTTAAAGAGAGTCGGGCTCCTGAACCATTTTTTTTTAAAATAAAATATATAAAAACCCACAAAAAACCGTCTAACCTGCCTAAACCCATTTAGTCGTCTTATGTCCACCTAGGTGGCTAGGCACCCTTTCTGGTTTCTTTTAAACGTCTAGGCATTAGAGCCCCGTGCCCATCTCTTCCCTCCCAAACCCTAATGCTGCAAGCCTCCTAGCCATCAGCCCTTAGTTTCGGCTTAGGGTTGGCGGCTTGCCTGCCTTCCACCCTTTCGTGTCTCCTAGTTCTCCTCCCTTTTTGCATCATTGCTCTCTGACCATCTTCCCCCTTCCCCTTTTTTCCTCTTGACCCTTCCCACTTCTGCATCCTAGCCCTTCTTCCTCTCCTACCATCTTGCCCCTTGTCCCTTGCTCATTTTCTTTGCTTCCCCTTTTTTCCCTCCGACTATTCTGTCCTGCTTCCCTACGTTTTTTTGCCTTCTGCTTAACCCCTTTTTAGGTCTTTAATTTCTAATTTCCTTGAGCTTGAGCTTTGTCTCAACCTCCCTGGGCTTGTCTCATATTTGGGCTTTCATGTCCCTTTTTACCTCCAATGTTTCTCCCTGTCGTCAATCTTCCACCGCCGACCTTTGCTCCTCAGTCCCTCATGTATCTCTCTTTGACAGTGGGTGGCTCGCTCACCCCCATTTTCCCATTCATTCAGTTTTTTCGTGGGTTCTTCCTCTTGGTTGGTGGGTTCTTCATCTTGGTGATGGTGTCAGATTAGCAACGGCGGCTCAACATGTGTGGTGGAGTCTGCATCCTTCCAAATCTAGGAATTTTGTTGTGGGCTTGCTATTTTTGAGCTTTTCGGTTGTATTTACTTTTAATTATGCTTGTATTTGGATTGCCTTTGGGCTTTCTATTTTTTGTATTAGTTTTTTAATTAATAAAAGTTATTTGTTTGAAAAGAAAAAATGCAAACCGTCTATAGATTATAGTTGCAGGGCCTTTTAAAACACTGTTTATGACTATCCCATTTATTCATTATTTTTCAATTAAAAACATACACTGTAAGGTTAATATTAGGGATATTTGACTTAAAAATATGTTCAAATAAGTTTTTAATACTTTTAAGTAACTAATTTTTTTTTTTTTTTTTTTGCTGAAGTCAACCCGTTTAATTACTCAGCTCAAGCTCGGGCATGTCTTAATGGGCTAGGGCCGTGGCCTGGCCTAGGCTTACTATTTTATTAAGTGGGTCAGCCCAAGCACGACCTAAGTCTATGTGGGCTGAATTAAAATGGGCTGGGCCGAGCCAGGTTGGCCCGTTTAACACCTCTAGTGAACAAGAGAGAATCTCTTTAATCTTCTTACCCAAAAAAAAAAAATCTTTAGAAAAAAGAACTCACTTTGATAACCCATCATAGGGGTGCAGCCTGGGTTGGCCCAATCCAAACCCGTCCATGTCCAACCCAATTTTAAACACAAACAAGTAATTTTTTTTTAGTTATAACCCGTCGGAACCCAACTCAATTTCAACCCGTTCATTGATTGGGTTGAGTTGGGTTAATCATTTGCCCGTCTATCCCCAACCCAACCCAATCCGATTAACTAAACTCAATCTAACTAGATTGTAAATTTGTAACCCATACCAATTAATTCTCATACTACACCCAAGTGGGCTAAGTCCAAAAACCAATGCCCTTTTTAATAATTTTTTTTTTAATAAATTACCCTTTATAATTACTTAAGCTTTTAGGGAATAAGAGACTTTGATTAGTCAGTCCATATTCGTAGTCTCTAAATCCTAAAGCTTTATAGTAGATTGTTAGTCTCCAAAACCTAAATTCTTTGTGTCTCGAAGCAATTGCTCAGCAACTTTGATTGATTTATGATATTAAAGTTAACTAGCTTTGATGCTACTTGGCTTAATTTGTTTAAGAATTTTTGGAAACTAAGTTGTTGTAGGATTAAACTCGAGATAGTTGGGCAAACCGAACCCAACCCAAATAAACCCGAACCCAATTAAACTCGAGCCCAAATGAACTCGAATGAAACCCAACTCAAACCCGAGTCCGAATTGTAAAAGTTGGTTTAGGATTGGATTGACCTTCCAACCCACCCGAGTTGCACCCTAACCCATCGTGAGGATAAGCCCACCCCCTCCCCTTAGTGTAGATAATACTGTTTGTTAAATAAATGAAAGAAAGAGAACTATCACTAACAAATGATGCATTTTGTTAATACGTGACAAATATCTATTGAACGGCAACACAACTGAAACCATATCTTAGTTGCAAGAGAAATCACTTCTTACTTATACCAGCTCTCAAATTGAACCAAAAAAAGTTTGAGAAAGAAACCAAAAAGAAACTGTAAACACGAAGAGTTCCTGAAACAAGAAACAAGAATACTGTGTACAAAATATATTTTTTGTGTTTAATGATTTTGGGGTTACAATCTCTTTGTAATTTGATCCTCTGATTCTATCTTCGTAGGGTGTAGGTTTGTGGATGAGCTGTTGATCCAAAGGGCCGTCGGGGCTTGATCTAGGGATGAACAGTTGATGAACGGATCTTCTAGGGCTTTTGAGCTTGATCTTGAATACTGGGTGTATGGATTTCTTCAAGGGGGCCGTCGGAGCTTGATCTTGAGGGTTGATGGATGAGCGGATCTTCAAGGGCTTTTGGGCCTAATCTTGAAGACTGAGTGTATGGATTTCTTCAAGAGGCCGTCGGGGCTTGATCTTGAGGGTTGATGGATGAGCGGATCTTCAAGGGCTTTTGGGCCTAATCTTGAAGACTGATTGGATGTGTGGATTTGTTGAGGTTGTTGATCCAAAGGGCCGTTGGGGCTTGATCTTAGGACGAACGGATGATGAACACTTTCTTCAAGGGGCCGTCGGGGCTTGATCTTGAGTCGGCGGAAGTTCTTCAAGGGCCGTTGGGGCTTGACCTTGAAGGAGGGTTTGACGAAGAACGAAGAGTGTTTTCTTGATCCTTCGGGATTTGCTTGAGAGCTTTAGAGTTTCAAGGCTTCAAGGTTTTGGTGTGATGTAAATTCCCTTCTTTCTTTCTTTCTTCCTTTCTTTCTTTCTTTCTTTTCTCCCTCTAAATGAATGCCTTGGCTTCCTATTTATAGAATTTCAAAACTTGATTTTTGGATTTAAATAATCAGATGAAATAAATCATTTCTGCCAAGTAATGACACGTGTCCTATTTGATGACTTTTCCAATTTATTTCGATTTTTCATTGAGTCACACGCTACATGTAAAATTTATGTGACACGTGAGTGTTGAAATTTTAATTATTGGTCAACATTCATTTCACCGAAATTTCGATGTCCACAAATGCCCCCACTTCAAGGCGCGTCGTAGACATGTGCTTGTCACGTGTAGAAGATGCGTTTTGAAGTCCCTTAATGTAGATGTCAACCCAAGGGCCGTCGAGGCTTGATCTTGAATTGAGCTGGAAATTTCTTCAAGGGCCATCGAGGCTTGATCTTGAGTTCGACTGGAAGATTTTCTGGTTTCCTCCAATCGTTGATTTTCCACAAGCTTAATCTTGAACTGGGCTGGAAGATTCTTTTGGTCTCCTCCGAAGGTCTGAACTTACTCCTTTTATCTGGAGTTGAATTTGATTCAAGGGTGGTGAACACTTGATTTTGAATCGGACTTGTGATTTCTTCAAGGGCCATTGAGGCTTGATCTTGAACTGGGCTGGAGGATTCTTCTGGTCTCCTCCGCTCGTTGATTTTCCTTTGTGCTACTCTTGAACTGGGCAGCAGGATTCTTTTGGTCTCCCCCCGAAGGTCTACGAGCGGTTTCAGGATATGGCAGGCAAGTACGAAGTGGAGGTGCTGACCTGTTTCTTTGTTCAATCTTTCCAATTCGTATTGAATACGAATCGGAAAGATTGAAGTTTCCTTGTCCCTTCTCTGGCAGTGTATCAACCGTTGAAGATGACTACTCGAGAGCAATACTAGGTAAGCAATCAGGAATAGGTTCCAGGTAGTCGGTTCCAGATCGGAAGACTGACTCCAAGTGCCGGCTGATTGCTTCTTTCACTTTGCCATGCGAGTAAGAACAAGGACAAAGGAAAAGACAGGGAAAAAGCATGATATGAGATACCTTTACTTTCGAAGAAGCAGCGAATGAATCAACACATATATTTGTTGTGCTTGTCTCCACATGCTTCGATGTATCATTTTCACTTGCCTTACTTGCTCCCCTTTGCAGAAGTGGTATTTCCTTATGCAGGTTTAGCATCTTCTCTTGTAGTATTTGTCCTCCGATGCAGGAGTTGAATGCAACCTTTGCATTTAAATGGTGCTTCACTTCTTGGTGGCAACTGGTTTGAGTGGAGGTTCCGACATATTGCTTTCTCTGTCCTTGTCTTGGCAGGTGAGAACAAGGGCAAAGGAAAAGATAGGGAAAAAGCATGATATGAGATACCTTTGCTTTCGCCCTTGATGATATGAGATACCTTTGCTTTTGAAGAAGCGGTGAATGAATCAGCACATGATTCAATCTATCGTTTCCTCCTGGGTCATCTGTACTCCAGACATCTGGTATCTTCAAAGGTTGAATAGGTTTTCTCAAAGGAAGAAGAAGAATTGTGTATTTCGAGAGGCTTTGCTGGGAGTGCGCCCTCAAAGGTGAGGAAGAGTTGGGCATTTTCTTCAGGTCTGCCTTGCCATAAAAGACGAAGGTCGACACATATAGGGATTTCTTAATAGCAAGTGGTGGTACCGTTCTTTTACCCTTGTCGACAAACGTCTCTTCGATATCTGAACGACGCCTCTTCGATTTCTGAACGACGCCTCTTCGATTTCTGAACGAGCGCCACTTTTGACAAAGTTGCACGCGTTTTCTGAAAAGCAGAGAAAGCGTCGCCGAACTTTGCGCTTGTCGGCTAAAGACGTGTAGTTGCGATGATGGCCTCCACGTGTTCTCGACTTTGTCAGATATCTTTTGACAAAGTTGAACGCATTTTCTGAAAAGCCACGAACGCGTCGCCGAACTTCACGCAGGAAAATCCGGATTTTTGAATCGGTGGTCGTGTCGCTTGGCTTTTTACAGAGGTATCGATCACTCCAACATACACACTCTGAAAATTGCCCATTCTTGAAAATCGTCTCCGGCCTTTTGAGAATTATCTTCATCCACCCATTCTCTCTGAACACCTTTGAAAAAAATGACTAACTCATCGAACATTTGCTTAGATTTGAGTCTCAGCAGCGATCCGGTTGCACCCGGTCAAGGTAATGTATGGCGCCCTTCTTTTTTATCTTCTAACGGTCCTCTTACAGGTGAAGACTCCGTGATGCAGGACGCCACAACAGCTACAATAGTAGCTAGGAACCTCCTCACTCCAAAAGATAGTAGGCTGCTGTCAGGACGGTCCGATGAGTTGGCCGTTCAAGAGTCCCTCGCTCTCAGCGTTCAGTGTGCAGGCTCTGTGTCCAACATGGGCCAACGCCTACTTGCTCGCTCCCGTCAGGTTGAATCGTTGATGGCAGAGGTGGAAAGTCTCAAGCAAGAGATCAAGCAGCTGAAGTATGAGAATAGAAGTTTGCACGTGCTTACAAACAACTATTCGACGGGCATGAAGAGGAAGCTTGATGAGCTGCAAGAATCTGAAGGTCGGATTCAAAGTGACCGTCAAAGGTTTTCGTCTTTCCTCCAGAGGCACCTTTTTCCTGGGTCATCTAGCGTTCCACCCAGTATTGAGGCCTGGAATGCTCTAGCTTCAATGCCTCCCGCTCCGATGCCTTCCGCTTCTAGAGTTTTGCCAAGTAATGGGGCTTCACGTGAACATCCTTTGTGAAAGCTCCATCTTTTTTTTTTTTTTTTTTTTTTTTTTTTTTTTTTTGTAAACACTTGTAATTTCTTGGAGATTAATGGATATACTTTATTTTATTCAGTGTATTGTGTTAAATACAAATAAAACATATACATCACTAAGTTTTTTTTTTTCTCCTTCGGTGGCGCTGATCCACCAAAGTTTTTTTTTTTTTTTTTTTTTTTTTTTTTTTTTTTTTTTTTCTTCCTTCGGTGGTGCTGATCCACCAAAGTTTTTTTTTTTTTTTTTTTTTTTTTTTTTCTCTTTTTTTTTTTTTTTTTCCTTCGGTGGTGCTGATGTTGATCCACCAAAGTTTTTTTTTTTTTTTTTTTTTCTTTTTTTTTTTTATTTTTTATGTTGGAAAGTGGCCAACTTGGCTATGCTTTCAGCTAGACAACAATTGCAAATGCTTTTGGCTATAAAAAATTATAAAGGAAGAAAAGGAGAAACATTTTCCTTGTTTTAGGGAGGAAAAACAGGAAAGTGTTTTTGTTTTTTTCTTCCACATCCGTTGGTTTAAATAGCCTTTGAAGCAAAGGAAAAAAAAAGTGAAGATAGCTCATTTCGGTTTTGGAGAAAATAGAGAAGAAGAGAGAGCTCAATACTCTGCTGAGAAAAAGAAAAAAAAAAAAAAAAAAACTGCAAATAGAGAAGAGAAGCTGCTGCTTCATTTGGTTAGTAATCATCTACCAAAGTAGTTGTTTTTTGTAATAGCTTTGAGCTATATGTATAGAGAAGAAATTATTCATTATATTTCTTCCTCTATTTGTTTCTTTGGTGTGTGAGAGCTTTTGGGTGTATTGGGTTATTTGGGCTGTGAGATTACCAACACTTTGTAAACTCCCATTTGGTTGATAGTGGATTATTGGGTGAACTCCTACTGCTCCAAGGACGTACTCCAGTTACACTGACTGTGGAGGAACCTCGTTAAAATTTTTGTGTCTTTTATATTTTGTTCTTGCATATTTTTTTTTTTTTTTTTTTTTTTTTTTTTTTTTTTTTTTTTTTTTTTTTTTTTTTTTTTATTTTTTATGTTGGAAAGTGGCCAACTTGGCTATGCTTTCAGCTAGACAACAATTGCAAATGCTTTTGGCTATAAAAAATTATAAAGGAAGAAAAGGAGAAACATTTTCCTTGTTTTAGGGAGGAAAAACAGGAAAGTGTTTTTGTTTTTTTCTTCCACATCCGTTGGTTTAAATAGCCTTTGAAGCAAAGGAAAAAAAAAGTGAAGATAGCTCATTTCGGTTTTGGAGAAAATAGAGAAGAAGAGAGAGCTCAATACTCTGCTGAGAAAAAGAAAAAAAAAAAAAAAAAAAAACTGCAAATAGAGAAGAGAAGCTGCTGCTTCATTTGGTTAGTAATCATCTACCAAAGTAGTTGTTTTTTGTAATAGCTTTGAGCTATATGTATAGAGAAGAAATTATTCATTATATTTCTTCCTCTATTTGTTTCTTTGGTGTGTGAGAGCTTTTGGGTGTATTGGGTTATTTGGGCTGTGAGATTACCAACACTTTGTAAACTCCCATTTGGTTGATAGTGGATTATTGGGTGAACTCCTACTGCTCCAAGGACGTACTCCAGTTACACTGACTGTGGAGGAACCTCGTTAAAATTTTTGTGTCTTTTATATTTTGTTCTTGCATATTTTTTTTTTTTTTTTTTTTTTTTTTTTTTTTTTTGTGTTTTTTTTTTTTGTTTTTTTTATTATATATATATATATATATATATATATTTTATTAATTTTTTTTTATATGGTGATCTGCAAGGCTGAGGCTGCCAAATCGACGAAGAACCCAGGAACGCGTAAATTGGTGGTGTAGAAAGAGTGGTGTTGTGCAAAGATTGCAAAGGGATTTTTGCTGTGTAATGCCTTTTGGTCACAGTCTTCCCTTGGTAGTGACGTTGCCGTGCCTCTTGCCGCTGCTTGGAGCTTGTTGCAGTGTGTCACTTTTACCGTGTGGGGTTATGCAAAAGACTGCAGCGAGTTTATGCTGTGTAGTGCCTTTTGATCATAATTTTCCTCGGTGGTGACGTTGTTGTGCCTCTTGTTGCTGCTTGCTGCACCGTCATCGCTGCACACCATTGCACTGTCTGTTGTCCTGCTGTTCAAGTTTTGTGGCCGTTTTTTTTTTTTTTTTTTTTTTTTTTTTTTTTTTTTTTTTGCGGTCATGGTATTTTTCAAATGTTTTAAGAGCAACACCATTACCATTCTTGCGAAGGAAAATGATTCGCAAGATAGGGGAACAACTCTGAAGATTTACGCCCCACTCACTGGCCTTAAGGCGCTTGCTCTTCCTACAAAAGACAACTCCATGCATATTAAGTCGTGGTCTTCTGAAGTATCTTGGAAGGTGGCAAACTTTGTTCGATCAAATACGAAGAGGGAGGCGTGCACACCGGGGATTCTTATCTTGAACCCTTCACACCATGCTCATGACAGTCATCCGGCTTCGTTTAAGCTTCTCGGAGATCACATCCGCAGCGGAGCTATGGCTTGGAATGATGCCTTGTCGACTACCGGAGAAGCTGTTTTTGATGAGTCTTATTGGGAGTGGCTTGAAGATGTCTTGGGCCGATCTAAACATGTGCTTACTAGCATGGGCCTTTACCATGCCGTGTACGCATCTTTGTTTAGTTATGATCTCCATCATTCTGTCCTTCATGCGTTCTTCGAGCATTGGTGTTCAGCGACTAACACGCTTCATACAGCTCAAGGAGAGATGTCAATTTCACTTTGGGATCTCCACAAGATAGGGGGATTGCCAATCCAAGGTAAGTTTTATGACGAGGTCGTTCCTAGTGCGGAGGAACTTTCTCTCTGCAATACCCGAGGATTGCCTGCGAGTTGTCGCTGTTTATTTTGGGCATATCACAAGCTTTTCCAAGATGCTCGAAGTAAATCAGGCGTGAAGATTTCTTCATGGATCCGCTTCTGGTATTGGGAGGACACAAGGTACAAGAAGTCCTCGAAGAGAAGAAGTTGCAACAAAACCACTAAGCCAAAGGGAGACTCATATCCATCTGGTGCCATTGGTTCAGCTAGGCGCCGTTCCCCTGCCGAGTTGAGAGCGTTTGAGGACCTTGGCATAGCATCAGAGCATGTGGAAGAATCTTACCTAGCTGCTTTCTTAGCTTGTTGGCTTTGTAAGTTTGTTTTTCCAATCGGCGACGTCAACTTTGTTCGTCCTGGGGTTTTCAAAGTTGCTAGCAAGATGGCTGCAGGTGAATCTTTCAGTCTTGCTATCCCGGTTTTGGCCAATATTTATAATGGCTTGAGTGTTGTTTCGAACTCAGCAAACACTGAAGATCGTGCCGCGGTTCTTCCCTACCATTATGTGTATGGTTGGTTGGGTGAGTACTTCGGTACTCATTTTTTTTCTTCAACTCTAAACAAGTCAGGGCCTTTGATGACGAAGCATTCTGGCGTGCTTTCTTCGAAGAGCCTCGATGATTCCCAGGCGCAAGCACTGTTTAGAAGCTGCGAAGGCTTGAAGATGGACTATCTGGCGAGAGTTGGCTCGGTGCGGCGATGCATCATGGACGATTCGCATCTTCGCTTCTCAGACTTATCTTACCTTGTAAGTCTTCGCTCAGGGTATGTTTCTTTGCGGCAAGAAGATCGATGCATTGTTCAGCCGTATAGTCCCCACCGTTTCAGCAGGCAATTTGGTTTTGTCCAACATGTGCCAGGCAAGCTGAAGGAAAAAAACCAATTAGACTCCTTGCAAGCCGTGTATATGCATTGGGAGTCTTGTACCCGTGCATGTACAAATGCTTCTATCACCCTGCCGGCAAAAGACGAGTTCAAGAGTAGTCCAGTAACCCGTGCTTACATAAGTTGGTGGTCAAAGGTATATTATGAGAATTCGGGGATGGCAAGTGGTACCAATTCTTCTCATTCACACCTCAATGTATTGAAGGATGGGTGTTCTGTGGTTCCTACACAACTGATATCTTTTGATTGCGCGAGTGCTGCTACTTTGCAAGATAGACCAGTGGTTTTAGTCCCTCAATGCCCACGCTTGTCTTCTCAACATTTGGATGTATCTGAAGAGGCCGGTGATGAAGTTGATTCGCACGAAGATGGACTTGTTTTGCGGCAGGGTCAACAAGTTTTAAACAAGCGACGTCTTGAAGGCGCTCAGGCTGATAGCGATGTCAATTTTCGTCATAAGAAGAAAGAAGTGTTTAGGCTCCCTCAACTCGATGGTAGTGTGTCGTTTGAGAAAGACGTATGCATCTTCTTCTCTCTTATGACTTCTTCTGCTTTCATTGTTCTAGCTTTTGTTTCTAACAGCTTTCTTTGTTTTCTTTAGGTTGGGCCTTCTTGTTCTTTTGACTTGGCGACCACAGGTATTTATTCTTATACGGAGATGCTATTTGGAGGCGACCTACCCACAGGCGAGGAGATTGGGGATCCACCTGGTACAGAGCTTATCCCAAGTTCGTCAAGTTTCCCAAGTTTGCCGTGTGTAGGTGGAGGCATGCAAGATCCCGTCATGCATTCTACACCTTTGCCAGCTAGCTCTGAGATCTCTCTGAGAGGGCCAAACCTTAGTGGTACTGAGCAGCTTATTCATCGCATCAATCTTCGTGCGGCAATGGATATCAAGAGCCATATTGAGGGGAGGATTTTGAAATGCCCGTCGGAGGACCTTGCGTTGCTTAAAGAGGACTTGTCGAAACTTATTTCTGCAATTGACAATCTTAACATTGATTCTTCATCCTTGAAGATCAAGATCGCCGAAATTATGGCCGCCTCAACTGAGTATTCTTCCTTGCGTGTTATTTCCTCGAAGAAGTTGAGTCCAGATGTTAGAGCTCACCAACTTGCTGCAATAGACTTGTCACTAACCCAAGCCCGGTCTTCTCAGCAAGCTGCTTCGGGAGATTATCAATCTACAGAGACTTCTTTAGCTTCTGTCCGGGTACATCTAGATACGTTGATGCGAGAACAAGAACAGCTTGGCATCGAGGCATCAAAACTTGAAAGTGTTCTCGGGGAGCAGGGAGCTACACTTTCTCAATGCCAAGAGGAGATTTCACGCCTAGAACAAGAGAAAGACATGGCTATGGAGTTGCCCATCCTGTCTCTCACTGAGGTAGAGACTTTGAAGGCTTTGGAAGGCTTGCTTGAAGACCGCCTCCTTAGTTTTAGGGACATAGTTTTCAAGTAGTGTCTTCCGCCCTTTTTCTTTTGTAATCAGACTTTTTCCTTCAAAGAAATAAAATGTTTGCATTCTTGAATTTGCTCTTTATTCTTCAAAGCGTTTTTTTTTTTTTTTTTTTTTTTTTTTTTTTTTTTTTTTTTTTGAGATGTGACTGTACTTGAAGTTTTGAAGTTTCAAGTTGCCTACGTACCCTTGGTTGAGGAGGGATCAAGTCATGACGTAGTTCAAATGAGTGATGGTTTTTTATGATGATTTTGCCGTACACAGTTTATGCTCTTGCGGGCCAGGAGCGTGGCGCGTTTGCTTTAGGGGTAGTAGCGCTTCAAAAATCTGCCGTTGATGGGGCCGATCTTCAACCCGTCTTCTGCCGTGATTAAGTAGGCGCCATTGGTGTAAATCTCTTGTATTACGTAGGGTCCATCCCATTTTGATGTGAACTTGCTTTTTGTCTTATGGGTTGTAATGATAGGCCTACGCAATGCCAGCACGAGATCTCCGGCTTGGAAAGACCTTGGGCGGACTTTCTTGTTGAATGCCTTGGCTAACCGTGCTTGGTAGCATTCCAAGTGTTGTTGAGCTTCGAGCCTTCTCTCATCCAGCGCTTCCAACTCCTGAAGGCGCAACTTTGCATTTTCTTCATCAGTCAAGCCTTCTTGTATAGCCATCCTTAGTGAGGGGATTTGACTTTCAAGCGGTAGAACAGCTTCTACGCCATATACGAGAGAATAAGGTGTAGCTTGGGTAGGAGTCCTATGTGTAGTCCTATATGCCCAAAGTGCTTCACTTATTCTTTCATGCCAGTCTCTCTTTGTTCGGCCGATTACCTTTTTCAGGAGGTTGCACAGCGTCTTGTTGAATGCTTCTGCGAGGCCGTTGGCCGGAGCATGATACATGGAAGACTTGTGCTGCTTGAACTTGTATTTGTCGCAAAGCTCATCCACGAGTCGGTTGGAAAACTGCTTTCCATTGTCCGTGATAATGTAGCGAGGCACCCCATATCGGTGGATGATATGCTCCTTGATGAAACGAACAACAGTTTCCTTTTTTACTTCCCTTAAAGGTATGGCTTCAGCCCACTTGGAGAAGTAATCTGTTGCAGCTAGGATGTAAGCTTCCCCTGCAGATGACTTTGGCGTAATTGGTCCTACAACGTCCAATCCCCATGCGTCGAACGGCCATGAAGCAACTGTAGGGTGTAATGGTTCAGGCGGTTGATGTATGAAGTTGGCGTGGAATTGGCAGGCTTGGCACCTTTTGGCGTGTTCCAGGCAGTCCTTCACCATGCTCGGCCAGTAGTAACCCATTCTTTTAAGCTGGAAATGTAGCTTTGGTCCAGATTGATGTGCCCCACACACACCTGAATGTGCTTCTTCCATGGCTTGATTAACTTCTTCCTCACCTAGGCATCTCAGGAGCAGTCCTTCAAAAGAGCGTCGGTAGAGTGTTCCTTTATAGTAAAGGAAGCGAGGTGCTCGTCGACGTATTTCGGAACGGTGTCTAAGATCATCGGGAAGCTTTCCGTGCTCTAAGTAGTCGATCAGCGGCTGTCTCCACTCTTCAGTATCGACTGGAAGTACTGAGATGACATTTGTATCATCTAGTGACATTTCATTAACGAGCGGAATCACCCATCTTTGGCAAACTGGCACGTCTGCAACTTCATCTTTTCCTAGTGTCATACTTGAGGCTAGATTGGCGAGAGCGTCTGCCATTTGATTTTCCTTTCTTGGCACATGTTCTAGTGTCACAGCTTCGAACCTTTGTAGCAGTTGGGTCGCTAGCCGGAAGTATGGGACGAGATCATCTTTCCTCACCTCATATTCAGTTAAGAGTTGATTGATTATGAGCTTGGAATCGCCATATACCTCAAGAGCTGTGATTTCCATGTTGATCGCCATTTGGAGCCCGATGATCAATGCTTGGTACTCAGCAACATTGTTGGAGCATAGCTCATTCAGTTGGAAGGAGTAAGGTAGTATGTGCCTTTGTGGTGACATAAATACTACTCCTGCCCCCGCTCCGTCTGCTCGTGCGGATCCGTCGAAGAACATCGTCCATGTCGGGAAGATGTCGATGTAGAACACCTCCTCGTCAGGCAAGTCGTCTGAGATTTTCCAATCAGCCGGGATTGGATGATCGGCAAGGAAGTCTGCTAGCGCTTGTCCCTTGACGGCTTTAGCTGGGACGTAGATGATCTCATATTGATTAAGAAGCAAAGCCCATTTAGCGAGTCGCCCTGTCAAGACTGGCTTAGTCATAACGTATTTGACAGGGTCGGCTTTAGCAACCAAGTGGATGGTGTAAGCATGCATGTAATGTCTGAGTTTCTGAATGGCAAACACCAAAGCGAGGCACATCTTTTCTATTGGGGAATAGTTCAACTCAGCGCCGGTGAGAGTTCGACTGAGGTAGTAAAGTGCTCCTTCTCTTTGGGATTCATTCTCTTGCGCCAAGAGTGCTCCGATTGAACTTTCCTGAGCAGCAATATACAATATGAGTGGTTTCCCGGGCACAGGTGCCCCCAGGACAGGTGGACTTGACAAATATTTCTTTATGCTTTCAAAAGCATTATGGCATGCTTTGTCCCACACGAATGGAACATCTTTCTTCATAAGGCGACTAAACGGTTGACAACGCCCTGCGAGGTTGGAGATGAAGCGTCTGATGAAGGCTAGCCGTCCTTGTAGACTTTTCAGCTCGTGCAGGTTTCTTGGCTCGGGCATGCTTTGAATAGCCTTGATCTTTGATTGGTCTACTTCAATACCACGGTGCTTGACGATGAAGCCGAGGAATTTTCCAGAGGTGACGCCAAACGCACACTTTAACGGGTTCATCTTGAGGTTGTATTTTCGCAGCCTTTCGAACACTATTCGCAGATCCTTCAAGTGTTCTGATCTTTTCTTCGTCTTAACCACCACATCATCTACGTAACATTCTACGTTTTTGTGTAGCATGTCATTGAAGATTTTCTGCATTGCGCGTTGATACGTAGCTCCAGCGTTCTTTAGACCAAAGGGCATTACCTTGTAGCAGTAGATACCTTTTGGAGTACGAAAGGCTGTTAGTTCCTCGTCTTCGAGGGCCATGCGAATTTGATTGTATCCAGAAGAGCCATCCATGAATGATAATGCCTCATGGCCAGTGGTTGCATCCACCATGATTTCAATGATTGGCAAGGGGAAGTCATCCTTTGGGCAAGCATCGTTGAGGTCCCGGAAGTCTACGCAAACACGTATTTGTCCTGATTTTTTAAGGACAATGACGATGTTGGAGATCCACTTGGGGTATTGCACTTCTCGAATAAAGCCTGCTTCGATTAGCTTGTCGATCTCGACCTCGATTTGTGGGATAAGCTCAGATCGATAGCGTCTTTGAGTTTGCTTTATCGGCCGTGTTCCAGGCCTGACCGCAAGATGATGAACAGCGATGATAGGGTCCAGGCCGGGCATTTCTTTGTAGGTCCAGGCAAAGACGTCTTTGTACTCTAACAACAGCTGATAATACTCCTCTATCTCGTCTGTACTTAATAATGCACTTACGAAGATAGGCTTTGGTTCCTTGCTTGTACCTAAGTTGAGTTCCTTGAGATCATCAATTGTGGCTTGTCCCCCATCTTCGAGCTGTGGTGGTGCAGCAGTGACATCTTCCTCGGGGATTTCGTCTTCTTTACCTTCTTGAACCGTGACGTGGAAAACATCTTGGATCTCCTCTTCGGTGCTGTCTTCTCGGGCTTGTCGGCATAAGGATTGTCTGGTGTTCTGGGAGAGGCGTTCCTCGCAATCTTCATAGGAAGGAGCCTTGACCGGGTAATTGAAGAAGTCTTCTGGGAAGAGGTCGCACATTGTGATGGGGATGGACGATCTTTGTGTCGAAATTTCATTATCTCCAATACTTTCACATTGTTCTGGAGGTTGACAGGAGCTGTTTTGCCCCCTTTTCGACTGATAAACTTGTGGACAAGATGGTTGCTGCTTGTCCAATTTCTTCGAAGCGATCTTCGAAATGCATTCCTCACAATCTTCATAACAAGGAGCCTTGATCGAGAAATTGAAGACATCTTCGAGGAAGAAAAGATCCCGCATGAACGATCTTTGTGTTGTAATTTCATCATCCTCAACATTTTCATGTAGCTTTGAAGGTTGACGGTAGCTGCTTTGCCCCCTTTCCGATTGGTGAACTTGTGGACAAGACATATGTTTCTCGTGCAGCTTCTTCGGAGTGACCTGAATCCATCCTTCATCTTCACTTGACTTGACTGACATGGTTTTGGAACATGCCCCCAGCGGTTGAGGTGAAGACTTTGAGTCGAAAGAGCCAGAAGTGACATCTTTCTTAGGGATTTCATCTTCAGTGCCGTTCTCTTGGGTTTGTTGGCATGAAGATTTGCCAGTGTGGACGATGATGCGCCTCCTTACCTTTAGTGGTCCTTTTGTGTCAACCTCTAGGATTGCTTGGCGCTTCATCCTTGAAGGAATCAAGCTTCGAACGTCGTCCTTTTCTCCTAACCCATTAAGCTTTTCTTCCTTTAGTGTTGTCTTCCTTTTTCCAAAAGGCTTCCCATTATCTTCAAACCTTTCTGAAGCTGATCGTCGCAGAGGAGAGATAACTGTGTTGCTTTGTTTCTTAGGCTTTAACAACCTTTCAAAAACAGAGCTTTGGGATGTCGGCGCGTTAAGCCTCTTGAAGACAGAGGTTCGGTCTTGACCACCAATGCGATTAAGCACTGAAGTTCTGGAGCTTGACTGGCTCATCCTATCGAAGACCGACGTCCGAGGGGAGGGTTTAGGCTCTTCTTGGTCTTGTTCAATGCTCATGCTGACATATTGAGTGCTAGTGTTTTTCGCTTGGCTTGAAATCATCACAGGTGCATTTGGTGTGAAACCAAGTCCGGCTTTGTTGTTGTCAACTCCGTAACCATGCTCCTTCAACTTCTTTTGAGTTTTGGTGAGGTTACGTTCTTCGTCATTGACAGTGTTTGAAACCTTCTTTCCAGCCACCGCAGAAGAAGCGAAGTCGTACCCGGCTTTTGACATGAGTTTGTAGGCGTTAGGGTCAAAACCTTCCTCGGTCCTCTTGGTTGGAAGAAAGCTTGATTCCACCTTCTTTGGTAGAGCTTTTATGAAGCCTTGTGGTAGTCTTGCGGCCTTAGCACCCCCTAGCTGTGTCAGAGGCAAAACTGCATTCGTCTTGAGCAACTTCACGTTATCCGTGTGCCACTGTGTGTCGGCTTTTCTAGTTTCGAATGGAGATTGACCATTCTTTCTTCTTGACATCGGGATATACCGGAATATGGGTGCGTTCGGTCCTTCTGACGGCATCCTACTCCCTTTGGTTGTTGCAGGTTTAGCAAACTCGTCATCATCTTTGCTTGAAGATGGCCCGGCCTGCTCTTTTTGTTTTTTAGGCATGGCTTGCCACTCCTGCTTTTTAGGTGCTGCTCTGCCCGTGGATTTGATCTCTTCCGGAAGGGCTTCGGGTACCGTCTCTTCATCCATGTAGAACTTGGCATCTGCAAAGTGTGATTCGGCTTCGGTGAATGGCTTGGTATCACCTTGGATCACCTTCACTCCTTCTCGGTAAAATTTTAGGCATTGGTGAAGGGTGGACGGCACTACCCCATTTGCGTGGATCCAAGGTCTTCCTAAGAGCAAGCTATAGGAAGTTCTTGCATCAATCACGTGGAATATCGTGCTTGATTTGAGCTCTCCCATGGTCATCTCTACTCGGATCATACCTATCGCCCTTTGTCCTCCTTGGTTAAAACCCTGGATCAGCAGACGGCTCAGGGATAGTTCATTCACCTTGATGCCGATTATGGTCATTGTTGATTTTGGCATGATGTTTATGGCTGACCCACCATCCACAAGCATGCGGTTGACTTTGTATTCCTTTATGTACCCGGAGACGAAGAGAGGACGGTTGTGAGGCTTTGATCCCAACAGTAGGTCTTCGTCAGTGAAGTTAATTACGTCATGGGTGGCACAACATGTGGCACATTCATGTGGCTGAAGCTTCGAGCCTTCGTCGTTACTTTCTTGCACTTCGTGGTCGTCGGGACCTGCCAAGACTGCTGCTAGTGCTCTTCGCATCTTTTTTGGCAATGGTAGCGCTTCCTCGATGCTAAAGTGTGTTGGCAGACCTTCTCCAGGTGTAAGGGTCTTTTCTACCTCAGTGGCAATAGCTTTGCCTTTTGAGGGCTCTTCTATTTCTACTTCAACCATGTGACAGGCCACGGTAGTGCACTGTTGGAAAAAGTCATTCGGGAAGTACTCACGCAAGGAAACGGGAATGCGTGGCTCCTGCTCCATAGGTTCCCTAGCATATGTTGTTTTATTATGCTTTATGTTTCTTTTAGGCTTCGCATTGTTGCGGCCGTGGTGATTTCTTCTTTGTTCCACCTTTGGCTGTATGACTTGTGGTCTTGGTTTCCTTGTCTTTTTGTAGGTTACCAATATCCATCCTTCTTCATCATCAGCATGTGTATCTTGGTCGCTTCTCTCCAGTGATGGTGTTGTAGGAGGTGCCGTGCAACTTAAGCATTCACGGGAACGGTCAGGTGTCATTTGGAGAGGCACAGGATTAAACGATCCAAACGCAATTGTAGTGGTATGCGTTGCGGCCGTGTCCTCAAGGTCGAGCTCAATTTGCCCTTGTTGTGCTAGCTTCATGATGAGTTCTTTGAGAACGAAGCACTTGCCAACAGGATGGCTCACAATACGATGATACTTGCAGTACCTAGGATCGTTTGTGCGATTCATTTCTTCAGGACGCTTGCATTCGGGTAGCTCAATCACCTTTTTTTCCAGCAAGTCATCTAACATGGCAGCCATGTCAGAGTCAGGAAAAGGGTACGTTTTCTGTTCCAACTCTCTCAAGGTGCTCTTGTATCTGTCTTGGGTGCGAGAAGGCTCACTTGTCTTTATCTCCTTCGCTTTCTTCTTGGAGGAGATCTTGATGGGCGCTGAGGAGGTCTTGATGGGCGCTGAGGAGGTCTTGATGGGCGCTGAGGAGGTCTTGATGGGCGCTGAAGAGGTCTTGATGGGGGTAGTGTTGACGGTGAAAGCTTCCTTAGCGGGCTTCTTCCCGGTCTTGTCTACATTTGGGGCGAATACTTTCTCCTTATTGAAGTTAGTAATTGGCTCCTTTTTCCCATGATTAGCGATACTCAGCTCCATGTCGTGGGAACGAGTTGCTAGCTCTTCGAATGTTCTTGGTTTTATGCCTTGGAGGATGTAATGTAACCCCCAGTGCATGCCTTGAACGCACATCTCAATGGCAGAGGTTTCAGAAAGCCGATCTTTGCAATCCAGACTTAAGGAGCGCCATCTATTTATGTAGTTGACGACAGGTTCATCTCTCCACTGTTTCGTACTGGTCAGCTCTAGCATGCTTACAGTACGACGAGTGCTGTAGAAACGGTTGAGGAATTCCCTTTCTAGCTGGTCCCAACTGTTGATAGACTCAGGTTCGAGGTCAGTGTACCAGTCAAAAGCGTTACTTTTCAGCGAACGCACGAACTGTTTGACGAGGTAGTCTCCCTCTGTCCCAGCATTGTTGCAAGTTTCAATGAAATGGGCAACATGTTGCTTCGGGTTGCCTTTTCCATCGAACTGCATGAATTTTGGGGGCTGATAACCCCTTGGCATCTTCAAAGCGTCAATCTTCTTGGAGTAAGGCTTTGAGTACAGTACGGAGTCATGCGAGCTTCCTTCGTACTGTGTCTTGACAGTGCTTGCGATCATCTCCTGTAGCTGCTGGATAGAGAGAGATCCCATGAATGCCGTTTCTTGGTCTAGCTTTGGCTTCTCTTCAACTTTCTCCACTGGTGGCTCCTCTTCTTCGTCGTCTTCTTTCTTTAATAGGCCAATATTTGGGTCGACTTTCACGTCGGGCAGCGCATCTAGTTGGTTGACAAGTGCGGCAATCTGCAAGTCCTTCTCCTCCACAGTCCGTGTGAGCTTTGCGATTGCTTCATTCATCTGAGCTAGCTGCTCCTCGATTGAAGTTGCTCCAGTGGTCATAACTTGCATGGTTGTACTGCCGCTCGAATCAGCGTCGGAGAGTAGGGACTCTGAGTATTTCCTCGGGCTTTCCCCCCTTGATGCCTTTAGCGAGGCTAGGGTGATCACAGGCTCGTACCTCAGGTGCTCTTGTTCCTTTGACAGAGTCAATGCAGGGGCGGAAGCCGCGGAAAAAAGAGCTCTTGCCTTACTTCGGGTTACGATGCCCGAAATATCACCACTTGCGGCGATGATGTTCTTGTTCTTTGCTTTGATTGCAGGAACAACTTGATCCTTTCTTGATGCCATTTGCGTTTTTCGATGATTGGAGGATAGAGATGAGAGGTAGAGATTGTCCCACTGGGCGTGCCAAATTTGTAAACACGAAGAGTTCCTGAAACAAGAAACAAGAATACTGTGTACAAAATATATTTTTTGTGTTTAATGATTTTGGGGTTACAATCTCTTTGTAATTTGATCCTCTGATTCTATCTTCGTAGGGTGTAGGTTTGTGGATGAGCTGTTGATCCAAAGGGCCGTCGGGGCTTGATCTAGGGATGAACAGTTGATGAACGGATCTTCTAGGGCTTTTGAGCTTGATCTTGAATACTGGGTGTATGGATTTCTTCAAGGGGGCCGTCGGAGCTTGATCTTGAGGGTTGATGGATGAGCGGATCTTCAAGGGCTTTTGGGCCTAATCTTGAAGACTGAGTGTATGGATTTCTTCAAGAGGCCGTCGGGGCTTGATCTTGAGGGTTGATGGATGAGCGGATCTTCAAGGGCTTTTGGGCCTAATCTTGAAGACTGATTGGATGTGTGGATTTGTTGAGGTTGTTGATCCAAAGGGCCGTTGGGGCTTGATCTTAGGACGAACGGATGATGAACACTTTCTTCAAGGGGCCGTCGGGGCTTGATCTTGAGTCGGCGGAAGTTCTTCAAGGGCCGTTGGGGCTTGACCTTGAAGGAGGGTTTGACGAAGAACGAAGAGTGTTTTCTTGATCCTTCGGGATTTGCTTGAGAGCTTTAGAGTTTCAAGGCTTCAAGGTTTTGGTGTGATGTAAATTCCCTTCTTTCTTTCTTTCTTCCTTTCTTTCTTTCTTTCTTTTCTCCCTCTAAATGAATGCCTTGGCTTCCTATTTATAGAATTTCAAAACTTGATTTTTGGATTTAAATAATCAGATGAAATAAATCATTTCTGCCAAGTAATGACACGTGTCCTATTTGATGACTTTTCCAATTTATTTCGATTTTTCATTGAGTCACACGCTACATGTAAAATTTATGTGACACGTGAGTGTTGAAATTTTAATTATTGGTCAACATTCATTTCACCGAAATTTCGATGTCCACAGAAACATCAGGTTTCTATAACTCCAATTGAAGCAGATGGGGGGAAGTCAAGCTTACTCTGTGTTCCTCAAACTAGAGGAATCGCCATCCTCCTAAAACAACGTCAATGTGGCCAGGCTTTCCAACGCTGGTTTCTTCATCCTCCCCGATTTCTCCATCCGCGACACAACTTGGCTCACTGATTTCTCCCTCCAGGAAAAAAACATCAATCCAACTTCTCTGCTATCAATTTGGCTCCTTCAAATTTCAATTTTCTTCTTGTTTCTTTGATTATTGTCCAGGTGAACAATCTGAGAAGGAGCCCTTCACATTGCTCTTAACAAAACGAGACGAGCTAAATCCAAGAGAGAGGCATAAAGCACATCGGAAAGGAGGGCATAGCATCATAAAGTGAAATATAAACCCAATTATAATTACTCAAGACTAAAGGAAGGAAAGTTCCATTTCAATAACGTCATTGGTCTCGCTCCTTGGGTTTTATAATACAAAAAACGATGTTACAACAACAACAACGTGCATGAGGCCATTGAGGAAAAAGTGAAACCCAACACTGAAAGATGTCACCTCCTAAATTATTATCTAAGTTGCTGAGAAAAAGCTAGGTTCCGAGGTTACAGCGCTGCAATGCACTCAATTTCAATCTTGGCATCCAGTGGCAGTGCCGCTACCTGAAATGTTGAACGCGCTGGGGCTGGAGATGGAAAATCTGCAAACAAAACCATATGATATAATTCAAGTTAAATGAACAAGTAAACGGTTGCCAAAATTAAGCAGAGGCAGATCTGTTTCTGCAAGGTAATTTGAGCGTAAGAATGTGGCGAATGAAATTAGCTCAAGTAAACAAAAAATTAAAGAGTTAAAGTCAACTTCATTCTACCTCCTATCAATACCTCGATACGTTGATGGCTTACAGTTTTAGGCAGATAGAAAACCCACAGTTTAATTAAGAATTAAATCTCCAATATCAAATTTGTATATCTAGATAACTCACATTTAGCATAGATTTCATTGACTTTCTTGAAGTCTTTCAAATCAGCCAACCTGCATGGACATAAGGGACAACTAATTTCATCTCCAACACTTAAGTCTCTAATCAAGGTTGTGCAAAGAAAAAACAAATCCATACAGAATAGTCGTTTTAACCACAGAGGAATAGCTGGCCCCGCTTGCTTTCAGTATTTCCCCCATATTTTTTAGAACCTGCATTAGTTTCATAAACCCAAATCCATCAAACGCAGTCACACAGCAATGCTATGAACTATACTCTCTTGTTAAGACGATAACACTTAAAAACAGCAATTGCGTTAACAAATTTAACTTCTCCTCGATGAAGGTTTGCATGGTTACTATAATTTAAGATGTTTAGTGTTGGCAATTACTAAATAGGGACTCAGACTAAAAATATTAAAGAGATATAATTATAAGGTATACAGCAATAACCGGCATTTAGTTATCTCTTTATGACTTGGCTTAGTGCCATCATCATTTTGCAGAAATGCGAAATTCTTGACAGTTTAAGATCCTGCAACCACTAAATTCTCAAACAGCATACAAATTTCCATCAACTGTCACTTCTAAATCGCCATTAAGTTACCGGTTTAGAAGGTTTTCACCAACCAAATGCGTAAAAATAAAAGCACAAAATCGATGAACATATCCTTATCTCACATCCCAATAAACCACACACAAGTGTAACCAAAACATGAGAGCATCAACAATACCTGCTCTGTCTGATCTTCAACATCATCGGACACAAACTTTCCGGTCTGCAATTAAACACACTACATAAGTTCATAATATCATCCAGTTCATACCAACATTGATGGATTAAAATGACAAAAAAAGGACAAAAATCCAAGATACAAACCTCGGAAATCAGACCAAGACAACCCGACACATAGACAAAGTTGTTGGCTTTGATTGCCTGAGAATACGGTCCCAATGCAGCGGGAGCCTTTTCAGTGTGGACAGCTTCCTTAATTCCTAAATCCAACCAAACAAAAGCTGCCCATGTTAATTTCACACGAAAAGTTCAATACTTCATCCACAACTGATCAAAAGGAGATTCAAATTATACAACCAATCAGAGGAATCCAATTTCTAATCCATGTAACCAAACACGGAGCAT
Organism: Pyrus communis; assembly: GCF_041283825.1. Classification (NCBI taxonomy): domain Eukaryota; kingdom Viridiplantae; phylum Streptophyta; class Magnoliopsida; order Rosales; family Rosaceae; genus Pyrus; species Pyrus communis. The sequence continues at coordinate 7,129,019 of NC_142567.1, forward strand.
GAGAAATCCAATTAAATTAAAACAAAAAGAGAAATTAAAAGAGTTGGAAGTTACGAGCGTCGGTGGAAATGGCTAAGCAAGCGAAGCGAGAGGAGGGCTTCGATGAAGCCAAGGATCGCCAGAAAGTGGAGCCAGCGACCGAGGCAAAGCCCGCGCCAGCGGCTAACGGAGCTCGGGTGCGCAATGCCCCCATGTCAACCGCCGGCATGTGGTAGGTCCTTGCCGCACACCACGCCATCTCTCTCTCTGTGTGGGAGTCTGTGTTGGTCTCTGTTGGACTTGTGCGACTGCTGAAGTGCAGCTGTGCTGATGGTTGGTGAACGGTGACTGGCGACTGCGTCACTCACTGGTATTTTAGATTGTCATTTTTTTTTTCTTTTGTATTTTTTGCCTGCTCAGATCCCCTTCTTTTTTTCTTTTTTTTTCTTTTTTTTTCCCCTCTTGGACTTTACTTCATTTTTGTTATTGGGCTACTTTGGTTAAGCTCTAACCATCCTATTGATCAGCACAAAAATTATACAAATTTTAATTAAGATACTTTGCATACGGTTCTTAGTCCCCTAACATTTTTTAACTAAAATTTTAATAGCATTCAAAGTTTGATCAAAATCTCTTGTTATATTACTTTAATGGCACTAAAACTTTAATGACTTTGTACACCTCATTATATTACTATTAATGTTTATATTGCTATAGTTTTGACATTAATTGTTATATATCTTATGAAATTTATAATCTTATAAATTTAAAATCCCTCAAATAATACTATTAGAAACTACTACAATAAAAAAATAAAAAAATAGAAACATTTTGATTGATTAAAAGGATAAAGGCTATGTAACAATATGAAATAATAAATGGCAAAAGAATGTGTCCATTAAAAAATTGGTACATTTTACGTATAACAAGGTGGTAGATTAATAAAGAAGAATGAGGACATTATAAATAAATTAGGGTACAAATAGAAGATTAAAAAGTTATGAGTACAAATGAAATTTTTAAAAATATGGGCACAAAAAGAAATTAATACATGAGTACAAATTAAAACATAAAGAAAATAGTACAAATTTGAAAAAAAGAGGGTTGCAAATTAAAAGTGGGTACAAACTAAAAATATAAATATATGATACAAAGTTTAGCCATAAAATATAAATATACCATATGTAATTTTTTTTCACACTAAATGATTATTATAGAAATTTAATGTAATTATGTTGTATATTGAAATAATGACATTCATTAAAGCCTAAGGACCTTGATAAAAGAATTACAAAGAAATAAGGTTTTAATCAATGGAATACAAAAAAGAGAGATGAGAACCTAATTTCTCCTTTTAATTATAAAGACATTTTTTGTCTCCTTCTACACACTCATGCTTAATTTATTTCGTTATTTTCATTGATGTATTTAATCAGATGATCGAAAATAAAGAAAAATATGTGAGGTTAAAAAATGTGTGAAAATCAACTCTCTTTTCGATATGTAATGCGCATTAGATGGCAGGGTAATATAGATTGTCATATATGATTGGCTAGTGTTATTTACACACCCTTTTTACCCCTCACATACCCTTGCTAATTTTTATCCATTGATATTCTTCGATTCATTCGTTTCGAGGTCCAACGGCCAAAATTGAGAAGGTATGTTAGAAGTAAAAATAAGTGTGTAGACAGCACTCGTATGATTTGATTCTTCTAAAAAAATTGGATTCAGCCGTCTAGTTTGCATGCATAATAGTAAAGCTTCACGAAGGAGTAGTAGTTCTTTTCGTTAATGTGCTTTTTACCAATTTGTTTAAATCCAAAAGCTTGAGTAAAACGTTTTTTCAATAATTTAGTACCCGATCATTGGTATTCCTTTCTTAATTTCTTTGTTAAAAAAGTAGGATGGGATTTACGAAAATTCTACTCTCCGTTCTATACATTGAATTTTGTCCATTAGATTTTGGTCATTGAACGCTTAATTAAAGATCTAATTGTTGAAAATTATAGTATAAATTTGAATTTAAATAGATATTGATATTTTAATAATGTGTTTAATAGGCTTTTGAATGTATTAAAAACGAAAATGATTCATGCATGGATGTTAATAAAGAAATATTTTCCTCAAACAAAAAGAGTACAAAATTCTTACTTTCCGAAGTTACTACATCTTTTTGCAATAGTTACAGAGAATTCAACAACTAAAAACCTCAGTATATAGAACACCTTGGAGGCTTGGACCATACTAGCAATCCCTAAATTCTACTACGTTTTTTGTTTTAAAAAAAAAAAGAAAAGAAAAAAGGAAGAGGCTTGTTGCTTTCACCACAGCAGTCCATTTTTTTAGGAGTCAGGAAGACTTACAAAGATATTTCAGCTTTCCCCTAACCACCATTGTGTGATTCAACAACACCAAAAATCGAACCCAAGACATGTCGTGTAGAGTACAGGCCTGAAATTCGTCCACAACTAATGGGCATCCGTGGTAGTTATCTACTACGTTTTAAATGTGGACGTGTAGTCTGCACATCGGACAAGAGGATTGTCGCTTTAGCCATTGGTCTATGCATGCCAAGTGAAACATATGGCCACAAATGGGAAGTTCTCTTGCATTCTCTCCTTCCTTCAATTCCTGCGAATATAAATAAACATCAAAATCACATCGTGATAAATAGTGATTAGTGTTAACCTAATTGGTTAGGTTATGGTCTGGTCTGGTTTGGTGAAATGGACATGAAACAAATTCAATAAAATGAACACGTTTTCTAGTTTATGTTTGGTGATCTTAAAATTGTTCGGGCTTAGACTCACTAAATTGGACAATTATCCTACATATTAAAGAAAACAAGTCTCCTCTGGCTCTATGAGACGGACTTAATCCCAATATGTTTTGGCCCTCCCACCAGTGGAGGCTTGTAAGGATACCGTTGCAGTTGCGGTGTTAATAGAACTTTTCTTTGTTACATTGGAGGCACTTGAACGGTTTACCTAATCTATTTTTAACTCATTTCTCCACCCTCCCTCGTCCCTTGGGGCATTATTCGAATAGACTTATGGTTGTCTGCTTGAAATGTTAGCTCACAGATGTATGGGCCAATAGATATCTATAAAAAAAACGGATGCAACAACTTTTCAAACCTTTCGCGTAATAATTTAGATTGCAATTAAGATATGTTTGGAACCCACCTGTAAGCAAATTGAGCAGCAAAATTCACTGCATGAATCAATGATATTGCTGCTGCTGCTGTAAACTGTGCTTTGAGGGAGCTTTTGAATGCAATCCTGGGATAATCCCTTCACTCCAGCAATGTCATAGATTTCAGAAATCTCTCTGTAAGTTGTTTCCAGATTGCTAACCTGCTCAGTAAGTTTGGCATTGTAACCCTAATTAATTAATTAATTAATTATTTAGAAAGGGAAAAAAAACTACTAAATGATGGTTTAGGTAGAGAAATGATGCTACTCACTTGCCAGTGATAGGCTTTTAGCAATGAAGAATTCACCCATTCCATAAACACCTTCCCATTTACGATCCCTCCCAAGAAAGCAACCTATAAAAGGAAATTAAAAAAATTACTATAAGAATCGAGATTTCGACCAATTTTAATATTCACGTAAAAACGAGAACGAGAACGAGAACGAGAACGAGAGTCCAACTCTAGTCGTATGTGCGGTTATGTGCTATTTACGTGTACAAGGGGTTACCTTAGACAACGACTCGCCGTCCACTGCCAAATCCATCAATTGAATGGCAGCAATAGCCCCTGCCAAACCGCCTATGCCGGCACCTTTAAGAAACCCGGTCTCCGTTGTCTGGCCTTTAATGGCTCCATGAATTGCTCCCAATATAGCTCCTCCTGCAAAACGATCATATGAATTTGTTTAAGTTTCACAAATCAAGACAATGGGATAGTTGAAAATATCAACTTTAGGCGGCACCAATACAATTTTAATTTGGTTTTGTTTTAAAGAAACCTCGACGGTACTAAAATGCACCAGAATACATTAAGCCAAGAGCTTAGAAACATACCTAGTGCAAGAATGCAGGTATATGCAGCAAAAACAACTCGTTTTGTGACTCGACCCAAAGCTCCGCCGCTGGAATCACCAATGGCAGCCAAAACCCACAAAGAAACAACCTCTTCACACCTGAATGCGGCTCTCAATAAGCCTGAAAACCACCCCTTCATCATCATAGGAGGAGAAGTGCAAAAACTAGACATGATTGTGTTGAGTGGGAAGTGGGAGCACACTATAAGAATTTAAAGGGTGAGGTGATTGTGTTGAGTGGGAAGTGGGAGCACACTATAAGAATTTAAAGGGTGAGGTGCACTTAAAGGGTAAGGAGCTGAATGGCTAGGTATATAAGAGAGAAAAAACTAAGTGCCTAGGAGCAATTTTTCAGTGCATCGAGATCACTGCCACATGTCATTGTTAATATACCCTATAAGTGGAATATAACAATTATGTCGTCACTCTTATTATAATACGTGAAATAATATACCACGTGAGTAGTGTTTCTGATATCTATAAAAATTTATCTGTCACTGTACATGTGTTGGAGGCTTGTATCTAACCATAAACAAAACAAAAACAAAATTTAAATTTTTAGATTTTTTATATTATTTTGTTTAGGAGCCAACTAGGTGGACTAGAATGAGACAACACGAAATGTTACTGACTTGAGCAAGTAAACCTCATGTTTAAGGTATGTCTTTCTTCATTTTCTTTGCCTTTTTTAGTACGCCGTCCACTTCCCACTTCCCACTTCCCGAATCCTAATCCTACTGTTTTAAACGTTGCTATTGTGATACAGTAGAATCACAATTGGTTATAATCTTATCTCTATGCAACCAATCTTCTATGTCATAATAATATCTTTTAACCTTATGGTGCAGGGGTGGGTATCAATCTGGTTGAACCAACTAAACCTGTTAATCCATTGTAGTAAACGGTTTAGTTTGATTTTTACCAAATGGTCCATAGCCAAATTCAAGCATAATGATTTGGTTCGGTTGTAGTTTTGAGCTTTTTGCAAACTAGCCTGAGTCAAATCATACCGATCACTTCTATATATTTGTTTTGAGTAATGTTAGGAAGATCAAATTTGTAAATAATATGATGCGTCACTAATAAAAAATAAACATGTTAATCAACATTTAAGTAATAATTCAATTATCAATAACCATGTCATATGATTTATAAAATTTAGTCTTAAAAATTGATCTCCTAACATTATGGCTACTAACCAGATAAGAATGTTGAAGACAAAATTCATAGAACTTTGAAGTTACTAATCTCTGAGTTGGAACTATATTAGTTTCTAAACTTTGAAGTTTTATGACATGACTTTAAGATGATTTGATGTACCAGAAAAAGAAATAACACTACCCTTTTTGACAATCTAAATTATATATCTATATTTTAGATCTTCTTTCTCATACTACCTACCAAAAATCATTTAGATCTAAAATTATTTGGTCATCTAAAACGCGTAGATTGAAATAAAAATACAAAATAATCAAATGGCTAAAAATTTCAAATTTAGTTAATTGTTTACATAAATAACCCTTCAAAAAGAACCTAAAACCTAAACGTGTTCTAATCATTTCATTTTGTATCCTTAATTATTTGGGATTGAATTGTCAGCCAATTAAGTCGTATGGAGTGAAAACATGCTCAAATTTTTATGCTAGCGAGGACAAGAAAATCGATGGAAGATTTTTTGCTTAATAATTATGAAGAATATGAAATCCAAAATCAATTCGCAATGGATATACGATTACGTCTCAATATTATTATTATTATTATTATTATTACTAGCCTTCACGAACACTTTCACGTGCGTGCAAAAGACATTTTTTTGAATCACAGCGTGTCATACGCGACTTACACGTTTTAAATGTATTTATATATGTAAATTGACAAAAGGAAAATTAAATATTTGAAGTAAATGAATAATTTTCGATCATGCTAGAACAAACCCCTCATAAATCAATTAAAGTCGCTGAATTAACATAATAAAATCGGTTTGTATAAAATTTACATTAGGAATAGAGAAAATAATATTTAATAAACAATTTATTGAATTACATTATTGTTAGCCCATTATGAGGTTAAGTGCACTCCCTCCCCCTTAGTATATATAATATTATTTGTTAAAAAAAATCATTTGAGAATTAATTTAATCACATTATTATCTGCATGAGAAAGACTTTTTTTTTTATAAAGAAAAAAATAATCATTTGACAACTAATTGAATCACATTATTATACGCGTGTAAGAAACTTTTTTATAACTAGCACTATGCACCTCTTAATTAAAAATTGAGAAATAATATTTAATAAACAATCGCGTACAAAATGCATTTTTTGAATCACAACGCGCTAGCCGTGATATATACATTTTAAATGTTTTTGTCCTTTGTTTATTCTTTTCTTTCTTCCCTTTCATTTTTTTATTCTTTTCTCTCTTTCCACTTATATTTATATTATATTTTATGATAGCCAAATTACCCTTACTGCATTGAATTTTGTTGTTGTATTTTTTATGGCGGAGGGGCATTTTGGTCCAACCAAGCGTGGCCCCAAAATTTTGGCTGCTTCATCCCAATTATGACAAAATTATTTAAAAATAAATATACCAAATTACCCTTGGATTATTTTATGCATTCATATTTCATGCTTTGAAATTTTTTTGGCCGAGGGGTATTTTCGTCCAATTAATTTTGTCAAAGCCAGTGACACCTAAGTTTCCGTCCAAAGTTTTTTTGTACTGTTTTCCGTCCAAAGTTTTCGTCCAATTATTATTATTATTATGTAGTGCAAGACTTGAGTTTCACAAGCAGTATAGTTATGAACAATGCTTCATCTAGTTCTGGATATCAATGGTGGGTTTTTAATATTGGCAACAACCAAATACAGACTGAATAATCCAATCCAATCCAACGTGCCAGTTGAGCAGATACGCTATTACATGCTTGCTACCCAGTTACTATCTACAGTAGGATCAAGTTGCAGGCCGGCCATATTTATTAAAGATATATGGGATGGGATTTGATACCAGTTGCCATCCCTATATATTTTGCTTGTTAGTTTGGGTTGTCTAGTGACATGCATTAAAACAAAGCTTGGGGGTCTAAATCTAATTCTAAGTACCGAAGGAGGCAGGAAACTAAGCAAAACCAGGTGCTGGGAATAGGCAGAGGGTTAGAGCTTCTGTGGGCTGAAAATTTCAATGGTATTAAGAGAAAGTGGTGCTATAAATTAATATTGCGTATGGTTAGGTATATATGTGTGTATGTGTGTACTTGTGTACGTGTGTGTGATAATTGAAGGCTAGGGACGTTCCACCTTCCTTCTAGCTTGTCACGCAGCCATAACCTATACCGAATAGGATTATTTTCAGATTCTCTTTGCAAAGATTTCGAAGGTTGATAAATCATATTCATTTATCATACATCATGCGATCAGTTTTCGTCAGGTACTATTTGTATTCAATTTTAAATAAACAAAAAAGCTTAAAATGAATTCTGACTGCACGATATACGATGAACATACATAATTTATCAATCTTCAAGATATGCACAAAAAGGATCCGTAGTCCCCTACAACGACCCCACAAAGATATTTGACAAGACGTTTTTTCACTATACTGAGAAAAAATGTTTAATATAATATATATGCTGCCAAGTATTAGTTTTTGCATATATATGAAGGAAAAACTAGTAGGATAAGCAAGGTATCGTAAGAGAAAAACAAAGGAGTACGATGGCTACAAAAACCAACCAACTCGTTTAAATTAGTGGTAGCGGTACTCAATAGCGGAGTCAGGAATTATTTAGTAGGTGGGCTAAACTAAAATTATTACAAGGAGATCAAATGGTTAAATTTTTTTTGTTACTTACAAAGTTACACAATAAAAAGCCTGAAAGTAATAATTTAAAGTAAGAAATTTAACTACGAATAAAGCAAGTTTCAACTAGATTTAACAAAGAAAACATTTGCAGTTGCAACTTATAGTAAAAAGAAACATACATCATCAATCTTGTTATAACAACTTAACAAATAAAAGAAAAAGTACCTATTCAAGTTGCGCCATTCGATCCTTAATGGAATTGAAATCCTCTGTTATTTCTTCTGAATCAATCTTTTCGGCAAACTTTTTTTCAATGTACACAACCATTGAATCTGCTAGAAATTCACTCTCCATCTTGTTGCGAAGTCTTCTTTTAATAATACAAGTTTATATAATATATTATATTTCTAAGAAATCTATCACACTATCAGAAAAAATATATTAAACTTGAAATTGAATTTTTAAAGTATGATTATACGAACTCTTAAAATTAAAGCAATAAACAAATAAAATCATCAAGATATAAGAATAAAGTGGTCAAAAACTTACCTATTGATGAGAAAAATCAATAAACTTTCTCACTTATATGCTTGGTTTCTGTGAACTGCAGACTAGACAGGATAAAGGCTTTCTAAACTGAAAAGTGAAATAGGATCACTGTTGTACCCCAAAAGTCGAAAAAGAAAATAATAAATTACTCCTAGGAAACCTAAATCAATAAAATATTAAATCTACTTTTTAAAACCGGATGACTGGTCCTAGGAAACCCAAACTAATCACTATAGACTACTCCCTATAAACTAATCAAATAAATAGACTTATTGGGATGTGTTTGTCGGTGTGTGTACAATTTGAAATATAATAATAATAAATTTTCATATTGATTAAAGTAAATCATTTATTTAATATTTATTAACTCTTACTTTTTCTAAAAGTAGTTAAACTTTTCAGAACTTTACTTGTTGGGTAGGCTATAATAATTAAAAATAATATAATAATCTAAATTATCAGTATTTTTAACCTTAAACAACTAAAACTCTCCCTATGTTGTAGCTCACCCTAGCCTTGTTACTGCCTCCGCCGTTGGCGGTACTATTATTATGCCAACTTTGTTTGGCAGAACAACACTCATGTCATGTGCTTCTCACCACCTTTAATTAGTTGATTATGATTGGGATTAGGTTAGGGTTAGGGACAAGAGAGTGAAAGGATGTGTGAGAATAACGGGGCGGGGAAAAGTATATTAATATGATTTGAAATTTAGTGTGGGTGGGGACATTAACGTTGTTGTGAGTTATATATTTATATATCAGTTAAAATGTAAATAGTAATCTATTGTTCTACATTGATGAAGTGAATATGTAATATCAATTGTAACTTCTATATATATTCCACTTTACAGATTAATGAAAATACAATAAATTCTCAAATATTGTCATATATAATTTTGGTATTTTACAATGTTTAATTCAACTAGGCATCAGAGCAGTTCACTCTTGATAAGCTGTGTGCTTTAATTTTGTGTCGTACTATAGTACCGAGAATAGTACCGTGATATGGTACATTGCTACAGTGTTGTGAATAGTGCAATGCCGGAACAGTGATTCTGCTACAGTGTTCTGGTAAATTGTCTTGATTTCGTTGCGTATCTTTTGTGCCTTTTATTATTCGTGTTTTAGCTAAATGGCTCAATATATGCATAGTGTTGTTATGCATCTTGGTGGAACAAATATATGGATAATTGATATTGGGGCCACTGATCATATGACTAGTGACTCTAAAGTGTTTGATGAGTTATATGACTATGTTCGTGATTCGTATATGACTATGTTCGTGATTCTCTAACCCACTATCGAAGAGTGCTGCATCATTCGTGGTTCCTAATACAATCCCGTGTGCCCACTCTGACCATAGTGCGTATCGTAGGTACCCCACATCAAATCCAGCTATGCTTCTTTTTTTTATGCCAACCAGCCTTGTCCAGTTTAAACTCCTTATTCTCTACCACATGGAAACCTAACCAGAGCAGAGGACGTGAGTAACATGACAAGCCACTACGCGCAGGGACAAACAGCGCTAACCTTATGTTGATATCTCAGGCAGTTGTGACACTTGAAGGGATATAGTCAAGTGGCTGAGTGGTAGACTCCCTTTTATGTAGACCATCCACGGAGCTACCAATCCACGCAATGATTCATCATCGCCTATAGATAGATGTTCTGACTCCTCACAAAGGGTTGGACAATCTGAACTCATCTTATACACTTTTTATCCATTTTCCCCATCTCATACCATACCTGACTTGATCGTCAAAGTGCCTACATCGGGAACCACCATCTCGGGAGCTCGGTTTCACGACCCTTTGTTTGTCTTTGTCAATATAGATCCTCATATAACCTTGCGTAGAATTGGGTCCAATAGTTTGGTGATTTCATTTTGAGGTTAACCTATATTCTCCTGCAAACACTCTACCCATACACATAGCAGATCATACTGACCCATTAATGGCTACCAGTATGGATATGGATGCTACATTCATCGAGGCAGGAGAACTACTATAGGAATCTCATCCTAGAATCCCAACACGATGGAGAATCCTTTTTCCCAGACTATGGTGCTCTTAGATCCCTTTCGAGGAATGTTGGAAAAGCTTAGCAGGGACATGGAGAGCCTTTGACATAACCACACATCCCCCTCTCTTAACACTCAGAAGCAGATGTTGGTAGTGCAATATGCGCAAGTCTACGATGTAAAAATCGTATTCGAATCCTAATCTAGTTTCACAAAAAAATATGGTGGTGTTTCTCAGCGTGGTTTTGTTGGTGTGGGAGTGAGAGAAGATGGATGAGAGATGGGAGGAAGAATAGAGGTAGAAACGACACCGTAGGATATGGAATCAAGGGCCCACAACGATGATTGTTGAAGCTGGGAATACTAAACAACGTCGGGGTGAGGTAGGCGACGACGTCCTTCCAGTTAGTATGATATATTGATTTAATGGTTTAAGGTCATTTTGGATATTTGAAAGTTTCATTAAAGGTTTCCACACCTCCTGAAAATTAGATTTGCGTATAAGTTATGGAATGACACACCCCGACCCAGAAAGTCCACTTGGACCCTGAATCGGGTTGTGCTGGCCGACACCTGGAATGTGACGAAGCCATAAAATGTGATGGGGTATAAAAAGTGAATAAATTTGAATCTAAAAGTGTCTAAGTACCAGAGTGCGCTACGAGTGGGAGCGAACCCATTTCACACGCGATGTCAGAGCATAAGTAAGGTACAGTAGTGTGGGTAAGTATCATACCCTTAGAAATATCCATCAATACTAAGATTCGCCACAGATTCTTGTCGATACAAACTCAGCAGCTAAAACCTGGAGGGCACCAAACAGAAGGTGTGAGTAAGCAATAAAACCAAGCTTCCCAAAGTTATTACCTCTCTAAAAGTAATGCCTCTAAATGTAAAACCCGTATCTTTTTCCATAAGACAGTACAACATATATACATATATCCAAACCATACTCAGAAATGATCAAAACCATGGTTTGCCATCAACTCCACCATACATTAGTAAGTAGGCCAAATGAACTAAATCAATACAAAGTGATATATCAGTCAGAGTCATCTAAAATGACATGTACAACTTATCCATATCTCATCAATCATGGCTAGCATATAAGTCGGAGTCACCTATAGTGACCTGTACGACTTATCCATATCTCATCAATCATGGCTAACATATAAGTCGGAGTCACCTATAGTGACCTGTACGACTTATCCATATCTCATCAATCATGGCTAGCATATAAGTCGGAGTCACCTATAGTGACCTGTACGACTTATCCATATCTCATCAATCCTGGCTAGCCAATAGCTCAATAAGTCCATATCTCATCAATCCTGGCTAGCCAATAGCTTAATAAGTATACCTGCACACGAGTCGGAACCACCTAAAGTGGTCTGTACGACAGGACTGGGTGTAAATAAATACGCTCAAGTGCTACGACCACGTGAAGACTAGGCGAATAATCGCGGGTCACCTACGAGTCGGAACCACCTAAAGTGGTCTGTACGACAGGACTGTGCACCTACCTTGAATCTAAGGTGAGCGTAAAGTGCGGGAGGTGAACATCACGTGAAGGACTGTGCCCTGGCCAAGGGCAGGAGCACTAACACCGGGGTGCAGGTTTATGAGCTCTTAATGCATCTCAATATAACATGTGGAACTCATGGCAACCAGTACGACAGTATCGAAGTTGCCTAACACATAACTGTAGTCATGCTATAACTCAATCGATTCAACTAATACCATAAACTCACCTGAACTTACCTAGGTGTCCTGAGTTCACCTTTGCACTTGAAAGCATTCCCAATAATTATATGCAAGTAATATACATGTGGATATACCATGATGCAATCTAATACTCAACCATGTCGTAGCATTTTCAATTATAAACAATACAGTGAGAAGTGTACAATCAATAACGCTCTACTCCCAAACTACTTATTTTCAGGGATAATTATCCATGGCAACCCAATTAACACTAATTTAACAAACTAATTCATAAAACTAAAACTTACCTTTACCAATTTCCTTCGCATTACTCAATTTCCCAAGCAAGGCTTTTGTCTCAAATATTTTATGGCTGCATCTAACGTCTCGTTAGACTGCCATTCGTAGTTCATATAGGTACTTCAAGCATTCACAATAATTCGTTAGACTGCCATTCGTAGTTCATATAGGTACTACAAGCCATTCGTAGTTCATATAGGTACTTCAAGCATTCACAATAATTATACGAAGGTAATACACCTAATCAATTTAAAAGTGTCGATAGAACTCTCAACAATATGTACGATAAAAAGGAAAATATCCACTCACCTGGAGTCCACGTTACGATTCTCTAGCGCACACATTGAGGCGTCCTGAATGATTGGTCCCTGTGACCAATTATCAAATCACATCTCAGAACTCTTATCCGAAGAATACGTAATTCACATAAAACACAACCTCAATGACATTCTAAAATAGTTTGAGACCCATTGACCACAAGTCAACCGTCGATCAAAGATCAACGGTAGGGTTTACAACCCTGTATAACTTGATCCGGAAGATCCGCATATCAGATTTCCAATCCGCAACTCCCAACGATCTAAAATATGTTTCTAGAATAATATATTAAAATTTCATTACGATCCAACGGTCAGATCTCCGCCAATTGCCTAAAACAAGTGGCCGTGAACATTTATTTTACTAACTTACAAATCCAATTCAGGAGGATCCGTAAGTTGGATTCCCGATCCATAAATTCCTATGATCTTTAAATATTACGTATTATAATGTATCCAATTTTGGTGACGATCCAACGGTCGGATCATCGATTCACATTTTTATCAAGTAACGTATCGTAATGAATTTAGGTTCCAACTATCAACCTACGTCATTCAAATGACAAAACTGAATTCAAGACATTTGAAATAGCCTAAAAATAGCATTGGCGGCCCACTGGCCACGCGCTGCCGCGGGTGGCGGTCGGCCGCCCCGACTCGTCGGAAAATCCAACTATTTCCAAAAATTCCCAAACTTCACAGAAATGAAGATCTCAGTGAGTGGAGCAACTTTCATACCTGCCACGAAGTCCAAAGGTTGACGGAAGATGGTCAATTTTTCCCACAAAGCCGGCGGGTGCCTAAAACTTCTCGACGTCGATTCGTCGTCTACGGTGGTCCAACGGGGTCAAGGTTGGTTGGGTTTTGCTCCTGGGATGATGGGCTACAAAGCCCAAGTGGTGGCATCGGCCATCGCTTTGCCGATTTGCCGGAAAATCGAAAAGGGTGGCCGGAGCACCATTGATTTTCGTCAACTTTCGTGGCCTCAAATCGCCCCATACCATGGTTAATCAAGGTGGTTCTTGGGTGGGTTTTGTAGAGGGGAATGAGAGCTTCAAGATGGTGGTGGTAGCATCGAAAAACTCCACCGGAGTTGGCCGGAATCGGCCTTGGAAAATGGACCCGCAGTGGGTGCGGGTGGACGGGAACCACTTCCTTTTCTTCTTCTTCTTTTTTTTTTTTTCTTTCCTCCCTCCATTTCTGGTTGGGCTTCCACCACAAAGTGGGGATTTAATTTAAATAAACACTAAACCTTGAATAACCAATTTTGAACGTCCGTAACTATACCGTTATAATCCGGACTCGCAAACGGCTTTCGCCTATACGCTCGTACCAATGAGTACTACGAGGATATACTAAAAGAATAAGTCCCACATCTCTCAAATCGATGGTCAACGGAAGTCAAAGTCCTTACCTCTAGGGCAATTTCGTAAATTCATGCTTTTAAAATAAAATAAAAACGTAAAATTTGGAACGGGTTGTCACAATCTACCCACCTTAAGAAAATTTCGTCCTTGAAATTTAAAATCATCAGTCCAAAGTAGAATACTCAAAATTAAAGAGATATATGTATGTAAATACATACACGAGGAAGACACAAAGTGATAGCGACTACATAAAAGAGGATGACATTCCGTCATGATCGGAGTGTAGTGACTCTTCTTTCATGCCTCCAAATTCCTACTATCCTCTCATAAATGTGTTCAAAGCGTAACGCACTTCAAAATTAAGCATGTAATATTTTTGGGTCAATCCCAAACAACCATTAACGAATTAAATAAGTAAATACAAATATTAACGTAGAATAATCTACTTGTTTACTTACTTAACAACCCAACGAATAAGTTATTAATACTACGGTCTGCACCCCGCAAAACCGACAATTCACTGTTGTCTTGATAAGCAAGTAACAATTCCCGAGGGTGCAATATTACCATCTTGCCCCTCAATGGGAAATACACATACCAGCCTCGATCATACTCATTCACTACCTTCTGAGGCAACATTGTCAATAACATAAATTTTCTACATCACAATCTCAATCAAATATTTGTTCGCAATAATCTGCTGTAAATCACAAGCTGCACATACAATATTTGTATTATATTTCGAAGAATACCATACTCCTAAACAGGAATGTAACCGTAGTTACCCATAATTCTAACAAAAGTATGCGTCCATTAAATATGCGTTGTGCGTAAAATCTCCATACATCAACTCCAATGATACCATAGTTAACCCGAAATTGTAACCGTGGTTACAAGTGACTAGAATGGAGATAAGGATATACTGCAACCATGCTACTGGTGGGACAAACAAGATGCAACTCGTCCACAAAGGTCTGAGTAACTCATTTCAAACTAATCGTTAATCTAGGGATAGAAATGCAATAATGAACAACTTCTAATACTCAAAACCTTCATAACGACTTCCAAAGACTTGGAAGTGAAACATGTAACACGATGAAATATAAATACACCAAGATGATAATCTTGTCAGGTTTCTGTTTGCTGAATTTGTATAGAAGTTTAGGAGTAGTTTTCTCAAAAAGTCATCGTCATCTGAACGCAATTAGAAAATTGTAGTTGCCCAAGGAAGTTTGAACTCTATATCCTCAATATCCCCACAACATTAATCAAAAGTGGGGTGCATCTAGAGTGAGGATTCATTTAGAAAACATCAAAGGGAGCCTCGATTTTATCTCTTCCCTACTTCCACATTTGGTCACGTCACAAAGAGAACTTCTAGATCACATCACCCGAAGAGGTTGACTACATCCCACTTCTATCTTAGTGGTCTTCACAAGTGTCTTGTTGTTGAAATTTCAACACCCATTTTCAGGAAATAACTATTGCCAATACTTCAATTTTTAGAGCAAGAAGAATATTGTTTTCTACTTAAGTAAACAACCACCAATTGGAACATCATATAAGCGTATCATTGGTTTAGCATCACGATTAATGAATTTCACATTCTTTACATATACAACATATCTCGAACTGAGCATATCAAAAGATACTTCCTAACTCCATTCATACAAAATGATTAAAATCATTTGAACCATTTCTTGATAGATTAAAGGTAACTCTATATCAATACTCATATTTCCCAACTAAATAGAATAGGACATGCTGGAAGTGTGCGAGAGTAGATACACGATAGTGCACTCATATATGCTAATTTAATTCTACTATTGCCTCTGACAGAACTTAGCTTGTTCCAAAAAGTAAATGTAATAAAAAGTTCTAAGATCAATGAAGATTTGGACACACTTTTCTACATAAAAGTTCCAATCAATATTCCAATGAAATTAGAAATTGTTAATTCTAGGTCATAAGTATGATGGTTCATCTTTAGCGGTTCTACCACCGAGAAACATAAGCGTTAACCTACTAAGAAAGTCTGAATCCGAATTGACTTGTCACATCAATCGACAATCACTATGCATCATCAAAATCTCCACCGAGAAGTGTCACCTAGCCTTCGAAATAAGGTGATGACTGTTGACTTTAGGTCAATGAATAAGATGGTTCGTTTCAAACGGTTCTAATCGTGAAAAATAAAAGCAATACTCCGTCATGTTGCCATACAAACTTAACAATGTGGTGGTATCCGCGGTAAGATTTTTGGGATATGACGCCAAAAGTATACGTCCTCGAATTTACAGAACTACTAACCAACTCTACGGCACGAACTAAAAGGTCTTCACAGTTTCCTCGACACTCATAACAATCTAACAGTGAGATATCATCCCGCATTTCGATTCTAATGTCTACCTATGGAAGTGATCGAGAGGTGGTTAGTCAAAGGGTTTTCGTTTACCTAGATAAGTGATAGGGTAAAAACAACAATCATGAGTTTACCGTCCTATTGCAAAGCTTATTCCTAAGCTTCCACGATCCTAATTTATTCAGCTCAAGCGAAGTAGTTCATTGATCCTAGGAGGATTTGATGATTGCTTTTTGGATTTCTACAACTCCCAGGATATGACAACTTACATTCGCAAGCCTATTCTCACCCATTTAATAAGTACAACTACGAAAGCAAAAATCTGGGAATAGCGTTGATTGAAAAATCCCAATGCTAGAAAAAGACCTTGCTTAATATCTACTTTCAAAAAGACTTCATCGACAGTTGATCTTCCTCCTAAAGATTCAACATGAACACAAGTATGCTTGAAGATATTAGTGCTAATAGGGACCAAAAAAAATAATTATCCCTCAGATGATCTTCCGTGAAATGTTACTAAGAAATCAAGACTAACTAAGATTTCTAGTCTCTAAAGGATAAATACTACAGCGGTAGGACAATGATAGAATTATTTGGTAATATCTCTGGCGATACATGATTATCAAAACATTTACTTAGGCCATCAACTTGCCTCACTTTTATACCTTTCCTCCACAAGGAAAATCTTCGTTTTAATTCTAAGGACAACCGCCAAAATAATTTTATAAAATGTCGTCAAGACCACAAAATTGTCCAAAACTGAAGAAAAGTTAACATATTTTTCCATATTCAACGAGGTGGCATCATTCGAACGTCAAACACAAAAACCAAGAGTGCTCACATCACGCGTGTGATGAACACAATACTGCCCAACATATGCTTTGATACCAAACTGCCACACCCCAACCCAGAAAGTTCACTTGGACCCTGAATCGGGCTGTGCTGGCCGACACCTTGAAGGTGACGAAGCCATAAAATGTGATAGTGTGTAAAAAGTGAATAAATTTGAATCTAAAAGTGTCTAAGTACCAGAGTGCGCTACGAGTGGGAGCGAACCCATTTCACACGCGATGTCAGAGCATAAGTAAGGTATAGTAGTGTGGGTAAGTATCATACCCTCAGAAATATCCATCAATACTAAGATTCGCCACATATTCTTGTCGATACAAACTCAACAGCTAAAACCTGGAGGGCACCAAACAGAAGGTGTGAGTAAGCAATAAAACCAAGCTTCCCAAAGTTATTACCTCTCTAAAAGTAATGCCCCTAAATGTAAAACCCGTATCGTTTTCCATAAGATAGTACAACATATATACATATATCCAAACCATACTCAGAAATGACCAAAACCACGGTTTGCCATCAACTCCACCATACATTAATAAGTAGGCCAAATGAACTAAATCAATACAAAGTGATATATCAGTCAGAGTCATCTAAAATGACATGTACAACTTATCCATATCTCATCAATCATGGCTAGCATATAAGTCGGAGTCACCTATAGTGACCTGTACGACTTATCCATATCTCATTAATCATGGCTAGCATATAAGTTGGAGTAACCTATAGTGACCTGTACGACTTATCCATATCTCATCAATCTTGGCTAGCCAATAGCTTAATAAGTATACCTGCACACGAGTCGGAACCACATAAAGTGGTTTGTACGACAGAACTGGGTGTAAATAAATACGCTCAAGTGCTACGATCAAGTGAAGACTGGGCGAATAATCGCAGGTCACCTACGAGTCAGAACCACCTAAAGTGGTCTGTACGACATGACTGTGCATCTACCTTGAATCCAAGGTGAGTGATGCGAGAATTATACGCGCATAAATTAAACCCTCGTTTGACAATTGTAGTAGAATGGATAAGTGAGGGATCGTTCTAGACCGGGGATTAGGAGGGCTTGCTAAAACCTTCTAAATTGACTTAAAAACATAAAAACTAAATTAAAACAGATTTAAGACACTTGGGAACAAGGAAAAATAAAAAAGGGGGTTTTAGTTTTGACGAAGTTGAAATAAACAAACAAAATGCAAAAATGGACAGATTGTAAACAAGTGTTGTGAAACAAGATGGTTGGTGAATTAGCTAGAGGTTCTTTCTCCACACATGATATTTATGCATATGAATCAATTTCCAGTTATTCCTTCATTGAATTATGAACGACAATGCCCCAAATTAACCGTGACATCACTAGTTAACCCTCAGATTTTCCTTATATTATTGGATTGGATGGCATCATTCGACAACCCAAAACATTCTCAAAAGTTCCCTACATGTCATCATAATAGAGATACAATCGAAGATCATTAAGAATAATGAAAACCATAAGCATTGACAAAGCATTTGCAACTATGACATCATGTTACTCATGCTAAGAATTAAACTTAACGCGATCGTGACAAGCGACCTTCACTACTTTCAAGTATAAGTTAGTAACGATTATGTGAAACCTTCTTAAACTTTAGCCACATATTCATGCATGCTAATTAAGTGTCGACCCTCAATCAACAAACACAAATAAGTTAATCATCAAATAGTTAAGCCAATTGCATTCACGAATCAAGAGTTCATAACCGGAATTCATCAATTCATATCACATAAATAATCATGGTATTGAAATCACCCCTAGCCAAAAAGGGTTTAGTTCCTCATAACTTTGAAATCAAAGAAACACCTAAACATTCCAACAATTCAACTTGAATTGTATGAACGTTTAGGCACTCTTCTCTTCCAATCCTTATACGTACAAAACAAAGAGAATTGAATTTAAACTTTGAAATCAAAGAAACACCCAAACATTCCAACAACTCAACTTGAATTGTATGAACGTTTAGGCCCTCTTATCTTCCTCGTTGTTGTAGCACAAGGTCTAAGGTGAGGTTTGGGGGATTATGGAAATGGATGAGGAGTGGTTTGGAGGGTTGGGAAGTGGTGGAAATAGAAGGGAATGATGCTGGAAATGAAGTGGGACTCACGGCAAAGAAGGAATGGAAGTGTTTGTGGTGTGTTGTGTATGAAAATGAGATGATGACTTGAATGAATGAATGCAAGGGTATTTATAGGAGTAGTGGAGGGAACATATGGCTATGTCATTTGTAGGTGAAGTAGGTGGATGTTGTAGGTGAGTAGGTGGATGTTGTAGGTGAAGTAGGTGGATGTTGTAGGTGAAGTAGGTGTAGGTGAAGTAGGTGGATGTTGTAGGTGAAGTAGGTGGATGTTGTAGGTGAGTAGGTGGATGTTGTAGGTGAAGTAGGTGGATGTTGTAGGTGAAGTAGGTGGATGTTGTAGGTGATTATGAGTGATAAGTGATAAGTGTATGATATGTTAAGTGATAAGTGAATGATTATGATAAGTGATAAATGAATGTATGATATGATAAGTGGTGAATGATATGTGGTAGTGTTTAAGTATTTAAAATAGGAACAAAGCCCTTCCTTGCATGGCAAGGAAGGGAGACACAAGGAAACACACGACAATGTCCTAAGGTTGCTAGGAATGTTGTTTTTGTGTTCTAAAATGCGTAGGAGTTTTCAATGATGCTCAAACATGAGGTCTTTTTAGGATTTAACTTTCCTACTTCAAGTCTTCAATTTCGTCCAAACTTTGGCTCCATGGATAAGCTATCCAATCCATGCCCAAAAATGCTCCAAATAGCCTCAAAATGCACTTTCTTGCTCCCTAAGCCCTTAGAACCTGAAAACACACAAAAGAAGCATAAAGAACTAAAATAACTAAAGAATCATAACGTAAATGTACGAGAACAAGCCATTTAAGTCGCATGAATATGCTCCTATCAAATACCCCCACACTTATCTTTTGCTAGTCCTCGAGCAAAACAAAACAACAAAAGAACACGAAACTAGACAAAACGAACAAAACACAACCTACACCTTCCAACAATCGTCTAATGGATTTCCAATGCACATGACAAGTTAAAAATCATTAGTCCCATAGATTTTTGTCATCTTCACACTTAAGTACATTCTTACTCATAGTCACCACATATTATTTCACAAATAAGCATTTAAAACCATGTTTTGAATGTAGTAACATGCCTTAGAGAATTTGCTCAAATCCTTACAAGATATGCACTCGTTTTTCACATAGATTTTCTGACTACACACCCTAAACTAGTTATATGTGAGAAGATTGATGTAAACATAAAAACGAACACTCACATATATGTATTTCAAAGGAAGCAATTTCTGGAGTTAATAAGCATGTTTAGATATGATCTCATGAATGGAATGCTACTACTTAGATGCGAGAACCAGTGACACCATATGCTCATACCAAGTTCAAACTCCACAATTGAAATACATAACACTTAAGATTGAAGTCACGGGTTATAATGGGGCTTGGGGTGTTTGGATAACAAAGAAGGAGTACGGAAAACAAAGGTTCTTTAAGCAATAGTGAGCAAAGTAATGAATTAGACATTTAGAATTCCCTTTAGAATGCAAAAATCAACTTTGAACACCCAAGGGGGAATCACACAAAACTTAGGGCCATATTCAACTTTTTTGGATCCTTTCTTCAACCATCAACGCTTGTGAGTTCATCCTTACTTATTTTCACTCCTTTTTTTTTTTTTTTTTTTTTTTTTTTTTTTGAATCTCAAAACATATATATAAACTTAAGAACAAACTTTCACTCCCCCACACTCATTTTCTTGCATAATGTAACTCAAAAGGAATTCATTTTCCGTCATGCTTACTATGCTTCAAGAACAAGGGTACAGATGGTCCTAATCTAGGCTAGGTAAGGGGTGATGTGGTTAGCAAAGAAAATAGGCTAAACGAGGCTCAACGGGGTTAAGACTTACAATATATACGAAATATAGGAAGTAAGGCTATTTGGCTATGATGGCAACTACACAACTTCATCTTGATATATGTTATGCAAATCAATAACATGCTTTGAATGAAATGGGCATGAGTTCTAGCATTTAGTTCTATCATGATACAATTGCATTCTAAGTAGCAACCAAGCAAGGAATAATGAGATCATGCAACAACTTTAGAAAATAAAGAATCACAGAAAATAACTCTCCAAAGAAAGTAATGGCTCGAGTCTCACAGGGATGTAGCGTTTGTTTGAGTTTCTTCCTTCAAGCATGTTACAAAAACGAATTTTTCTTTTATGATTGCATGTGAAGTCATACATTATAACCATAACCAAGCATATACCAAGAGTAAATCAAACTTTTCTCTATGTTTATAACTCTTTCTAACCGTCATGCAATTATAAACCAAATCCTTATCATTGTGTTGGAAGGTACCCTAAGACACAAACACACAAAAACGACTTTTAAAACAACTCTTTTTGGGTTTTTCAAAACAATTTTTCAAATTTTTATGGGATTTTCGAATTATAAAACAAAACACACTAAAACACTCTAAAACAACTTAAAAACACCTTAAAACAGCAAGGAACAACATTAGAAGTTATGGTGGATAAAACCCTACGAATTTGCATCAAAACACTTTAGTTACCCCCCCACACTTAAATCAAACATTGTCCTCAATGTTTTAAGCATAGATTCACACAAAACATAAGTAAACTCACAAAAAAAAAAAAAACTTAAACATACTAAACATGGCAGAATGTAAATAACAAAGAGAAGAGTTTAGAGACGCAAATCTGGTTATGGAATGTAAATTCCATCTTCTCCTTGTTGATTGCATTGAGGCTTTGATGTTGTTGATTCCACAGGCTCATTCTTGAACTGGTTTCCTCCCATCGTTGATTTTCCTTTGTGCTACTCTTGAACTGGGCAGCAGGATTCTTTTGGTCTCCCCCGGAGGTCTGAGCTTTCCCCTTTTATCTGTTTCTTTGTTCAATCTTTGCAGGAGTGGTCCCTTCTCTGGAAGTGTATCAACCGTTGAAGATGACTACTCGAGAGCAACGCTAGGTAAGCAATCAGGAATAAATTCCAGGCAGTCGGATCCAGATCGGAAGACTGACTCCAAGTGCCGGCTGATTGCTTCTTTCACTTTGCCATGCGAGTAAGAACAAGGACAAAGAAAAAGACAGGGAAAGAGCATGATATGAGATACTTTTGCTTTTGACCTTGATGATATGAGATACCTTAGCTTTTGAAGAAACGGCGAATGAAGCAGCACATGTATTTGTTGTGGTTGTCTCCACATGCTTCGATCGACCGTTTCTTTTTGCCTCATCTGTACTCCCGGTATCTGGTATCTTCTTTGGGGGAGAAAAAATCGAGTATTTCAAAAGGCGTTGCTGGGAGAGCGCCCTCAGAGGTGCGGAAGAGTTGGACATTTTCTTCAGGTTTGCCTTGCCATAAAAGACGAAGGTCGACATATATAGAGATAATATCAAGTGGTGGTACTGTTCTTTTACCCTTGTCGACAAACGTTTTGATCCCGCAAATCCGACTTTTTGAAATAGTGGCGCCTCTTCGATTTCTGAGCGACGCCCCTTCGATTTCTGAACGACACCCCTTTGCTTTCTGAACGACACGTAGTAGTACGGATGCGGCTCCTTTTGACAAAGCTGCACGCGGTTTCTGAAAAGCAGAGAAAGCGTCGCCGAACTTTGACAAAGTTGAACGCGTCTTCTGAAAAGCTGAGAAAGCTTCGCCTAACTTACGTCGGAAATTCCGGCTTTTTGAATCGGTGGACGCGTCGCCTTGGCTTTTTATAGAGTTATCCATCATCGCCAACACACACACTCTGAAGAATTCCCATTCTTGAACATCGTCTCCGGCCCTTTGAAATTTAACTCCATCCATCCCTTTTCTTTGAGCACTTTTGAAAAATGGCAAACCCATCGAACCTTAGCTTGGAATTGAGCCTTAGCAGTGATACGGGCACACCGCGTCAAGGTAACGTATGGCGCCCTTCTTTCTTATCTTCTAACGGTCCTCTTTCAGGTGAAGACTCTCTGATGTAGGACGCCACAACAGCTACAATAGTAGCTAGGAACCTCCTTACTCCAAAAGATAGTAGGCTGCTGTCAGGACGGTCCGATGAGTTGGCCGTTCAAGAATCCCTCGCACTTAGTGTTCAGTGTGCGAGTTCTGTGTCCAACATGGGCCAACGCCTGCTTGCCCGCTCCCGTCAGGTGGAATCATTGATGGCAGAGGTGGAAAGTCTCAAGCAGGAGATCAAACTGCTTAAGCACGAGAATAGAAGTTTGCACGTGCTTGCCAACAACTATTCGACGGGTATGAAGAGGAAGCTTGATGAGCTACAAGAATCCAATGGTCGGATGCAAAGTGACCGTCAAACTGACCGTCAAAGGCTTGCGGCTTACTTCCAGAGGCACATTTTTCCGGGCTCATCCAGCGTTTGGCCAAGTATTGAGGCCTCTTCTTTGATGCCTCCCGCTCCGATACCTTCCGCTTCTATGCCTCCCGCATCTATGCCTTCCGTTTCTAGAATTTTGCCCAGTAGTGGGGCTTCAAGTAAACGCCCTTTGTGAAGGCTCCATCTTTCCTTGTTTAGCAGTGCCTATCAATAAACCAAACATTTTCTCAATGTTACAATCATAGACTCACACAATTAATAAACAAACAAACAATAACAACTAAACAACCTAATAAGGCAGAAACGAAATAGCAACAAAGAGAAGAGTTTTTAGGAATCTGGAATTGGAGTGCTTTCTAAGTCTTCCTTTGTTGAATGCATGGGTTGCCTCCCAAGTAGCGCTTTCTTTTACGTCTTGCAGCCGGACGAGTACTCTCTTCAATCTTTATTTGAGCCCACGGAATGGAAAGGAATGTCTTCCACCACTTGCCCCACACTTTGCTCGTAATATGGCTTCAACCGATGCCCGTTCACCTTGAATTCTACGCCATTCCTTAAGCTTTTTATGTGGACTACACCATAAGGTAAAACGTTAGTAACAACAAACGGGCCAATCCATTTAGAACGCAACTTACCAGGAAACAAACGTAGGCGAGAGTTGAAAAGTAACACTTTCTGCCCAACTGTGAAGGTCTTGGTTCGAATCATTTTATCATGGAATGCTTTGGTCTTGGCTTTGTACATCCGGGCATTCTCATAGGCTTCATTCCGAATCTCCTCAAGTTCATTCAATTGGAGCTTCCTATGAACTCCCGCTGCATCTATGTCCATGTTGAAAGTCTTCACGGCCCAATGTGCCTTGTGCTCTAACTCTACGGGCAAATGACATGGCTTACCATAGACGAGCTGAAAAGGTGACATCCCAATGGGTGTTTTGTACGCCGTACGATATGCCCACAGTGCATCATCTAAACGTAAGCTCCAATCCCTCCTTGTTGGTCCAACGGTCTTCTCCAAAATTTGTTTGATTTCTCGGTTAGACACCTCGGCTTGGCCATTTGTTTGAGGATGGTAAGGTGTGGAGACCTTATGGTTGACATGGTACTTTCTTAGCAACGCCTTAATGGTCCGATTGCAAAAGTGAGACCCTCCATCACTTATGATTACTCTCGGCATCCCAAACCTAGCAAAAATGTTAGTTTTCACGAAATCTGCAACCACCTTAGAATCGTTAGTACGGGTGGCTTTTGCTTCCACCCATTTAGAAACATAATCAACGGCTAGCAAGATATAAGTGAAACCATAAGATGGAGGGAAAGGGCCCATGAAATCAATGCCCCAAACATCAAAAATTTCAACATTAAAGACAGGGGTTTGCGGCATTTGGTCCTTGGTACCTATGTTACCCATTCGTTGGCAACGATCACAAGACATACAAAAGGTTCTAGCATCCCTAAATATAGTCGGCCAATAAAAACCACACTCTAGAACCTTGAGGGCAGTGCGTTGTGTGCCAAAATGACCACCACATGCATATGTGTGACAAAAGCTTAGAATTGAGTGAAATTCAGAATCATGCACACATCTACGTACAATTTGATCTGAGCAATACTTCCACAAATAAGGGTCATCCCAAACATAGAAACGTGCATCATTTTTAAGCTTATCACGTTGGTGCTTGTTTAGTTCATTTGGAAATTGTTTAGCCACCAAGTAATTCACTAAATCTGCATACCATGGTTCACTTACCTCAATGGATAGCAGCTGCTCATCGGGAAAAGTTTCAGGGATAGGTACGGCATGTTCATGCTCCTCGTGGATCATTCGGCTTAAATGGTCAGCCACTACATTCTCGCTTCCTTTCTTATCCCGGATTTCAATATCAAATTCTTGAAGAAGAAGAATCCAACGGATAAGCCTCGGCTTTGCCTCCTTTTTCGTGATCAAGTACCTCAAAGCTGCATGATCAGAATAAACGATTACTTTAGTACCAATTAAATATGAACGGAATTTATCTAAAGCAAAAACCACAGCTAGAAGTTCTTTTTCCGTCGTGGAGTAGTTCAATTGGGCATCATTGAGAGTCCGAGAGGCATAATATATGACATGCGGCCGCTTGTCTCTTCTTTGTCCTAGAACAGCTCCTAATGCATAGTCGGATGCATCGCACATGAGCTCGAACGGAAGGCTCCAATCTGGAGGTACAATAATGGGGGCCGAGACTAGCTTCTCCTTGAGTTGGTTAAATGCCGAATTACACTCTTCATCAAACTTGAATGGCACATCTTTTTGAAGCAATCGGCAAAGAGGGTTGGACATCTTGGAGAAGTCCTTGATAAAACGCCTATAGAACCCTGCATGGCCAAGAAACGAACGTACCTCTCTAACCGAAGTAGGAGAGGGTAAGTGACGTACAAGGTCTATTTTCGATTTATCTACTTCAATTCCTTTTTCTGAAACAATATGTCCTAAAACTATACCTTGTTTCACCATAAAGTGACATTTCTCCCAATTCAAGACAAGGTTAGTTTCAAAGGAAAGTGATCTTTCCTAGTCATGGCATTTAGCTTCCGGTAATCGATACATACTCGCCATCCAGTCTGAATGCGTGTAGGTACGAGCTCATTCTCATCATTCTTGATAACAGTTACTCCGGACTTCTTGGGAACGACTTGAACTGGAGAGACCCAACGGCTATCGGAGATAGGGTAGATCACTCCGCAATCCAAAAGCTTGATTATTTCCTTCTTCACTACTTCCATCATCGGAGGGTTGAGACGGCGTTGAGCCTCTCGGGATGGCTTAGTCCCCTCCTCAAGAAGTATACGGTGCATGCATGTGGTAGGGCTTATTCCTTTAATGTCGGCCAAAGTCCACCCTATGGCCGTTTTGTGTTCTCGCAGCACCCTCACAAGCTTCTCCTCCTCCATTGCCGTGAGACTTGATGAAATGATGACGGGCAATGTTTCACCTTCTCCCAAAAACACATACTTCAAATGGTCCGGCAACGGCTTAAGTTCAAGCGATGGTGCCTGAACAACAGAAGGTAGCATCTTAGTGGAAACTGAATTTGAAAGTGAGAGTGGAACCTTACCATATTGTTGTGGCAATGACTCAAGGGCTGCCACAACCTCAATTATTTCTTCACTAGAACCCATGGCAAAGAATTCCTCCTCCTTGCCGTGGCCTTGCATTGGCCAAAATCCTTCATTTTTGCACTCTATGGCCTTAGTGATGGTTGTTTCCAGGGCGTCCTCGTTCAATTCTTCAAGGTATACCTGCGCCAAAGAATCGATAACATCAATGGAAAAACAAGAATGGTCATCAACGGGATATCTCATAGTTTCAGAAATATTAAAATCAATCACTTCCCCATCGAATTCCATTGTCAAGGTGCCTTTGTATACATCAATCTTCGTTCGGGCCGTCTTCATGAATGGTCTACCAAGGAGAATCGGCAAAGATGTAGAATGGGCTGAATCCTCCATTTCTAAGACGTAGAAATCAGCCGGAAAAATTAAATGGTTCACCTGCACAAGCACATCTTCCAAAACTCCTTTTGGATACGCGTTAGAACGATCGGCCAATTGTATAATTACACCATCTTGCTTTAATTCACCCAAATTCATAGATGCATAAATAGAATAAGGCATGACATTTATGGATGCACCTAAATCAAGCATGGCATGTTCAAAACGATTATGTCCAATCACACAAGGAATCGTGAAACTACTGGGGTCTTTGCACTTGGTAGGCAGTTTACGTTGCAAAACAGCGGACACATTCTCGCTTACCTTCACTACCTCTTTGTTTGCCCTTCTTCTCTTTGTATTGCATAGGTCCTTGAGGAATTTAGCATACTTTGGAACCTGTTTGATTGCATCGAGAAGCGGTATGTTCACTTGCACCTTCCGGAACGTTTCAAGAATGTCCTTCTCGCTTTCTTCCTTTTTTTCTTGCATGAACCTGCGAGGAAAAGGTACATTGGGCAGATTAGGACGTGAAGTACATGAATTTGAACTTAAATTACCTGATTTGGCCGAGTTAGGGTGATTGGGGGCTTGCGGCATTGGGTTTTTCACCCTTACCGTGGGTGAGCTAGACACTTCCTCAGGTTGTGTCGTCTCTTCATCTACTTTCTGGGCAGATTTGGGATTGTTTGGCTCGGTCCCAACTTCTTTTCCACCCCTTAGGGTGATGGCCTTGGCGGATTCGAATCCTCCCTTTGGATTGACTGTGGTTGAGCTAGGAAGCTTTCCTTGCTCTCTAATCTGTCCAAGGAACTCAGAAATCTGCCCTATTTGTTTCTTCATATCCATCATCTCCTTCTCGTTATTTTCTATCCGGTTGTTTTGATTTTGCAACCCCTGCGAAATAGAGGTTAGTAATTGCATAGCTTGATTACTTTCCAAAGACGTACCTGAATGAGATGATGCCGAAGGTTGTTGGGATTGTTGGGGTGCATACGGCTTGGAATAAAAACCAGGGGGGTTTGGCCTAAATCCTCCTTGTTGGGCAGCTTGTTGTGGCTCCCTCCATTTGAAGTTTGGATGGTCCCTCCATCCGGCATTGTAAGTGTTCGAGTATGGGTTGTTTTGATTTTGTCCTTGGAAACCAATTGCATTGGCAGATTCCCACCCACCATTCTCGATTAGTTGAGGGCACTTGTCGGATGGATGCCCTTGAATTGAGCACACGCCACAGACTTGGTGTTCTTGTGCTTTTGGACCAATCACAACCTGAGAAACAAGAGAAGTAAGATTAGCAAGTTGTGATTGAATTTCAGAAATAGCACTCACCTCATTTACACTTTGTTGCCGTGGGGCTTCCCTTTGGCCCACTCCTTCATATTGTTGAGCGTTGAGCGCTCGGTTGGCTATGAGAACCTTGGCATCCCTTGGTGTTTTGTCCACCAATGCTCCTCCCGCTGATGCATCAAGCATTTGACGTTCGATAGGAAGGAGGCCCTCATAGAAATATTGAAGGAGAAGTTCCTCCTTCATTTGATGTTGAGGACATGAAGCTACAAGGCCCTTGAAGCGCTCATAATAAGCCGAGAATGTCTCACCATGATTCTGTTGAACACCACTAATTTTCTTCCGTAGGAGAATCACTCTCGAAGTAGGGAAGAATTTCTCCAAGAAAGCACGCTTCATACTCTCCCACGAAGTCACAGTTCCCGGGGCTAGTTCGTAGAGCCAATCTTTGGCCTTGTCCATAAGTGAAAATGGAAAGGCCTTCATCTTCAATATACTCTCATCCACATTGACGGGGGTCATGCTCGAACAAACCACCTCGAACTCCTTCAAGTGTTTGTTGGGGTCTTCCATAGACAATCCATGGAACTTCGGAATATGGTGTAACAAACTGGATTTGAGTTCAAATTCATCGGTCTTGCCTTAGGCAGCCGTGGGGTATTGGATACAAAGAGGCAATGCATTATCCAAACCCGAGGCCGAAAGCTCCTTGATGGTTCTATTATCTGCTGCCATGGCTTGTTCTTCTTCAAAAATCTGATCCGTGGGCTTTTCTTCTACACCTACTTCGTCTTCTTTAAGCCCAGGTTGTGGTGGAGGTTGTGGTGGCTCTTGTTGACTCCTCGTTCTCCTCAAAGTGCGTTCAAAATCACCGTCAAAGTCGGAGATGTTCTCTATAATAGGCCGAGAGCTACGAGTCATACACAGTACCTAAAAAACAAGGAAACAAACAAACTAAGAATCTAAAATAAGAATGCACGAAAAACAAAAAAAAATAAAAATAAAAATAAAGACAAAGGATTAGCAAAGTTGCTAATCCCCGGCAACGGCGCCAAAATTTGATGCGAGAATTATACGGGCATAAATTAAACCCTCGTTTGACAATTGTAGTAGAATGGATAAGTGAGGGATCGTTCTAGACCGGGGATTAGGAGGGCTTGCTAAAACCTTCTAAATTGACTTAAAAACATAAAAACTAAATTAAAACAGATTTAAGACACTTGGGAACAAGGAAAAATAAAAAAGGGGGTTTTAGTTTTGACGAAGTTGAAATAAACAAACAAAATGCAAAAATGGACAGATTGTAAACAAGTGTTGTGAAACAAGATGGTTGGTGAATTAGCTAGAGGTTCTTTCTCCACACATGATATTTATGCATATGAATCAATTTCCAGTTATTCCTTCATTGAATTATGAACGACAATGCCCCAAATTAACCGTGACATCACTAGTTAACCCTCAGATTTTCCTTATATTATTGGATTGGATGGCATCATTCGACAACCCAAAACATTCTCAAAAGTTCCCTACATGTCATCATAATAGAGATACAATCGAAGATCATTAAGAATAATGAAAACCATAAGCATTGACAAAACATTTGCAACTATGACATCATGTTACTCATGCTAAGAATTAAACTTAACGCGATCGTGACAAGCGACCTTCACTACTTTCAAGTATAAGTTAGTAACAATTATGTGAAACCTTCTTAAACTTTAGCCACATATTCATGCATGCTAATTAAGTGTCGACCCTCAATCAACAAACACAAATAAGTTAATCATCAAATAGTTAAGCCAATTGCATTCACGAATCAAGAGTTCATAACCGGAATTCATCAATTCATATCACATAAATAATCATGGTATTGAAATCACCCCTAGCCAAAAAGGGTTTAGTTCCTCATAACTTTGAAATCAAAGAAACACCTAAACATTCCAACAATTCAACTTGAATTGTATGAACGTTTAGGCACTCTTCTCTTCCAATCCTTATACGTACAAAACAAAGAGAATTGAATTTAAACTTTGAAATCAAAGAAACACCCAAACATTCCAACAACTCAACTTGAATTGTATGAACGTTTAGGCCCTCTTATCTTCCTCGTTGTTGTAGCACAAGGTCTAAGGTGAGGTTTGGGGGATTATGGAAATGGATGAGGAGTGGTTTGGAGGGTTGGGAAGTGGTGGAAATAGAAGGGAATGATGCTGGAAATGAAGTGGGACTCACGGCAAAGAAGGAATGGAAGTGTTTGTGGTGTGTTGTGTATGAAAATGAGATGATGACTTGAATGAATGAATGCAAGGGTATTTATAGGAGTAGTGGAGGGAACATATGGCTATGTCATTTGTAGGTGAAGTAGGTGGATGTTGTAGGTGAAGTAGGTGGATGTTGTAGGTGAGTAGGTGGATGTTGTAGGTGAAGTAAGTGGATGTTGTAGGTGAAGTAGGTGTAGGTGAAGTAGGTGGATGTTGTAGGTGAAGTAGGTGGATGTTGTAGGTGAGTAGGTGGATGTTGTAGGTGATTATGAGTGATAAGTGATAAGTGTATGATATGTTAAGTGATAAGTGAATGATTATGATAAGTGATAAATGAATGTATGATATGATAAGTGGTGAATGATATGTGGTAGTGTTTAAGTATTTAAAATAGGGAACAAAGCCCTTCCTTGCATGGCAAGGAAGGGAGACACAAGGAAACACACGACAATGTCCTAAGGTTGCTAGGAATGTTGTTTTTGTGTTCTAAAATGCGTAGGAGTTTTCAATGATGCTCAAACATGAGGTCTTTTTAGGATTTAACTTTCCTACTTCAAGTCTTCAATTTCGTCCAAACTTTGGCTCCATGGATAAGCTATCCAATCCATGCCCAAAAATGCTCCAAATAGCCTCAAAATGCACTTTCTTGCTCCCTAAGCCCTTAGAACCTGAAAACACACAAAAGAAGCATAAAGAACTAAAATAACTAAAGAATCATAACGTAAATGTACGAGAACAAGCCATTTAAGTCGCATGAATATGCTCCTATCAGTGAGCGTAAGGTGCGAGAGGTGAACATCACGTGAAGGACTGTGCCCTGGCCACGGGCAGGAGCACTAACACCGAGGTGCAGGTTTATGAGCTCTTAATGCATCTCAATATAACATGTGGAACTCATGGCAACCAGTATGACAGTATCGAAGTTGCCTAACACATAACTGTAGTCATGCTATAACTTAATCGATTCAACTAATACCATAAACTCACCTGAACTTACCTGGGTGTCCTGAGTTCACATTTGCACTTGAAAGCATTCCCAATAATTATATGCAAGTAATATACATATGGATATACCATGATGCAATCTAATACTCAACCATGTCGTAGCATTTTCAATTATAAATAATACAGTGAGAAGTGTACAATCAATAACGCCCTACTCCCAAACTACTTATTTTCAGGGATAATTATCCATGACAACCCAATTAACACTAATTTAACAAACTAATTCATAAAACTAAAACTTGCCTTTACCAATTTCCTTCGCATTACTCAATTTCTCAAGCAAGGCTTTTGTCTCAAATATTTTATGGCTGCATCTAACGTCTCGTTAGACTGCCTACGTACCCTAGACAGGGATCAAGCCATTCGTAGTTCATATAGGTACTTCAAGCATTCACAATAATTATACGAAGGTAATACACCTAATCAATTTAAAAGTGTCGATAGAACTCTCAACAATATGTACGATAAAAAGGAAAATATCCACTCACCTGGAGTCCACGTTATGATTCTCTAGCGCACACATTGAGGCGCCCTGAATTATTGGTCCCTGTGACCAATTATCAAATCACATCTCAGAACTCTTATTCGAAGAATACGTAATTCACATAAAACACAACCTCAACGACATTCTAAAATAGTTTGAGACCCATTGACCACAAGTCAACCGTCGATCAAAGATCGACGGTAGGGTTTACAACCCTGTATAACTTGACTCGAAAGATTCGCAAATCAGATTTCCTATCCGCAACTCCCAACGATCCACAATATGTTTCTAGAATAACATATTAAAATTTCATTACGATCCAACGGTCAGATCTCCGCCAATTGCCTAAAACAAGTGGCCGTGAACATTTATTTTACTAACTTACAAATCCAATTCAAGAGGATCTGTAAGTCGCATTCCCGATCCATAAATTCCTATGATCTTTAAATATTACGTATTATAATGTATCCAATTTTGGTGACGATCCAACGGTCGGATCATCGATTCACATTTTTATCAAGTAACGTATAGTAACGAATTTAGGTTCCAACTATCAACCTACGTCATTCAAATGACAAAACTGAATTCAAGACATTTGACATAGCCTAAAAATAGCATTGGCGGCCCACTGGCCACGCGCCGCCGCACGCGTCGCCGAGGGTGGCGGTCGGTCGCCCCGACTCGCCGGAAAATCCAACTATTTCCAAAAATTTCCAAACTTCACAGAAATGAAGATCTCAGTGAGTGGAGCAAC
Organism: Pyrus communis; assembly: GCF_041283825.1. Lineage (NCBI taxonomy): Eukaryota > Viridiplantae > Streptophyta > Magnoliopsida > Rosales > Rosaceae > Pyrus > Pyrus communis. The sequence goes on from NC_142567.1 coordinate 7,162,025, forward strand.
TTTAATACTTGCCACGAAGTCCAAAAGTGGACGGAAGATGGTCAATTTTGCCCACAAAGCCGGCGGGTGCCTAAAACTTCCCGACGTCGATTCGTCGTCTACAGTGGTCCAACGGGGTCAAGGTTGGTTGGGTTTTGCTCCTGGGATGATGGGCTACAAAGCCCAAGTGGTGGCATCGGCCATCGCTTTGCCGATTTTCCGGAAAATCGAAAAGGGTGGCCGAAGCACCATTTATTTTCGTCAACTTTCGTGGCCTCAAACCGCCCCATACCATGGTTAATCAAGGTGGTTCTTGGGTGGGTTTTGTAGAGGGAATGAGAGCTTGAAGATGGTGGTGGTAGCATCGAAAAACTCCACCGGAGTTGGCCGAAATCGGCCTTGGAAAATGGACCCGCGGTGGGTGCGGGTGGACGGGAACCACTTCCTTTTCTTCTGTTTTTTTTTTTTTTTTTTTTCTTCTTTCCTCCCTCCATTTCTGGTTGGGCTTCCACCACAAAGTGGGGATTTAATTTAAATAAACACTAAACCTTGAATAACCAATTTCGAACGTCTGTAACTATACCGTTATAATCCGGACTCGCAAACGGCTTTCACCTATACGTTCGTACCAATGAGTACTACGAGGATATGCTAAAAGAATAAGTCCCACTTCTCTCAAGTTGATGGTCAACGGAAGTCAAAGTCCTTACCTCTAGGGCAATTTCGTAAATTCACGCTTTTTGAATAAAATAAAAACGTAAAATTTGGAACGAGTTGTCACATGGAAGCACCAAAAGCCGATTTTTTTAAAGCTAGCTTTTGCTACTTTGGTTTTTTGGCTTTTTTCTTTTTTCACCCCAAAATTGTGAAAAAAAAGATTTGATTTTTGGATGTTTATCAAATACAAAAAAGCAAGAAGCCCGCTTGTTTTATTTTTTTTATTTTTTTATTTTTATAAATTTAAACAGTACCAAACTGGTACTATATAAGCCATTAGTTTCCACACGAAATTGACTAATATGCGTACCAAACACTCGTACAAAATTTGGGTGAGATTAACTTCCAGAGCCGGCTTTAGTTTCCACATGAAATTGACTAATATGCGTACCAAACACTCGTACAAAATTTGGGCGAGATTAACTTCCAGAGCTGGCTTTAGGGGAGTGCGACCAGTTCCATGGCACAGGGCCCCAAAATTTTGGGGGCCCCAAAATTATTTTTTATTGAATATGATAATATATATATATATAAAATAATACTATATAAAAATAATATATAGAAATACTAATCAAATCAAAATATATACATATAAAAATCTGATGGGCCAAAAGCCATCAGAATACTAGTCTACTACCTAAAAACCATCAGTCAAACAACTACCTAAAAGGCTAAAAGGTTAAAAGTCATCAGACTACTAGTACTATCTATATGAAAATATATAAAATAATAACTAATAAACGGCAAAGTTAATCAATTGGAGAACCCCACTACTGAGGCAAACAATTCAGACTACTTCTCTCTCTCACGCCAAAATCCATTGTTCACTTTTCTTCTTTTCACACCAGATTATCGTCACTACAGAGTCAAATAATTCAGCGCAGAGCACTAGAACCCTGTGCCAGTGTGAGTGTCCCAGACTCCCAGTGTAATTCTTTTTTCTCTTCGTCCTATTATTATATTTCCCACAAATTATTAAACCCTAATTTATAAATTTATGAAATTAAAGAAAAACTTCGAAATCATGAAGACAGTTCAACTGATCAGAGTGATGTAGACTTAGATCAAAATAAGATATTTACTAATTTAAGTATATTGACTCGAAACTTGAAGATTTGGGTATTTCTTATCTATAATGATTTTTTTTTCTTTTGTACCTTTCAGGACAAAATCAAGAGAAGAGTAGTCACAAAAAATTGTTAGACGCACACGTATTATGGACTATCAGGTTTCATTGTTCATACTTACTATAATTTTATTGTGATCTTATTTGAGATATAAAAGATAGCACCTACTAGAAAATATCCATCTGTCTACTTGAAGCGTCTAGGGGTGGGCACAGTGCGGTTCGGTGCGGTTTCACCCCTAAATTGGAACCGGAACCGAAATATATTAACGGTTCGATTCGGTGCGATTCCACTTAAATTTATGACTAGAACATTACGGTTCGGTCTACACCGGTTCCGATTCGGTTCTTGCCGGTTTACGGTTCCTAATAATAAATTATTTGAACACCAAATCATTATGCATTCAAATACATCTTCTAAAACTGATTACATAAAGTTGCATACAACACATCTTTTTTAATGCAAATGTCTTTGGTAGTGGCACCAAGTCAACAAAAAGAGACAACTAAAATACATATGCACTGGTCAATCAGTCAACAAACAAAAAAATGATGAAACAAATTGCAAGTTTTCAGACTTCAGAGAGCAAGCAAGAAGCAGCAGCTCCTGTACACAATTTTTCAACCTATTATACCATGACATGTGTGTGTATATATAATTTATTTATTTATTATTAATAAAACGGTTCGGTTCGGTTCGGCCGGTTCTTGGTCATTCGAAACCGGAACCGGAACCGGTTTGAACGGTTCGGTTCGGTTTTTTTCGGTTTTTTTTCTTACGGTTCGATGCGGTTTGGCGGTTTTTATGCTCACCCCTAGAAGCGTCAAAGAAAAAGAAAAGTTGAACAATTGATTCAGTCTCAAAAATGAGCTATTGATAGGTTCTTTCTGAAAGAAAAAGAACCACAAAGTTCAGTGGATGATTTAATTACGGAACAACAGGATGACAATGAGAAATTAGTTGATGATTTGGCCAATGATGAAATTGATGATGACCTTGATGAGAATGATAATCATGATGATTCTCCTATTGTCACTGATCAACCGAGTGAGTCCATTCCCTCAAACATTTATGATCCTCAAATTTGGGATAGTTTTGATCCTAAATGTATTGATTTGTTGGCAGAAAAAGGTCCTACAAGAGATCTATCAATTGAGAAAGGTCCTAAATATCAGTTTAATAGGCGCTTAAAGATCAGTTTAATAAGCATTTTAATGCAGAATTTTACACTCAATACTTATCCAATGGAGAGAAACATGATAAAGATTGGCTAGTCTATTCAAGGAATGTTGATAAAGTGTTATGCTTTTGTTGTAAATTGTTCAAGAAAGGGCCTCTCAAAGGTCAATTAGCAAATGAGGGCTACAAAGATTGGACACATCTCAATGTGAGGCTTAAAGAGCATGAAAACAATTTTGATCACATCTTGAACATGACCATTTGGATTGATTTGCATCTTAGATTGCAGAAAAATGAAACAATTGACAAAGTTGTGCAAGACCAGATCAAGAAAGAAAAAGAGCATTGGAGGGAGTTATTACGAAGATTGATTTCCATTGTGAAATATTTAGCTAAACATACACTGGCTTTTCGTGGAAATAACGATACGCTTTATCAAGGAAGTAATGGAAATTTTATGGGCCTAGTTCAAATGATGGTTGAATTTGATCCATTGATAAAGAATCATCTTCAACGCTTCCAAAATAATGAGATTCGTTATCATTATCTTAGTCATACCATCCAGAATGAGTTGATATTGTTGATATCTTGTGAAATCAAAGTTGTAATCATTTAAAAAGTCAAAGAAGCTAAATATTTTACCGTGATACTTGATTGTACTCCTGATTTTAGCTACCAAGAACATATGACCTTGATCATAAGATGTGTATATATGAACAGTACTCCAGTAAAAGTAGAAGAACATTTTTTGCAATATCTGATTGTGAATAACACATCAGGAGAATGACCATTTGAAGAGTTGCAAAATGCATTAAACGTTCTTGATCTTGATATTGATGATGTAAAAGGGCAAGGTTATGATAATGGATCAAAGATGAGAGGGAGACACCAAGGTGTACAAAAGAGGCTATTGGATATAAATCTTAGGGCAATGTACACTCCATGTGGTTGTCATAGTCTTAACTTAACGCTTTGTGATATGGCAAATTCTTGTGGCAAAACGAAAGACTTCTTTGGAACAATACAATGTATTTACAACTTGTTTGCAAATTCTACAGAACGATGGCTGATTTTGAAAGAAAATATAAAATGACTGACTCTCAAATCATTGTTGGCCACACGATGGGAAAACCGTGTTGCAAGTGTTAAAGCAATTTAATACCAACCTCTACAAATAAAAAAAAACTTTACTCCAATTAGCGGAAAGTGACAATGACTCAGTAACAAGAAGTGGAGCTAAATCTTTGGCAACATATGACATTAGGAATTTTGAGTTTTTATTGGGTATGACTATTTGGTATGAAATATTGGCTACTGTTAATGAGGTTAGCAAAGATTTGCAATCTAAAGACATACTTATTAATGTCGTTAATTTTGAAAAGTACAGAGAAATTGGGTTTGCGGAAGCTATGATTAATGCTAAAAAACTTGCTATTGAAATGGAAATTGATCCCGTGTTTCCAGAAAAGTGTCAAGTTCGTTGAAAAAGACATTTTGATGAGAATAAAGGTGAATCATCCCAACCAACTGAACAATCAGCAGAGGAATCTTTTAGGGTTCATCACTTCTTGTATATAATAGATCAAGCTATTGGTTCACTGAAGAGAATGTTTGAAGAATATCAAGCGTATGATGATATATTTGGGTTTTTGTTCACTTCGGAACGGTTGAATTCGATAGACAATGATAAATTGAAAGATTGTTGTGATCGGCTTTAAGAAAGATGAGCTCTTTGATGTTGATTGGGATGCATTATTAGTAGAGTTGAAGCTTTTACGGGAGCGTTTGCCAAAAGAAATAAGAGCATCCATTGACATATTGAACTTCTTGAAGAGAATGCGTTGTTTCCCGACTGCAAGCATTGCATACAGAATTTTGTTGACTATACCTGTTACCGTTGCATCTGCAGAAAGGAGTTTCTCAAAGTTAAAGTTATTAAAATTATACTTGTGGTCAACCATGTTGCAGGAAAGGTTAAATGGACTAGCTTTGATATCGATTGAAAGTGCTTTTTTAGACAAAATTGATTATGAAGGTTTAATTGATGATTTTGCAGCAAAAAATGCACGAAGAGCCATCTTTAAGTGAAGCTTCAGTGCTAGACTTTTTTAAGTTTTGTTTATTTGGTTTCTTTAAATTGAAATTATTGTTAGTTATTAGTATTATGGTTATTTTGTAGCTTTCTTTACATTTAATAATATTTAGAAATAGATGGTTAGTTAGTTTTAAAGTTTATTTCAATATTGCTTTTTAGCATCAATACGTTGTTCAATTTTTTTTTTTTTAAATGTCTTATAAGAAGAGCCCCTTTTATGAATTTTGCACAGAGGCCCCAAAATCTCAGAGACGACTTTGTCAACTTCATACCTTGACGGCTTGATGAACTAATGAAAACTCTAAACCCTCAAAAAATCATCCCCAGAGCCCAACAGACCTTCTAAAAAGTTCTAAAAGGAAAAATTATTTTGGGAACAAGATGGTATTCTCCTTTAATCCAGTCGTACTTTTCCTTAAAACTCTATTTATTTTAAAGAAAGACTAATGAAAATGGCTTGAAAACTTTGAGTTTTAATGATAAGAACAAAATAAAGGGTAAAGTGAATAGTACCAGGATTGACATTTTAGTGTAAAAATGTGGTTTTTCGTTAAAATGAACAGTACCGTGAGTTTTTCGTTAAAACTCGTTTATTTTAATTCTATTACAACCCGAATTTGAATAAGCACCAAACTGACACCAAGCTCGATTCAAATTCGAGTTAGAGCCCATTCTGATACCTACATAAGCCCATAAAAGTCCACAAAACCCGAAACGGACTCCAAAACAAGTTTTTAGACAGAATTGATTGCACTCCATAGATCCGACGGAAATCATAAACTTCCTTTCTTCTTCCCATATTCTTGTTCCTGCCATTAGCGACCGGTCTGAAGCTCAATCTCTTTTCTTTGGACGCTCTTCCAAAACCAAATTTCCCATAAAAAAGAAAAAAAAAAAAAAAAAAGTATCTGTAAAAGGTATGTAATTCGAACTCTTATACCATGAGCAATACTTGATTTTATGGAATCTTCCCATCGAATTAGATTTGTATTCGTAATATTTAGCATAGTGTGAGTGTGTAGCAGTGCAGGTGTGATTTTCTCTTGAAATTTAAAGGGTATTTGTTTCTTAATGTTTGTAGAGAATTAAAATTTGACATTTAGAAATTGGAATGCTGTTTTGTTCTTGGTACTCATGGGACAAACTGTTAATTAAATTAAAGTTTAGTTTTTAGGGTTTTTTAGGGTGGCCATAGCTGTGTTACACAAATTTGAGATGGTATGGTATTTGGGTACCTTAGCCCTGGGGCTTAAATTGAAAGCAAGTTGCTTTCATCTGTTTATTTTTTATTTTATCGTTATTATTTTGGTTTTGTGATGGTGTCACTTGTAATGGATTGTTTTGGGCTCCCGTAGAATGATGTGAAAAGGTTATATTGTGGAACTTGGCTATATCTGTGGTATCCATTATCCTCTAGTATGCTGAAAATGGTTTGCTGGTTTCGGAGGTTTGACATCGAAATAGGTTGCAATTTGACATAGAAATTATTGATTGTTTTGCAGTAGAAAGACCAAAGTTGGCATCAATACCGTTGGTCTCATTACATGGATTTCAATAAAAGATACTCATGTATAAGTAATGTATGACTAGCAGGCAAACGGAGATCTATGTGTGCAATATTGTTCAAAATTTGTATATGGAACTTGAATATGATATCTATCAGTTGTATGTTCAGAACTCCGTTCTGTTTACTTATTATGATTGAATACATTGCAGGGATATTGGTTCTCTAGGGAGAACAATGGGAGATTTAGATAATTGTGTTAAAGATGATTCAACATTGGCTAGAGAATCGGACCTTAACTTTGCAGTTGATGGCGATGAAGAAAACTTTGAAAGAGGAGGTGACTTCAATCAGGATCAGAACCAACATGAGCAACGTAGTTCCCCCTCACTAAATTCGGAATATTCTTACGTTGTGGCAACTGAGTCTGGTCATGACAGTGTCGTTGAAACAAAATTTGCCCATGATCCAGAGGGGACTCAGTCTCCATTCAAGGACAATAACCAATACCAAGGTGAGATGGATGAGTTGCATGGAAATAATTTTCTTAACCCCTTCTCTCATTCTAAGTCACAAACATTCCATAATGAAACGGGAGCTGAAGATTCTGCTCATGCACTGGAGTCTCCACTAACAGCAAATGCAAACCGGGGAGCTGGAGAGCAGAGCGAATCTGACATGGGTAGGCCAATTGATGCTCCACATGGTGGAGGAGAGAACAGATTTTATTCAGAGAGATCACAATATGAATATAGTGAACCCAAGGAAGATGACTCCCTATGTGAGAACAGGCACCCTGGCATATATCATTCTGATCTTCATTCTCCCAAAAGCACTGCCGGAGGATCAGTATCTCCTAAGACAAAGAGACAAATGTCAAGTTCACCTGAAGGCTCACCTTCTCATCAAGGTTCTCAAGCACGAATATCTCATTGTCGGAAAATTTCTTCCCCTGAATTGCATAAAGGAATTTCACTTGATCAATTATCTCTGGCCGGGCAAAGTTCTGCTTCAACACAGGGCATTCAGCGTCAGTCCCAGCATAAGGATAGCTCTTCTCACAAGCATATAACTTCGCCCCCATGGTCCCATCGCTCACCACCAAGGTCCCACCGCTCACCCCCAAGGTCTCATCTTTCACCACCAAAGTACCGGAGAAGGGATAGATCAGAGTCACGATCATCCATTTGACACAGAGATTCCTATGGTTACCAGAGGGATTATCGTGACCGAACCCGGTCACGGTCCCCATATTCAAGAGTCCATCATAGGTCCACAAGGTTAACTTCTATAGTCTCTCCATTATCATATGTTAAAATTCTATCAGTTTCACATGGCAACAACTTTATTATAAGATTTGGCTTATCTCTTTCATTTGGTACTCCTATCCATGAGCCATGACCACCTCAAAAATTGCATTTCTCAATCAACCACTGTTATCTGATTGAATTTTGGATTGTAATCTCTCAAACCTTCATCAACATTTATATATAATATTGATACCTTAGACGTAACTAGCTTTCTATCATCAATCATGCTTTTCTTTATCTCAAATTATACAAAAAATATTCTTGACTTCTAATTCATATGCATTACCATAAAGTTATGATTATGTAAATTGAATAGTCCAAGATTTTTGAAGTAAAATGGATTACTTAATGAGCGGAACTTTCACACATTGGTTATGTCAAAGATCTCTCTACCCTCCAAAACATATAGTTCGGTTCCTAATGTTTTGTCCCTTAATTCGTATTAGGGAAAGGCATTCTCCAAGGCGAAGGTCCCCTTTTCCAGAATATCATTCTCATCACCGATCTCCTAGAAGGAGACCTTGGTCACCACCGCCTAATAGGAAAACTGGATTAGGGAAACCTGGGAGAAATTTATTTGTTGCAGGTTTTAGCTTCGCGACTACAGAGAGAGATCTGGAAAGGAAGTTTTCTAGGTATGGCAAAGTACAACATGTTCGGATTGTTAGAGACAAGAGGTAATTGTGCAGTTTACAGTATACTTGCATATATTGATGCGTTCTCTGTCAGTGAAACATCTGCTTTGCTTAGCTATTACCTTGTGCATGCGTTTTCCTTGTGATACGTACTTGTTAGAATCTTCTTTGAGTTGAGTTTTTATTTTTGTTGCAAATTTGTTTCTTCTAAGGTCGGGAGATTCGCGTGGATTTGGATTTTTGACGCTGGAAACGGATGAAGATGCTGATGCGGCTATCAGAGCTCTAGATGAGACTGAGTGGAATGGTCGGATTATTCTTGTCGAAAAATCCAAAAGTTGAGGGCTTGAGACTCACCTTGATCACAACTAGCCATTGAAATATTTTTTTCAGTCGTGTAATTTTGTTTTCTGAAGTTAGTACTGCCCACCAGTGTTGTATAAAAAATGAGTACATATTATATATCACATCATAAGGGATTCCCTCTCTTCATTTTTCTGTATTTATTTGAATGAGTAGATCTCATCAGTCATCTCCTCTGTAAGTTGTTGGGTCTGTCAGATATTCAAATAATACAGAGATGGTAATTGATCAATCTGATTCGACGTTTGTACATAACAAATAATACAAAAATTAAATTTGGGATTCATGCATTATGGTGAATGCATCATGTTATTAAGGTCGATTAAAATAACGAAATTGAAAGTGTGTTTTGGGAGGTACTTGATTGAGAAACTAGGGAGGCCTTTGAACTTGGTGGTGAAGATCTATCTCTTCCGTAGTGCAACGTCATGAGCATGCTGATAACGTGTTATAGGCCTATTTTAGTGAGGGAATAGGAAGAAGGTGCGACACAAGGAGAAAGAAAGAAAAGAGAGTTAAAAAATTTGTATGACGTAGTTTCTCACCACTTTGTGTGTTTATTTATAACAAGCATAACTGACTTTCTTGCTCTCATATTTTTTTTCATGGGTAAATTACACAGAACTACCTAAACTATTGGTCATGAACAGTTTCATACCTCATCTTTAAAAAAATTCAATGTCATACCTCATCTTCCCCACAACCCACCCCTTTTTTCCCCCTCTCGTCTTCCCCTTCCCTCCTCCTCTGCACCCACCCTTGCACCCACCTTCTTCCCTCCTCTACATACCCCAATCCTTAAATCCACACCCATTTCCCCCATTTTCTCCATGCCCAATTTCTCCACCCACGAAATCGGCAGAAGACGGGATCTAGGTTGCAGGGAAAGGGGATCGGGGAAGATGGTTTTTTTTTTTAATTATAATTTTTCTAATTTTTAATAACTTTTCTTTAATTAATTATTTTAATATTTAAAAAATATTAAATGATTTTTTTTTTTTTAGTTTTTAATAATATTTTATTAGTTTTTTAATATAAATTGTGCCACGTCACAAGCTATGTCAGCATTTAACGGAGGAATTAACAGACAACTGACGGAAGGTATGACATTGCAACAAATTCAAAAATACGGTATGACATTGCAACAAATTCGAAGATACGGTATGACATTGAAATTTTTTAAAGACGAGGTATGAAGCTATTAAGGTATTCTGTGTAATTTACCTTTTTTTTATTTTTTATTCCAAAGCGTTCACATAACTTGTACAAGACAAGGATAATGAAAAATGATGTAATAAAGTTGCATGATAAGCACAGAGTTATGCTGAGGGCATGAGGCTGCCGATCGCTACACAATCCTTGCTTGCAAGCTTCATACATGTCAGTTTTTGTTGCTTCTAAAACTAAAATGCCATATTATATCATCTAAGCGCAATAATACGCCCAACACACCCAATAACTTTTTCCGGACATAATCTATTGCCACATGAAAATGCATGCTATTATCAGCAGTACACGTGTGAGTGCGCTAACCACCCTAGCCTCATCTACTTTGTTAGTTGATTCTGGCCCTTTTTGCTTCGTGGGTTGGCATGATCCTCACTTACAAAAGTATGAATGATCAGATCTCTGCACATATGTATACGTAACTATTCCTATAACACTTCGTTCATGATATAATTGCACAAGAAAAATGCTAAAGTAGTTACTCACGTGACTTGTCTTAATGTCTTATTGTGAGCTGATATTAACTAATGCTTGTTCGACTAATCCTAGCAATCCCCATTCATATTTTTAGTATTATTATTGGGAATTGTTATTAACACTACAAAAATCTCATTCTACACTCCAAACTTTTTATATTATGAAAGAAAAATACATTTGTGAGAAGTGTAGAATGAGATTTTTGAAATACCAACAACACTTCTCTTATTATTTTGTGGATTTTGTTTGTAGTTTGGTGATGCTGACAACACAAGGTCTTTTCCTTCATGTTTGGGCTTCAAAGCATGTGGATGGAAGCACGAGCACACAACACAATCAAAACCAAAAACGCCTAGTTGTGAAGGTAAAATTGCATTTCCATTTTCTGGCAAACAAAAGTTTGGTAATCCCTAATGGGGTCCCATACGTACTTATTGATGTTACACGTTCCACGTTCCACGTTCCAGCTTCTCTCAAGAATAAGGATCTTCTCCGGTTCCTCTTTGTTGAGAATTCTAATGATCCTCAAATTATGTTTTTTCATCGTACATCGTATCGTCAATTTTCTTCTGATACTGTTTATATTTAATTTTAAATAAAAATATTTAAAATAATTTCTGATCATACAATATCAATAAATAAACATAATTTAAGAATTCTTAAAATGCTAAAAAAAAAAGAGTTAGAAGAAGATTCTCTTTCCTTTTTCAATAGCCACGACAAATAGAATACCCAAGTGTCCCGTTTGTATTATCCACTATTTTGGTGGAAGTTTTGGGTCCCACAATATGAGTCCCTGTGTTGATCGAACGCGACTTTTGGGATCCCCATGTTGGATGATCACATTCAAACCTTTGATGCACAACTTTTCACGATAATGTGAAATTATTAGCGTTTTGAGACACAAGTCGGTACATCGTGTGTTGTTTAACAACGATATATGCGGAGGTCTAGTATCATATTATGATAGAAATAAAGCTTATATTCTTCAGTGTGGCTAAAATATTATGTGGTTTAAAGGGCACTAGAATATTAATGGAGTAGATGAAGGTATGATTTAATTTTTAAATCTCAAAATTTTATTTACTTCGTACTGAATGTCACGTGATATTATAAATTTTCCTCATATTACAAAGTTATGTAACATTTTCTCATCGGACTTGTTGTCGGACAAATTATTTGTTTACAAGACTATTTGAATCACACGTTTAAGAAAATAATCATTCAAATAATGAATCAGATTTAATCTAATAGAATAACTATATTTGTAATTTAAGTATATCTTGAGTCCCCATATGGTTTGATAAGAGCACATCTACTCGTGTTATATATGAAAAAAGATATACTTATCAAGTGTTACTATAAACTATGTTTTTACTTTAGGTAAGGTAAAATTATCAAGCAATTTATTCGACTAGTACTTGAGTTCACACTCACAACTCAAGATGTAACAAAATCATCCACTCAAATTTTCCCACCATTTCTTTTTTCACACATTACTTTTAAAACACTCAAATTTTGGTACACATGTATGAACGACTTATCAAAACTAATTTAAATTATCCGCCATACTAACAAAATATTAATGTGACAATATTTTTCTTAATTTTCTTAAGAGATATCAACTTCAAAGCTCTCATTCTAATATGAGAAAAGTATTAAACAATGACCAAAAGGGGCAACAATAATTAAATTAGAAAGAAAAAGAAAGTTCCATCGGCACTTGATCATTGTTCACCATAGACTCTGCAAAAGTATAGTCTCTTTGTAATAATTCAAGTCTTTTTTTTTTTTTTTTTTTCCTCGGGAAGTCATTGCGTTTTGTGAAATGATTACAATATTTTTTTTATTCATAGTTGTTCAATCATTATGACTTTTTATAATTCATGTGCAGAGTTCAATTTATTAAAATGTTTACATTGTAAAATTGGGTTTAAATCATGTTCTCAAAGTAGATCTGACATGCACAATCTGAATATTCAGATGAAAATTTAGATCAAATCGTGTTGGTCGATATCTGGAAAATGACACAAGTTAAAACATACATCAATGATATGAAACTATAGGTTCTATACGTGGGGCCTAAATATTCAGATGAAAATTTAGATCAAATCGTGTTGGTCGATATATGGAAAATGACACAAGTTAAAACATACATAAATGATATGAAACTATAGGTTCTATACGTGGGGCCTACTAAAAAGTTGGGATGACTAGCCTTAAAATGTGATTAAAATCAATCTGCACATGCCTGATTTGGAACTGAGGTGATTCTGAAAAAAACTGGTATAAAAAAAAACTAGGAGTTGTTTTTGTGTTTGGTATAAATTCAGCTTCAGCTTTTTTTCACAGTTTTGGGTGAAAAAAAGCCAAAAACAAGAAGCTGCAAAACCCAGCTTTGAAAAACCGGCTTTTTTCACATCTGTTTTACATAAAAGTTTACCAAACACTATAATACTGCTTTTTTTTTTTTTTCAAAAGCACTTTTACAAAAAAATTTATCAAACACTCTACTGCTTTATTTCACAGCTGCTTATTCTCACAACACATCAGAAGCAGTTTTTTTTTAAAGCACAGTAATATCAAACCAGCCCATAGAGAGTAGTTCACAATCCTAATGGGTCTCAAACCCTCCACTACAAGCATGTTCATAATCCAAACATAAGTACTAATTTTATGCTTAATATCCAAAAGAAATTCTAGATGTTTTATCCATGCGCAAATGGATTTACTATAAAAGTCCTACAACAAGGTAAGTCTTCCTACATTAGTCCTCGACGTCTACCTGTTCACCGCTACTAGGTTATGACGGGGGCGATACATCAAAAACCATGGTAGATGTTTTGCAAAACAATAAACAATAAACATGTTACACGTATTAATAATAAAAAAACATAGTACACGTATCTTTTATTTTTTATTTTTTCCAATAAAAATGTTACAGCTATCATTTAATAAAAAATATCAGCTTATAAATTACTTTTTCTTCTTGTTGGAGGTATAAATTACTTGAATATGAAGAAAGAAACTACGATAATAAATTAGTCAACTCGGATTCCTTAAACTATACCATATAAATGATGAGAAAAACATAAAACAAAGTTTGATTCAACAGCTCGGTTTATGAGAGCAATTTTATATAAAACAATTTCATCACCATATGATTTTAATTTAATTAATATACTATTACCTTGTGTTATGATGGACACTACAAATTTTTTACCGTGGACTCTAAATTTTTTATTTAAAAAAGCAGACGTATTCATGACATCACTTTTTTTATACAATTTTTACACGTTTTTGTGAGGTCCACTTAGTAATATAGTTCAACAATTCAAACCGTTTAATTTTTAGGTATTTCCCCAAAGTTTATGTCTACCAAAAATCATCTAAATCTAAAACCATGACAGTTGGATTAAGGGTTTATGTTTTTTTGTATAACCGTTTCGTCCATGTTATTTACTACAAATGCTGGTTTGGTGGGCTGGATGAGACTGGATTTTAGGGACATGATTGAATTGGTAGGAATTTGTAAGACAGTACTTGTAACTCATGTGTAAGGATGAGTTAGATAACTCACCTTATTGTGGATTCATAACTCATCTTGTCCATTTCACATTTGACACAATAAACAACGGACGAGACTCAAATTCATTTTAATTGGTCACAATCTATCCTATATAGCTCACTAAATGTATGATTTTGGCTTTGACCAATCTTAAAAGAATGATCTATAAATAATATTTTTTTAAAAATAGACGGTTTAGATACTACAACCAAAAATATACATTAATGTAGTTGGTAAAATCCGTTCCATATGTAATTTGTTGGATTATTAAGCAGTCCCGGTGAAGGCTATAGCTACAGAAATCCGTGTCTCTGTCATTGTCTCTGTCCCTTGAGTTGAATTGGTAGACCTGAAACATTCAACAATTCCACTTGATTGAAAAGTTTGGCCATCTTCTTTCTTCAAATTTACCTTGCAATTCCAGCCTACTTTTCTCAAACCCTTTTCCAAGTTACCTTCTTTATCACTTTCTCTCCAAATCCTCATCTGGGTTCTCTCTCCCTTACCTTTCTGATCCAAACGTCTTTTGTTTCTCTCTCTCTCTCTCTCTCTCTCTCTCCCCCTCTCTCCCCTCTGCAATTCCAGCATAAGAGGTATTACTTGAGCAAAAACAACAAATGGGCAAGTGTCTAAGCAAAAGCAAAGATTCAGAGCGACAACATAATGGCTACAGATCAGTAGGAGGCGGAGAAGGAGGAGGTGGGGTCCACCAGCAGAAACCCCATAGCCATGAAGCTGCTGCTGTTCATCAACAACGACCCGAAAAACGCGGTCTGCCAGTCAACCAAGAACCCCAACCAGCATGGAAGCCGACAGTCCCGGCTAGAACCCCCAAAGCAGCAGCTCAAAGGCCGGCAGACAACACAATCCTCGGAAAACCGTTTGAGGATGTCAGGGTGCACTACACCATTGGGAAAGAACTGGGCAGAGGCCAATTCGGCGTGATCTATCTCTGCACTGAGATTTCGACCGGCAAGAAGTACGCCTGCAAGTCGATTTCGAAGCGGAAGCTTGTCACCAAGAACGACAAGGAGGACATCAAGAGGGAGATTCAGATCATGCAGGATTTGAGCGGGCAGCCCAACATTGTGGAGTTCAAAGGTTGTTACGAGGACAAGCAGTCTGTCCATGTTTGTATGGAGCTGTGTGCAGGTGGAGAGCTGTTTGATAGGATCCTTGCCAAGGGACATTACAGCGAGAGAGCGGCTTCTTCAATATGCCGGGCGATTGTTAATGTTGTCCACATCTGTCATTTTATGGGGGTGATGCATCGGGACCTGAAACCGGAGAATTTCTTGCTCTCTAGCAAGGATGAGAATGCCCTTCTCAAGGCTACCGATTTCGGGTTGTCCGTCTTCATTGAAGAAGGTAAATTTAGATATCATTTTTCGTAGTTAGTTGCTTGGAAATTCAGTATCCTTCACAATTGATATGATAGATATAAGGGATTAGGTGAATTGTGCGCATATGCTTCGATCGCGGAATTGTCTTTATCTGGAAATGATGTTTCTAGTGATAATGGTACTAAATTCATGCCCAAAGTCAATGCAGAACCTAGCTGGATTTCATAATATACTGTAAGTTGACAGAAGACTACGCCATTTTGTTTTAGAAAATAAGTAAGGGTAACCAGGACATGTTAGCTGGCAATTCAGATGGTAGATAAGCACCTTATCAAAACCGAATTATAAATGTTGAATTTATTACCTTTAACACTGGTAGATAAACTGAACCTCATGTTAGGGAACGAAGACGAATTGAATTTCATCAGTTTAGAAATCACTGCTTTGGTAATTTCATTTATTTTGCCATGTTTGATAGATGATGATGCAAGCTACACCAAACATGTTTCGCTGTCATATTTCCATAATGGCCTCCATTCTTTTCATGGAAGTGAGATGGAAGGAAAAGAAAAGAGCTATACTGTAAATGTCTGATGTAGTTGTATTAATGGCAAGTTAACAACATCTTTAATTGCTTGGGGGGTGGGGAGAGATGGTCTTCAATTATGCAGCTTCATCGTTTTTAAAACTCTGGTAGTAAGGTCACATCTCTGTCAAGCAAGGTCACACTAAGACTGAGAACAGCAACGGAACACTCTCTTACCCTCAGTGACCCACAGTAAAAAAAGGCATATTATGTTTGCATCCTATTTTCGCATATCTCTGTGAGATGGAGTCCAGACCTGTAATTTGCCAGCATTAAAGTTTCCCATAACTATAAATTGTGTTTACTTTTAGCACCATAATTAGAAACATGTATTTTAACACTTTTATCAAACTTGGTTTTTCTGGAACAGGCCAAATATATTGTTTTCGTCTTTTGGACCTTCTTAATATGTTCTCTACTTTCATGGGTTTCACAGTTATCCTTAAGATGGCATCATAACGTCACTAGATTGTTTGCTTAAGATTTTCTTTTGTCAAATTTGCTTATGATTTTGGTGTTTCTCGTCTTTTAAAACTAGAGATGAGTAGATTCTGTATTTTCTTTGTAATTTACTAATTTACCACAAATATATGTACTATGCTCGACAACTGTTAGCATTTGGTGAATATTTTTCTTTATTGTGTATGTTATGCTTCCGCTTGTAGCATAGCTATTCATTATCTTTTATGATAAACTCTTGTCAGGAAAGGTGTATCGTGATATAGTTGGGAGTGCTTACTATGTTGCTCCAGAAGTATTGCGACGCAGATATGGGAAGGAAATAGACATTTGGAGTGCAGGAGTTATATTGTATATTTTACTAAGTGGAGTGCCTCCATTTTGGGCAGGTAAAGACACAGTATATTTGTTTTGCTTAACATAATATCTTTGTGTACTAGTTACAGGTTCTGTATTTTTCGTGTTGGTTTAAACAATTAATAGTTTCCAATGACTGATTTAGAAACGGAGAAGGGGATATTTGATGCCATAATGGAGGGAGAGATTGACTTTTCAAGTTCACCGTGGCCATCTATATCAAACAGTGCCAAGGACCTAGTCCGGAAGATGCTAACACAGGACCCTAAAAAACGTATCACCTCGACTCAGGTTCTAGGTATAGATCTCTTCCTTTTACTTGATACTTTACTTGGCTTATTGTGTCTAGCAGATATATCTTGTAACTAAAACTTTTGAATTTGGGTGGTCAACCAGAACATCCATGGATCAGAGATGGCGGAGAAGCTTCAGACAAACCCATAGACAGTGCAGTGCTTTCTAGGATGAAGCAGTTCAGAGCTATGAACAAACTGAAAAAACTTGCATTGAAGGTATGTTTGTCGAGAGGTTTTCGGACATAGACAACTTTGAATTTTGAATAGTGCTGTGATGGTACTATATACTCTGTAGATTGGATCTGATTGTGCTTCGATTCTAACTGTGTATAATTTATGAATATGGTTATAGGTTATTGCCGAAAATCTTTCTGAAGAAGAAATACATGGGCTGAAGGCAATGTTTACAAACTTGGACACTGACAATAGTGGAACCATCACTTATGATGAACTCAAGTCAGGATTGGCTCGACTTGGTTCTAAGCTCACAGAGGCTGAAGTCAAGCAGCTAATGGAAGCTGTACATTATCATTCAATTTAAAATATCCAAATTTTCTTTTACCTTTCGCATCGCACCCAACTCATATTCTGCATTTGCATTTCAGGCTGATGTGGATGGGAGTGGATCAATTGACTACCTTGAATTCATCACTGCTACAATGCATAGACACAGGCTAGAGAGGGACGAACATCTTTACAAAGCCTTTCAATATTTTGACAAAGATAATAGCGGGTAAGCTTTTTCTTCCAATCTCTAAGAATTGCGCACGCTTTCTTGGACGTTCATTTTCAAAGAACTAGAAAGTTGTAGGATGCTGCAGTTAATTACAATTCTGTGATAACTGACCTCAGCTCCTAGTCGCTCTGGATCCAGTTCTCATATTCTTAACCGCTAAATTAGATAAGATTAGGCTTATGGGTAAGCATGAATGATCGATTACCTAATGCTTTTTTTGTGTGTGTTTATTACAGGTTTATCACAAGAGACGAGCTAGAATCAGCAATGAAAGAGTATGGAATGGGTGACGAAGCTACAATTAGGGAAATAATATCGGAAGTTGATACAGATAATGTAAGTCAACATCCACACAACATTTTTGAATTTCTCCATTATCATGCAAATTAGTACTCAATTCCATTGGGATTACAGGATGGTCGGATCAACTATGAAGAGTTCTCCACGATGATGAGAAGTGGAATGCAACCACAGGCCAAGCTATTCTAAAGTTTCGTTTTGTTGCCATTCTCCGACTGTTGCAAGCCATGAGTTCTGCTCGTAGAATATATATGTGTGAACTGAGGGAGGACTCCGAGTCGCATGAGTGGTACTTCATGCTTGCTGCCGATTGCTTGCCGGAGAAATGAACGTTTTAGTTCGGATTGGTTCTGAGTTACAAGTGCAACAGTTTGTGCTGCACAAATTGTGCATAACAAGTCATCATCTCTATTTTATCTTGTATTTATCTTTGTTGTCTTGTCTACATTCTGGCGTGTCGATATTTTGAGATAATCACTGAAGAGCAAGGTAAATCAATTTAGCTCTCATGTTTGGCTCCGTACATTCTTTTTCACATTAATAAATGATGAGAAATAATTTTTGCACATCTTTTTTCACCTCTACACACGTTATTTTGGATTAAACAAATCGATGGAGAATCAAGTGTCAGAATTGAGAAGGCTGTGAAAAATTAACAAGATTAAACAGGATGTGTAAATTTCTCTTGTAAGAAATGCTATAGTTTTAATGTTGGCAACTCAACCCGTGTCGAAATAATTTGCACCATCAGATCTCCGTCTCTCGTCACGTAGTGGGTTTATTAGTTGGTTTAGCCAGTCTATCTCTCTCGACTCGAGCTGGAGTCCTCCACCTAATAACATATAACAGACGACATTCAGAAATCCCAAGCAAACCATTAATATTAACAGAAAAAACATTAGAGTTGATTAACAATGAAATCCCATAAAATTGAACTGAAATCCTCATCAACCAACAAAAATGGAAGCAAATTAACAAAGACCAGCATCATGCATCAGAAGTCCATAAATTCCACATTATATAAACAATTCAGTTATTACAACCCCAGAACGTCCAAACAAGCCAGGAGGTTCTGGGAGGTAGTAGCAAACTTAATACAACGGTAACAAACTCGACTACGACTCCAAGTCCTCAGAAACCATGAATCTTGATCTGATCCTTCTTGACAATCTTGGCCTGAACGAGAAACTGCAGCACGTTCTTGCGCTGATCGCCTTGGAGCTGAATTATCTTGCCGAGCTCTTTGTCCTGAACGACATTCCCGTTGCAGCAGAACTCTTTCTTAAGGTCCTTGAGGATCTTGTCGTAGCTGAAGTCCTTCTTCAGCCCTTGAACTGTCGTCAAGCACTTCTTTCCATTTCTCTGCTGCACCCGGATATGCACATACTCCTTGGCTCCGGGGGCATCCACGTCTTTGGCTTCGGCCAACGGGTCAAAAGCAGTTGGGATCTGAACGTCTAGTTCAACCATATATGTACTTTGCTTTGACTTGAGAAATCTACTGCAAATTCAGCTGCACACGCACAACAAACAAAACATTGTTAGCCCTCCTGCCATGTCATAACCTCCACAAATATTGCTTCAATACCAAGTTACCAACAATCATCCAACTAACTCAGATTATGGACACATGAAATTCAATTTATAAAACCATGATTACCTCCATCTATGCCACAAATTATAACGACAGTTTTTGTTTATTTATCAATTCATAAAATCGTAAACTTTCCCGAATCAAAAAGAAGAAAATTTAGCACTCGTGGAAATAAATGCATCGTGCTCATCTTGGGGCGCCAATATCAACCCACAACAAAGCACATGGGCTTTGTTTAAATCCTCCAAGATCCAATTTTGCACACTGATTTTCTCCTTCGGCACACCGTGTAGACATGATTATGTTCTTGAATTGTCCCATCATTCATTCAATCCAAGGGCCGGAATAACCAAAGGTGTGCAGGGGAAGAAAAAAAAAGTGTGGACAAATCACATCCCAAGCACATGGAAGAACATAACTTAATTTGTTCATGCATGATATGACATCCCAAACACCATATGACAGATTCACAGAAGCATCAATATTTACAGACACACAAAAACATATAGCATCAACATCCTAAAACATCACTCGACAAAGAAATTAAAGAAAGAAAAACAAATCATTGGAATTGGATCGTACCAGAATAACAGAAAGCTGGAAGGAGTACGGCTTCTTTTCTTTTTTCTGCTCGGGAACCCTTACTCGACGAACAAGCTTTGGAGGAGACAATATGAAGAAACTTGGAGTCCTGGGGTCTATATATATAGGTCTCGAGAGCCGTTGGCTGTAGCACCAGCACCGCATATTCAACAAAACACGGTTAACCTGAGCCGTTGGCTGTAGCAACTGGACGGACGAGATCGAGTGTCTGTTGACTTGAACGGTGAGATCAACCTGACGTGTGTGATTACTGATTAGTGGATTAAAATATATTTTTTAATTAGTTAATCTTTCCGGGTAACGCTTACAATGAACGCACCCAGGCTGGCATAATCCATGCAACCATGCAAGTGCAAGGAAAGCAACTTTAGAGCATCTTTAAAGAAGATATCAAAAAGTTCATATCAGTAATAACGGTAATAAAAGATATTATTAGTCTTTTCCAACTGAAATATCAATTCTTATGTGCCATGACATGGAAAGGCAACGGAGGAAGTTGTTGTCAAATTTGATAGTAGCTTCAAATCTATTTTTAGTAATTAATAAATATTTTTCATAATTTTTATAGTTATCTTTTGTTTCAAAATACTAATTACAACTATACAAAGTAAATAATATAATAAATAATAGTTTAAATTTGACATATCGGTTGAAGAACAAAATTTATAAAAAAATCAATGTATCACATAAGCCTTCAAATTTAAATTTTGTATTTAAACCTTGACATCTCTTTTGAAGAGGTTCTTATATGCAACATGTTTCTATGTTATTGTGTCATCGGGTCAACACCACATTGTTATTTGAAATTGGAATATCATGCGATTATTTCATGTAAGTTGTTGTTAATAAAAAGTAAGAGAAATTTATTCACTATTGTCTTAGCATTCTGTTTAATAATATATTATTAGTTAAAATTCAAATACCGGTAAGCGTTCACGTAAATTGTTCTCGTGAGAAAAGGAAGACATTCGGTGGGAAGAAAGAAAGGAGGGTAAAGCGAGTGGGGGGCCACGACGAAGAATCCAGAACGTTTGAGTTGATATAATAAAATGGGAACAAGAGGGTCCATCCAATCGGCATATCAAGATACGTGTGAATAATTGAACCTATTGGTTTGGTGGTACCTACACAATTGGATAAGAAGCAAAGACTGTCTAAATCGGGCATTTTCTTTTTGTCAACTAAGACCATCTTTAATGGTTAGACTAAAAGTTAAATATTTTAGTCCGAAAAATTTAGTTTTTAACTCAGAAACAGCTTTTCTGCTCCAACCATTTTAGCTTAAAATTTTAGCTTCGGATTATTAAAGAATGAACTTAGGTTATTTTTTTTTGTTAAATTAAATTTTTTTTTTAAATAAAAATGTAGACTATCGTAAATTAATTTTGTGAACATTTTAATCTAAAAAAAATTAAATTCCGATAAATATTGGGCGTAGTCCACTTCGATTTCTGGGCTAAATTTTGGGGGGAATTTGGCCTTGGTTTAGCATTTAGTATTTAGCTCAAATTTTTCTCTTGGGTTGGAGTGAGTTTGGAGGCAAATTTTGGAGAGTAATTTGACTTTTAGCGTGATGAAGTTGGTCTAAAGGCAAAATTTTTTATTAAACACACAATATAAATTTACAAACCACTGGACCACGTACAAAATATACAAAAAAAGGACCATCCCAAAAAACAGAAAAAGCCCAACCAAAGGTTGAGCTCAAACCAGAAAAGAACACCCTAGATCTCTGCTGCAGCCGTTTCCACATCAGAAAATCCCATCCAGCAGCCCGCTTCCACGCTTCCGACAAAGCATCCCCACTTCGATCACCTTTATTAGCTGAGAACAGCTCTTCAATCGCAACCACAAGCTGGAAAAAACCAGCCATGAAGCCTGTGGAGATCCACATGCAACGCTGCCAAAGGCAGAGAGAGAAGGTGGTGATGTGGATAACACCCGAACCAGTAAGAACACTGGAATTCGATACACTGACTTGATAAATCGCGACGAATCGCGATGAAAAGTTGCTACAGATTGAATTGGAAATGACCCAGAAAAAGGGATGCCAAAGAATTGTGGAGAACAGACTGGAAAAGCGTTGGTAGGAAAGGGAAAACACGGTAGAAAATCACAAAGGGAAAAACAGAAGGAACAGAAAAGAAAAGAGCTAGGATTAGCGACAACGAAAAGTGATGAAATTTTGAACACTCACACGAGACAGTGAGAAAGACTCAAGCAGAGAGAGAGGAAAGCAGCGTGTAAATCTTGGTAGCTGGCTAGTTAGATAGCCATCTATGATCTAAATCGGGCATATTTTGCCTAATGGGATTCATGTGACTAATCTTGGAATGTTGTTCTTTAAAACTCGAGAAATTTAGTATCATAGAAATAACATGAATCAAATTAGGAGGATCTTTCTGCACCACAATTGATAAAATTATTCAAACGCTATTATGAAAGGGGGTAATTTTGTGAGGATGTGAAACTTTTTTATCTTTACATCTTCATAAATTTGAGACAAAAAATAAAATTTTGATAAATATTCGCTAAATGCATGGGTAAAATTGTACTTTGACGTGGCCTAGCGTGCGCACATCGCCTCACGTGATAGACTCACGTAAAACAATCCGATAAGTCACCCCACTTGGCAGAGTTGGAAGGCTTAGCGGGCCAAGTAAGGGGTCTAAATGGACTCATGTCTTTCGTATTCATCATCCCTTGTTGGCTAAATGAGCAGAACAATGCGGCGTTAAAGCCAACCATTTAGAGAGCTCTACATGTGCCCTAATGACTCACCTTCAAATTCATGCCTAAATCTATATAAAGGCATGCATACACACAATAAAATGTAATTGTTCCTAACCAAGAAAATTAGTGCTTGAGAATCATTCTCCTACAATTAAATCTAACTTACGTATCGTATAGTATTTGGCTCACACACACGGGTATGGATGTGATAAGGCCTCACTTATTGTTTCTTTCTTGGTTGCAGAGACATCAAAGTAGTTTTACGCTTGTGTATAATTTGTTCTCTACAATAGCAACCATGAAAAAAAATTTAAACTTTGGATATCCAATGAGGTGATGGAGCTTTGTTTGTTCGTATATGAGTGGGTTCCTAGTTTTTGTTTGAAAAAAAATAAATTAAATAGTTTATAAGGCCTTTTGGAGCAACTCCAGCGTTGGAGCTCTCCCCCCAGGCTATTCACTATTCAATCCACCTGATGAACAGTAACTACCCTTAATGAACAGTAATCGCCTTTTGCATCTCCACCATTACACTTCAATAGCCCTGGCAATAGGTAATAAAATATTAATATTTTTTTTATTTATAAAATAATACAAAATAATTTTAATTGTAATTTCGGATAAGATTTTTAATCGTTCTCGTTGCACCATGTGTTATTATCCAAAGTATTATTAAATAATACAAAATAATTTTATTTGTAATTTCGGATAAGATTTTTAATCGTTCTCGTTGCGCTACTTGTCATAGAATCTGAAAAGACAATTATTGGGGATGGATTTTCGATAAAATTTTTAATCGTACTCGTTATGCCACGTGTCATTATCCGAAAATACAATTATTGGTGATGAATTTCTGATAAGATTATTAACCAATCTCGTCGCGCCACGTGTCATAATCTGTTTACAATCTTTGAGGATAGATTTCCATCATATTTTTAACGAATGACGGCATGCCACGTGACATTATCTACAACCTAATCCTTTATGAATCCTCCATATAATCCACCATCCATCCTCACAAATTTCACACCAATTTTCTCAAGATCTCTATCATTATTCATAGTTTATGCTTCCTTCTTCACAAAAATCTGTATCATTATTCATAGTTTCTGCTTCTTTCTTACAATGTCTTATTCTTCCTCAAGGATAATGTGGGAACTCGATTAGGAAGAGGAAGAATTGTTTAACCAATCAGAAGGAATGTTCAATCACCAGGTGGCAAAAAATGAGAGGGAATAGGATGAGGAGCGTAAAATGAGAGATGACGAAGTAAGAATGGGCAGAGCCTCATATTCCCGTCGAGTCATCCAAGTTGTGGCTCAAATCTGCAGGCCCAGCCGTTCCGGAAACCTTGATAGAAGCAGGCAACGACGAGGTATGAAACTCTTGGACAATTATTTTGTCCCTAATAGTGCATTCCCTGATACGTACTTTAGACGTCGTTTTAGAATGGAACGACATTTGTTCAACAAAATCATGATTGATGTTTGCAACCATGATTCTTACTTTGTGCAAAAGAAAGATGCTTTTGGTGTTATGAGTCTCCTTCCTTAGCAAAAAATTATTGCTGCCTTGCGGATGCTTGTATATGGAGCATCTGCAGATCAAGTGGATGAGATAATGAGGATGGGGAAATCAACCATTCTTGAGTCCCTGATGAGGTTTTGCGGAGCAATCGAATCTATCTACACCGCTGAGTACCTCCGCAAACCTACAAACATAGACTTAGAACGGCTTCTGAAGAAGGCTGAGATGCGTGGTTTTCTTGGGATGATTGGAAACATTGATTGTATGCACTGGACGTGGAAAAACTGTCCAAGTGCATGGCAATGCGCTTATGGGGATAGAAAAGAAGCAAAAAGTATCATTCTGGAAGCGACGACATCTTTTGATATATGGATTTGGCACGCCTTTTTTCGGGGTTCCGGGAGCTTAAAATGACATCAACGTCCTTACCCAATCCCCAGTGTTCAACGATGTCCTGCAAGGAAATGCACCAAAAGTCACGTATGAGGTCAACGGACGTATGTACGACGGGCCATACTACCTAGCTGATGGCATTTACTCGCGATGGTCAACATTTGTCAAAACAGTGCCACGTCCGCGAAGTGCAAAGGAAAAACACTTTGCAAGCTGTCAAGAGGGGTGCAGGAAAGATGTGGAATGTTGTTTCGGTATCCTCCAAGCTCGTTGGGTGATCGTCAAGGATGCTGCCAGATTGTTTGATGTAGAGTCGCTTCGATCTATCATGATGACGTGCATCATTCTTCACAACATGATTGTGGAAGATGAGTATGATTATGAAGCAGTTGATGAATATGAGCCAGACACGATGAACAATTCAAGAACACGTATATATTGTGCTCATGACGCCACCGATGAGCCCGTGCAACATGAGGCATTACAAAGGGATGGACGTTACAATGAAAGGCTCATTCAACGATATACTGCATTTCAAATGCCAGACATGCACAATGCTCGGCAAATTGACTTGATAGAGCACCAATGGGCATTGAAACAAGCTGAAGATAATTAAGTTCATTTAGTGTGTTTTTTTGAATTTGGTATGTTTATGTAATTTTATTTGGTGTGTTTTATTATTTGGTATGTTTATGTAATTTTTTTAGTGAGTTTTTTATTATTCAGTATGCTTATGTAATTTTATTTGGTGTGTTTTTGTCATTTCAATAAATATTCTCTTATTATAAATAACTTACCAAATTTATTTGAATAAATATTCAATACATTGGAAACAACATAAAGTACTATATTCAATAAATAATAAATTACAACCCAAAGTGATGGGAAAATTATGGGCTCCGATTACAAAAACTACTCTATTCATCATCACTTAACCAATTTGTGGTGCTAGGATGATCTTCTTTTGTGGTGCTAGGATCATCTTGGCTTGCTCTTGCTTCTCTTGCACGCCTCCTTCGCACCACCTCCGCTTTCTCTGACTTCCAAAAAAATTTAGAATTTAGAGACTTCCCTTCTAAAGGCGTGTTCATAATCTCACGATCTCGTTGAGCCTGTCTTTCTTCTCTAATATGTTCCCTTTCTTGCCTAAGTAGCTCTCTTTCTCTCTCATTAGCCTGAAATTCTCTCTCAATAGCTGCAGCTTTTGCGTCCTCTGTAGCCTTATCAGCCTCATATTTCACCAGTTCCCTCGCCAAAGTCAATTCACCTTGGCGAGTAAGTTCTTCCATGAACTTTGCATAATCATTCTTGGAAGCACTCCCTTTTCTCTTTGAAGCCTTCTTACCTTGAGGCCTAATTGGATAACGGGTCAAACCCGACGCTTGTTCAGGGAGGGGCGTTTTGGGCACTTCTTCTGCATCATCTTCATGAACATGCGAGACATGATCGGGTGTAGAGTGTAAAGGGGTGATGTTCATGAAAACTTTTGGACCGACAGGCACAACTCTAAATTTAGAACAATCTTTGACAATATTCCAACATTCCCACCGGTTGAATGATTTATTTTTGTTTTTGGTTTTGGCAGCGTACCAAGCTTGTGCTTGAAGTTCCTACACAATGCGGGAGAAGGAATAATTATAATGAAAATAGGTAACAAATAAATAATACAAACAAATAATTATAATGTAAGTAGGTAACAAATAAATAATACAAACAAATAATTATAATGTAAATTTGGGTATAGTACAAACAAATAAATAATATATTGTTACCTAATCCGAGTAATTTTCCCCACTTCGAATATTACTACTAGCTTGTGCCAAGGCGTCTCTCCACGTACTAAACGATTGGCTAAGTAATTTTCAAGGACTGGACATCGATTCTTTGGTTCTTTTCCCACCAATTTTCTCAAGATAATTGGTATGAATAAGACTCCACATTTCTCGCAACTACATCTCATTACCCGTAAGCGAACTATGAGTAACTTCAACCCAGCTAGTACACAACGCAACATCTTCAAGAAGCAACCAATTCGTACCTGCATCAGTAGTCATTTTGTTGAAAAAAAATGGATTGAAACTTTGAGAGAAAGAAAGGAATGTGATTGAAAGTAGTTGATAAAATATGAAATTGTGGTGTAAGGTAGATGATAATGAGAAGGTATTTATAGAAAAGTAAAAACAATTTTTTTTTACAAAAATTTCAGATTTTTTTTCGAATTTTTTACAATTTTTTACAATTTTTTTTAAATTTTTATTCAACTAATTAATCTCTGCCGTTGGATATAAAAAAATTTGAATTCCAACACTTCAGACTATGCCACGTGTCACAACGGTAACTTTTCTTAATTTTAAAACTATTTTTTCTTTTATTTTATTTATTTATAAAGCATATTAATATCCACCGTTAATCTCAGATCGAACGGTGGATATTAAATAAGACTTTTTTTATTTTTTTTACCGTTGAGATCGAACGGTCCAAGTTAAAGATCCGTTGAGATCGAACGGACCGTGGGAAGCCACGTGGCTTCCCAATGGTAACTGAAAAGTGACTGTTTTTTTTTTCTGATTTTGTGTCGGCGACGCGCCCCTGCACACAAGTGGGGTGCACACGCCTGATAGAAAAAAAATTTAAAAAGGCCTGACGCCAGGCTGACGTCAGGCATGGCGTCACATCCACTCAAGCTCTCGGGCTGGCAATTCTTCACGGGCTCGGAGCTCGGGCCTCCACCTCCACTTGGGCTCCTTCACGCTGGAGCCGGTACACAGGGCCTCGAGCCCCTTTTCTCTGGCCTGTCCACCGAGCACCCAGCAACGCTGTAGTTGCTCTTAGAGTAGGTTCGAAAAGTGAGTTTGACACTTATATATTAGACTCATATAGGAATCACACTCTTATAGTGGGTAGGAAAATTTAAGTGTGATATCAATATATTGAATTGATTAGTTTAATACGAGTAATCTATAATTTGAGCCCCTAAACTATCACCCAATTGGATGCTCTTTTGTTCTCTCTCCCAGTCCTCGTCACACCTATCTCTCACTCATTGGTTTTGGCCAGCAACTTAGAGCCGTCGCCCGCGAGTGGCGGTGGAGTGGTGGGTTGGGTAGACGGGTTGAGGAGGTCAGTGGGTGTTTACGGCCAGTTTTTCTGTGGGTGAAAAGGGTAAATTTGGAAGTTTAGGTGAATAAAAAGTTTAGTTGGTTGTACTTATTTAAAAGTTGGGTGCCAATAAAGGCAACCAAAGTTAAACTTAAACAACGAAGTGTACTTCCCAACGTTTTGCGGGTTCACATTTGGAGTTGCAGAGTCGTCTTCATAACGGTGAGCGTGATTCAGTTGAGGTGGTTGCTTCTTCTCGTTTGCCAATATGCAGGTAACTACATGTAAACTTTAATTTCTCATCTCAATAGCGATATTATGGTCCAGTTCTTGCCTAAGTAGTTGGTTAAACCCCTAATTTTCTGTTAGTTTCCTGATATAGAAGAGAAAGAAATCAGCATAGAACCCTAATTTCATCACATAGAACTCTAATTTTCAGTATTAAGCATATCCAATAGCCTATTCAATTTTTTTGTTAGTTTGGCTGCTCTGTTGTAAAACATTTTTAGCTATCCAGTTTAACTTAACTCTCCAACTCTCCAATCTTAAAACCCCTAGTTTTGCAAGTGGTGGGTTGCCATGTGGTTAGGTTAGGGCATTCCTCTTTTAACCCGCTGCATCCTGGGCTCGAACGCTCCCCCTCCCCCTTAGTGTAGTTTGTGCTTGTGCTAAAAAAAAAACTTAGGGGTTGTTTGATAACCTTCTTGGACTCGTTTTTGAAACCGATAAGTTTTAAGTAATTTAGCTACATTCGTCATTTTTTAAATAAAAAAAAAAGGGATCCAAGAAGGATACCAAACAAGCCCGGATATTTTGTTACTTTTCAAGAGAGAGAGTTGAATGGTTTGAGAGTTTTAAAAGTTTTTTGATGTTTAGCTAAAATTCTTTCTATTTCTCTTATGGAGTGAGATGACGTGACATAGAACCGAGTGTAATGGCGTTCTAGGATTCATATAGCCGACCCCAATTAGTGGAAAAGGGCTTTGTTGTTGTTCTTCTCTTATGGAGTGACTATTCACTATGTTAGAGTGCCATTTAAAGAGTCTCTTGAAGTAAGGTTTTGTTGGGTTTTTGCTATAGTTAGCTAATGTTGTTTTAAAGAGTCTCTTGGAGATGCTCTAATACTTGAAAGGAGTAATGAGCATGCCAATTGTTTGTTTTTCTTGTATTGGACTCAGGCCAGTGATAGGTTCAACATCAATTCCCAGCTTGAACATCTTCAAGCTAAATATGTTGGGACCGGGCATGCCGATATGAATAGATAGTGAGTATATCTTTCCTCTTTTAAAAAATTGCAATAATCTTTTGTATTTCTAATTGGGTTATGTGTTAATTTTGAAATTCTTTTTCCTTTGGAATGTCTAGTGAATGGGCCGTGAATATCCAACGCGATAGCTACGCATCCTATGTTGGCCATTATCCAATGCTTGCTTACTTTGCTCTTGCCGAGAATGAGTCCATTGGAAGAGAACGCTACAACTTTATGCAGGTTCTCTCTTGCTTTGCCGCTTTTATGACTTTGAGGACATAAATTGGGTGTTTCTCTGTACTTATTTTTTACCTGCAGTTAGTCTGGTTATGTTTTATCGGATTGTTACTTCTTCCTAGTATTAATGTCCCATGTCTGGTTTGCCTCTGTAATCTGTATGCATGTGACATTGTCATTGTTGTGTACTTTCATGTATTTGCTTATCGAGTGAGGATTTTTATTCGAGGGTTGTCCTTCACTGATTTCATGGCAGAAATGATCGCAACCTTTTATTGAATCATGTGTTATCTGTGAGATCATGATATAGAACTCTTGAAGGAGTCAGTCCTAATAGTTCTTTGGAATGAGCATTTAATCAACTAGTTTGGCTAACTAGAGCGAAACATATAGTATTAATTATATGTTAAACTTTCTCATCAAATTTGTATTGAACTTCAAGAAAATCAAATGACGTCAAAAATTGGTGCCGGATACGCCTGCTAAGGCTCACGGTATGTATAATGTATGCCTGAGTTAATGAATTGGACCTTGTTGGTTTGTGCTAACGAGAAGCCAAGTTGATCCCACTCGACTATTTGGTTTATGTGGCACTTGCGTGTGCATGTTTTGTTGTAAATTTTCGAACCGTTATACTTGTCTTTATGATTTTTAAATTGATTTTTTTTCTTTGTTGTGCAGAAAATGCTTTTGCCATGCGGTCCTCCTCCGGAAAGAGAAGACGATTGATTCTATATTGTCATAAGAACTTACCGCTTTATAATGTTTATCGAGAAAGACTTATATGGAATGGGTGCACCGCCACTTTGTTGTCCCATTCCAATGAAACGGTGGCATGCGTGAGCTTTTCAACATGACAATGTATTATTGGATCGAGATCCCACGTGACAGCAAACCCGTTCTATACCGTTTGTTGAAAAAAGAGATCATATATGACTTTGTATGTACTTGATCTTTTCGATTCATGAATCTAATGCCTTCTTGTGGCCCTTTTACCTATCCGTATTCGTTCATGTTAATTTTTTGTCATTGCCACAATTCATTCATTTAATTCACTAAAGCTGTTTATGAATCCAAAAAAAGATTCGGGTTGGAGGGATCTTTGGGTGAAAATATAATTATTTGGGGAAAAAAAACACCGAGTACTAGTTACATTTGTACGCCAATCAGGCAAATTTTATTGGAACAAATCGGGTTTGAACCGATTTCAACAAATAGAAAAATTCAAGTTAATAAAACCGCGAAAGAAACATGCCAGTTCTAGGCGTTCGGATGATCCGGGAGGCGTTTCAGGTCCATTTCAACTTGGTGGATCGTCCAATTCATGTTTTCCAGTTTCTGCATGGCAATGATGTTCTCAGAGATTTTATCAGAGGAACCAGATAAATGTACAGCTCAGAGCATTGCTATTTTTTACCTTTACAATATCACGGTACTGCCTTGCAATTTGATCGAAGTGAGGATCGACACCCTGATACTCATGAAGGCGCGTAACCTGGTAAAAAAAGGAAGAAACATCAGTTCATGATTAAGAACCATGTTGGAGGATGATACAAAAGAGAAACAGATGAGAATTAGAAGAACAGACCGCTTTATTATATGTAACCGAAGCCTCTTCCGTAGCATCAGTAAGATACTTCCTGTAATGAACAAAATGATTCAAAGAAACTTGAACTAGTAAGCCGCACATACTTTCTACAATGTAATCGATAAGTACCTAATTTTATGTAGGGCTGGTACAGATTCCTTAGTATACGTTTGACCAACGATAGCATACTCCAGTTTCCTGAAATATGATTGGGTATATTATACTCATCATGTAGATCGACTAATATATCCAGTCAGCAGTCACTACTTTAGTTTCTCTCTTTGGAAACAATAAACAGAAAACCACGAACCTCAGTTTTGCGCTCATGGTCACACACCTTTTGCACAGCCATGTTTTTTGTAGTTCATCCTATAAAGCGTTGTTTACAATAAACGTTGCAGAAAGCTCAACAACAAGAAAAGCAGAACGTACATAAAGGATACTTACAAAAATGTTAAGTGCGTATCAGGAAATCTAATTGCTGAAATCACATTAACCATCACAAACGTTAGAAGCTTACATAATTGTGTTGATGGTGCAACTTCAAATCTTTGATCAACTTGACGAGAACTCCCAGTATCTGCTCTAATACCTAGTGCGCGCAAAAACACTTTGTCACAAAACCTCACAGACAAAATTAGCCAGTATAGATTTCAGGAACGAAAACATATATATTTTATTTTCATACGTTATAGTATTCAGAAAATTTTCTATCTGCAAAATATAGATCTTCCTGCAAAGCCTCTTCCTCCCTTTCTATCTCCTCGGTTATCAACTTTACCCTGATACAATCATGAGAAAAGTGGAATTAATATTAGATCACAGCGTCACATAATCATTTAGAACAGTAGTTCCAGAAATTTATATAAGCACCAAAAAACAGTGGTTTATGGGTGCACTACACTTGAGAGGGGTGCAGAAAATAATTGAAAATTCTAATCACTTGCAATAATTAGAGTTAGCGGTGTCAAAAATGAGGCTGTCAATGATCTTAAGAAATGGACAATCCTTCATGTTTGATGACAACTAGTCACTGTTATCTACCAGATTACATGTCAAATAAAACTGCCAAACATCGGTAGAAAGAATCTTGCTCCATGTGAAAGGGGATGTATCAAGATAAAACCTACTTAAGGAGAGTAATCCAAACCTTTCTGGAAGCTGAGAACTTGAAGTTTCATGCAGGGGTGATGAATCTGCAGCAATCAAGCAGTGGAATGAATTATGTGTATAACCATTGTGTACTATATATGAATTGCATAATGGTTATAGCATTTGTCATAATTACGGGCTAAGTATATCAGTATGCATTATCCACTTCAAAAAAAATTGTTCAGGGCTCGTTTACTGACTAGGATTGGATTGGAGTGGATAACTCATAAAAATTCATGGTATGTTGGAGGTAGAGCTGAATGATTTTTCATTTTGAGGGGATTAGTCATAAGGGGAACTTATCCCTTCCAATCCCGACAAATGGTAAAATTAGAGTGGATAAGTTTCCTTCATGTCTATTCTCGCTTCTAATGCCCTCCAAAATAAAAGAAATCATTTACCTCCACCTTCAACGTACCTTGAATTTTATGAGTTATCCTCTCCAATGCAATCCTAGTTACCAAATGAGCCTTAGTGTATTATATTTTCAAGATATTAGCAAGCTTGATCAGCCCATGGACCCCTATCATGTGATCAAAGATTGCATTAGTAAGATTCAATGTGGGTATCCTTTCCCATAATGAATAAGGTGGAAATGAAAATGACTTGGAACTTGGAACAACAGATTGACAAAATTACATTTGAGAGAGAGAGAGAGGGAGAGAGAGACCAATGTCATCAATTACTAATGCATCAGCTAACTTGTCACATTTTTCTTCCAACCGAGCCTCAATCTCACGGGAAAGACACAACTGGTATTCTTTCATATCCTGTAGTTGAGACATCACAGATGAATCTCAATGATTCCATTAATAAGGGGCAGATCTACCAAGGTTATTTCTTCGTATTAACGAATTATATATAGCAAAATTAACAGATTCAACAAGAAAAGATGTTAAGTTGCAGCCATAGAAAGAAAAGCGTAGATATAAATGAATAATGAAAATAGAACGACAACTGTTTGCATGCTAGAACCATGGTGACCATACCACACAAAAGGGAGATTGCTGGAGCTGTGTTTGCCATAAATAAGCAGGTGTAATTCCAAGAAAGCGATTGGGTACACCACCAAGTCCAGGTTCCACAATATCAGTAGCACTAAAAGAAAGACTGTTGCTTGCAGTATAATTTGTGGAGTTGGAACTTGAGCTGATTGTAACACCGGTACAAGTACTATCAAGGGAACTCCGTGACATTATACTGCATTTTTCAATCTCTTCCTCATGAACTTCACCATCTTTTGAGACAAGAGGAAGCCTAGACCTTTGGGCCGCTTCTGCAACGGTCATTCGATGCTCTAATGTCTCGTACAGCTGACACCTCATGAAGATCCCACACTCATCAGTTTCAGACAACTTAAATGGCTTATATGCAGAATAAATACTAAGGGCACACTAGATTTGAGTATCATCGTCGTATGTTCTGTTCAGATAATGGATAAATAAAAGAACAAACACCTTCCACAGAATACTAATTCTCAAGTGGTAACATTGCATAGTTACTTAAATATTGCCTATCGTTCCCATTTTAAATTAACCATGCTTTTATATTCTACCAGTTTCTCCTTCAAATTGAACAAGTAGAAGAGAAACATACAACTCCTAAGTCCTATGCAAGGTGTCAAATTGGGAACCATATTATTCACCCTTTGATTCTGTTTGCACCTAAAATGTGCCCATTCCGGCTAAATATGGGATTTGAAGGATGATTGTGCAAAAAGACTAACTTGGAAAGATATTTGGCTGCAAGTGAGGTAGTTTGACGTTATAATATTGTTTTTCCCTTTTGTTTGGGTGGTGGAGGTTTGCCAAGAGCTTTGTTTAATCAAAAGAATTGCATGCTTTCTCATTGCAAATGGATTGAAAGGCCAAATAAGGACATGAAAGTGGGCATCCGGTGAAAGAAGCCAACTTGCTTCTTTTAATTATTAGTTTATTGCAAGTGGTGGAGACATGTGGTGGAAGTACAAGTTGCCCTTTTTAATATCATTTCACATGCAAGCTGGCAGTGAAGTTTCTTTTGGGCGAGTTCATTGTTCTTAGCAAAGGGCTCTCTCACATCTCTATAAAACCTTGATTTGAGCCACTCCCACTCAATGACACAATTTCTTGGTTAGAAGTTGAACTCAGGCACAACCTCAACCATTCAGATCCCGTTTACTAGCGGCATCTAGTAGTGGCACGCACACACCCGCCAGTTCCCTTGTTCGAGTAAATTCCCGGCATGCCCGCCATGCCCATGGCGAATTTAGGGGGTGAACAGATTCTACACACCAAACACTGTAGTGTGGAGTCTCCAACAAGTTAACCGTACGCTTAAGATATCGATGATTCGCTTTGAATGTCTCTCATATTTGAAAAAAATAAAAAAAACTTAACAGATAAAGATAATTCAGTGTGTGAAATATAGAACCTCAGCCTCAGAAGAATGCTTCAATCCCTGTTGATACTCCTCCACCATTGCAATTGCCTCACCATAAATTGCCTACATCAGAGCTCTTAAATTTAAATTCACTGTCAAAAATTAGAATAACCAGTTGAATTTCGACAATTCGAAAAGAAGACAAACCCCGAAATAAGCAGAATTCAATTACCATGGCTTCCAAGTAACGGATTCTTTCCCTGCACATTTCCTCCCTGGCCTGTAAAATTCGACATTTTCTCAGAATCCAATAAGGGCAGGGAAATTTAGAGAGAGAGCGAGAGAGAGAGAGTACGAGTTGGAGGTCGTAATATGCGGATTTGGAGCCGCGGGAACCATCGGGAGCCAAGCAGTGGCGTTCCAGCTGATCGACAACATGGGCCACATCCGGTGGCAGGTTTTGTCCCCGTAGTTGTTGCAGGCCCTTCGCCATTTCTCCCCTCTCGATCACCAAAATGCCGTCGTCTTCCTCCTTCTTCCTTCCTAACGATAAAGATGCCGCATTTGCCACTCTCACGCAGGAATTCAAATCAGTTACCACCACGGATTCAGCGTGGTTTGCCGTACCCTTGTTCGGTTTGGTTTTGACCAAGAAAATGTCATAGATTTTAAAAGCAACTAAACTGATTTTAAAACCAACCATAACCATATCAAACCAGACCTAACCAAACCGACATATATCATTTAATTCTAAATTTATTTATTTTACACGTGTGGAGCCATGATTTTCAGCGGCAAAATAAAACTAATCAGAATATACGTACTTTAGAAGTTTGGTCATGAATTCATTAACTTCCATTGCAATAGTCGAAGATTGATTATACTTGTTCCGCAAAATACGAAAACCTAATTCAGCAAGGAATCATCATGTTTTCTATAATCTTGGAGTCCTAACTATCAAAAGATTGGTGTGCGCCACAAGTAATCATACTTTAAGAAGAAAAAAAACAATATCTATTTCCAATATATTCTCTGGGATTCTCCAGATTTAATAAGAATTCTACTATTCTAAAATGTCTCTGCTCGATCGGAGTAAATACATCCTTCTAGCTTCATTTCTGGTAATACAATTATTGCATACTTATTTTCTTGGTTGACAGTCAGAGTCTTTGACCGGTACACTCCCAATCTTGGGATTACTCACGGTTATTTATTCATTTATATTTACTTAGATTTGTGCATCTCCACCTCTTGCGGCTACGCGAATATGGCTCCAATGACACATATATTAATATATTATAGGTTATTTGAATGTCCAACTATATGGGCTTATTAAAAATTAAAGCGGTTCCATTGCATGTCCAAAACCAGAGCCCATACGGTCTCTCTCTTCAACTTCGTCTTCTGAAACTTCTTCGTCTGCTTCCGTGCATTAGTCCAGACGAGGATCTCACAGATCAGGTCCCTCTGCTCCTCCGTTCAGTCCGTACAGGTAAGCCTCTCCCTCACCCCATTACATTGATACATATGTATACTTATGTCTCTATGTTGTTTCAAATCGGAATTTTGGTGTATCGGACTAGAGTTTTGATTTGTATAAGGTGTTCGGTATGCGGCAAATCAGTCGGGTTATTCAATTTTTGGGTGATTTTAATCTGAAATTCGGTCTGATTCGTTACTGATTTTAAGTGAAAATTGAATTCGATGATGTGATCAGTTGTCAATGTGATTAAGCAAGTAGTATCCATATGATATGCTTATGTAGATCTAGTTCAGCTAATTATCCAAGTAATTTGTACTTTCATTTTCCAATTCCGTAGATTACGATGAGATGTCAGAAAATTCCGTGTTTAAATCTGCTTGTGGTAGGACTTGATTATGTTCATGTATGATTAACTTGTAATTGTAATTTAGTGGGAATATTAGTGTGGCATTGATGGTAATTGATGATTGTTCATTTTTCATGACATTAAGGATTACTCAGTTGCCAAATTACAAATATTTGTGAACTTGAAACTTAAAATGAAGAAAAAGGTGCAGGTGGGTTTTACTTAAAACTCATTTGGATATCTAGAAATCGAATTTCATTTCACGCTAATCAAAATGAAGTGGAGCTAAGGCCGACCAAACCGTTTTCAGTAACTCTTGCTGAATGTTCTGTTTTCAGTTGATTTGTTTAGTGGATCTTTCAGTAGAATTGAATTTGTTGCTTCTATATACATGTATTCTCATGTTTAGCTGCAGTCTATGATGCATGGACACGGTGGTATCCTTCGATCCCCATGTCGTGTCGTATTCCCTTGTGGTCATACAACAATTCTTCTTGTTAATTTGACGTATCCCTGTCTCCATGTCCATGCATCGTAGGCTGCAGTTAGGGATATGGTTTTTCTAATGGAAGTTTCTTTTTCGGATGCTCATAGGATAGACTAGTTTCGTTCACAATGCCTTCAGCTCAAGATCCATTCTATGTTGTGAAAGAGGAGATTCAAGAATCTGTAAGTTGTCAAATCACTTCAATCATTTGGAAGCTTCTGGAATGGTGTATAGTTTATATAATTCGTTTGATACATGTTTTCAGCTCAATGTGCCCCTTTAGTTGGCTCTTATACTTTCTTTGGAGTATTACCTTTCTGCTTTTGACTCACTCTCTCTTTCTCTCTCTTTCTCTCACACACGCGCGCACACAAACCCGGATGAATTTGGTAGTCATTATATGTGCGGAATTTGTTTTCATGGCATTATGCTTGGGAGTACAAATTAATCCAGCCTGTGACATTTCCTGCTTGAATAGATTGATAAGTTACAGTCTTCTTTTCACCAATGGGAGCGTATTTCATCTGATAATGGAGAGCAAGTACGTCTCACAAAGGAGCTGTTTGCTTCTTGTGGAAGCATTGAATGGCAGGTGCGCCAATATTACCACATTTGATTTAATTTTATCTGTGTGTCTTTATTATAAAGATTAGATTGTAGGTGTTTGTCATGGTATAATTATTAGAAAGTTGTGACACAGGAGTTGGGATTGTGACCACATGAATGTCTGAATGAACCAATAGAAATAGCTGGTAATACTATAGTTTTAGTGGTATTTGTTGAATTTCCATAAACATATCAATAACAACTGAAATGTTGCAACTGAGTTTCAGTGTGCTAAAAATTTATTCTCAATGTGGGTGGCCTGTTGTAGATTGGTGATGACAATAGTTTATTTTTTTGTAATGGCCATAGGTCATGGTTTTGATTTACATTCTCTCTAAAAAAAACTGGTTATTTTGTGCTATAGAAGATTGGAAGTTGATGTGGGTGTCAAGAGGATCATTTGCTTTTTAATGGGCTGGTGCTCTTGAAACTATGATCAGTTAAACAAAAGAAAGGATGATTTACTGCTTTGAAATAGGCTGGCTTACGACCATCTAATATGGGTTTGTCAGCAAGATAGCTTCTCAAAATCATTAAAGAAATGGAGTAGTTTTCAATTTCCATAGCTCAAATGAAAATATCTGTTATTGTAGAAAATTGCCCTTGACCACCTCACACCTGTATGTCATTGGGATTTTATGGTATTGAGCCCAAGAATTGATCATATTTTACTTTGTTAACAAGGCTGCAAATACTCATTTAAAAAGAAAAAACGGAAAAGATAGAAGATGAGGATATATTAGCAACTAATGGTTATTTTACTGTATCCATCCATTAATCAAATATGTTAAAATAAAAATCATTTCCATGGTTGGTGCACAAAGGGACGAAACATCCAATGCATTCTTTATGTTTGTATGTGCTAAATATTGAGGACTAAATGACTTCAGATAGTTTATACATTGTAGTAGAAGCATTAGGTTCATACTGGTTAGTTGTGCGTGCTAAATTAACTTTACATGTCATATACTTGATGCATCAAAGATCGGTTTAGCAAATCTTCAAGTTTCCTTTAAATTTTCATGTTTTTAAGAAAAATATTTTATTCTGTCAATTTTTATTGATCTCTATGCATTCGTTAAAAACTCTGTAAACCAATAATAGTTTTGCAGACCAATATTTTATCCTTGTCAGAGAGAAGGTGACTTGGGGCTTACAATTAAATAATTTTCTTGTTTTGTATTTTCATTCCTTTCTTTTATCACCTAACCCGAAACTTTGAGAATAATTTGAAATTCAACTTCTGTTTGCAACTACTAAAAGGATGCTTTCTTGATAGGAAGGTAGATGAGTTGGACAAAGCGATTTCCGTAGCAGCTAGAGATCCTACATGGTATGGCATTGATGAAGTAGAACTTGAAAAACGAAGGAGATGGACAAGCACTGCTCGTGCTCAGGTATAAATGTATAATCTGTTAAGCTGTACTCTTTTAGAACATTTTAGTGACAGTGAAGATCTCATATCTGTAATCCTTGTCACCTGTGGTGTTGTCATAAGTTCATAACAAACCTTGTCTTTATGATTTACAATGATTACCTACATCTTTTACATGACGGCAGTCTGAGTGTGCGGTTTTGTAACAGAAATGTAGTTTCAGTTTTTCTTTGTTTTTTGGATATTTTGTTGCATAATGATCCTTTATTTGGTATTTTCTGCTATGTATTTATACAGCATATTACATGGTTGCTTTTTGCCTTTGGATGACTGTATAGCAGCTCCTCGATTAATCAAATAGTTTATCAGGTGGGCTCTTTAAAGAAAGCAGTCGAAGCTGGAAAGGAGTCTTCTGGAACTAGTGTGAATGGGATGCGTCGAGAACTAATGAGGGTGGCGAATTCTCAGGAGACAGAAAGGTCCAACCCATATGGTGCGCACCATAACGACGACTTCATAACCTCAGAATCAGATAGACAATTGCTTCTCATAAAGTAAGATTTTTACTTCTATTTATTGTTTTTTGCAAACTCACACACACAACCCGCATCCAATTGACACTTATGTGGAAAACATACGTGATATCATTCTATTCTTAGGGAAGTCTCAGTTAAAATTCAATGTTTGGCAGGTGCTTCTTCATTCTTTATATAAGCTGGAATGAATTGTCTTATTGAATCGAATAACTGAAATTATGGAACACTTATATTCTAAAAGGAAAGAATAAAGATTCTCTCTGGGTCAAACCATCCGAGCTTGTAATTTGATTGTAAACCTTTTTTGTTGTTATTATACGGAGTTCTATGCACCTATTATGAAATGTTGCTAAGTGAAATCCGAATTCCCCCTGTTCCTTTTTCACCCTTTCACTGGGTTGTGAAAAATGCTTACATCTACGGGCTTAATTTTTTTCTTTCCCGAATCCTTTGGCCAGTTTTCTGTATAACTCTTTCTTTTGATCTTATGTCTATCAATTGATGCTTGTAGGCAACAGGATGAGGAGTTGGACGAACTTAGTGCAAGTGTGGAGAGAATTGGCGGTGTTGGACTTACTATTCATGAAGAGCTCCTCGCACAGGTAAGAATTTTGTGTGTCACTGTCCTTCCTGGTATTGTGACAACTGCATATGAACTTAGGATAGTATGATGGAAAGGGGGCAAGGGAAAACAGATGAGCATTTTGATTCATTTTTCTTGAACCTGTATCTATTATTTACAAATGAGCTCTTTCTGCCCCACCCCCCGGTGAACTTCTGGGTTATTCTTGCTTCGTTCATTTGCTAACTTGGAAGCCTGTTGGTGCTTCAGGAGAAGATTATAGAAGAATTGGGCACGGAAATGGATGGTACATCAAATCGTCTTGATTTTGTTCAGGTGAGTTTGTGTTTCCTTGATAGATTGTCCTACCAAAGAGATTCTGTCCGCTGGAATGAGTTTAGCTTTTTCTTCAGCTTGCTAATTGACTGCAATATATAATTAATGATCCCACACGAGATGAAAAGATTTTTCATTTTTCTGATTTTTGCAGAAGAAGGTGGCTGCAGTGATGAAGAAGGCTGGTGTGAAAGGCCAGTTGATGATGATACTATTTTTGCTGGTTCTGTTCATCATCCTTTTTGTATTGGTCTTCCTCACCTAGTCTGAAGAATGGAACGCGTCTTCCGTCATCGACCATGGCAGGAGGGATCTGCGTTCCAGATACAACTGTAGAACTCTCAAGTACAGATTATTTTTACTGGATGTGTCTAGGTTTCTTCGTAAAAGCTTTTCCCCGGAAATTCTGAACCGGAAGAGTCTGCAATCTTTTAAGGTTGTTTAGAAGTTTTGAGGCTGATCAGAATTTGATGTTCAACAACCTGGAGTGTGAAACACAGGAGCTTTATGTTCGTCACATTTGTTTCTTACATGGGACTTGTTTTATGTCAAAACTCGTCTCGTTCTCGTGTGCTTGTGTTTCATCACAAAATTTTCTCTGTTTTGTCCACATCTCGTGTAACCAATTCACCACATGACAAGCGTCTGACAAAAAATTATTGGTTTTCAGACATGCTTCTGAAAGCACCCTAAACTTGAAAAAAAAATAAATAAATAAATTAACAGTGCTAATGACTAATTGACATTTCTGGCCTTTATTCTGTTACTAATACATAAATATTCATACATTCTGTTAATATGGTATCCAACAAAAAAGAAAAAACCAAAGTTGAACTGAGACAAGTTCATAGGCGAGAGAGGCTGCAGATCCAAAAGCTCAAAAGCTTGCTATTTAATCATGTTTCGAATGACGTATGGAAGAATGCCGCCGTGGTCAAAATATGCTAACTCAACCTGCACAACCAGAGACATCAAACCTCAAACGCCGCTCAAACGACGATCAACTGAACCTTAAGGTCGGCCCTCTACAATTGTTCTAAAGCCGATGGCACGGATACATGACTCTCAGTGGGATTATACATGAACTGGATTCACAGAAGCATGTGAAGTACCTTTGTGTCGAAGCGGAGTGTGCATGTAAACGATTTTGCATTGTCAGTTGTGACCTTAACATCCTGGCCAGGCTTTATCTCACTAATGTCACGAGGAAGCTCTATTGTGCAGCGCTCGTGACCGGTTAGACCAAGCGTGTCTGCATCCTCACCTGGCTTGAAAGAAAGCGGAATGATTCCCATCCCTAACAGATTACTACGATGAATTCTTTCAAAGCTTTTCGCAATGACTGCTTTCACTCCCTGATGCAGAAGAAGGAATACAGCATTCAGAGGGAGGAGGGAGGAGGGAGGGAAGAGAAACTCACCTGTAGCATTGGACCCTTGGCAGCCCAATCTCGAGCGCTGCCGCTTCCATAATCTGCTCCAGCCGACACAATGGTGCTCTGCTCAGCAGCCTTGTACTTCTGCATATGAATGCCGACCTGAGTCTTCGGCAATAAGAAAAGATAAAAATAAAAAGATGTAGAGAATTCAAAACATCATGGAGCTCACCATTGCTGCGTCGTAAACATGAAGTTTCTCCCCTGTTGGAATGTGGATTGTCTTTGGACCGACTTCACCATTCAAAAGTTTGTTCACAAAGTGGATGTTGGCAAACGTTCCTCGTGTCATTACCTCATCATTGCCTCGGCAACTCCCGTAGGAATTGAAATCTTTGCGTCCCACCCCAACCTTAAGGAGATACTTTGCAGTAGGGCTGTCCTTGTGGATGTTCCCACATGGTGAAATATGGTCCGTGATTATACTGTCACCGAGGTTTAGCAAACAATAGGCATCCTTTACGCCATGAGGACCTGGCGGGTCCTTGCTCATGTCCTTGAAGTATGGGGGCTCATGAATGTATGTCGAGTTCACATCCCAAGGATAAAGAGTCGAAGAAGGGACGGAGAGCTGGTTCCACAAAGGATTGCCCTTCGTAATGCCCTCATACGTGCTCTTGAACATGTCAGGTAAGACACTAGATTGAACGACCTACAAATGCGCATACGTCAACATTTCAACTGGATCAAATCATTAGACAATTGTTCAAAACTTTGTATCGGTGATACAAAATCTAAGTGTAAATCGATCCACCTGTGCAATTTCTTCATTACTAGGCCATATATCCTTGAAGTATACAGTCTTCCCATCCTTCCCTATTCCAACTGGCTCTGTATCAAAATCAATGTCAACCTGGAGGGAGTAGAAAGAATTTAGAGTTAATTAAGAACCTCTACCACAAACTAACAAGAACAGGACATTAATTTTACCTTTTCTCCCGAGATGTGGGGTAGTGGGGAGCGTATACAGCTGTTTGCCCGAAGAGAAAAATGTACTCAACAAACATAATATATAAAGCTGTTTCCATATTAGTATGTACCCAAAAAAGGCTCTTCACATACCGTG
Organism: Pyrus communis; assembly: GCF_041283825.1. Lineage (NCBI taxonomy): Eukaryota > Viridiplantae > Streptophyta > Magnoliopsida > Rosales > Rosaceae > Pyrus > Pyrus communis. The sequence goes on from NC_142567.1 coordinate 7,205,051, forward strand.
CCATCAAGCGCATAGGAAACAACCAAAGGAGGGGAAGCAAGATAATAAGCTCGTCAGCCAGTGAATATGGCCTTCGAAATTTCTGTTTCCAGATAGAACAGCTACAGCAACAATGTCTGCAGAAGGCAACCATGCAGTGAAAATCAGGGGAAAAAAAATGAAAACAGGACTCTAAAAGGTGATATCAAGGGCCTCAAAGTTCTCTGAAACCAGAGGAATCAAATCCCATCCTCGACAAAATCACGGACAGAAACAAAAGATCAAAAATAGTACATCAATACAATTTATTGGAGGAAAACATGGGGTTGAAAATCTGCTGAGATCATAAAATATTTTGTCAAAACATTATTATATATGCCAACATATAATTAAAATTCACTAGCTCCTTGCAGACTACTTGCAGTAATAGTCACTGAATAAGTGAAACTTTAAGCGTAAGTTAAGATTCTTAATACCATTCTCAGAAATTGCTGAAGCAACGGATTCATCAAGTTCTCCAGAATTCCCAATACATGTGGTGCAGCCGTAGCCAACAACATTGAAACCCAGCTGGTTCAAGTACTTCAGCAGGCCACTGCAAGCAGACACAACGTTTAGGCTTTCATACACTATTAGGCAACCAAACGATCAACCATTTTATGGCATACCTCTGAAGCAGATATTCTGTCACAACCCTAGAACCAGGAGCAAGACTTGTTTTAATCCATGGCTGTACCTGGTATAAAATCGCATTATCGTATTACTGTGTTAGAAATCCATATGTATAATGCACCACAACCTTAATACTTAAGGGCAAAAGTAAGATAAAATTACTCGTCCTGCATCAAGATTTTGTAATTCTACCAGTGGCATCAAATGAAACGACATATCAAAGTCAAAACCAACCTCCAAACCTAGTTCACTAGCTTTCTTTGCTACAAGTCCAGCCCCAACCATGACAGTGGGATTGGATTTGATTGTGCAACTTGTAATTGCTGCAATGACGACGCTGCCATGCCTGAGCTCAGCAGGTTGTCCGTGGAATGAAAACTTTTCCACTTTACCTTGTTCTTCCTTTGGTACAGCAAACCCCTGCAATGGACAGGAAGAACACAAACAACAGCGTGGATCAGTAAACAGCCAAGCTAAGCTATATATTTAGAACCTAAGGTAGTATATTTTAGATTCAAGGACCAGAACTACGAACTTGAAACTAATTAGCTATATTAAAGTGGATAGACTGAACTACAAGGCCAACTTTTGTACGAACCAACTCTTTGATTGGGTATATATAAACCACAATGATCAAATAATCAGCCTACTTGAAGATAGAAAAAGAATCTGACTCGAAACCCAAAAAAGTCAGAGTATGTTACATGATACGTTGCCAGGACTCACCTTGAATCCAACTTTTTTATCTAAACATGCATGCCAGTCTGCCTTCACGTCTTTCAAAGGTACTCGGTCATGAGGTCTATATATAAGTGGAATGGATTAAAATTACAGAATACAAAGTCTCATTTCATGGAACACATATGTGGAATGCAATAGATACCGCTTTGGTCTGGAAACACAGGGTTCAACATCTGCAAGGTCCAACTGCAGATAGGATGTGTATGCCCTTTCTTGTCGAGGCTGGCTACAAATCCCCTAGAAGTTAGATCCAAGCAGCCATCTCAAATCGGATACATGGTGACAAAACTGACAGGAAACAGAAACTTTACATCATTGTAGTCTACAAACATTTTGTTTGCGCGCAAATATGCTTCTATCATCGCTATCTAATACATAAGAGTACCATTGCCGAGGGTCACATTATATCATACTAGTTCAATCCAAAAACAAACTACTTCCATCACTTTTGCACTAAAAAACGAATGAAAATAAATATACAAAAATAATAAACAGAAGAAACATGAAGGAGCTTCGCTGTCTCATTACTTCTCCCTGTTAATTCAAGATACTGCAATGTAACATTATCTACTGGGAAGAAGCCCATGGTTGCTCCATATTCAGGAGACATGTTTGCAATAGTGGCCCTATCAACAAGTGATAACTCACCCATCCCTTCACCTACATGCATATGCAAATGAGTTACTGTGTATGTCAATGTATGGAAACTAAAACTATAATCTTCAGCTTAATGATTACTGGACTTACCGTAGAACACAACAAACTTGCCAAAAACACCATGTTTCTTTAACATTTGTGTGACAGTTACAACCAAATCTGTAGCAGTGACACCGTCACGCAGTTTCCCAGTAAGCTTGAACTCAACAACACCAGACAACAACATGCATATGGGCTGGAAAATATGAAATTTCAGTGTGAAAGACATAGCCAGGAGAGCAATTTAACTTTCACATTAAACATTCTAACCAAAAAGTGAAGGTGAATGCATTTTATAAGAATACGAGACTTAACGCTGTTCGGTTCTAGATACACTACCCTTTAGATAGATGTGTTAAATTAGACACTTATCTATGACAACACACCTGCGATGGAAAGACAAAGCATAATTAGGACACTTTACCTGACCAAGCATGGCTGCCTCAGCTTCAATCCCACCGACACCCCAGCCCGCAACTCCTAATCCATCAATCATGGTTGTGTGGGAATCAGTACCAAACACACTGTCAGGGTATAGAATTCCATTGGTGTTAAAAACAACCCTTCCAAGGAATTCCAGATTAACCTGCAAAATCATAATAAAGTGAAAATTGGCATGTTATACCTCCCATAAGTGAATTTTGCCAGAAATTTACATTCAGCAACTAGAAAGCCCTAATAATCGCACCTCAACAACTAACCTAAGAGGTTAAAGATTAATAACATCAGCTAGTGGGTAAGCCAAATGACCAACTATTCATGCCATACAACCAATTTCTTTACCTGATGGACAATTCCACAACCGGGAGGTACAACGAGCATGTTATGAAAAGCAGATGCTCCCCATTTGAGGAAAGCAAATCTCTCTTTATTCCTCTCAAATTCAAGTTCCATATTTTCCCTTAGTGCATTTTCAGTTCTTGCTACATCAACCTGGACTGAATGATCAACGACAACATCTACCGGAACCTGATGAAGATGTTATGTCAAATCCCATGAAACTAACCACTAAATAATTTCAAAATCACAAATTGTAACCTCAAAAGACAACTGAAAAAAGTAATGTAGTACACTGCATCTCCTTTCACGATTTTAGCTATCTATCGATATTGAACTACTCAAGAAGTTTGTGATGTGCATGATTGAGAGAAATTACAAACCAATGGATTTATCTTGTTAGGATCCTTTCCTAGCTTCTTCAAGGCATCCCGGATACATTGAGACGCAAAGAAAAGTAGTTTAAATGAAGTACATGTAAGTTTAAATTTTAGTAATAAACAACATAAGTAGTTTGCACAACATTAATATTAAGAACAAACCCTACTTTGTGGTAATTTTGATTATATTTTGGGCAATTTTGTGTCCAGATTTGTTATTTTAATATAGCTGGTCAGAACTAGTTAGTGTTAGGCGGAGCATGTTATAGTCAAATGTTCCAAAGTGTTTCTATAAACCGAGTGTTTATTTACATAACTGCAGGCACTTGGAATGATATGGCATACAACCTTAAATTTATTTCTCAAGACCTTGATCACACAACAAAATTCTTACGCAAGTCATAGCGACTTCGAGGTACATAAATGTAACCAAAATTGCAAGTCATAGCGACTTCGATGTACATAAATGTAACCAAAATTTGGTGTACAACTCTGTATTCACTTGTCAAAAAACTAAAAATGAAGGATGTATTGTGCTTGTTTTTTCTTTTATTTGGATCTCAGAGGGAAAGCAAAAATCAAATGCACTGCATTGTGCCACAAAAGAAGCTCCCTACAAGGCTACAATGATACGGAGCTTCGCCAATATTCTAACAACTCAGCTATACTCTGGCACCGGCAGAACAAATCCGTGCATTATGCTTCGACACAAGGGTTAGCGTGGTCAGACCCTTAATTATGCATTACGGCATTATCAACTCGACTTCATGTTGGTGGCTGCCATGTCCCTGGCCTGAATGTTTGACCGGATCCTGTTGGCTCTGGAGACCTGGAAAAAAAGTTCAACATGTAGTATCATCAATCCAGTACTCATTTTTAGGGAAAATGACATTCATTTAATATATGTCGCTTTAAACTTGAAGATTTTGGGATTCTTTGTTTATAGATTTGAGAACAAGGGAATTCACAAATTCCAGTCATTATCATGTTATTTATGATTTCAAGATGTAATTAGCGATGCTTGCGCAAACTTGCAGATGAGGAATATGGAACATACTCTGGAACTTCTTTTGCTTTCTTTGCCTCTTTCTCTTTGGAGTTCCTGTGACATATTAACACAACAATGTAAGCATAAAGACATGACATGGCCATAAAGAAATATGAAATATGGGTGATAAAACAAACTTGAGCAGGATATAGCGGTGGTGGTGTTGTTACTCATGTTAACAGACCTACCTCACTCCTGTGTAGGGCTGGGTTCGGTTTTTTTCGGTTCGGTTTTTTCTCAAAACCGAAACCGAACCGAAATTTCGGTTCGGTTCGGTTCGGTTCAAATTTTTTTCGGTTTTTTTCGGTTCGGTTTTTTTTCGGTTCGGTTTTTTTCGGTTCGGTTTCGGTTTTTTTCGGTTTTTTTTTTTTTTTTTTTTTTTTTTTTTTCTCCCTCCCTCCAAAATTATTAAAAAAAAAAAAAGGAAATATGAAAGTTCACATTCATATTAATAGGCTAGGCGGAATGAAAAATAAGGAGGAGGAGGGTTAGGGTTACACTTAAGGGTTTTGTTAAAAAGATTAAAAAATTAAAAAAAATCTCACAAATCCTGGAGGCATGAGGGTTCGAACCCATGCCTCCATGCTTGTAAAGTTTCACTGAAACCAACTTGGCAACAGGTTCTGTTTTGTTATGATTGTATGACTAAACTATTTATAAATATTCAAAAAAATTATATATATATATATCGGTTCGGTTCGGTTCGGTTCGGTTTCCGAGCCTCAAAAACCGAAACCGAACCGGTCAGATTCGGTTCGGTTCGGTTTGACAATTTCGGTTCGGTTTTTTTTTCGGTTCGGTTTTTTCGGTCTCGGTCCGGTTCGGTTTTCGGTTTTTTTCGGTTTTCGGTTTTTTGAACCCACCCCTACTCCTGTGGCAACAGATTCTTCCTGATTTACACCATCTTTGAGAAGAAACAAGGAAAACAAATTAATATGCCATATTCTACCTCGAAAATACAATAATTAAGGCAAAATTTTTTAATGCTCCATAGAATCAATTAGGAACAAAGACTCCACAATCTTAAAAGATAGCCTTTAAATAAAAGTCCTCATTCTGCAAAACCTTTCTGTGAAAAAATCCATATAAACTGGCTAACTATATAAATTATCATCCTAAACAACATGTGTGAGGTGGGTAGGATGCAAAAGACAAGTTACCTTCAGAAGACCCAGGAAATTGCCGAATGAAACTTTTCAAATCTGGACCTCCGACTTTATCTATAAGCATAGCTCATAATAATGAATAATTGTATGAGCACAAGGGTACAGATATCATAAAGATTCCAGTAAGAAGCTGACCGGTGTTGATGATTTTGTGCGTACTGCATTCTCTTGCTTTCCTTTCCTCTTCTTCTTTCTTTAGAACTCTGAGAAATAAAAGGCATAATAGTTAAATATATGTTTCTTAAAATCTCTGTATCAAACAGAAAACCGAAAGTAATGCAAATCCTACTTATAAGTATGTGACACCAATTTCCCACTGAAACTTTAAAGATGTCATGATAAGGAGACAAACTTGGTGAGGGAGTTGGAGGGAATTTTCAGAAAATTATCAACAATGGGATTCATTGAGTAAAATCCAGAAAGCACTTAAAACTGATTTCCATCAACTTATCAAAATTATACGGCGGATCCCAATTTGGATCTGCATAACCCTTTCAAAGATATGGAGAACAGTGCATTAAGAGTAATCTGTTGACTGAGATTAAAACAAAATAGTTACCAGCTAACTGGCTTAAAATTGACACATAAGAAATGAAAGTATGATAACTTCTTTTTTGCCACAGTTGCCAGCATTCAAGTATTTACCACTAAGAGGCCTATGTTAAGGCTGGTGAGGCTAATCTTGCAATACTAGCCATTATCTTTGGATGTGTGGACGTCTGTCACTCTCATTCTCTATATCTCTTCTCTTATTTCAGAAATTCATGACAAAGATATACCACCTTAATATGCAACTATTGCATCCCTCGATTCACTTATCATACATTTGGATTAAAATTCCAACAGAAGATGATCTTGTAATAAAAGCTTCTTAGTAAACCTACAACTCAATGGTAGCAGAAGAAACCAGAAACTAATGGTAGCAATGACACATACGAGCAACATTCTGCTGGACACGTTCACGTCTTGCTTCCAATTCTGCCAGTTCCTGAAGTTCAGAAAAGTTCAAACAGAAGAAATGAAACGACAATAAGAAAATGTCTCTTAGACAAGAATTAGACAGAGGAAATGATATCAGGACCATCTAGGAAGATAAGATGGTGATTAAAAAGAAAATATTTCAGCTTTTTTACCAATAAAAATAAACAATAACATAAAAATATTCCAGCTTTTTACCAACAAATTCCAAACAAATTTCTCTTCTTTATCACACCAAGGAATTAGAGTAACATGTGTCAAGATTACCTCCAGTGTTGGAGCCCTTTTCCGCTGCCCGTTGAGCCAACATATCCACCCAACTACAATGACCAAAGAGTAAACATAAAAAGGATAGAGGAAAAAATAAGGCCACAGAAACAATGCATTCCAAATGACATTGTATATCAAAAGTGTATATATGGATAGGTAGCCATATTTCAACAGCCCAAAATAGAGTACCTTTTTGTTGATATGATAACTCAAAGAAAAATATTTCTGAAGCAAGTGAACCAAGGATTTGAAACTGAACAAAAGTTGTATTAGGTCCAAAGAAAGTACCTAGAATTGAGGTCGGATCGTCCTCGCCCTTGAATGCCATCCATCTTGTCTCTTTCACTAGTGTGTCAACGAGAATGGACAAAAAGAAAAAAGAGCATTAGGTGTACTAGTACAGATTCATATTCTTCATGCTATACCACATTGTAATCGATTATCTCACCTTCGACAAACAACTCAATGCAAACTTTAGTATTTCTTTTTCATAGAGAAGAAACACTCAGCTCAACTAATGAGAACACATGCCTTAGAAACTAATGATCGGTTAACAGGAGATAATAGCTATGGTGGCTTCCATTTCATGAATCAGACAGAATTAAGAATATTGTAGATTGAGTTGCATACTTGCAGTATCAATCCAAGCGGGAAAAGGCCTCTGCCAGCAACCAAAGTAAGAGCACAAAAAATTAATTCACAACTGTTTCAATGAAAAACGACAACGCTCCAGGCGCAAACTGTAACACTGATCTTTTCTTCACTCTAACTTTGGCATACGGTGGAAATGAGGGAAAGGCTGCTATTAAATCTTTCCCTGGTCCAGCAAACTCACAACTCACAAGGGAAGGTGAACTCCACTTCTCTAACTACAGTTCCTAGAGTGAAAAAACCTTTATCTAATGTGTTTGTTTGAATCCAAAACAAAATATAGGAACAATGCAATTACCAAATTAAGAAATGCAATCATAAATCAAAACAGAGTTCGTTTCACACCTAAAAAAAGTCAATGCAATTCCCTTATCCCAGTGTAGCAAATTTTGAAGCACAATAATGACAGCCCAATTGGCAAATTCAAGAGATTCAATCACAAAAACTCAAACTGAACAAAACCCATGAGCCATAATGCAGCATAAACGAAAGCAAAAAACAGTAGGGAGGGAGAGAGAGACTTACTGATGCCATCGACCTCCTCTTTTCTGGCGAAGTAACGGTTGCCAGCTCGGTCCATTCCCACCATAGTCCGATTGGTAAAGAACCCAGCAACCTTCTGAAACAGCTTCGACATTTCTCTCCCCCAATTCCAAATCATATTTCAAAAGGGATTCACTGAAACATTACCAGCATTGTGTTCGATGCCCAAGAATTGCAGTCCAATGTTTGGTTTGTGTTTCTACGGCAGTCGTCGTTTGCAGGAGAATGTGCTACAGAATCGTCCTGCAGTCAGTAATTAGTCCCTCCAAAGCCAGTACTCGTCGGCGGTCCATATAACACCGCATAGGCCTCCTTGTCGCGGTGGTTGCTCGTTGGTGTTTCGGGGTGCAGCTTGTACGGTTCAAAAATGTAAATTCTTTTGCTTCTACAATCCTTGTAATTATTTGCAGTCCTAAAATCTTAATGAGATTCACATTTTTACTCTTCTTATATTTTTAATTTATTTATTCGAGTAAATTTTAGCAATTGTCCATTAATTTGAGAGAGTTTTAACGAAAAATCCACAGTACTGTTCATTTTAACAAAAAAAAAAAAAAAAAAAACCACATTTTTACACTAAAAAAGTCAATCATGGTACTATTCATGTAACATCCCACATCGCCCAGGGGAGTGATCCTTAAATGTATATTCACATCTCTACCTAGCACCAGGCCTTTTGGGAGCTCACTGGCTTCGGATTCCGTAGGAACTCCGAAGTTAAGCGAGAAGGGGGCTAGAGCAATCCTATGATGGGTGACCCACTGGGAAGTTGCTCGTGAGTTCCAAAAAACAAAACCGTGAGGGAATAATAAGCCCAAAGCGGACAATATCGTGCTACGGTAGTGGAGTCGGGCCCGGGAAATGATCCGCCCCGGCCCGGGATGTGACAAATTGGTATCAGAGCCAATCCCTGGCCGGAAATGTGCCGACGAGGACGTCGGGCCCCTAAGGGGGGTGGATTGTAACATCCCACATCGCCCAGGGGAGTGATCCTTAAATGTATATTCACATCTCTACCTAGCACCAGGCCTTTTTGGAGCTCACTGGCTTCGGGTTCCGTAGGAACTCCGAAGTTAAGCGAGAAGGGGGCTAGAGCAATCATATGATGGGTGACCCACTGGGAAGTTGCTCGTGAGTTCCCAAAAACAAAACCGTGAGGGAATGGTAAGCCCAAAGCGGACAATATCGTGCTACGGTAGTGGAGTCGGACCCGGGAAATGATCCGCCCCGACCCGGGATGTGACAAATTGGTGGGTGGGACCACTTCCCGGGCCCGCTCCACCACCGTAGCACGATATTGTCCGCTTTGGGCTTACCATTCCCTCACGGTTTTGTTTTTGGGAACTCACGAGCAACTTCCCAGTGGGTCACCCATCATGGGATTGCTCTAGCCATCTTCTCGCTTAACTTCGGAGTTCCTACGGAACCCGAAGCCAGTGAGCTCCCAAAAGGCCTCGTGCTAGGTAGGGATGTGAATATACATTTAAGGATCACTCCCCTGGGCGATGTGGGATGTTACAATCCACCCCCCTTAGGGGCCCAACGTCCTCGTCGGCACATTTTCGGCCAGGGATTAGGCTCTGATACCAATTTGTCACATCCCTGCCCGGGTGGGACCACTTCCCGGGCCCGCTCCACCACCGTAGCACGATATTGTCCGCTTTGGGCTTACCATTCCCTCACGGTTTTGTTTTTGGGAACTCACGAGCAACTTCCCAGTGGGTCACCCATCATGGGATTGCTCTAGCCACCTTCTCGCTTAACTTCGGAGTTCCTACGGAACCCGAAGCCAGTGAGCTCCCAAAAGGCCTCGTGCTAGGTAGGGATGTGAATATACATTTAAGGATCACTCTCCTGGGCGATGTGGGATGTTACAATTCACTTTACCCTTTGTTTTGTCCTTATTATTAAAACTTAAAGTTTTCAAATTATTTTCATTAGTTTTCCTTTAATTTTAACTTAATTTAAGCAATGATCTCTTAATTAAAATCTATCATTGGTATCTCAACTCACCAAAACATACAGTTATGGTCCCTCAACTAAAAATTCATTACCATTAGTCCCTCAACTTTAATCTAACTGGAGAAATAGTCCCTTGGAGCAATGGTCCCTCAAATGTTAACCCAATTGTAGCAAAAGTCATTCTAAAATAACTCATTTTGATAAAATTTTGATGAAGTTGAAAAAAATCATAGCTACACGTTTTGATTAGTTGAGAGACTCCAATTGTAGCAATGGTCCTTTCAACATAACTTGTTTTGACAAAATTCTGATGAAGTTGACAAAAAGGATCATAACTACACATTTTGATAAGTTGAGGGACCATTGCTACAATTTACTTTATTTATTCTCATGTTTTTAATGAGATTTACATTTTTCCTCTACTTCACTTAAAAGTAAGAGATCTTATGTACCGTTTGGTACGCAGACAAGACGGAACGGAACGGGATGGGACGGGACAGAATGGAACGGAACGGAGGTTCCGTGTTATGTTTGGTACGCACAGGACGGAACGGGACGATTGTTCGGTTCTGCTTTTAGTATGCACAGGACGGAACGGAACCAAAGGATTAAATGAGTAACTTACCCCTGTTCCATCAGTTGTTTGATACAATGTTTATGCGTGGGATGGGACACGACATTTTTTTTTTTTTTTTTTTTTTTTTTTTTTTGAACTTGTTCATATTTGAACACATATATGTTTATCTATGATATATTTTTTTACACTAGCACATGGTTGAAGATATGTTATGCCATGAATTTCATCATTTTTATAACAATACCATGATTAGCCTTTGGAGATTGCAGAAGAACCAAAACGAAAAACAATGGCAGAGAATTTAGAGAGAGAAAGTGGATGACTAAAAATTGTATTCCTTGAACAATGAATGAATTACAGAAAAAGAGAGGTGTTTGTTATTTATACAAGTATTCTTTGCTTCACTCATCAGCTACCAACCATCACAAATTTGCCAACCTCATTTTGTATCTTAGCTATTTCATCGAACACTTTGTCCGCATTCAAAACCATCACAAACTTGCCAACCTCATACATGCTGACCCAACCATTTATCTCATTCAAATAAGCTTCATTCTGACCACCCTGCCATCGGTATAACACGCAAAGAAACTATGGAAAAACCAATGCCACATGGCCTTCCGTTTTTAAACTTGTAAATCAAAGATCTCAATACCTCATATCTACGTTTGGTGGTGTTTGTATTCGTTGACGGCTGCTTGCAGAGGCAAAGAATCTGTAATTTGACGCTTATGTGATCTCCATAGCCCTTAATGTTGATGTTATCACTGGCGTCATGTAGTAACCATTGAAAAGGGCCTGAAGCTTTGGCTCCTTCATTACTGAGAGTTAAACCCAAACATTGCACACTTGTTGGAGTTGCTCAAAAATGGCTTGCTATTATTGGTGCAGGATGCCATTAAAGCGTTCGAGTTCGATTGTGGCTTGACAGACAGAGCTGTGATTTCACAACAATGGTGATGACGAAAACAACGGCGAAACGAAATGGACTTTGATTGGCGATGGAATTCTTGGTTGTTTGCCATCTCCTTGAAGTCTAGGATTCCAACACAAGAATCAGCATGCTAACTTGTAGGCATGAAAGTTAATAAATTCAGTTATTCACACCAATAGATAGATAACAGATAGATTAACATATATCACAAGTTTCACTGTTAGCTAGAAATGAGATTCTTCTATTATACGAAATGTGAGACAGCTGCAAGATTGACAATACCCAATTAATTAAAACCCAGAAAACTTTCAACTAAAATGCAAAACAACGAAAGAAAACGAGTACAAAAAAATTTGAATCATAAAACATTCATCGATTAAAGTCAAAAACTCAGATTCAACAAGCTATCAATCGCATACCTAGGTTAATCTGCAACGCGACAGTAGTGGCTCCATGCTGCTGCATGCTAGCTGGGTGTAGTCAGCAGCTACGAGAGAGGATGAGGAAGAGATGAGGATGAGGAGGAAGGCTACGGGAAGAGAGGCAGCGGTAGAGAATGATTAGGGTTTGTTTTATGATTTGGATGGTAAATATTGAAAAAGATAAGGGTCATTTTTGTCTTAAAATGTTTTAATTTTGTGTTCCACGGATGTGGAACGAGTAGTTCTAGGGGGTGAGGTGAAACAAAACTTCAGTCAAAACCCGTTCCGCTGTTTTTGGCTCATCAAACGTGGGACGAAACGCCTCATCCCACTGCGTTCTATCCCGTCCCACATATCAAACGGTACCTTAGGTTCGATTGTTGCCAAAAATGAATTTGAACCACATTATTGCTAACTCATTGTAAGGTCGAATCCACTCATCATTTAGTGTAGATAATATTGTTTGTTCGGAAAAAAAATAATAATAAAAAAATAAACTTCATTAGATAAAACCTCTCCTTTCCTACCTGTTCAATGTTTCAAACTCATTATCCTTTCCGATCTGGAAGAGGAATGTGCGTTGGTCTCGACGAGGGAGGTGGAAGCGGGTGGGACGATGGGTTGGGAAGGAGTCGGGATGGGACGACTATTGGAGATAGTGGGGTTGGTTGACAGAGGAGAAAGGTTAGAGGAGTGACCAGAGTGGTCGGTGTCGATGAATCAACCATAATGAAAAAGAAAGGTAGTGTTTGGCTATGCGTTTAAAGTAATGGCTGGTGTTTGGTTTGATAGCAAATATTGAGAAAAAAAAAAAAAATAAAAGACATGTTGAAATACCAGTGGGCCGCATCAAAGGGTCAGCAAATTGGGTATTGATTGATCAGTAAAGTTTAAAAATTAAAAGATATAGAAGTTTTGGTTTTTTTTGTTTTTTTTTTTTTTTTTTGTCAAAAGAAAAAAAAAAAAAAACATAGAATTTAACGATTAGTTTATTACTTAAGATTTGATAAACGTGTTTATTCATATTGATGATACATCATTTACAAATTTTGTCTCTAATTTAGTTTATTTAGCATTATCCTTTTCAACGACATTGAAGACTGGAAAACCCACGCATGCAAGTGTATCGTACAATGAGTAATGCTGGACTTATCACCTATTTATATTATTTGTAATATTGTTCTAATAAAGGTAGAGTCCGTCAATGAATGTGGATCCCATTTCTATTAGAGATATAATACAATTAATGGAGAAATTTTTCAATGTAATGGGAACATGACTCAGTACAACAAGTGTCATAATTCAAGTGGTTGGAAACTGGAAAAAAAAAAAAAATCTTCTACCACTTGTATTATGACACTTGGTGTACTGGTCTTTTTCCCGACACACTAAAAATCTCTCCAATTATAATACAAATAGGTGATGAGAGTAACATTTTTGTTATACAAAACTATCCAAAAAAATAAATAAAAATATATGCTCAGCTCCACGGGAAAATTGACTTCTGAGTCCACAAATCTCAGGAGTAAATTTCCCACCAGCAAAGATACGATTTTCAGAGGGGGAAAAAAAAAAGGTTTCGATTGTGATGCTTTCGTAAAGTTCAATTCAATCCGATAAGGCTTTTGCGGAGATTTGAATTTCTTCAATCTATGCAAAAGTAGAACCATAACCCAATGGCTGTGGGACTTGGCTTCTCTGCCCTCCCAATTCCCATACACTCTCATTCCTTCCTATTTTATGCGGTCACGATTAAGCCATGTCAACATTTTATATTGATTTTTGTTATAGAAATAATAAAACTAAAAGCAATAGTGATATAAAATGTTGACGTAACTTAACCGTAACCGCACAAATAGGAGGGGATGAGAGTGTATGGGAACTGGGAGGGCAAAGAAGCCTGGTCCTTGGCTGTGTCCAATTCAATCATGTGGGTCTCTGCAAAATGAGTATATATCAAATATAACAAAAAAATTAACTCTTAATTTCAAAAAGGAATTGTTATTAGCACTCTAAAAATCTCATTTTACACTTCAAACTTTCTATATTTGGAAAGAAAAATACATTTGTGAGGAGTGTGGAATGAGATTTTTGGAGTGCCAATAATACTTCCCTTTCAAAAATGCCATTTTTTATAAAAACTTTCAAATATATTCAAAATTTCACTTAAATAGACACAAATGCCCTCAAATTTAACAATCAAATAAATTAAAGGTTTTTTAGCCACAATCGCCCCAAGCTTCAGTCCGACTTCACCTTCACTTCTACACTCCACCATTTTAACCTTATCCCCTTCGACCCCCTCATCACCGACATTGAGCGTTGTTGCGGTTACCGCAAATGGGAGCACTAAAATTTCAATTATGCCTTCAACGCATTCTTTCTTCTCACGACCCGAGTCTCTGCCCCCATCGCCAATTCATGAATGCATAAACTCTTTCCGAATTGCATCAATTCTTTATAATCTTCGAACCCAATTGGAAAAGGAAAATTTTAAGAAATAACCACTAAAATTATCTCAGGGTGAGGAAATTTGGATTGGAAGGTGAAGGGTTTGGATTGTGAGAGGATAAGGGTTTAGATAGGTTAGGGTTTTGATTTGGGCATGCCTGTTAGATTTACCCACCAAATGAAGAAGACGACTTCTTGCTTTAACCTTTTTTTATTTTTTATTTATAATTTTAATTTTTCTTACTAATATCATTTTTAGTTTTAAATATAAAAATAGTTTTTAAAGTTAATTCACATGTCGTTATATGATTGTATTTGTGAGACCCATGTGGCACCACATCATCGCAATAACAAGGCAATTGGCAGTTTTTTTTATGAAAGGACTAAAATGATCACGATGGATAAATTCAAAGAAAGACTAAAATGATTCACAATAAATAAATTGAAGGATACTACTATTGATTTTCATTGTTAAGGATTAGACTAAGGAGTTATGTCAATCTCACCAACCATTTTAGCTAAAAAACCTTTAATTTATTTAATTATTAAATTTAAAAGTATTTGTTTCTATTTAAATAAAATTTTGAATATAGCTGAAATTTTTTATAAAAATTGACATTTTTAAAATTAAAAATTAATTTTTGACTATATTTGATAAATACTACTGCAAACCCCCCAATTTCTAACACATTAGAAACCCTAAACCCCTGTTTGCCCTAAATCTACCCAGTCGCCCTAACGTCTCCGTTCTCAATCTTCAGCAATCCACTGCGGTCTGCGTGAGCTCCGGTCCGAATTGATTCCATAAAAAATCACCGAAGCCATGAAGCTCGTGGCGGCTGCCAGGGTTCCAAAGGCCCAGGAAGCAGTCATCAATGGCCGACCCTTTGCTGAGACGCTTGTGGAGGTCCTATACGACATCAATGAGCGGCTTCAGTGTGGATGTCCCTCTCGCAAATGTTAGGCCTGTAAGGAAGTTGCCATTGTTGTGATCACCGCCGACCGATGCCTCTGCGGCAGTTTCAACAACTCTGTGGTAAAAAGGCCGAGGCTCGAATCGCGGAACTGAAGAAATTTGGGTTCGATATCACTCTGATCAGTGTTGGAAAAAAGGGTAACTCGTATTTTTTACGTAGGCCTGAGATTTGTGTTGATAGGTTTATTGAAAGTGGGTTATTTGCAGCAACAAAAGAGGCTCAGGTCATTGCCGATGACATTTTTTCGCTGTTCGTTGGCGAAGAAGTTGATAAATTTGAGCTTGTGTAGACTAAATTCGTTTTGTTGGTGAAATCTGAACTGATTATTCATACATTGCTTTCATTGTGGCCGAAGGGAGAGGTTGTTGATGTGAATGTGCATAGCGTTGATGCAATGGAGGATGAGTTCTTTAGGCTGACAACTAAGGAAGGCAAACTGAGTGTGGAGGGGAGAGTGTGAAGGTAAAGAGGGAAGGGCTTTCGCCGGTTATGGAATTTGAACAAGACCCTGTTCAGATTCTTGATGCCATGATCCCTCTACTTGAACGGTTAGATTTTGAGGGCATTGCAGGAATGCCACGGACAATGCATTTGACTTGAAGATGTTTACAATCGGCAACGACATGCAAAGATTACAGGGGAGATATTGGAGATTGGTGCTGGAGCCGAAGCACTAAAGGAGTTTGAGTAATCTCAGGATCTTCCTCTCCTTGTTCTTTGTCCATATTTGTGCTATTGTTCATGATGAAAGTTTTGTGATTGAATTCATTAGGCAATTTTCTAGACGAAAACCATCAGAATAGCTAGAGAGTTTCTTAATTGTAATGATCATCGGAGCTCTCACATTGACAACGAGATTAATAACACGGAGAAATATATCTCATTCTTGTTCAGTCCTAACAGTATAGTGCATTGCTAGTTATTGAATTCACCCTACTCTCACACAAACACAGAAAGTAAAACAATAGCAGATCCTGTTATTTGCGATTTTGTATTGTTTTCAGGATTGGAGCTTCAAATGTGAATCAGATATTTTCATCTTCTACTTCTCTGATTAAACTTGCTCAATTGATTGTGTCCATAGATCAGATTATGTGGAGTTACAGATGATATCACCTAGATTCTTGAAATCTGGTTCTTTCGTAGATGTTTCGGTTTCTTTTGTTGTATGCATAATCGTAGTTAGAAAGACTGTCTCGAGACACTGATGGGGAAATTTGGATAGAACTTTGTCATGCCTGGGAAAGAACTCGATCAGGAACTTATCATTTGGACGGTAATTTCTCATTTCCTAGGAAAAAAACAAGACAAAGTTATGGTTCTTATTAGCTCGACACTGTTGATTGTGACTCCGCTGTATATTTTGTACTGAAGGAGTTGTCTGTTTTTGGGGAAATAATTTAATTCATATGCAGCTTTCAAGAATCTACGACCTTGTCCAAAATGAAGATCTTCTCCTCCTAATATAACACGCTCCCATTGATTAGGATATATCATAATAGTGATTAGCGAGTAATATAAACTTATAATCTCAGAACAAAGTTGCTAATCCTTTTCCTGGTGGAAACCGAACTCTTGCTCTCTGCCTGCATTTACATTATCCTGCTTTGCCGATTGAAAATTTCCAAATTCCAGCAGAAGAAAGCCGCCATGAATAAGGATGTTTACTTGGGCGGAACGAGTATTGAAATTATTTTGATCCTTGACTCTTTATGTGTTTATCAACGCACACAAAATAAAACAGTATGTGAATCCCACAATACAATCAGTAATTCAGTGCTTATAAAAGTCAAGAACTAGATTTGATTCAGAGGGGCAATTGATCCTCTGGTCTAGATTTGATTAAAAGGGGTAATTGATCCTTTTGTCATTTTCTCTTCCGAATTTATGACTTCTTCGATTCTCAATTTTCCCATGATATAAATTTATGGTGTCAATATGTCGCGACCCCACTTTTAGATGACGGTCACGGCCGCAGCCGTCTAATGCACATCATTGCACCACATTAGCAATCAGATTCAACAACTTGATTCTGATGTTTGTTGATAATTATTAAGTTTTAAGGACCCCTTTTCCCTAAGATTCTTTTGCTTCTTTTTCAAGTAATCTTAGGGGTGAATTTAATTGGAATTTTGAGAGTTTTTAATTTTTTTTTTTTTTTTTTTTTTTTACAAATTTAGGAGTACTCAGAATTTTAAGTGATTATTTGAAAGTCTAAGTATATTCATTCAAGATTTTAAAAGAGTTTTTAACAATGCAGGTGTGTATCCAGCAAGAATTGATTTAAAAGATTTTTAAAAGTTGGGGAATTCGAGAAAATTTGAGAATGTATTTTAAACATTTACAAATAGCACCTCTACCCCTACGAATTTGAGGAAATTCTCTCAAAATTTTACTAGAAATTAATTCCCGGTGTATTCAATTAGGAAATTGAGAAATTTTAATGGATTTTTATGGAGTTTAACTGGTTTGTAGAGATTCCATGTAAAATTTTGATTCAATTCCCTCGAAATTTCATGGAGAGATGTGAGATTTCTGGATGTTTAAAATATATTACAAAATCTCTCCAATTCCCTCTCATTCCTCAACTTTTCCAAATTCTTTATATCAAATTCTAATTAAATACATCTATAATGTTATAAACTTCTTTAAATTTATAATTCAATACATCTGAATTTTTAAGGATTTTAATAAACTATCTTAAAATCCTGATTGAATACACATTGAATTTCAGATAATCGCTTAAAATCCTGATTGAATACCCTTAGATTCATTAAAAGAATTAAAATCTCTCAAAATCTCAATTGAATATACATTCATCAAAATTCATCAATTTATAAATCCATTAGGATCTGTCAACATCCCAATCGAATACAACAACAAAATTTTATCTCACTAAATAAGATTCATTATATAAATCATAGAATATCGCTATGTTCAATTTTGTATTATATCTTCCGATCAAATAATGACAAGAAAATGACGGTATTTGCTCGTACTTTTTTTACTTTTGGCATGCACGAAAGATGCAACTTGGTACGTCCAAATACGGTGAATGACGGCTCTCGACATTACATGTGGGGACTCACATTGATGTTTACAACAGGACATTCCAAAATCTAGATTGGAGATAGATTCTCTGCTCTCTTGTGCTCTTCTATTTTGTATGATCACGATTAAATTTCGTCAATATTTTATATTATTTTTTTATAAAGATAATAAGATAAAAAAGAATAGTAATATAAAATATTAACTTAACCGTGACCACACAAACAAAATGATACAAAAAATGAAAGGCAGAGAATCTATCTCCATCTAGATTTCCCTTTCAATCACACAATTTTATTTTGTTTTTGTCTTGATTCGACTCATCACTTCTTCGTTACAATTTACACATGCTTGCATCACTTTTCTTTCGTTTTTGTCCTTCTTAAAATGTCCTCAACGGCTCAAAATTTCCCCAAAATTCTCAAAATTCTTCTTTTGATATCTCTCTCTCTTATATATGTGTTTATAAATTAAAGGTATGTTATGAACATCAAATATTTGAATTAAATTTTATAAATCACATGATGCAGTTGTTGATAATTGAATCATTACTTAAATATTGACTAACATGCTTATTTTATATTGGTGACATGTTATATGATTTGTAAATTTGGTCTACTTAACATTTGCTCATAAATTAAATATGATTTGCATGCTTTGTGTTTTTTTTTTTTTTTTAGCTGATGGGTAGTTCTCTTTTCTCTTTCATTTTAAATTTTTTGTCGATTTTTTTGTTTTAACTTCTATGTTTACTTTTTTGGGAATTTTAACCAAAAAAACTTCTAGTACTGTTCACTTTAACGAAAAATCATATGTTTACACTGAAAAGTCAATCCTGGTTGACACACCTCGACCGAAATCAGGGCGTGCTGGCCGTCACACGAAGGTGACGTAGCCATGTGCGCGTGTGGAAGCTATGAAGATAGTAATATAAAAGTACGAATAATTAAAAACTAGCATACAAAGTACTAAAACAAATGCTAGCGTATGTGAGACACAATTTCAGAGCAAGTCTACAGCAGTCAAAAAGGAAAGATGCGACATAAATACACCCGAAGGTGACCCTACAATGGTGAGTGTCTGTCAGAAATGCCGGGACGCCCTCTGGGAAAAACCACCGAACCTGCTAGACCACTAGAACCTGGAGGGGCGCAAAAACAAAAGCGTGAGTGGGCAAAAACAAAGCTCTTAGAAAACTCTTTAGTAAAATACATTCTAACCCCTCGCCGTAAAACCTGTATACTTCCCAGAAAGTAAACATATATACGTATGTATAGTTATGCCAATCATGTTCCAAAATATGCCATTCATGCTCGAGAATATGCCACAACAGAATCTCATAATAAAATGTAAATGCTCAAGCGTAATTCACATCAATAACATATAATCTGGCAGCCGGGAGTCACCTAACGTGACCTGTACGGCTGCATATAGAGCTCCAATCTCAACTCAATAACTGAATCTGCACACGAGTCGGAACCACCTAACGTGGTCTGTACGACAGGACTGGGTGTAATATATACGCTCTAATGCTACGATCACGTGAAGACTGTGCGAATAATCGCGGGTCACCTACGAGTCGGAACCACCTAATGTGGTCTGTACGACAAGACTATGCACCTAACTTGGATCCAAGCTGAGCGTGTGGTGCGGGTGAACATCACGTGAAGGAGTGTACCCTGGCCACGGGCGGGAGCACTAACACCGGGGGTGCAGATTATGAGCTCTCTAAACATCTCAAACTACTACTGCATAACAACATGAATACCACTTACCTGACACTTACCTGTGCGTCCACAGCACCAAATACACATATATAAATGTATGCCGCTACTAATGCATGTGATGATGCATAAGCGATAATAATAAAGTGCATGACATAAATCAATTAACCCTTTTTAATCTATTTCTGGGAATTTAAATGTATATAGGTATATACGGAAAACAAAAGCCCACTCACTGATAAGTGGAAGGGTCGTAGCCCCCTGCCTCGAGTGTGTACGCTCGTCCTCGGAATACGAATCACCTATACGCGAAAAAGCTACGAAAACGTTAATTTAAAAGCACATAACCAACTTCTCGTAATAACTTCTCATACATTGCTCAAATTGGACAAATGAATATACCAACGTGCTCTACACAACCTCAGGATCACACCCATATTTTTAAAATAATTTTTGGACCTCGCACGCGCCCCCACGCGCCGTCCAAGGCACGGACCTACGCGCCCCCCACGCGCGGCCACGTGCCATGCACACTGACGGCGTCAACTGACGCCGTCAGGAATATTCCGTTAAACTGACGGAATATTCCGTTAAACTTAACTGACGCCGTCACTGCCGTTAGGAATATTCCGTTAAAAGTTAACGGAATATTCTCCTTTCTTCTCCGATCAGTCCCCGACGCCGGCGCCGTCGCCGGCACCGTCGCCGGAAAACCTGCAAATCACGATTTCTTGCTCGTTTTTTCCACCTTTTTCCATGTTTCTTGCACCAAAATCAACCCTAGAGCTAGTAGAACATGTCCCAACAAGTTTTAAGGCCTAAAAATTAAGGAATTATACCTGCAACAACGATCCAAGTTCGGCCAACCTCGTACCAAGCTTTCCCGACGACCAAATCCACCCAACGAGCTACTCCCAAGCTCCTGGGAACCTCACAAACACAACTATAAACTTAAAAAGTCCAAAAACCTGCTAGATTAGGTTTGCATGAATAGTGCTCAAATCGGCCATGGCGATATTGACGTGAAAACATCGAAGTTCTTACCTGAAAATGGCACCACTGGACTCCTCTCAGCCCCACGAGCACGAGGGTGGTCTCGGTTTCTTGATTTGTGAAGGTTTGAGTACGTTTGTGTGTGGTCCGTATGTTGAAGGAAGAAGAAGAAGAATGATAGAGTTCGAAAGAGAGAGAAAAGAGAAGAGAGAAGAGACACGGGAGAGGGAATCAGGGAAAGGTAGAGGGAAAGGGAAAATGACAGGTGTGTGTGTGTGGTCCTACAACACCACACAACACAACACTAATGTGATAAAAACGAACTAGGGGGTAAAATCGTAAATTCACACGTACGCTTCGTTAGTTTCGGGACGGGATGTTACAACCTACCCACCTTAATAGAATTTCGTCCCGAAATTCAAAATAACTAAATAACAACCCCTAGTGGTCGAAGAACAATCTAGGATACAAATCCCTCATCCTATTTTTTGTCTCCCATGTCGCTTCCTCGACTGAATGATTCCTCCACAGAACTTTCACTAAATTCACCGTCTTGTTCCTCAGAACCTTCTCTTTCCAATCTAAGATTGTTAACGGTTCCTCGTCATACGTCAAATCTGGATTTATCTCTAACGGTTGAGGAGGTATCACATGCAACGGATCAGCAACATAATGTCGGAGCATAGACACGTGAAAAACGTTATGCACTTTAGCCAACTCCGGAGGCAACTCCAACCTGTAAGCTACCTCACCAACTCGTTCTGTGACCATGTATGGTCCAATGTACCTGGGACTCAACTTTCCCTTCTTTCCAAACCGCACAACACCTCTCCACGGTGAAAGCTTCAAAAACACCCAATCTCCGACCTCATACACTCTGTCCGTAGCATGCCGATCTGCTAAACTTTTCTGCCTGTCCTGAGCTGCTTTCAGGTTAGACCTAATTACCTGAACATTTTGAGTAGTCTCCTCGACAATCTCCGGACCCACTAAAACTCTTTCTCTAACCTCTGACCAACATAACGGAGTGCGACAAGATCTACCATACAAGGCTTCAAATGGCGCCATGCCAATGCTCGAATGGAAACTGTTGTTGTAAGCAAATTCCATCAAATCTAACCGCTGATGCCAAGCATCACTGAACTGTAACATCGAAGCTCGCAGCATATCTTCCAAGGTCTGAATAGTTCTCTCGGACTGTCCGTCTGTCTGTGGATGATACGCTGTACTGTAAAGTAGTCTCGTACCCAAAGCTTCCTGAAAAGCTACCCAAAACTTCGATGTGAATCGTGGGTCACGATCCGAGACAATACTTACAGGAACACCGTGGTACTTCACAACCTTTGAGATAAACAATTCCGCTAACCGGCTTAAAGGGTACTTCTCTCTCACTGGAATAAAATGTGCCGACTTAGTGAGCCGATCAACGATCACCCAAATGCCATCAAAGCCATTATGTGTACGCAGCAACTTGTACACAAAATCCATAGTGATATTTTCCCATTTCCACTCTGGAATGGGAAACGGCTGCAACAATCCAAACGGCTTCTTTCTTTCTGCTTTAACCTGCTGACAAACAGCACAACTGCTCACATACTCGGCTATCTCCCTTTTTATACCCGGCCAATAATAAAATGGTCGAATGGTATGATACATTTTAGTCGCTCCTGGATGCATGGCATAAGCCGAGATATGTGCTTCATCGAGAATTTCCTTCTTCAAATCCGCATTACTAGGCACGAACATTCTACCCTCTAACATCAACATGCCATCAGAATCACGAACTCTGAGATCTCGCCTTCTTCCTTGATCTCGAGCTCGAATTAGTTCTTGAATCTGCTCATCAGCTACTTGAGCTTCAAGCACCCGATCAACCAAGATTGGCCTAACTTGAAAATTAGCAAGTAACGCCACTTCTTGATCTTCTGCTTCTAACCTTACTCCCGTAGCACGCAGGTCCACCAAAAGAGGAATACGACTAGCGTACAACGCATTAATACGGCCCTGTGACTTCCTGCTAAGTGCATCGGCTACTACGTTCGCACGACCAGGGTGATAATCAATCGTGCAATCGTAATCGCTGAGCAACTCCAACCACCTTCGTTGACGAAGATTAAGTTCCTTCTGAGTGAAGAGATACTGAAGACTCTTGTGATCTGTAAAGATCCTACACTTCTCTCCGTAAAGATAATGTCTCCACAACTTTAACGCAAAGATAATAGCAGCCAACTCCAAATCATGTGTAGGGTAATTCATCTCATGGGGTTTCAACTGCCGCGAAGCATAAGCAATCACCCTATCATGCTGCATCAATACACATCCCAGACCATTCAAGGAAGCATCGCTATAAACCTCGAAATCACCACTATCGTCCGGGAGTGCCAAAACAGGTGCATTAGTAAGACAATGCTTCAACTGCTGGAAACTTTGCTCACACTTATCATTCCACTCAAACTTAACGTCTTTCCTTGTTAACCTTGTCAGTGGCAAGGCAATTACCGAAAAATCCTTAACGAATCTCCGATAATATCCCGCCAAACCAATGAAACTTCTCACCTCAGTGACGGTTCGTGGTTGCTCCCAACTCTCCACAGCTGCAACCTTCTGAGGATCAACCAGAATACCTTGAGCAGAAATGATGTGCCCCAAAAACGCGACTTGATCTAACCAGAACTGGCACTTGTTAAACTTAGCATACAATTGGTGTTCCCTCAACCTCTTCAACACCAAAGTAAGATGTCGAACATGCTCCGCTTTGGACTTAGAATACACCAGAATATCGTCAATGAAGACAATAACAAATCTATCCAAGTAAGGCTAGAATACCCGGTTCATTAAATCCATAAAAGCTGTTGGTGCATTCGTCAACCCAAACGGCATAACCAGAAACTTGTAATGACCGTAACGAGTCCTGAACGCCGTCTTAGGAACATAATCCCTATTAATCTTCAGCTGATAGTACCCAGACCTCAAGTCTATTTTAGAAAATACACAAGCACCTCTCAGCTGATCAAACAAATCGTCGATACGAGGCAATGGATAACGGTTTTTAATCGTCACCCGATTCAATTGTCTGTAGTCGATACATAACCTCAAAGTCCCATCTTTCTTCCTCACAAACAACACTGGAGCGCCCCAAGGCGAAGTACTAGGCGGAATGAACCCCTTATCCACTAATTCCTGTAACTGCATTTTTAATTCCCTTAACTCAGCGGGAGCCATACGATAAGGAGTCAAAGAAATAGGATTAGTACCTGGAAGCAACTCAATAGTGAAATCCACGTCTCGATCTGGGGGTAAACCAGGTAAATCCTCAGGAAAAACATCAGGGAAGTGTCTAACCACTCTCACATCCTCAATTCTGCTAGGAACGGTCTCATCTAGCACCACATGAGCTAGATACCCCTGACAACCTGTATACTTCCTAGAAAGTAAACATATATACGTATGTATAGTTATGCCAATCATGTTCCAAAATATGCCATTCATGCTCGAGAATATGCCACAACGGAATCTCATAATAAAATGTAAATGCTCAAGCGTAATTCACATCAATAACATATAATCTGGCAGCCGGGAGTCACCTAACGTGATATGTACGGCTGCATATAGAGCTCCAATCTCAACTCAATAACTGAATCTGCACACGAGTCGGAACCACCTAACGTGGTCTGTACGACAGGACTGGGTGTAATATATACGCTCTAATGCTACGATCACGTGAAGACTGTGCGAATAATCGCGGGTCACCTACGAGTCGGAACCACCTAATGTGGTCTGTACGACAAGACTATGCACCTAACTTGGATCCAAGCTGAGCGTGTGGTGCGGGTGAACATCACGTGAAGGAGTGTACCCTGGCCACGGGCGGGAGCACTAACACCGGGGGTGCAGATTATGAGCTCTCTAAACATCTCAAACTACTACTGCATAACAACATGAATACCACTTACCTGACACTTACCTGTGCGTCCACAGCACCAAATACACATATATAAATGTATGCCGCTACTAATGCATGTGATGATGCATAAGCGATAATAATAAAGTGCATGACATAAATCAATTAACCCTTTTTAATCTATTTCTGGGAATTTAAATGTATATAGGTATATACGGAAAACAAAAGCCCACTCACTGATAAGTGGAAGGGTCGTAGCCCCCTGCCTCGAGTGTGTACGCTCGTCCTCGGAATACGAATCACCTATACGCGAAAAAGCTACGAAAACGTTAATTTAAAAGCACATAACCAACTTCTCGTAATAACTTCTCATACATTGCTCAAATTGGACAAATGAATATACCAACGTGCTCTACACAACCTCAGGATCACACCCATATTTTTAAAATAATTTTTGGACCCCGCACGCGCCCCCACGCGCCGTCCAAGGCACGGACCTACGCGCCCCCCACGCGCGGCCACGTGCCATGCACACTGACGGCGTCAACTGACGCCGTCAGGAATATTCCGTTAAACTGACGGAATATTCCGTTAAACTTAACTGACGCCGTCACTGCCGTTAGGAATATTCCGTTAAAAGTTAACGGAATATTCTCCTTTCTTCTCCGATCAGTCCCCGACGCCGGCGCCGTCGCCGGCACCGTCGCCGGAAAACCTGCAAATCACGATTTCTTGCTCGTTTTTTCCACCTTTTTCCACGTTTCTTGCACCAAAATCAACCCTAGAGCTAGTAGAACATGTCCCAACAAGTTTTAAGGCCTAAAAATTAAGGAATTATACCTGCAACAACGATCCAAGTTCGGCCAACCTCGTACCAAGCTTTCCCGACGACCAAATCCACCCAACGAGCTACTCCCAAGCTCCTGGGAACCTCACAAACACAACTATAAACTTAAAAAGTCCAAAAACCTGCTAGATTAGGTTTGCATGAATAGTGCTCAAATCGGCCATGGCGATATTGACGTGAAAACATCGAAGTTCTTACCTGAAAATGGCACCACTAGACTCCTCTCAGCCCCACGAGCACGAGGGTGGTCTTGGTTTCTTGATTTGTGAAGGTTTGAGTACGTTTGTGTGTGGTCCGTATGTTGAAGGAAGAAGAAGAAGAATGATAGAGTTCGAGAGAGAGAGAAGAGAGAAGAGAGAAGAGACACGGGAGAGGGAATCAGGGAAAGGTAGAGGGAAAGGGAAAATGACAGGTGTGTGTGTGTGGTCCTACAACACCACACAACACAACACTAATGTGATAAAAACGAACTAGGGGGTAAAATCGTAAATTCACACGTACGCTTCGTTAGTTTCGGGACGGGATGTTACACTGGTACTATTCACTTTACCCTTTATTTTGTCCTTATCGTTAAATCTCAAAGTTTTCAAGTCATTTTCATTAGTTTTCCTTACTTTTTTTTTTACATTTAGGGGATGTATCAATTAAGATTTTGAAGGTTTTTAAAAGAATTATAAATACCTGAAGTTCGATGGAATTCTAATGGAGTTTCATAGGCTCCATATGAATTCATTCAAAATCTTAGGGGAGAGGCCTAATTTCCTAAATACACTATAAAATCTTTCTAAATTCATCAAAAATTTTAATTTTTAAAATACTTTAAAATCAATTCCTAATTGAATATCTGAATATGCACGAAATTTTATGAACTACTTCAAAATTTTGGTTCAATAACCATAAACTTCCATAGATTCATTTAAAATCTTGATTAAATACCCTTGAATTTATCATCTCTTATAAAATCTTTTAAACTTGTAACTAAATATAACTCCCTAAGTCTTTCCATTCATTATAATTACCTAAGTACCATTTCTAACATTTTTTTCTTTCCGGGTAACAATTTTCACTCTCGATTTCTCCTTTCTCTTAAAACCATTTTCCTTTCCTTAGTATTTATGTAAATATTTGGTTACAACTTACAACAATTGCTTAAGTCATAGCTGTTGACTCTGATTCATTGCATATAAATATATAATTATAGAATCTAACAATTGGGGAAGTAAACATTTTCCAAACAGTAATGTTATTCATATCATGTTTTTGTACCATATTTTTATACCATCTTAGGTGACATTTGATGTGAACATCCACATCATTTGAATTAATCAGATTTTTAAATTTAGTTCATTATTTAATAAATTAATAATTAAGAAAAATTAGTTAATTAAATGATTATTATAGTATACGAGGAGTCTTTCTCCTTCATTTCTTTGAGTTTTGCAAATTTTTCAAATGATGTGGCTGTTCACATCAGATATTACTAAGTTGGTATAAAAATGTGGTATAAAAATATGATATGAATATCATTACTCTTTTCCCTAATTTAACATGTGCACATCTGCTGCCTAAAGAAAAATGAGGAATCAAATCTGAGGAAGTAGACACAGCAACGGAAGGCAAAGAAAAATTTATTAATTAATTGTGCATCGGAATATTGCTGTATTATTTATTATAATATCTAAAAAAAATGAAACGATAAATAACTCAACAAATCCAAGTGGGTGTTGAAAGGAAGGCATCCCACCAACAACTGCGAATTTGAAGTAATCAATCAATTCAGCGTCCTCAGTACTTTAGCCACTCATTTGAGCATTTCCAAATGAGGAGTAAAATAATCTACATCAGCCATAACAGTAAAAAAAAGACAGCATTAATGATTTTCAACTGAAATGTCAATATCTGTGTGTCATGATATGGATTGACAACAAAAGTGGTTGCTATCAAATTCGACAACAATTTCAAATATATTTTAAATAATTAATAAATATTTTTGAGAACTGTTATTAGCACTTAAAAAATCTCATTTTGCACTCCTAGTTTATTTTTCTTTTTAATTATAAAAAGTTTAGACCAACTCCAATGGTTGGGCTAAAAGTCAAATTTTTTAGCCCGGAAAATTTAGCTTTTAGCCCAGAAATAGCTTTTCTGCTCCAACTGTTTTGGGCTAAAATTTTAGCTCGGAATTATTAAAGAATGAACTTAGACTATTTTTTTTTCTGAAATTAAATTTTAAAAAATAAATAAATATGTAGACTATCGTAAATTAATTTTATGAACATTTTAATCTAAAAATATTTAAATTCTGATAAATATTGAAAAATCACTAAATTTTCCACAAAGCAAGCCTTCAACTTTCATGTCACATCCCGGCCCGGGCGGGACCACTTTCCGGGCCCGACTCCACCGTAGCATGATATTGTCCATTTTGGGCACCGACCGCGCCCTCACGGTTTTGTTTCTGGGAACTTACACAAGAACTTCCCAATGGGTCACCCATATTGCGAGTGCTCTCGTGCGCGACTCGCTTAACTTCAAAGTTCCCATGGAACCCGAAGCCAGTGAGCTCCCAAAAGGCCTCGTGCTAGATAGGGATGAGAATATACATATAAGGAGCACATGACCCTCACGGTTTTGTTTCTGGGAACTTACACAAGAACTTCTCGATGGGTCACCCATCCTGGGAGTGCTCTCGTGCGCGACTCACTTAACTTCAAAGTTCCCATGGAACCCGAAGCCAGTGAGTTCCCAAAAGGTCTCGTGCTAGGTAGGGATGAGAATATACATATAAGGATCACATGACCCTCACAGTTTTGTTTCTGGGAACTTACACAAGAACTTCCCGATAGGTCACCCATCCTGGGAGAGCTCTCGTGCGCAACTCGCTTAACTTCAAAGTTCCCATGGAACCCGAAGCCAGTGAGCTCCCAAAAGGCCTCGTGCTAGGTAAGGATGAGAATATACATATAAGGATCTCATAATCCACTCCCCTGGGCGATGTGGAATGTCACAATCCACCCCCCTTAGGGGCTCGACGTCCTCGTCTGCACACCACGGCCTTCAGTATCTTTTTACTCAGAAGGAACTTAATCTTCGTCAACGGAGGTGGATGAAGTTGCTCAGCGATTACGACTGCACGATTGATTATCACCCTCGTGCAAACGTGGTGGCTGATGCACTTAGCAGGAAGTCTCAGGGTTGTATTAATGCGTTGTACACTAGTCGTATTCCTCTTTTGGTGGACTTGCGTGCTACGGGAGTGAGGTTAGAAGCAGAAGATCGAGAAGTGGCGTTACTTGCTAATTTCCAAGTTAGACCAATTCTAGTTAATCGGGTGCTTGAAGCTCAGGTAGCTGATAGGGAGACTCAAGAACTAATTCAAGCTCGAGATCAAGGAAGGAGGAGAGACCTCGAGTTCGCGATTCGGATGGCATGTTGATGCAAGAGGGTAGAATGTTCGTGCCTAATAATGTAGATTTGAAGAAAGAAATCCTCGATGAAGCACATATTTCGGCTTATGTCATGCATCCAGGAGCTACTAAAATGTATCATACCATTCGACCATTTTATTATTGGCCGGGTATGAAGAGGGAGATAGCTGAGTATGTGAGTAGGTGTGCCGTTTGTCAGCAGGTTAAAGCGGAAAGGAAGAAGCCGTTTGGGTTGTTGCAGCCGCTTCCCGTTCCAGAGTGGAAATAGAAAAATATTACTATGAATTTTGTGTACAAGCTACCGCGTACACATAATGGTTATGACGGCATTTGGGTGATCGTTGATCGGCTCACTAAGTCGGCACATTTTATTCCAGTGAGAGAGAAGTATTCTTTGGGCCACTTAGCAGAGTTGTTTATCTCGAAGATTGTGAAGTATCATGGTGTCCCTGTGAGTATTGTCTCGGATCGTGATCCACGATTTACATCAAAGTTTTGGGTGGCTTTTCAGGAAGCGTTGGGCACGAGACTACTTTATAGTACGGCGTATCATCCTCAGACGGACGGACCGTCAGAGAGAACTATTCAGACCTTGGAGGATATGTTGCGAGCTTCGGTGCTACAGTTTGGTGATGCTTGGCACCAGTGGTTGGATTTGATGGAATTTGCTTACAACAACAGCTTTCATTCGAGTATTGGCATGGCGCCATTTGAGGCCTTGTATGGTAGATCCTGTCGCACACCGTTGTGTTGGTCAGAGGTTGGAGAAAGAGTTTTAGTGGGTCCAGAGATTGTTGAGGAGACTACTCAGAATGTTCAGGTAATTAAGTCTAACCTGAAAGCAGCCTAGGACAGGCAGAAGAGTTTAGCAGATCAGCATGCTACGGACAGAATGTATGAAGTCGGAGATTGGGTATTTCTGAAGCTTTCACCGTGGAGAGGTGTCGTGCGGTTTGGAAAAAAGGGTAAGTTGAGTCCCAGGTACATCGGACCATACATGGTCACGGAGCGAGTTGGTGAGGTAGCTTACGGGTTGGAGTTGCCTCCGGAGTTAGCCAGAGTGCACAACGTTTTTCACGTGTCTATGCTCCGACATTATGTTGCTGATCCATCTCACGTGATACCTCCTCAACCGTTGGAAATTAATCCAGATTTGACTTATGACGAGGAACCGGTGACGATCATCGATTGGAAGGAGAATGTTCTGAGGAACAAGATGGTGAACTTAGTGAAAGTTTTGTGGAGGAATCATTCAGTCGAGGAAGCTACGTGGGAGACAGAAGATCGGATGAGGGATTTGTATCCTCGGTTGTTCTTTGACCACTAGGGGTTGTTATTGGTTGTTTTGAATTTCGAAACGAAATTCTATTAAGGTGGGTAGGTTGTAACATCCCGTCCCGAAATTATCGAAAACTCACTTGTGAAATGACTACTTTGCCCCTAGTTAGTTTCTTTTACGTCATTGGTTGTTTTGTGTGGTGTTGGCATGTGTTGGGCCACACACACACACTGTCACTTTCCCTCACCCTCTGTCTTTTTCCCTGTCCCTCTCCCAAGCTCCATTCCTTCCCTTCTCTTTGAAAACGTACGGACAAACCCAAAACCCCTCAAACCTCTACAGATCGAGGAAACCAAGGTCACAGTTGAGATCGTGAAGTTCGTGGGAGTCCAGTCGTACCATTTTCAGGTGAGAACTCCGTCGATTCGACGATGTCCGTTTTGAGTACTATTCATGGAAAAATAATTTAGCAAGTTTTTGAGATTTTGAAGCTCGTAGGTGACTTAGTGAGGTTCCAAGGAGTCTCGAAGTACTTCGTTTGAAGAATTTTGACGTCGAAATCACTGTGTTTGGAGTTGACCGGAGTTGGGTGGTTTGGACAGGTAAGATCTCGTAGTTTTTGACTCTTGAAAGTTGTATATTTATGTTCTCCTAGTTCTAGGCGTCATTTTGGTACAAAAATCGTGAAAAATGGTTGAAAAACGAGAGAGAAATCGAAGGTTGAAGTTTTTCCAGTTTTCCGGCGCCGGAGGTTCGCCGGAGAAGGAGACGGAATATTCCGTCAAATCTGACGGAATATTCCTGACGCCGTTAACGGAATCCGTTAGAACTAATGGAATATTCCTTACGGCGTCAGTTGACGCCGTCAGCGTGCCAGGCACGTGCCTTGGCCGGCGCGTGGGGGCGCGTGCGGCGGTGGAAAATTTTTCTAAAAATTTGGGTGTGATCCTGAGGTTGTGTAGAGCACGTTGGTATATTCATTTGTCCAATTTGAGCAATGTATGAGAAGTTATTACGAGAAGTTGGTTATGTGCTTTAAAATTAACGTTTTTGTAGTTATTTCGCATATAGGTGATACATATCCCGAGAACGAGCGTGGTCACTCGAGGCAGGGGGCTACGACCTTTCCACTTACCAGTGAGTGGGCTTTTGATTTTTCGTATATACCTATATACATTTTTTCCCATAAATTGTTTAAAAAGGGTTAATTGTTTTATGCCATGCACCATATTATTATCGTTTGTGCATCATTACATGCATTAGTAGTGGCATACATATATATATGCATATTTGATGCTGTGGATGCACAGGTAAATGCCAGGTAAGCGTTATTCATATTTACTTTCAGTAGTGGTTTGAGATGCTTAGAGAGCTCATAACCTACACCCCTGGTGTTAGTGCTCCCGCCCAGAGTAGGGCACAGTCCTTCATGTGATGTTCACCTCCCGCACCACACGCTCAGCTTGGATCCAAGTTAGGTGTACAGTCCTGTCGTACAGACCACTTTAGGTGGTTCCGACTCGTAGGTGACCCGCGATTATTCGCACAGCCTTCACGTGATCGTAGCACTAGAGCGTATATATGTTACACCCAGGCCTGTCGTACAGACCACTTTAGGTGGTTCCGACTCGTGGGCAGGTTCAGTTGTTGAGTTTGAGATTTGAGCTCTACATGCAGCCGTACAGGTCACGTTAGGTGACTCCGGCTGCCAGATTATATTATCGTTATGATTTATACTGAGCACTTACATTTCATTATGAGATTCTGACATGGCATATTCTTGAGCATGGTTGGCATATCTATACATACGTATATATGTTATTTTCTGGGAAGTATACAGGTTTTACGGCGAGGGGTTAGAATGTATTTTACTAAATGGTTTTCAAAAAGCTTTGTTTTTGCCCACTCACGCTTTTGTTTTGCGCCCCTCCAGGTTCTAGTTGCTTAGCAGGTTCGGTGGTTTCCCAGAGGGTCCTTCCGGCTTTTCTGACAGACACTCATCAGCATAGGGTCACCTTCGGGTGTACTGTTGTCGCATCCTTTTCTTTTGGACTGCTGTAGACTTATTGCTCTGAACTTAGCGTCTCACTTACGCTAGCACTCGTTCTTAGTACTTTGTATGCTAGTTTTTAATTATTCATACCACTTATATTACTATTTTATTTAGCTTCCGCACGTGCACATGGTTACGTCACCTCCGTGTGACGGGCAGCACGCCCTGATCTCGGTCGGGGTGTGTCAAGATCCACTACAAAACTAAATGTGTCCATATTATAGGTAACTAGACGTAGCTATATAATCAAACAAATCTTTATTATGTGTTGGTCTTCTAAATAATAAAATCTAACAATTTTTTTTTATACATATTCTACTATATTCACAAAAAAAAAAAAAAGTAAAATTATGACAAACAATAAAAAAAATGCATAGAGATGGATAATAAATGCATAAATATAGGGATAAGAGGAAAAGAAAGAAAAAAAAAAACGAAATTTCCAGGAAAAGCTGTGAAAAACTAAAATTCTAAACAAAATTGAGCTTATGTGAAAAACTGAAATTAATAACCAAAATTTTAGGAAAATGTTTGATCAAATTTTCAAAAGGAGTTTGTTTAATCTAAAAAAATTAAAAAACAAGGTGCCTATATCAAAACGCCCCTTAAGAAAAACTAATGAAAAGAATTTCAAAATTTTGAATTTTCACCAAAAGTCATCTTATAATTTTAATTAAGGGGAGTTTTAACAAAAAGCTCACAGTACTGTTCACTTTAACGAAAAACCACATTTTTACACTAAAAAGTCAATTCTAGTGCTATTCCTTTTACCCTTTATTTTGTTCTTATCATTAAAACTCAAAATTTTCAAGCTCTTTTCATTAGTTTTCTTTTTATTTAATGATAAGGACAATAAAAATAAAAATAAAATAGTAGTCTTCAAGCGCGTGGAAGAAGCATTTATCCTTGGCTCTTCTTGCTCTCGTTCCGCCGTTCGTCTGTCCCATCTCCTCCCGTTGCTCTCTTGCTCCAGTTGTCCTTCAGAAGAATCAGAACAAGATAGCTGAACATGTGAAGGGGGATCATGAACCACAAATCATCGTAGCGTCCCAGTATTTTTAAATTCAAAGAAGTCAGTGAGCATAACAATCCTAGATATATAAATGAAGAAGAAAGCTTGCTGTACGATGGTGTATATAATCCATCCCTAAAGAATTAAAGCTCTGTCAATAAAAGTGGCAAGAAAGACTTTAGAGGTTCCAAATGCTTGTAGGCTTCTCGTTTGAAAGCAGCAACATGAATCTCTAATCATTTGGAAGCAGCAAAGAAAGACTTTAGAGGTCCCAAGTGTGATTTTATAAACTCAAACATGAGTAATTAAAGTATACACACAAATCATATATGTGAACTGATCTTGTTATGCTAACAAAAAAAAAACAAGTGCTAAGAACATATGAGATTGGAGTTATTTGGGTTCAGTTTCAGAAATAGTGTAGTGCTCGTGTTGAATTTTAGAAATAGTTGTAGTACTTGTGTTTAGTTTCGAAAATAATTAGTGTTTAATTTTCTGAAATAGTGTAGTACCGTGCAGTTTAAAAAAAAATATATATGTGATAGACGCGCAGGTACCTGCACGTCAAGTTTTTATTACTTTTTCTATTTTATTTTTGTTATATTAAACTTTTGTCATTTTCATTAAAGTTTAAGCATTTTTCATTAAATAAAGTTATTAGATGATTTTTTTCGTTAAAATTTTTCATTAAAGTTTAAGTCTTTTTCACTTAATAAAGTTATATGATACTTTTTTAAGAAAACTAATGAAAATGACTTGAAAACTTTGAGTTTTAACGATAAAGACAAAATAAAAGGTAAAGTGAATAGTACAAGAATTGACTTTTTAGTGTAAAAATGTGATTTTTCGTTAAAGTGAACTGTACCGGGAGTTTTTCGTTAAAGTTCCCTATTTTTTTTTTGTTAAAATAAACTTTACTCAAGTCTTTATCCTTAAAGCTCTCTTTTAATTATTATCTTTTGTTTTGAAAATACTTATCACAATTATGAAAAGTAAATTTGTAATTAATAATAGTTTAAATTTAACATATCGTGTAGGAAACAAAATTTTAAAAAGATCAACGTGCCACATTTAGCCTTCAAATTTAAATTTTATGTTTAAAATTTGACATGTTCTTTGGAGATTAACTTAATTGTTTGCTTCTTTTTCTCCAAATAATAAATAAATAGCATCACCCGGGAAGATCCCTCCTGCCCAAATTATATTCACCAAGGAAGGCTACATTGTAGCAAAGTCCCTAATCTATACCACAAAGTTTAATCTTTTCGTTAACTTCGTCAATTTTCATATTAAGTTAAGCTTGGGGGTTAAAATAGGAATTTCATTCACAAAATAAGAATTTTTTTTAAAGAGAAAGACTTGGTTCCTGAAGAAAAACTCCTCCTTAAAATATCTTGTGACTTATTCACAGAACTTTATACTTATGATCGAAACTCTTTAAGAATTGACTAAATGATCTTAGTTTTAAAGGGTTTTTTGCCGAGATGATCTTTACATAATGATTTATAACATGAACAATTATGATCATAAACACAAAATTTTGTGAATGCTGCCACAAAGTCAACTCATCTTTAACCTTAAGGAGCCAAGTAGTTCTCTTTTTAAAATAAATTAGTTTTGTTTTTGTGTGAAAAAGAGCACTATAGCCTTAAATTTGACGGAAAAGAAGGATTTGACGAAATGACCATTCATGCAACGCATATTTAAGTTGGAGGATGAAAAAAACTAATATAAGAGCGACAAACACTAAATATCAAGTAAAGTTCAAAGACCTTTGTTACCACGCACCCTTAACGAGGAATATCTTTTTTTTTGTGTTTTTATTTCCCTTTCTTCTTGAATTCAAAGTCAAAAGTTCTTGGGAACCAAAAGTAAATTCATGGAAAACCATCAACTGGGAGTCCTACAAAAGGAGGTCTGTCTTATTCATGCCACTTTTTCACCGCCCTTTTGCACCTGTGGGCCTGTGGCTGCTGCTTCACTTCTCCATAAATTCTACCCCTTCCAAGTGGGACTCTTTCAATCATCCCTCGGGTAAGATTCTTGTCAAAACCATTTTCTTCCTTGAGCTTTTCATTTTTCTGGGGAAAGAAAAGAAAAGAAAAGAAAATCATCTTCAGAAACTCTCTCTTTAACTTGATGTTTGCTTTCCCATGTTGCAGAGATACCCCTTTGATTGGAATCTTGGGAAAGTTGTGGTGCCTGGCGGTTCTCAATCATAGAAAGGTAGATTCTTATTTCCCTCAACTGAGACACATTTTTAAACCCTCTGAAGTAATCTTTGAGGATCTCTCTACATAATCTTCTTCTGAACCCGAGTTCGAATCTCCCTCTCCATAGTTTTGACTAGATTCAAATATCGCTCGCATAGAAAGTAATCTCTGTGTTTCCAAGTTTTATTCATTTTTTTGGTATTTCAATTTCTGTGGATAGGTAGGCAGGGAATAATAAGCAATGGACAATAGGTATGGCCTATTAAGGCAGGGCAGTGGAGTTTGGAGGGCCTTGAGAGATGGAGACTTTGAGGAAGAAGATGTTTGGGAGGTTCTAAAAGATGGGAACAATAGTAAAGACATGGCTGCTGGATCCAAAAGTTCCAATGTTTCTGTAGCAAGGCACCTCCCAACTGCTGCAAGAATGATTCCAAAACCCAGCAGCCACAATTACGCCAGTGGCAGCAGCTGCAGCAGCAGCAATACTACCAATCATGAAGCCAAAATTGTGCAGCAATCAGCACCTGTCAACATTCCTGATTGGTCCAAGTTGTACGGTCAGAAACCAAACAAGGCCTCCAAGAATGTTTCTTGGCGAAAATATGAGGGCGGTGACGATGATGATGAAGGCAGGGATGATGGCGGCAGAGATAGCAGTGATGATTATGAGGTGGTGGAGGAGGAGGAGTATGATCCAAAGGAACCCCCTCATGAGTTTTTTGCTAGGAGGCTTGCAAGGAGTCAGATTTCTTCTTTTTCTGTTTGTGAAGGTGCAGGGAGGACCCTCAAAGGGAGGGATCTCAGCAAAGTGAGGAATGCTGTTTTATCAAAAACTGGATTTCTTGAGTCACTATGATATTTTATAGGCCTTCTTCTCTCATCCAATGCAAATTATGAAGGTCATGTTATCATTTTCGTGTCATTGTATAGGGTTTTTTTTGTCAGATAATTTCATGTAGTTCATGTTTTATGGGAGCAAGAAGTCCAATTTAAGTTTGTAGAATTGTCACGGAATTCATCTCCCCTTTCCCATGTTCTAATTTTCATGTCATTGTATAGGGTGTTTTTTTGTCAGATAATTTCATGTAGTTCATGTTTTAGGGGAGCAAAAAATCCAATTTAAGTTTGTAGAATTGTCATGGAATTCATCTCCCCTTTCCCCATGAATTTAATTGCACATAATTCCCATTTTTCATAGGTTTTGACCATCATAATATGACGTTTACTTATTCGATGTAGGTATCAATAGCGTCTCGTTTGTATTCCCTCATTTATAGGCGGTTATTACTTGTGTATGAGTCATCATTGTAAGATGTATACTCAGACTCTACTAGGAAATCTCGATTGGGCCAAAAGAAGACTATCATTGAATAACAATATAAAATTGTGGTCAAAACGCCATAAGCACAGCACCAAGTAGATCAAGAAACAACATGATATTACTAATTTACGTTTTCTGGTCGAGTAAAAATTGGACCATTGAAAGAGTTTCATTAATTTACCAACAAATCATGAAATCACTATGTCAGAATTAAAATGATTATCCTGAGTATTATATCATAATGCTACTAACATTATCTTGTAAACTCTTTAGTTTCTCGTTCTCCCTTTATGAATGTGGTCAAAACTGGCTCAAATTATATAAACATTTTCGTGGTTTGGCCCCATCTCATCTTTATTTAAGTAATAAGGTTAGGTTTTTCCAAAAAAAAAAAAAAAGAAGTAATAAGGTTAGGTGGGCAAAGCCGTATTAGAATACTCCTTGTACACTGGCCACACTCAAAAATGATTTCTCTTACTCCATAATTGCAACTTAAAAATTTCTCTTACTCCATAATTGCGTGACATCAATATACATCAACCCTCTATTTAGTGATAAAAAAGCTTAATTGGATTATTAGTTCATGTGATAATAGGATAGTTGGAACATAGTTTATGTAGTAAAAAAATTACGACCTCTATGGTGAAATCTGTTATGATTTAGGTCTAAAATTAAAAGTTTTACTAACTCTTTGTTAATTGTTGGCACGGGAACAACACATGTGAGGTTAACTTTATATTTTTAGCCTCATGTGTGAGACTCGCATGCTAACAATTAACGGAGAGTTGACGAAACTTTAATTTTGGGCCCAAATCCTAACTGACTTCACCACACAAGTTTAAACCTAATTTTTTTACTACATAAGTTATCTTTTGACTACTCTATCACCACAAATACTATTAATCTAATTAAGCCCTAAAAGAATTAATGTGCTGTCTTAGCACAGTAAATCCATTCTGTAATCTCTCCAAAGCAAGTTGCCTTCTACCCTTTTAATGCATCCAAATATTGTTACTCTATGTCCTTGGCTCCTAAAGTATATGGAGGAAGGACCTCACCACATATAAATCTGAGAATTGAAAGAGACCTGTTACCAAATTCATGGTATTAATTATTTAATTTAATCTAATTCTTTATGTTTCTTTTTGTTTTATTTCTTAAAAAATGAATAAAAATGGTGCAATCTCTGACTGGTTAAGCTAGAAAACAAGTTTCAATGAGCTTTTTTAATCTCTCTGCTCTTAACGTTAGTCTTGTTTTTTAACTGTTTAACCATCGTACCTCTTTTTGGCATTTGGCCTATGACCAAGAGTTACATTTTGTCTCCTAAATTTAAAATCTCCACTCTTATTATATAAGCATGCCAACTGGTCACTTATTCTTAGTTTATTGGGCAATGAGTGATTGCACTTTATTGATCAAAAATATATTGCTTTCATTCTTTACAATATGGCAAATTCTGATGAGTAAATCACGATCATCTCAAGGGTAGATTAGAAATGCTATGATCAATCGTACACCCGAGCGAGAATTGATTTTGTGTGTTCATATTTGTCATTTTCCCAACACATCCTAGCGTTATTCTTTTTATTATTATAATTCAGCAATTGTGCAACACATCCTATCATTATACATCTTTTGAAACTCAACTTAAGTCTTACTTAATCATCTTAAATACAACTCTTGTCTCACTCCCAATTTTGCAAAAATAGTTAATAAGTTTGTCAAAACGTTTAGGTAGCACAAATGAGACCCATTGTTGTTGATTTGTGTCATATAAGTGCCATATGGTTAAACAATTAGTAAAAATAAGAATTTTCATTCAAAATTTTCATTTCAAAATAAGAAAAATGAAATTCTACAACATTTTTCAGGGACACATTCAAAAGGTTCAATTAGCGCCACCAAACTTGTAACGGATTTGTTAAAGAGTTTTGATAATAAGAGGGGAAGTGAGACGAGTTGAGTTTCAGATAATTAAACAAATTTTAAGTTTCAATAAATTAAATGAGACTTGAGTTGAGTTTTAAAGAATGTTTAGGTAAACCTTTTAAAACTCCTATGTTATAATTTAGAACAACAGTAATTGAGATTACTTATTTTACTTTAAATAACAGCTCTAAGGATGTCTGGGAGAGGAAAATAAGAATAATCATTTTGGACTCAACCCTAAATATTTGAGAGAAATAAACAAATAACGAAATAAATAAAGCTTTACAGGTCACTTGGAGAACAATATTTATAATATTTCATAGGACATTACATAAAAACAAACTTAGCAGCCTTATATGGACTAGCAATAGGACTCTATCACATTCACATGCATGGCTCTAATGTTTAGTGCGATCTTCCCCCCTTTAATCCTCTTTAATCTATTACTTGTTGCCTGCACTTTACAGCACTGGTCTGTCGACATATTTGCTTATGTAAGGATAGGAAAATTAACTTTCTTTTCTTAGTTCAAATCTTTGCTGATGAAGTATTTTCAAACACAATCGTTCATGCACATATAAAAAAACGGAATCAGAAATTTGCTACTGTAACAGTATGATTGACATACTTTTGGAATTAAAATATTAAAATATAGACAAGTGTGTGCCCTTACTTTTACTTTTTGTAATTTATTATTGCATTCGTCAAACAACTTGACCACTTTGGTTTAAAAAGATCAAAAGAAACGTAAGAAACATTGGGGCTGGATTGCATATTCACAAAAGATTAATGAATGACTATTTCAATGTCCTTATATGTTGCGGTTTTGTCACGATAGATACACGCGTACAGTACAATGAAATTATTATACGATTCATATAAATTGATAATTATGAATCAACAGAATAAACAATTTTCGCCTTTTTATATGTATCAACATCAAGAGTTTGAAACATGAAGAAAACAAGATATTGCATCAGCCTTGCTAAGCTTTTCTTCATTGGAAAATTTCTAATTTCTTGAGTGCCAAACTTCTCATTCCTTCATCATTTGTTTCCATCTCTTTTTCTTCAACTATTTAAAAATGCTTGTATCATTCTCACAAACTTCTCAACTTCTTTATTTGCTGCTCACTACAGCTACACACGCGTGTAGCACAAAAATGATCCGAACCGGCTTAGGCCGGATCCATTGACGTAACGGTTTAACCAGAACTATGGGGCTGGACCTTGTCTTGGGCTAGATGGACGGACAGGTGGGCAGATGTACTCATGAATGGAACTATGAAAGCTAACAGCATGCTTACGGTGCAAGGCAGCAGCTGCGGCAGCTTTATGGCTTGTTTACTTAGTAGCGGTGGGGTGGCCGCCTACGAGCTCAGCTCACACATGGCCCGGCACAAGGCTGGCGCGGTGGTTGGCAGGGCGGCATGCATGGGCTCAAAGACTGAGAGCGGAGGCCTCACAATTTATAAGTACATGGCATACTCTGCCTACTTTGTCACTGAGTTTTGTGTGGTTCCTTTTGTTTCCCTGTCACCTAACCTGAGGGGGGTAAGAAGGGTTGTGTTTGTAATGAAATGAATGATTGTGACATGTGACTGGTCAATCTAAACACAAAATGGATAATAATGTTAGAATAGGAATGTAAATATTGTAATTAATTCTATCGAGATTTCTTTTTATAATAAGTTTTCTGTATTAATTGTGACTAGGGTCGTAAAACTATTCACATTTCCTTCAAGTGATGAGAAGAATAATAGTGCAGCATTCATGAATTCTAAGTTGGCATCACGAGCCTCGGTTAGAAATCAAAACGACAAAAAAAAAAAAAAAAAAAAAACACAAAAGAGAGAAAAACAACTGTTGTCGTCGCTTACCGATGCTGCCACATATGAAGAAGAAGCCATTGTTCAATTGGCTTTTTTAATTGTGAAAAGAATAAATTTGAAGCATTCACGAATATTAAATAATCACTATCTACTAGATAATTAGCGTGTGACATACTTTGATCGATATAGTCTAGAAGATTAGATGGACCGATGCCTAACTCAAGTACGCTCCAATCTTCCATACTCAACTCCCAAGTTTGTAGTCATTCTCATCGACCTATATCTCATCACTTCAATTTGGCTAATCTTTTGCAGAGATAATCCATCATCAACGCTTATCATATCGCAACAGCGTTGCAATTACCAAATGAGAAGAATGGAAAGGGCAAAATAGAAATTTAGAAATAGAAGGTACGTAGCTTTCTATGAACTTGTCTTTGTCTTAGAGACATGCATCCAGGATTAGGACTTATGATTTATGAATCTAAACAAAAGTTCGAGGTTCCGATTAATCATTACGACCCTAAAACGAAGGTTACAACCCTACACAAACGCACTCGCATAGTTGCAGGTACTGGCAATTCATTTGTTGGGGTCTGTTGATCTGTACAATCCATTATTTGAATCATGATGTTCTTTACACGTCCTCCACGTGTGCGTGCCACCTTCTGGTGTGTAATGGTAGTTGGGTTTTAGAACGTGAGATTATTTCGTATGCAATTAAATTTTAGTCTCATTAGTGTTATTATTTAGTAATTATTTGTTACGAGTTTAAAAAGTATGCTATTTGTTTAGACATTGTCACGTATGATGACATAAAATAATTTACAACACGGTTTTAACCCAATTCAAATTTTGTTTCCATTGCTATGTGTACCGTGCCGACCTTTTCTTATATATGTTTTCTTAAGGTTTGCGCAATGTTCTTGTGATGTCAGGAAGTCTGAGGCTTAGACAATGAGCAATTTAATTGACCTGAAAAGTTTACTATTGCTAGTGTGCTTTAACTTAAAATGAGTAACTTCATTGAAAATTTATTTATGTCTCGTGTCATCGACATATTAATAATATTAATCACCTACTTATCAAGGATAAATATATTTTTTTTCTTTTCTCTATCATCACATGACATATTACGCAAGTCTTCTTCCCAATTGACTTATCACATAAACTAAGAGTAAAGACCTTTCCTACCAAAACGCTAACACAATTGAAAGAAATTTTCATAGGGTCTCAACAGGGCTCTAAAGAATAAAATCCCCTTCTCCCTTTCTCCAAGAATAAATGCAGCCATCTCGAACCCTAGCCAAGCGAGACAGAGAAAAATATTGTACTCACTCGGTTTCATATAAGTTTTTCTCGTCATTGGCAAACTTACTAATGTTCTGCT
Source organism: Pyrus communis (assembly GCF_041283825.1). NCBI lineage: Eukaryota > Viridiplantae > Streptophyta > Magnoliopsida > Rosales > Rosaceae > Pyrus > Pyrus communis. Next base: position 7,247,247 of record NC_142567.1, read on the forward strand.
CATGCACATAGACGTAGACTCATAGACCTTCTGTATCAGGCCAAAAAATGACTCAAGACTCTTGAGTCTCAAATGGAATTGGTCTGCCATATTTTGAGGCAGAAATGCTTCCATAGATCATTGGGTAGGTAAGAAGTCGTATCAAAGTATGGAAAACCAAGCGTACAACTTGGGACATAAAATTGAATATGAAAGGTGTGTTAAGGTCAGTTACGTAATTTTGAGTCGGAAAACGCCATGGTTGTTGGGTCCTTTCTCCCACCTCCACCTTCTCTATAACTGCATTTACAAACATAACACCCAGAAACCCACCGACAAAACCAGAACCTCCATTGTTTGAGCACTCGGAGGAGCCACTTGGGTGTTCCTGTTTTTTAAGGAACGTGGATTTCTGGATCTGAATTTTGGGTCAAACGAGTGCGTTGACTTCATTGACTTGGGATTGGTAAATGATTTAGCTTGATTGGTCGGATTTGAGAGAAGAATGTCTTGGAAGAGCAGAGAAGGAGAGGCATCGAAGAGTGCTTTTGTGTCTCGGAAATGGACCCTTTTGTTTTGCATTGGTTGCTTTTGTGCTGGGATGCTCTTCTCTGATAGGTAAATAATTTAAATTTCCACATATTTAAAGCTTCGATTATTCTTTGAAATCCCAGAGAAAATGATTGGTTTGGTGAAGTGGGTAGCTCTCTTCCCCCCTTAAATTTGCTCAAAGATTTGGGATTTGGGATTATTTTTGTAATCTGGATGTGGGGTTTGGTGGGTTTTGAATTTGATGAGTGATGATGGATTTTTGAGCGTTTTCTGGGTTTTTGTAATTAATGCATCATTGCTGTATTTTTTTAAATGTTTAGTTAGTATCTTCAAAGTGGAGATTAATGATGATGACAGACTCGTTTAAAATTTAATTAGTATTATTAACTGCTTCCTGGTTGAGTTCCCTTATTTTTTTGGCAGAATTGGTAAGTTTGTTGTGTCCCTTACAATGATGAGGTTGGGATAGATCTGAATTTCATATAACAGATCCAATGCTTCAATTCAGACATCATTCTAGTAATCAGGTTTTGCCTTAATTGTTTTGTTCAAGAGATTAATCTGTTGTCCCTTCCTCCTTAAGTACTACGACATCACCTACTGCACCGCCCGCCCTCCTTCCCTAGTCCTTCTCTTTCCCTCCCTTTGCTTCTCATTGCCGGAAAACGTAGTGATGGGGCGAGTCCTACATGAATTCTAAATTAGGATATTGGTTTTTAACGTCGTTTATCTGCTTACTCTTCATATTCTGATTACTAAAGTGTGCATACATTCCCATCAAAACATGTTATTCCTTTGAACTTTACCAGAAGTGAGTATGGCACGTGTATACTGATAAAAAATAAATGAATTCTGCTAACAGAATGTGGTCAGTGCCTGAAATTGAAGACATATCGAGTACAACAAGGGTTGACGATGAAACACCGAAGTTAGGTTCTGGTTGTGATCCAACAATCGTAAGTACAATTTATCTAAACAGCCGGTTCTTTACCTTTTTGTTATTTGTTTATTCATCTTTACTTTTCTTTTTGTTTAAAAGGATATAGAAAATGAACCAAAGGATGTTTACGGGGAAGTTTCAAAGACTCATCGTGCTATACAGTAAGCCATGCTGGAGCTCATCTCTTTTTGTTGAAGTTGACTCGATGTTCTGTCTTATGACTTGTAAAATTTGCAGCATGCTGGATAAAAAAATTTCAAATTTGGAGATGGAATTAGCTGCTGCAAGGGCTGCGCAGGAATCTATTCTAAGTGGTTCACCAGTTGCAGAAAATTTAAAAATTCCTGAGACAAGAAAGAAAAGAAAATATTTGATGGTTGTAGGAATAAATACTGCTTTTAGCAGTCGAAAGCGCAGGGATTCAGTCCGTTCTACTTGGATGCCTCAAGGTTTTTTTTATCGATAACCTGCTTTCTTTATATTTTCTAACTATATGTGAATGCCTCTGACATTTCCTTTCTACTTTGTCTTTACTATATAGCCGATAAAAGAAAGAAGCTTGAGGAAGAAAAGGGCATTGTAGTTCGCTTTGTAATAGGTCACAGGTGGGTATTTGAGCTCAAATATATTGGTTTTACTTTTGATTTGGTGTTTTAAGTTTTTACTGATATGAATTTCATGAAAGTGTCAGTCTTTCAGTAGAATATCCTGGAATTTGATTCTATCCCATTGGGATCTTTATCATGGGATAAACAACAATCTACTTGGAGCACTTTTTGTTAGAAACATTTTGGAAATTATTTTGATAGAGTTCAATATTTTTTGTTCTCTGATTGTTTGGTGTCTTAGAATTGTGAATTTATTTTCCCCTCCCCTCCACCACCTGCATTATAATCCTACTCTCCATCATGTAAAGCAATAGTAATGCCAGATTACTGTCAGCTCCAATGTTTCTGTTATAGGTCTTTATATGCATACGTACGCATTTTATTTTGACTCCTGCATTTCTTAAACAAATAAAAACCTACATTTATTCTGTCTTTCAAAGTTAATGTTGTTCGCAGGATTTACGCTCAATTGTCTACGTTTTTATTTTATCATACATAGTCACCTCAACGTTGAAATATTTTCCTTTTCTTAAACAAATAAAAACCTTTAACAAATAAAGCCTGATTTGTTTTTCTTTTATCGATTGCTAGTGCTACATCAGGTGGTATCCTTGATAGAGCTATTGAAGCAGAGGAGAATAGGCATGGTGACATTATGCGGCTGGTAAAGCCTTTGTCTTTTCAGCTAGTTTAGTTAATCTTTTTCATCTGGCAGAGGAACGCATATATTTGATGAAAAAGCTAATCGATTTTGTCTTCATATGAGGTATCTTCATAATGTGTTGGTCTGAGAAAAAGCTAATCGATTTTGTCTTCATAAATTTGATGAAAGCAGGATCATGTTGAGGGCTACCTTGAATTGTCAGCGAAGACAAAAATATTTTTTGCCACTGCTGTTGCTTCATGGGATGCAGATTTCTATGTTAAAGTTGACGATGATGTACACGTAAATATAGGTATATAATCATCAGGCTTCTCTGTTCAAAATATGTCTTTTCAATGTTTACAAACTGGAAATTGGCTATTCTAGAACTCATCTGAAATGGCGAAATCAGTCCTGTTTAAGGAGTCACTTGTGTTGGCATTTTTACTGGCACATTCTGATCTCCAGCTAGTGTGTAATAATTTTTGCTGTTATCATTCTCCCTTTTTTCTCTCAATGTTGATTTCATTCATCATATATAATTACAGGAACACTTGGAGCAACTTTAGCTAGGCATCGACCAAAGCCGAGGGTGTATATTGGTTGCATGAAATCTGGTCCCGTCCTTGCTCAAAAGTGAGCTGTGCACGCTTAATTTATTTCTTCCAGCTGGACATTTTTGGCAATCTCTCCCTTACCTTATTTTTTTTATTGACAGGGGAGTAAGGTATCATGAGCCCGAGTATTGGAAATTTGGTGAGGAAGGGAACAAGTATTTCCGTCATGCCACAGGCCAGCTCTATGCTATCTCAAAAGACTTGGCTACTTACATATCAATCAACCAGTATGTTTCTGTATTCTATATGGTAGAAGTCCTGCTGCTCAAATTATGTCTACCCTTTACTTATTTCTAATGTTATGCTAATCATCTAGGCATGTGCTACACAAGTATGTGAATGAGGATGTTTCTTTGGGATCGTGGTTCATTGGATTGGATGTCGAGCAGGTTGATGACCGGAGATTATGTTGTGGAACACCACCTGGTAATCTCATATCCATCTGTTTTTTCCCCCTTTTCTTTTTAACTTGCTTGGTCTTAATGAGGTTCCAATGGCAATAGTTTTGGAGACAAAAAGTTCGGGTGCCAAACATCTGCTTTATATAGGCTGTTACATGTTCCATAGCTCCAACATTGTGTTTCTGTTACTTAAGAGTGGCAATAGATGACCAAGATATTCTTTTCTTTATATGGTCGTGTTTATTTTTGTCACCTATAGTAAACAAGTTGAATTATTTATTTTGGTTACACATTTTAACTATGTAGCACACCGGGAACGGGCATAGTTTGGTGGTCGTGACATAAACTGGGTTACATGCTATCAGGCGTAGCTGTGTATGCCCCCATGGGGAGTTATCAGTCATTTTATTGTTCATTGTAATGTCAGATTAACTTTAACTTCCAGAGCATTTAGAATTGTTTCATGGTTTGATTACTGCCCCTTAATTGCTACACTTAATGTTTAGCTGATACCAGTTGCAATACACACCTGATCATGGTGACGAGCAGCTCATCTAAGATATCATGAGATCTTAGTTTGGATCCTGCGATTGTTTGAGCATTTCTTACCATGAGAGTTCACTTACATTTATGATGTATATTCTCATATGACTTACGTCTAAGACTTCAAGGTCAGGGTTGATGATGCACGAAATAACGTGGGTGAGAGATGCCTGTGTTAATTCCTGTGGTGCTATTTCAATGTTACTAGTGTGGTTCAGTGTGTTTTGTGTGGGTTTACGCATTCATGCGTGATAACTTTTCATGTCCAGAATTACAAAGAAAACAAAATTGGAAGAAAGGTTAATGGTAGTTCAAGCCAGGAGTAAATATTATCATGACATAGCGCATAGTTACAAGTTTAATGCTGTTAATTGTTACCACAGATTGTGAGTGGAAGGCTCAGGCAGGCAACGTCTGTGTTGCTTCATTTGATTGGAGTTGCAGTGGGATTTGCAAGTCTTCGGAGAGGATCAAGGAGGTCCACAGGCGCTGTGGAGAAGGTGAGAATGCTTTGTGGAATGCAGCTTTCTAATTGACAAAAAGTTCTTCCAAACTCGGGAGGAACATGTAAATGGCGTGAGCTTGTATCATAAAAATCCACACAGAAAATTTTTTCAACACGACGATAGTAGCTGTCCAATTTCCTGGATTCTGCTCCATTTTAGACGAGGAGTGAGATACCCAATATCGAAACTTGAAAGAGGTGATAGATTGTCGTTAAAATCATTCTTTGATTGCTTCCGGGAACATTTGTATTGTAAGTCTTCCAATGTTAATGAAGTTCCAGAATAAGTGCCTGTTGGAATTTTTTCCATCTTTTTTTCATGTTGTAGAAGAAATGTTTACGATCTTTTTCCTTGGTGATGAAGCTTCAATGTGGCATCTCTGACCACTGACTAGTTGAGGGCCGGTTTGGTATTGCTATGATTTGAAAAAAAACTGTTTTTGCTGTGCTGTAAGAATAAGCAGCTGTGAAATAAAGTAGCAGACTGTTTGGTAAATTTTTTTGTAAAAGTGCTTTTGAAAAAAAAAAAAAAAAAAAAAAAAGCAGTATTATAGTGTTTGAGAAACTTTTATGTAAAACAGATGTGAAAAAAAACTGGTTTTTCAAAGTTGGGTTTTGCAGCTTTGTGTTTTTGGTTTTTTTTTTTCACCCAAAAATGTGAAAAAAAAGTTGAAGTATGTTTACCAAACTAGGCTTAGTTGATGCGCTCATATGCAATTACATTCTGTACCAAATGCAACTCACCATATTTATATCCCATCCACTCCCCCAGACTGCAGTGAATTTGAGTAGGTGAACCATGTGAATAAAGTGACCAAAGGCATATTAACTTATTAAGTGACAAAACTCAACCATATTGGTCAGAGAAATTTTCCAAAAGAAAAAAAATGTAGGAGAAGTCAATAAGTTATTATTAATTGAAACTTTCATGAAATGAGTTTACTGTTTTCGTAGCGTTTTTGGCCATTAATACAAGACTATGTAACCTTGTATAAATCACTTGGAACGCTACAGTGATTGTGAACACGTTGCATATAAGTTCTTTTCACCATCAATTGGAGCATTCTTGGTGGGAAATCATGTTTTCCACTGCAAAAGATAGTTAATAGAAAAAGGAAAAGAAGCAGAGAAGAGTTTAAAGATCAAACATGTCATGGTGAGATCATGTTTAGGGTGGATTTGTAGTTGTTGAAATGTCAAAAACAACGTTTTGTATTTCTCTACTCACATAAACTATATACGATAAGATAGTAATACTCCATTACAAGGAAAGATGATGATCAAAATTGTTCTGCTGTCCACTTATAATAAGGGTTAACATTTGCTTGAAAAGCACAGCCAAATCTACTTTTAATCCGCCACGCCATCTGTTCTAGATATTCATCATAACGTGATGACATGATTTGCTGCGGCTGCACTGAAAAAGCAATGCCCCCACTATCTTTCCTCTCTCCACTGACAAGGACACCATCCGCACCGAAAATTTGGAGCATTAGTTCCTAAAATTTGATTCAATTGGAGTTCTAGCTTTATCAAAAATAAAAAATAAAAAGTTAGTGAACGTTGGTCTTTGAAATTGTCACAACATGGAATATTAGTTGTTTTGAGTGATTATTAGAACTTCCGTTTTCTATTTGAAACCTTTCAGTTTGGACGAAAGTTTTAACAGCATTACTTAAAAGAATCTCTGCTTCACATTATGACAAGTTCATAAATGAATAGTCTCATATCTTTAATTCAAGAACTAAACCTCTAATTTGTCAGCCAAACATTTTATTTATTTATTTACTTAATTAATAAAAAAAAAATTCATAATAACAAGACCAATAAATCCACATTGATGATTTTTCCAAAACAAAGGGAAAGTAAAGTAATGGTACATTAGTCATATCTAGCTTCTTCCTTAATTGTTTTGAATTTATTACCACATTACCATTTTAGTCCTAGTCTCACCAACATCTTCATCTCACTCTCCCACACACTCGTATAATATAAGACCAGCCAAGCCTGCCAAGGGTTTCATGTTGCTGCTGCTCTTGCATTACCTGCAAACATGTTGCTGAAGCTCATAGACTCCTCCCTCAGGATCTCTGTAATTCCTCTCAGTATTGCAACCATTTGGCTCACTGTCACCAACCACCAAGACAACCCTAGCTATGGCAACCTAAAATTCTCCAATTTCACAGGCCTCAAGTAACAACTCCATTCATTTACTTGGATAATTACTGTTTCTGTTTTTTGATACAAGCGATACTGAAATCCGGGGATTCAAACTTAGAACTTCGGGTGCATGAGTGAATGTTCTTGAACAACTAAGCTGGAAGCTCGTTGCGTTGATGTTTATATTTTTAAGTTATTGATTGACGTTTGAAGTGTCTTTGTTTCTGCAGGTACATCGTTTTCATCAGTACCATTTCTGGTGTGTATGCTTTTCTTGCAGCTTTGTCCTCATGGATCAGATGCTTTGCGACTAAAGCTTGGCTTTTCTTTGTCTCTGACCAGGTTCATTTTCATTTTTCCTTTTGGCCCCATTCAATTTCTTTTCTTTTTCATTTGGCTTTTAGACAAAAAATAGGAGGTGTGTTTGACAATTGACAGACATGCATAGATAAAACCGGTTGCAAACGTTCAAGGAAAATAGAACTGGATAGACACTAAACAAACAAGTAGCCCTAGTTTAGTGCCTTTTGTTGTCTGTTTAAAAGTTTTTATTTGTGCTCATTTCTCTTGAAAGTTTTGGGGAACAGAAAAATAGATACACACACAATAGAGTTTTTTAAAGATAAATTTGTGCTTGTTTCTTTTTGTTGTCTTGCTTTGTGTTGAAGGCATAATCAGAATGTTTTAGCCCACTAATTAAGCACAATACTGGTTCTATATTTGATAAATGTATAATCTTTAGTTTTATTTTGAAATGCTAATAACAAGCTCACACGTCTCAAATTTGACCAAAAATGTCTCATCGATCATTTTGTGTAATATATTTCTTTCTCGTTTCAAATTTTGGGTGCAGATTGTAGCTTATCTAATGGTCACATCTGGGGCAGCGGTGATGGAGATAGTGTCTTTAGCTTACAAAGGGGACAGGACAGTCTCTTGGAGTGAAGCCTGCACTTCCTATGGGAAATTCTGCAGCAGAATGAAGGTGGCATTGGTTCTCCATGCCCTGGCTCTTTGCTGCTTTCTTGTATTGGCTGTGATCTCAGCTTATAGAGTGTTTAGCATGTTTGAGCCGCCTTCTATTTCTGAGAAGGAGGTGGAAGAAGAGAGGATTTAGATTCGAATCATTAGATGGGTTTTCTTTAAGTGATTTTTGTTAATTAATTTAGAGGTCTCTTGTGGTATACATATGTGACAACACGTTCTTAATTTTAAGTTTTATAAAATTTAAAATAGTGATTTTACGAAAATGCCCTTAGAGGTGAGGTTGTTTGACTTTCGTTGACCGTTCGAAGTCACAATTAATGTTTCCGAATAGATCTTGAAGCTACGAATGCATAGGCGAAAGCTATTTGCGAGTCCGAATTATAATGGTATAGTTACGGACGTTTGAAGTTGTTTACTCAAATTTTAGTTTATAAACTAATTAAACTCCCATCATGTGGGAATTGTAACCAATCAAATTAAATAGAGGGGGAGAGAGAGAGCCAATCAGATGAAGAGAGAGTGTAGCCCTTTTCTTCCCGTCTACCCATTCGCGTGACCTCCCATTTTCCGTTGCCAATTCCAACCAACTCCGGTGGAATTTTTCGATGCCACCACCACCACCCTCTTGAAGCTTTCACTCCCCTCTACAAAACTCAACCAACAACCACCTTGATTAACCAATGGTGCTCCGGCTACCCTTTTCATTTTTTCGGTGAATTGGCAAAGCGATGGCCTACACCACCACTTGGGTTTTGTAGCCCATCATCTCAGGAGTAAATCCCGACCAGCCTTGACCCCGTTGGACCACCGTAGGCAACGAATCGACGCTGGGAAGCTTTGGGCACCCGCCGGCTTTATTGGTGAAATTGATCATCTTCCGTCCACTTTTGGATTTCGTGGCAGGTATAAAACTTGTTCCTCTTGTTGAACTCTATCTTCCTGTAAATTTTGGCAGAATTTGGAGTTAGTTGAAAAAGTGGGTTTCCAATCACTGGAAACCGGCGCGTGGGTCAAGACCCGACCTACCCATCCTAGGTTAATTTGGATGGCCTCATTCCATATTTGACACCTGATTGACAAAATTCCATTGTTTGAGTATAATTTCGTTAAGTTCTGCCACTCAAATATTATAACAATCGACGATCTGACCATTGGATCATCACTAAACTTTAATATACTATAGTACGTAATATTTAAGGATCATAGGAACTTACGGATCAGGAATCCGAAATACGAAGCTTCCTGAATTGGATTTGTAAGTTCGTAAAATAAAACGTGGACTGCCATTTGAATTGTGTTTGGCTGAGATCCGACCATTGGATCGTTTCGAAACTTTAGGATGTTGTTCTAGGAGCTTATTGAAAGTCTTGGGAAGTTATGGATTAGAAATCCGAGGTGTGGACCTTTTGAATCGAGTTACGTAAGGTTGTGGACCCTACCGTAGACCTTTGACTAACGGTTGACTTTTGGTCAATAGGTTTCAAATCATTCTAGAACGTCCTTGGGGATGTGTTTTATGTAAGTTGCGTGTTCTATCGGTAAGAATTTTGAGACATGATTTGATAATTGTTCTAGGCGCCGATCGTTCATGACGTCTCGATATTTGTGCTAGGGAGTTGTAGATATTTGTGCTAGGGAGTTGTAGCGCGGACCTCAGGTGAATGGGTATTTTCCTTCTTATATATGTGTGTGTGTGTGTGTATGATTGATAGTTTTCACAAATGCTTTTGAATTGATTCATGCACTTCATGCCATGATTAAATTATGTTATGAGAAATGTTGCACTGTTGTGAAATACCAAGATGATCCTAAGGGATGCGCATGTAAGTTCAGTAAGTTTATTATGTTGATTGGAATTATTTCATCATTATGGCATACTCATATTCATATAGTTCGCTCATTATTGTTGCACCGGTGTTAGTGCTCGCCCCAGGCCAAGGCCAATCCTTCACGTGATGTTCACCTCGCACTCCATGCTCACCTTGGATCCAAGTAGGTGCTAGTCATATCGTACATGTCACATTAGGCGACTTCGACTAGTAGGTGACATGCATAGCGCTAGTCTTCACATGATCGTAGAACTAGAGCGTATATTATTACACTTAGTCCTGTCGTACAGGTCACATTAGGTGACTCTGACTGCGTGCTAATATAGATTGTTGAGCACATGATTTTATTCATATTGCCATTGAAATATTTTATTGTGGCATATTTTTGGATTTATTGTCGGCATGCATTTGATTTCATACTTATACTTAGTATGATTTTCGGGAAACTATACTTGTTTTACGACGAAGGGTTACAATGTTTTCAGAAGGGTTTTTATAAAACTTTATTTTTAGGCCTACTCACCCTTATTTTTCGCCTCTCCAGGTTTTAGCAGCTGAACTATCTTATCAACAAGGATTCTTGGCAAATCTCAGTACCTTTAGGGGGCGTTTGTTGCGCCGGACTATCTCGGACTGGATTAGCTTAAAGGACTAAGCTGGACTGGCTTAGACTAGACTAAACTGGACTAACTTAATGAAGCGTTTGGTGTAGTATTGGACTAAGAAGTTGGATAATAACAAATTCTAATATTATTTTATTTAATATATAAATTATTAATATTTTATTATGATCTTATCTTTTTCTCCATCTTTTCCTACCATTTCCGTCCCACTCTTTTCCTCTTCTCTCATCGTCCCACCCTATCCCTCTTTTTTTCCTCTCAGACCTCTCAATTCATGTCTCTTTCTCATTCATGGTCAAACTCCTTATTGATTTCAGTCTCTATTTCTCTGTCCTCCCCCCCTCTCTAGCTATGCGTTGTTCGAACGGAACCTCATGGCTCCAATTTTCCCGACGAGTTGCAGGTTTCCCGATGTGTTTTTTGGCCAACCCTCATTAAATTGGATGAAGTTAGCACCGCCAAAAAATTCATCACCATCCCTGGACCGAGATCTTAGCTTTGCATGCTCGAATTTGTCATGGATTTGAAGAAGCCCAAACAAGCCGAGACTTCCAGGCCATTTTCCGGCCACATTCGACCACATTTTGGCCTCGATTCAAGTAAAATCGTAATCTTGTCACTCCCAGCTTCAATTTGGTATATTTTATATGAAAATTGGTTGTGAAATGGATCTGAAAGAGAGTCGGGAAGTTAATGATTGATCTAGGTGACCGGCGATGATGAGGAGTCTGTCGGGAGTGGTCGTTGAGCATGACAAGGACGAGAAATAGAGGATAGTCTTAGCTAGTCCCATGGTTATTGGGGGGTCTCACTAAGACCTCTTAGTGAAGGGTTTTGTCCATGCTAGTCCCCTTTAGTCTCATTAATGTTAGTCCCAACATGGAACAAACACAGTATTGGACTAATAGCTAGTCCAGTCCAGTCCAGTCCCAGTTAGTGAGGGCAAACAAACGCCTCCTTAAGGTATAATCCTTATTCTATCTTACTATACTTTACTTATGCTTTGACATCACGTGTGTAATGAGTTCATTCCTACTCACAGTGCACTCTTGTATTTAGGCACTTTTAGTTTTAAATTTATTCACATTTTCCATATTACTACACTTTATGGCTTCGTCACCTTCCAGGTGTCGGCCAGCACAGCTCGATTCAAAGTCCTAGTGGACATTCCGAGTCGATGTGTCACATATGATTCGACTTTTAATTAAACATGGATTTGATAATTGGATTGTGAAAAACACACTTGGAGGTTATATGCTTGGTGAAATGCTAATTGTTGTATGTTCAATCCAAGCTATTTCTCGGGAAAATTTTATTCAACTTGGTGATCACTTAGTTGTTGTTATGAATCAAACAAGTTGATGATTAATCATGAGGATATTATTGGTTACAATAACTATAGATTTGTTCGATATATATAGATGACTAATTGGTCTCCAAGTTATATCAATTTTTATAGACATGATCTTTATATGAAGATAAAGAGAATGAATAACTTATATTATGAAGTTTGTACGATGAAATAATGTCACATCGTCAAGTTAGGATGAATGATTCTTTACATGTAAGGAACCAAGTATTTTTGTTAAGGTATGTTTGGTGAGGGATTTCCAAGTCCCAAAAGACTAAGGCCAACTTTGTAAAGAATAGACCATAAAAAAATTAGCAATAGAGGATTAGAAATGCTCTTCACGAGCATTACAAAGACATCTGAGATAGATTAATAAATAACACCTCCCAGATAGGAATTTGCAAATCCCTCTCAATTACCTTTGTAATACTCATAAAAGACATTTCTAATCCTCTTTATCTAACATTTTAGTCCATTCCTTATTAATTTGGTCTCAATTCCTTAATATAGTGTTTGGATGAGGAAATTTAGAATTACTAAGGAAGGGATAAAGTTTTTTTTCTTTTTTTTTTCTTTTTCTTCTTTTGTTTTTTGGGTTGCAGGCTTGCAGCAAGGGGTTGGGGGGGATGGGGGAGAAGAAAGAAGGATGCGCGGGGGGGGGGGGGGGGGGGGGGAGGGAGGGTGGGAGGGGATGAAGGGTTTTTTTTTTTTTTTTTTTTTTAACTTTTTATTATTATTTTAATATTTAAAAAATATTAAATATTTTTTTTTTAGTTTTTAATAGTATTTTATTAATTTTTTTAATAGAAAATGGGTCCTGAATCATGCCACGTCAACATTTAACTGAGAAATTCACGCCAAGCTAACGGAAGGTATAACATTGACACAAATTCGTAAGATGAGGTATGACATTGTCAATTTTAAAAGATGAGGTATGAAAGTGTTGTGACACCAATAGTTGAGGTAGTTTTTTGTACTTTACCCAAAAAAGTATATATTTTCCATAATTTGTGATTTTTCTTGTTTGGTTAACCTAAAAAAAACAATGAAATTTGAATATAGAATTTAATGTGTGTATAAGACTCATTAACATATAAATGAAAGATAACAGTTATGAAATGTATTAGTAGTGGAGGTGGCAACGACGATAATGATGGTGGGTTGTGGCAGCGGTGGTGATGGATGTGGCAGCGGCAAGGACCATAAAGGCATGTGGTGGTGACGGCATCCGTGATGGTGATGATGACGCTTATGCCACTCATGGTTGATTTTTTTTTTTTTTTTTAATTATTAGAAACTCTCACTTATAGAAATTTAGAAATAACACATATTAAATGTTATGTGAACTTGTGAATTAGAGGTTCTAAATTAAAAAAAAAAAAAAAAAAATCATGCATAAATGTTAAATTCTATATTTATAAATCTAAACAAAAGAATTGATGTATGTCAATCTATAATGAGTTTATTTTTCGCTTCTTGTTTTAAAGTAGGTCGGATCTCATGTGTCCAGGTTAAAATAAGGGGTGTGCTATCCACACATCCCATGTTACTTCTCATACACCTCTTGATAATTTATGTCCGTTGATCTTCTTCAATTTATCTGATCCGATAGCTGAAAATTAAAAAGGTATGTAAAGTGTAAAATGGGGTGTGTGAATATCACACCCCTAAAATAAAAGTTTAAGCCTATGTTTCTAACAGAAATCACCCTTTTTTTTTTTTTTTTTTTTTTAAAAAAGAAGAAAAAAGTGAAGGGCTTCTAAAAATGTAAAGCACTAAGCGCACTACTGCCCAGTGCCCATCTCACCTACCACACGTCCATACCCAAACAAAAGCGCTTTTGAAACAGAATGAAGGTGGCATTGGTTCTCCATGCCCTGGCTCTTTGCTGCTTTCTTGTATTGGCTGTGATCTCAGCTTATAGGGTGTTTAGCATGTTTGAGCCACCTTCTGTTTCTGATAAGGAGGTGGAAGAAGAGAGGACTTAGATTCGAGTCATCAGATGGGTTTTCTTTGTGTTTTTGTTAATTGATTTAGATGTCTCTTGTGGTATACATATGATTCGGCTTTTAATTAAACACATATTTGGTCATTGGATTGTGAAAAACACATTTGGAGGTTATATGTTTGGTGAAATGCTAATTGTTGTATGTTCAATCCAAGCTATTTCTCGGGAAAATTTTATTCGACTTGGTGATCATTCAGTGTAGTTATGAATCAATCAAGTTGATGCTTAATCATGAGGATATTATTGGTTACAATAACTGTAGATTTGTTCAATATATATGGATGACTAATTGGTCTCCAAGTTATATCAATTTTTATAAACATGATCTTTATTTGAAGATAAGGAGAATGAATGACTTCTATAATGAAGTTTGTACGATGAAATGATGTCTTGTCGTCATGTCAGTAGGAATGACTCTTTACATGTAAGGAATCAAGTATTTTTGTTAAGGTATGTTTGGTGAGGGATTTCCAAGTCCCAAAAGACTAAGGCCAACTTCGTAAGGAATAGACCATAAAAAATTATATAGAGAGGATTGGAAATGCCCTTCACGAGTATTACAAAAGCATGTGAGATAGATTAATATATGACACTTAAATAGGAATTTGCAAATCCCTCTCAAATACCTTTGTAACACTCATAAAAGACATTTCTAATCCTCCTTATCTAACATTTTAGTTTGTTCCTTATTAATTTGGTCTCAATTCCTTAATATAGTGTTTGGATGAGGAAATTTAGAATTATTAAGGAATTCCAAAGTGACGGAAATAAAAAAAAAAAAAAAATTTATTTTCCATAATTTGTGATTTTTCTTGTTTGATTAACCTAAAAGAACAATGAAATTTGAATACAATATTTAATGTGTGTATAAGACTCATTAACATATAAATGAAAGATAACAGTTATGAAATGCATATAGTAGTGGAGGTGGTGACGACGATAATGTTGGTGGGTGATGGCAGCGGCGATGATGGCTGTGGCAGTGATAGGGGCCATAAGGGCATGTGGTGGTGACAGGATCCGCGATAGTGATGATGACTCTTGTGGCCACTCATGATTGAGGTTTTTTTATGTATTTTTTATTTTGAAATTCTCACTCATAGAAATTTAGAAATAACATATATTAAATGTTATGCGAACTTATGAATTAGTGGTCCTAATTACTAAAAAAAAAATTCCATGCAGAAATGTTAAATTATATACTTATAAATCCAAAAGAAAGAATTGATGTATGTCAATCTATAATAAGTATATTTTCTGTTCTTGTTGTAAAGTAGGTCGGATCTCATATGTCCAGCTTAAAATAAAAGTTTAAGCCTATGCTTTTAATAGAAATCATCTTTTTTTAAAAAAAAAAAAAGTGAAGGCTTTTAAAAATGTAAAGCGCTTAAGCGCACTAGCGCCCGGTGCCCATCTCACCTACCACATCCAAACAAAAGCGCTTTTGTCCAAGAACTTGATGGAAAGGAACAGAAGGTCTTATGGAGCAAGTTAATTCCAATCCGTAATTTCGGTCAAAACGAAACTTGGGCCACCACGGTGTAGCCCAGTTCAAATAGAACTCAACCATTTTGATCCTGGGCCGCAGGGCGATGTCGGTAAGGGTGGTTGTGGAGTCACGCTCTGGTTCTTTGAGTATTGTCATCTCACTTTCCCAATTCACAAAGCTTCTCTCTCCTCTCCACTTTCTCTCTCTCTCTCTCCTTCCTTCTCTCCTTCCCAAATTTTGTTCCTTTCTCATTCAGATCTTCTGGTAAGAAGCTTATATTAAAGAAAGGGGCTTTTGTTGTGATTTTTATTATTACCCTCGTTTTGGATCTGAAACCCTAATTTGGTTTTTTTTTTTTTTTTTTTTTTTTTTTTTTGGGTTGACCGGAACTCAAGGAGTGCTACAGAAACAGTCAAACCTAATCCTCCATGGCCAAAAGCTCCTTCAAGCTCGAACACCCGCTCGGTTCTCTCTCTCTCTCTTTCTCTCTCCCCTCACACACACAAATAAGTACTGATGTTATGTGCAGTGATGTGATTGTGATTGAGCTTGATTGAGTGACCCTGAATTTTGTTGATCGATATGTATCTTGCAATTTCGCCAAGAGGAACCATTAATTGAAAATTTGTGTTCTTTATTCAATTAGGTTAAAAAAAAAACTCTTTGATTTGGGGTTTATGTGAAATTTAGTTATTTTCCCCAATTCTTGGTCCTTCCTGTGTATAATCATGAGTTATATGATCTGGGTTACTGGTGTTTTAAGATTTAGTTGAGATGGTACGAATATTACCTTTGGTTATGTGATTAAATTGCCGTAGGCCTTTCTATTTTGAATGTGAATCTGTAAATTATACGTGTGTGACGTTCCTTTGTCATAAATTTATTCAATTAGTTGTAGGGTGAGTATGCATGAAAAGTGAGAATTTTGAGCAGGTGAAAACGAATGGTCATTGGAGTCTGGGAACGAAAATGTAAGCGTATGAAGTAACAAACCACGCAGAGTGTCGCTTGCTTAGCTATTTATCTTTGGATGCGTAGGAATGGTCATGGAACGACAGCATCAAACTGTCTAGTTCTGCAAGTTATTCATTTGTTTGTTACGTTTTCATTTTATCTTCATTTTGGTACCAGAAAGGCGGCAGGCAGAAGCTGCTCGGATCAGGGAGAAGTATCCTGACAGAATTCCGGTATGAATATTGAGTATCATTTCTAGTCCATCAAGAACCAGTGTTATCAATGCTGAAGGCAGTTAAAGCTAAGGCCTTGTAGAGCCTAAACTCAATGTGATTGTCAAATTCAACTTCTTTCTCGAAAATTATCAAATTTAACTTCTGAAGATATTAATTAATACAAAAATCAGATCCAATTCCAAAAAGCTATTTTTAGCCTTGAACGTTACCAAAATAGCACATGCTTTTGTGTTTGAGTTGTGCCTCTCTCAAGGAGCTTCATCAAGGGTCATAAGTTCTCCATGTAAAACTCATTTAGCTCTGGACTTGAACTGCTGTGCCTTGTAAATAATCACACTCTTAAGATCCTTTTTCCTGTGATTTATGTCGTATATGGTTCTTATTTAATTATGTAACATTTGTATTCTTCTTTAATTGTGTGTGTGTGTAGGTTATTGTGGAGAAGGCTGAAAGAAGTGACATACCAGACATTGACAAGAAAAAGTCAGTCTCTGTTTATATTTCATAGTCACTCTATACTTTGTTCTTGATTGTGTTTTTTCCTGTTATTTGAATTACTCTGTGAGGCTTGCTGGATTGTGTTATGCAATTTTCCATAAGGTTTTCAATTGCACACACTTCTTTGGTAAGGTCAAGGCTTCATACTCAGTTTCTTATGTGTGGTGTACTTCCTAGCATTCTGCAATGTTTAGAAGGTTGTCATTTTGAAGTACATAAGTGTATGTGTTTGTGTGCCTTGCTTTCAGGCACCCTGCAATTTTTCAGAATGTTATTGTTTCGAAAACATCTGTCTTTTAACACTTGGGACTGTGTGGACATACTTTTGTAAATTCATTATGTCATAAGAATACACGTCTGTGCACTTGTATGTGTTGAGTATATGTATTTACAGTTGGTTTATCTTCAGTTACTGATGTGACCAAACTGAGAAGTTATAATCTTTATATTATTGTGTGGCTGCTGAGATTTTCTTTCATTCTGTGTGAGATTCCTGTAGACCACCGGCAATGCATCGTTGATCTTAAACTTAACCGTACATACCATTCCTTGCCCTCTCAGATTCTCGCCTGATAGCTTGATAATATTTTTTTTCCCGAGTTATACCATACGGTTAAAGTAGTTAATGGGAAAATGAATTAAAATCATAATGCTAGCAATACGATTAAGAAGAACTACGCTTGATTGAAGCTGAAATATTGTTAACTTGATTTGTATTCTTTCACTATCTGTAAAACATTCTTTGTAATTTGTGTCATCTCATTGAATTGGTTATTTGTAATGGTCAAATGATGGAAACAGGTATCTGGTTCCTGCTGATTTGACTGTTGGGCAGTTTGTTTATGTGGTCCGGAAGAGGATTAAGCTCAGTGCCGAGAAGGCCATATTTATATTTGTGAAGAACATTTTGCCACCCACTGGTGAGAATAATACTCCAAAAATGTTTTATGTATACTGTAAATAACATGTCGGTCCCTATACCTGAACGCATAGTTGGGTTTGTGGTATTACAGCTGCTATGATGTCTGCTATCTACGAGGAAAACAAAGACGAAGATGGTTTCCTCTACATGACCTACAGCGGTGAAAACACATTCGGTTAATTCTGATGCTGTCAATTCGGCATTATGTAAATAAGACTTTTAAGAAGCAAGAAAGGTGTATATTCTTCTTGGATTTCAAATTCGGCTACTGCATACTGCGGCTCAAAGTAGCCCCAAATTTGTGGTTGCTTTTCGTATGATAACTATTAACTGTTGTTGAGTCTATGACTTTATTCTGGAAAATGTTATATGGTTAATCCTTCAATGAATTCAGCTAGTAAATTATCATCGTTTCAATTGTGTTTGATGATATGATTGACTTTTCTATTGAATTTTGTTTTGGATGCCGAAGGAAGCGATGGCACGAGTTGTTTTTTGTTCCGCCTATTTTGTGTTCAAAATTCTGTTGTAATGTTCATTGCTGAAACCCAGGGCTTTAGTTACTGTGTTGGATGCTGACGGTTTAGAGAATTGAACAGAGTTGTTGAATGCTTTGAACCATCTGAGTTACGAGCCAGTTACTGATAGATGTTCAATATGTTCTTTTAAGTGCTTGAAAATATTAAACATGCCGTAACGGCTGATTCTTCGAAGCGCAGCAATAACAAAGTTGAACTCGGAACTTGGAAGGCATCAGACCTTGCAAGTTGCCATGGCTCATTCTACCGCGATCTTTGCCATGTCTCAGCCTATTTCATTATAATTTTTATTTTGTGGAGTTGAGCTTTTTTTGGGCCACCTTGGACTCCTTTAAGTTGTCGTTATTCTGTACTTGTTTTTTCTTTTAATGAAATTTACTTTGATCGACAAAAAAATACTCTTAAAATTGTAAAAGACAAATAATTAGAATACGATACGATTCCTTCAGAAGAGTTGATCAATGGGGTGGTTGAATTTTGTGAAGCTTTGGGATATTAGAAATTGGGTGGTTGGAAGATGTGGGGGCAAACGTTCCTGCAGGGTGGGCATTGGGTCATGACTCATAACTCTCATTATGACAACAGCTTATACGGTATATGAAGATATATAGTCACGATAGCTTTCTCGCGCTAATAAAATTAAACTATGTTTGAGTTTTATCAATATATCCTTATTTTATTAGTACGAAATGTCACGTAATAATTTACCCTCGTAATATATAAGTTGTTTTAATTTAAACGAAAAACTTAACAGACTTGCCAGGTGAGAAGAATACCATGTCTTAAAGACTAGGGTGACACAGACAAATTAAAAGTCGCAGACAATTCAAACGTGATAAATACATGAGAGAAGAGACATTGCGAGAGGAGCATGAGAAACATGTTGAGAATGAATACTTTACATATGGTGTATTTTTAAACGCCACATATGAACAACATAAATTAGGTGACGTGAAATTGAGGTTCGACCATAAAAATCAATTGGCAATATAAGCCCATTCATATTGAAATCTCTTGGTTCAAACCCTTTGCTATTGGGTGGTAGATCTCTCTTCTTTACATTTATTACGACTCTTTCTTCACGAGTATTTTAATTGGAATAGTTTTATTGCTCCAAGAGTAACCCAATTTACTTATAAGTTCATGTAGAATTCCTCCTCTACATAACTTTAGCCAATAAGCTAACAACGTGTGGAGGTGCTCCCTGTGAGAGACCTTCCCTCTGGTTGAGGGTGATTCTCACCGTTCTATGTGAGTGGTTCCCAATCAAGTCCCTTTCTATTGCTGTCGATCCTACCTACAGCTGGGATCAATGGGTTTTCTTTTGTTTTTTTTCTTCCTCTCTTTCTCTTCTTCCATCCGCTGTTTTCTTCCTTGGGTTTTTTGGCTGATCTGCCTTCCTTTCTCCCCTCTGCTGTCTCTCATCCATCTTCATCCAATTTTCGAGCTTCAGTCACCTTTGACCACGATTTGTTGCGGTGTTTTGAGTGGGTGTGTATCGATTTGGTGCTTCCACTGGGTTGGGTGTTCCTTGCACCGTCACCCTCTCATTGTTGTCTGCCTTTGTTGGCAGTGTTGCTCGTGGACTCCCACGAGCTTCTTTCAGTTGGCTGCAGGTTCTTGGTGGTCTATAGCTATGTTCAGGGTGAAGCTTGGATTTGGTTGCAGGTATAGATGAGGCGTGGTTTATTTTGGGGCAAGATTTTGGATGGATCGACACGCACATCTGCTTTTTTGGTGGTTGCAGTGGCGGTGGTGGTGGATGATGCAGCGGAAGCGGAAGTTTCTGGGTTTTCTTTTGTTTTGGTCTGAACTTTTGGTTGGGCTGCTGTTCTTTGTTTACGTGTTTCATTTTTGGGCCTTTGTGTTGTATATTTTGGCCCTTTATGCTGTAATGTTTGTGGTTGAATATATGTTGCCTTTGTTCCCAAAAAAATAAAATAAAAATAAAAAATAAAAAATAAAAAAAAATCCCTCCTCTCATCATTATGATATTCATTATCAACACTCTACCATTCCGGTTATGCAGTTAAGAGAAAAAGGACAAAGTCGATCGGTGATATTTTAATATAAATAAACATTAGCAAAAACCAAGAGAGCCAATATATAAAGAGTTCATTTTCTGCATACTAGAAACACAATACAGAAAATTAAGATTGTTTAATACATGTGCTATCACATGAAATATATAAATACATATGACGTAAAAATCACGTCTTGAGAGTTTAGAACAAAGTTCTAAAAGGCGCTAGGCACTAATCGGGCGGTGGGCTGGGGCCTAGCGCCTAGGCGGCTAGGTGGGGCCTAGGCGAACTAAGCGGATTTAAGTAAATCTATTATATTTTGTGTAAATAAGTGTCTCTTTATACTTAAAATATACATAATTACATCATAAACTACAAAATAGAATGACATATATATTATGAAGTATTGGAACATAGTGAAAACATGGAGAACAAGCATATAATGTCTGTTCATTTAAGTATTCAACAAGTCTTTTACAATTTATTAAAAAAATAAAATGCAAAATGAAAGTTATCTATTTTTTGTTTAAGTGAGTCGCAACCTAGACTGGTCTGGGCGGTCTAGGCGGGTTGCCTAGGTGGTCTAGGTGGGCTCCTCAGCAAGCTAAGTGCCCTTTCTTTATTTTCAAACGTCAGGCATAAATCGGGATGGTGGCCAGCCGCCTAGCGCCTAGACGGCGCTATGCGGGGATTTTTAGAACAGTGGTTTAGAATAAAACATACTCAAAACTCATTACAGACACTCAAAACCAATTAGTAATAGGTGAGTCACTTAATACAATGGTGTTATATATATTTTTTTTGAGAGAGATTTTAAACTTGAATATCATGAATAACGAGTTCAATACCAATTTATTTTTCTAATTATGGTTGTAATAAATAATATAATAATAATAATAATAATAATAATAATAATAGCAATGTGCAAGACACCCAATACTTGAGAGAGTTTGAGAGGAGATGAGACCAACACGTCTGTGGAAAACAATTTGTTTGAATTTTGAGGATGGCAATCAACCGCGTGCCGTGTGGCGTGTTGCTAAAATTAGATGAAGAGCCATCCAACATTGACCTAATTATTTATTTATTATTTTTCATACCTAATTATATTAATTAGGACATGTAATATGTGCACAGAGGGACCAATACTATAATCTATTCATGTATATAAGTCCGTCTGTATTCATTCAGAAAATAAAGAGAGAACTTTATCAGTCTCTGTTGTTTAAATTTTAGCAGTCTTATCTGTATATTCAATGACTCTGCATTTTCTCCCAAACATCTTCAGCTGCTTTTCAGAAGCCTCTCACCGAAACAAACGTTACGTATGCAATGGCGATGTTTGTGTTCTCAGAAACAATAGATCGATGAAGAACAAGCGAAAACCGAGCGTGAGGATTTCGTTCGCCCGCCTTTCTTTCAGAAGGTTAAAAGTTTATAGGCACAACAACTCAAGCTAATGTACCGTACAAGTACGGAGAGCCTCTAATGGCAAAAGGATTAATTTGTATATCCAGGAAAACTTCTTGTCTCGTTTGTTTGAACCAGAAGAATCAGCTCAAGTACTTAACTGTTAAGTACTTTTATTTAGTTTCTAAGGATCTATGTCATCATTTTTTCCCCCAACTGTATGAATCATTATATTTATTTTTTCCGTTTTTCCTATTGTCGGCTTCTCGTTAGAGCTCCTCGAGCAACGCTCGAACTCCTTCCGGTGATTAAAATTCTAAAATATAATAACTTGGTTAATTTGTAAATTTCTTGTATAATTTATCATTCCATGCTCCAGCAATTCTGCATGTATTATCCATTTATTTCTGCCGTGAAATCGCACATGGCGGGTTTGGTTTTGCAGATTCAAGGTCAGGCAGTAGGAAATGAAAAGTCAGACTGGTATCATGTGAATGTGTATGAACATCCCCCGACTTCTCATGCTGCACAATTCTCAGCATGTTTCAATGCTATATATGAATGTCATGACTGTTTTAACTGTTAGATTTAATTTCCGCAATTATTAATTTTTTATTTTGATGCTCAACTATATGAATTTTTGGTACGTTTGAATGTTATGTACCATTAAACAAAAATTGGTTTATTTAAAATACATTTTTCATAAAATAAAAAAAAATAAAAAAAAGTGATCAAGTTTTATACGTAAACACTGTTTTAAAAAACGCACCCCGAGGTACGCCTAATCAACTTTGGAGGTGGGGTGGGAGTAAAATCGCAACTGCCCAGTGGTAGGAGTAGGCGAAAACTTACCTAGACATGGTCGAGGCACGCCTTAGGGCATCTTGAGGTGCCCAAAATCCTTGCCTGAAATTTGCTGGCACCCCTTGAAATCAAAGGCTTGGCCTCTAAGGCTCTGCCCTCTGGTCTTTTTTTTTTTTTTTTTTTTTCTCCTGCTGCAGTGATTGTCATCTGATTTTCTTTCTGTTGTAGTGGCTGCGTCTTCATGAAGAAGACAGCTGCAAAGAAGAAAAAGAAAGGTTTTTTTAAAGACTCGACCCAAAACGACATTGTATAGATCAACCTTTTTTTTTTTTTTTTTTTTTCCTTCTTAAAATACTAGTATATGCCCACACACGAAATGTGTGAAATGTTTTACTTTTGTCTTTAAAATTGAAGGAGAGAGGGAAAGAGTGAGAGAAAATGTGTGAGCGGAGGGAGGGAGAGTGATTTAAATTTTTTATTTATTTTTAAATTAAAGATCTTAAAATCAAATTCCCAATCCCCAATACCATATTTCAATTTAACCACAATCTCATACTTCAATTTGTTTCAAAATTCTCCACACCCCCACAATTTGTTTCAAAATTCAAGTAAGTTTTTTAGTATTCTAATATCAATTTGGTCTTGATTGCTTGTTTGATTGTTGATTAATTTGTTCTATAAAGTATTATATTCTACATACAATTACATGTATAATATTTATTAAAAAATCTAGATTCCGTAAGGCTTCGCTTCATGCCTCAAGACTTTCACCTAGATAGAACTACCCATAAAACACCTTACCTATACCTTTACCTTTTAAAATATTGATGTAAACACTACGTAGTGCTCAAAAAATGATGTGGACTAAAATGTCTGCATGTCGGCATAGAGAATAATATGTTTCTCCATCTTTTTGTCCTCGTCAATATCTCAGTATTTGTTTTGGTCAAACGACAATGACTCTGTTCATAACATAGCTCAAGCAAAATCCAAAGAAACTGCATATGTTGAAACGTAAAGGGAGTTTCTATTCACACTTCCACTTTTCTCTCTTTCTATCCAACAACTTCTTCTCATTTAAACATAATTTTAGAATTTTAATTCCAAATCAAATTGGGGATCAATCACCCTTAATGGCCGAGCACAATTAAGCACATCGAGATATAACTAAATTAAATTCGTACTATTTGATTTTGAGATTGGATTGTGACTAATTATAGATTTGGATTATCATGTAATGTTTTTTTTTTTAGTACAACGATATATTTTACACTAAAGGGAGGGGAAAATTCAGCTAAGTCACATAATGGACAATCTAATTTGGTATCGAATTCACCGTCCACGAGATTCAAACCTCCTTATAAGTGAAGAGGAATATCACCAAACTCTAGTACTGAGTGATGGATTATTATGTAATGCGTAAAGCAGAAAATTTTCGAGTTTTTTATGAGAAAATCATGGCTTGTCGCGCAAAATGTTTGTCACTGGTATGCTGAATGTTCTTGCCGTTCAGTAGAGAGTTGCCGGACCTTCTTCTTGAAGTTTGTTAGGGATTTGTCGAATCTCTTCCAAAATTTTATTTCGGGTAGGTACTACCGAATCTTTCTCAAAACCTCAAAAGATTTTATAACTGCGATAAGATGTGTAGTACTTGAAAAATAAGTCGGCATACCTCATTTGGAGCTCCCCAAACGACTTATTGGTCTTTCCTTCGAAATTTAGTATTAATATATATGTAAGATGAAAGCGATGGTGTACATAAGAAGTACTGGTTTGGTACTGAGATGCTATTATAAAAAATGCGTATAAAAAAAAAAACTGACCTCAAAAAGATGTTTGGTAAACACTTAAAAATAGTTTATTTTCACAGTTTTGGATGAAAAAAAGCTAAAAACATGAAACAGCAAAAATAATCTTATTCTCACAGCACAACAAAAACAATTTTTTTTCAAAACACAACAATACCAAATCAACCCAAAGACTCTTGAAACCAAGATGCTCTCCCAGTGACACCACCGATCGCAAAATTTCATTAGTTTGCCGGTTGTGGAGAGAGATTATTGGCAGAACCCTTGACCGTGAACATAAAACAGAAACATTGAATTTTAGAGACAATAGTTCACATGTACATTATAAGCGTAGCAGTAGTATAAAGTGGAATTTTCAATGCAATTACATACATAAAATGACTAAATTCTACAAAAGTAATTCTACCCATCAACCCGTAACAATGTACAAGGCCTCAACCAGATATATAACAGCTCCTAAGCGATTTGATATAAATCTTCAAATGGATCCTCCTCCTGCCAAGACGAACACCTGCGTCGGCAAGTCTCTATTCCTTATCTGGGCCAGAAAATGAAGTTCTGTTAAACCTATAGCTTCTTAAGTTTGAGCTGATCATATCAGGTCGAGCAAGCTAATCTAACCAGAGACAATCCTTCGTTACGTGTGGACAACTCCTTGTTGAAGTAAAAAATGGATAAACATCACCTCTAAAATCATTCTGTCATAACAAGATCCTTGGCATTCTCACACTGGATGCAACCATGGCACCAGAGACATGAGGTGAATCCCTGAGACGGATGCCAGAAGCCAGAGACATCTCATCCTTTTACTCTTTTGTTTAATTCCTCTGAATACGTATCTAGACTCAGAGTTGCAACGCCAGGTCTGGCTGCTGAGAGTCGGCCAGAAGACTAGAGGACTGTTTTACCGGAGACCCAGGGGACTGGAAACCAATATTCAAGTCTGGAGGAAGGCTTTCCCGTTTCTGTTTTGGTCTTGGCTGAGCATTTGGACTGAGACCCCGCCAAGGTGATTGCGCCTGAAATCTAGATAAGTCAGCTGATGGTAACTGAGGAAAAACTGTAGGTCGGCCTTGAAAATGTGCTTCATTCGCCATACGAACAGGTTGTTGTAAAAAGGTTGGAAATGAAAAACTGTTCTGAGTTTGAAATTGCGTTGGAAACTCCCCACGAACTCGTGAAATTTGTGACTGAAAATCCCTAGCTGGGTTGTATAATGAATCTGCAGATATCTGACTTTTGGGTTTAGTGAGATCCTCTGTAGGCTGATTAAATGCTCCAGCACCTATAGACATCCAAGCCCGGGCAGCAGCAGCTGCAGCATTGCCAGAATCATCTCTTCTTATTGATGGAACCGATGACCCAATAGGTTGAGTATCAACTGATGATTGACTTGACGATTTATGTTGCTTTTGACTTGACGATTTATGTTGCTTTTGATTCTTTTCTGCCAAGTTTTTCAAATACTGTACAGAGTCGCTACGACCCTGCACCTGTCCATGAGGAAAGAAAGCTGCTGTCCTATCCATTTGACTATGAGCACTATCAGATGGACTAATCCGGTTGTCCAGAGAAGCACTCACATTTTTCCCATTAGGCAACCCTCGGTTAACATTTCCATTAGAATCCGGCATCTTAAAAGGTGCAGGTTGTGGAAGATTCATGTTCCTTGATACTGTATCTCTGGGCCTAGAAGCTTCTGCCTCCGATTTTCTTGATGATTGCTTTTCTGCAACAAGATTGGCATTATTGTGATTGACTGAGGGTATAGAGTTCAACTCAACTTCCTTTTGAACCTTCTTCTCAGGCTCGACAAACCGGGATTGCAGTTTTTTCTGTGGCTTAACTGAGGGTATAGAGTTCAACTCAACTGCCTTTTGAACCTTCTTCTCAGGCTCGATAAACCGGGATTGCAGGTTTTTCTGTGGATGAACTGAGGGTATGGAGTTCAACTCAACTTCCTTTTGAACCTCCTTCTCAGGCTCAATAAACCGGGATTGCAGTTTATTCTGTGGATTAACTGAGGGTATAGAGTTCAACTCAACTGCCTTTTGAACCTTCTTCTCAGGCTCGATAGACCAGGATTGCAGGTTTTTCTGTGGATGAACTGAGGATATGGAGTTCAACTCAACTTCCTTTTGAAACTTTTTCTCAGGTTCGATAAACCGGGATTGCAGTTTATTCTGTGGATTAACTGAGGGTATAGAGTTCAACTCCACTGCCTTTTGAACCTTCTTCTCGGGCTCCATAAACCGGGATTGCGGGTTTTTCTGTGGATGAACTGAGGGTATGGAGTTCAACTCAACTTCCTTTTGAACCTTTTTCTCAGGCTCCCTAAACCGAGATTGCAGGTTTTTCTGTGGATTAACTGTGGAATTAGGTTTTGCTCCAATAGGACGGATCACAGTCGGTTTCCCTTCTGAGTAATGCCCCCTAGTAGTAGAACCAAGAAAAGATGGCCTCCCTCCTGAAGTAGGCACACTAACAGAGTGCTGTCTCTCTTTTGTAACAGGCCTGGTAACAGGGTGCTCCTTAGCAGGAACTGAAGTCCTAAAAGTTCTGTCATCCTTTCTCAATTCCGGGCATGAATAAAACTTTGAAGCCAAAGCAGATTGATTTTGGGTACTATTGTCAACCAGTAATACAGGGGTTGGAAGTGGCTCATATTCTCCAACCCAGCCACGGCCAAATTTACACCCATCAGGTAGTGCTTGTTCGATCCTCTTTGACGCAACTTTCCAAGCAACAGATCCAAGATTTCCACAAAACCGAGCAAGGCTCCTAGCGTATGAATATTCTGCATGAAGCCCAACCTGATTCGATATGGATAAATATTATTAAAATAAGTTAGTACAAAAGCCAACTAGTAGGGAAATAAAAGATTAAATGTGAAGACTAGATTCCTTGTTACATACTGCAACAAATTGCTTGATTTCACTGTCAAAGGTAGTAAATACAGATTCTAATCTGACCACGGGCTGAGTGGATATGTTGTAGGTTGCACGGCGGTTTTCATCAACCACGGATGGCTTCCTCCCAACTTTCGATAGGAGACCCTTCCCTAGAAAAAGTACAAGAATAAAATAATTAGAGGTGAATCCTCTCCTATGTTACAACATTATGACGACCAAGTTTTTTCAGATCCTTTTTGAGATAAGATAATGCGTGTCTATCAAAGGAGAGGGGAAAGAAACCAACTTTGCTAATTAATCCACTATTTTAACAAGAACATTGAGATCCACATGTTCATTTTTGTGTCAAATCGTAATTCTACATTACCAAAAAGGAAAACAAACAGTTTTGTGCACCTGATGACATATCTTCTGGCTTCTCCACATTAGCTTCATTCAAAGAGGAATTACCCTCTACAGGTCCATCAATGTTGCTAGGTCTCTCACAACCACTACCTTGTGTTGGAAGGGAAGTGTTCTGGACATCTACAGCAGTGGCAAGAGTGGCACCTGAGGAGAAATCAGAGCCAATGGGTTCCTGTAATGTTCGACACAAAGGCTTCTTTGTTTGTTTCTTGACCAAAGAATTGGACTTTGTTTTCTGCACTAATTTGAGCTCCTTTTCCGAGCGTTCATGTTCGCTTCGCAGCCTATCAAATTTTCTCTTTGCCAGCTCTTGTATTGAACATGCCTTTCAAAAATATCACAAGACAGTGGTAAGAAACAAAAAAGATAAACCAGAAGAAGACGACTTGAATAATAAGACAGCAAAAGCTAATTACCTGTTTATAGTATATCGTATCTGATGAATTGTATTCCATTGCATTTGAACATATTAAAAAGACATCACCCTGCAGCCAAGAGGAACAGATTACCAACAAGACACTTCTCTCCTCTTTTAACATAATTTCATGGAAATGAGCTAGAGTAAGAAGATTATTTAATTATTCATTCTAAAGAGAGAAAATGTGTGTTTAGGATAGACAGAGAGAGAGACAGTAGTGTAAGAAAATTATTAAATTACAAGAATAGTCAATTTCAAATGTGAATTTATGCACTTTTCTCTCCCTCGCCCCCCTTTTAAGCATATAGCAAGAATATCTTCATAGATTAAATCCTTCCATAAATTTCTTTAGTTCTCTTGAGAAAGTGTTGTCATCTTAGATTGTGTGAGAGAGAGAGAGGGAGAGAAGTGTTATCTTAGTTTGTACGAAAGATTTTGTACAACTCTTTGTACCTAGAGCATCGACCTAATAGAATGGATATAATGATCAACATAAACCAAAAGCATGATGTGCCTGAAATCCGCAATGGGCTAGCAAAAGAGATGGTGTGATCCTAATTCTTCATCAAATTCTATCAAACATTGAAGCAAACATTAGCTATCACATTTGGCTCCAAACCCTGAGAGTGCTAAAGGTGAGATGTTTTACAGTGTCCCCCTTTCCCCAAAAAAAAAAAAAAAAAAAAAAAAAAAAAAAAGCTATGTTGAACAGAGAAAGAAAAAAGGATATCAACATTTCTATCCTCAATTGCACATCCAAGGAAAAATCAGGCAAAATGCAATCCTATATTAGATTGAAGATACTGTGAAATTTTAGCCAAAATTTATTCCCAAGTAACACTGGTCTGACTCCACTTCCCCGGTCAATTGTGAAGTGTTATCACTAACAATTTGCACAGAATACACATCCTGCGACCTTAAAACTTAGGAGCTTTAAATCCAATATCCTCCATCTCTCTCGCCCTCCTTCTAACATATGCACAACACAGTTTGCCCAACTTGTTTTCAACTAGTATCTAAATTACTTTTTCAGTACTCCCTCTTTCACTTTGCTACCCAAATTCCCTGAACTAATTAACGAACACCACAATAGTATATACAGAGGTGATCACCGTAACAAAAAACTAAAAAGGAGGGAAAAGTTGAAGAAAAATTATTCTGCCCCCTCAGCCCCCACCCTTAACTTTTAGAAGATCCTATAATGTTGTCGGATATTGAGGCAGTGTTTCTACAACAAAGCCTATTTAATCCCCTGAAGATTAATGAGAGTACGTGGTTAGTAACATATGAGCACTCACCTCAAATTGTTCCAGGGTAGAATACAATCCGTTTGCTAACTGCTTTCTCACCGTGGCAAAGTCCATTGGACGCTCAATGACCTCGTGATAATCAGGAAGCTGCAACATTAAAACACCTTATGAAACTCTAACCCCTGAAATAGCGAAGAGCTCTGAACGAACACAGAACAATTTCATGGCGTAAAATTAACCGCACCTCTTCAGGATCAACTGGTTCTGCATATACACCGTAAGTGTCTTTCCTGCCACAACGAGATGTGAGCGTCAGAAAAAAAAAAAAAGCATTTAGCTTTGAAATTAGCAACATTTAACAACAGAGGGCAAATCCATACTTTTGAAGCTTGTCAAGAATCAACTCCAACGTTTTCTTATCCGGCAACGGAATCGCAGCATGAGGATCAGACGGCGTTCCTGAAACAAACCCAATAACAATTCAACAACCCCATATCAAATTCACAAATCAGAAACTCCGAACGAAAAACCAAAAACCAAAACCCATACATCCAATTCACCCAGAAACCCGAAAAATCGAAATGCAACGAACCAAAAACAAACCTGGAGGGGAATCAGGCCGCTTCGAGTCGGCTTTTCGACCCCGTTCCTGTCAAAATCCATAGGCGCCATGACAACCCCAAAGAAATAAATAAACAGTCCAACGAAATTAAAATGTAAAAGCAAGAAAGACTGCGGTTTAATGTGACAGAGACAAAGACATAAGGCACAGCAGACAATGCGTACCTAGAGAGAGTGTGTGAGAGAGTGAGAGAGAGAGAGAGAGGGAGAGGAACGTGGGGAGAGCGTGATCAGATTCGTGTTGGTTTTTGACAGTTGACTCCGACCGTTATTATCAACAGACACAGAGAGAGAAAGAGAGAGTGTGTGTAAGAGTGAGAGAGAAGCTAGAGAGAGAGAGAGAGAGAGAGAGAAAGAGAGAGAGAGTGTGCAATATTGAAGTCTGGACCAATCAGAACACTACTTTGAGCTGGACTCGCGCGCACACAATCTCCCTCTCCCCATTTCAAAGGAGCTCTCCTTCTTTCATCATCAGATCCGTGCATGGGTGCTAAAACCCTATCTACAAACACATACCTCACAATCATCATCGCCGTCATCGTCGTCATCAATTCCGTCATCATCTTTATCGGAATCATCGCCGCCGTTAATCCGGCGCCTCTTCTGCTGCTTCCTCTCACTCTCGCCGTCCTCCTCATCCTCATCGCCGCCAGAATCATGCGCGTGGGAATCACGCGCCGAACGGTTTCCGGCCTGGTCGAGCTTCATCACCAGCTTCACCTTCTTCTCTCTCCTCCTCTCGTCTTCTTCCTCGTCTTCCTCGTCCACGTAGTCGTCGTAGTCTATGTTGTACTTAACATTTCTCCGCCGCAGGCTCCGCCGGACGTCCGACTCTTTCTTTGTCGGCTTCGCCGGCAGCTCGACGGACCGGCGTGCCAGATCTGTCTTCGATGGCCTCCCCTTCTTCTTCCTCCTCACGATCTGACCCATCCCCCACTTTTTCTCTCTCTTACTCTCTCTCTAAAACCCTCACTCTATCTGTCTTTCTGTCTCTCTCTCTTTCTCTCTCTAAAAATACGCTCTGTTTCTCTCTCTATCTTTTGCTTTGCCTGCATTATTTTCGATGCCAGTGGCTTGGACTTTTCGAAATGTGAGGTCCGAGCCTGACTCCGAGCCTCAGGTTCGGGTGCTAGTAGGTCAATAAATCATTGATTACCTTTTTTTGCTAGTTTTTGGCCGAAACGGCGTCAGTGGCTGAGGAAGACGGCGTTTGGTGCTGCCCGTTGCCCGGATTGGCCTTGCGTGCTACCCGCGATGCTTTATGTCAATTGTCACTTTGCCCCTTTCCTATCAATTACTGTTAGCTCGTCTTTGGCGCGAGATTCCACGCCCCGCGAACTCACCAAAGGAATTTAAACGTGTGTTTCCAACTTGAATTATGGCGAAGAAAAAAGGATTATATATTTTCAGAAATTGAAAAATGGGAGAGGTTTCTGATTTAATGTTTCGAGTTGATGAGTTTGTTTGATTGTGGTTACAGCAGAGTAAAACTTCTTATAATCACTACAAGCTCTTAATGGATGGATAATCATGACTTAACGCTAGTTGTATCTTTTTATTGAAAAAATAAAAAATAAAAAAATTTCTATAAATATAGTAAGTTAATGAAAAATGAATTGCATGATCTAAATTAGAGGATGAATTTACTGTTGAGTTTGTTTACTAAAAGGAAATGTGAATTTGAATTACATTATTGCTAGTCATTGTGAAACTTAGCTCACTCTTCTGTTCCCTTAATATAGATAATAGCGTTTGTTCAAAAAATGAAATAATTTGTCTATTCCTCTTTCTCTGTCTTGTGGTATGACAAGATGACATAATCTAATTCAGAATGCTAATTTATGTGTAAAATAACATGTTGGTGGACCTACGGTGTTAGAGGGATTATTTGCCCCTTCCCTTCAGGACCACGTAATTGGAGGAGTACAATGTCAAAACATGACATTAATGCAAACAAATTGACATCGCACAATAAAACTCCTCCAACAGGAACTGGCGGTTTATTTTGCGATTCATGACGAAACAAAATGTCATTGTCGTTGAAGAAAGGAACCGTAAACATGAAGAACGGACCAAATAAATACAAGAAGAGATGAATAATAGGAATATGCAAAGAAACACTTTAGATTACACTCCAATGAGTAAGGCCTATTTTGATAGGAAAAAGAAGAAAATTATGGTCCGACGACAGTTGTTTACCTCTGACTATACTCCTATAATAGCGGATGATGAAGATGATGATGATTATAGACTTTAAATTTAAGTTTTTGTAGTTTTTAAATTTAAGTTGTAGCAGTTATTAAATTAAAATAATAAATTATGTTTGGCCTTATGGCATTATGGCTCCTCGTTTGGAGATGGCTTTTTGTCACAGAGCTATGTTTGGCCTATGGTCCTCTGGCCCCTCAGTTGGAGATGGTAAGAAATATGACCTAACACTATTCATTAAAATATTAATTCTCTTGGAGGGCTATATGGCTAAAACGAGTCATCTAACCCTCCTTCGGTTGGAGATGGCATAATTTTCAAAATATCGAAAAGAATAAAAAAAATATGAGCCATGTGGAAAAAGAAACCTTGCCTCAGCCCAATGTCCATTTTATCCTTAAACTAAAATGACGATTGAAATTTGATTTTCCCGCTCTTCTTGTATGTAGTGCTTGGATTCATCGGTCATTTCATTATGGTTTTCCATTTGATGTGATCAACCGCTGCGATGTAATTTTATAACAATTCATATATTTGCTATGACTGATCAGACGGTGATGAGGACTTATGGTGGGCCATAGGTTTAGACTGAAGAATAACAAATTAGTTGGTGTAGGCCGCCTGAAATTCAACGAGTTAGTACTATGTATCCACATATGTAACATGGTCCCACATAATTGAGAAATTATGAAGCTAATTTCTGCTATGGGCCCTCACAAGTTGTTGGATACGTATTTTATTTTGTTTTGTTAAGAATTTCAATGAGTGCTTTGTTCAACTGTTGACCACCATGCTGATCACGACAATCTGAATTACTTATGGTTAGATGAGTTTAAAAATTTATGTATTCATGTGTTATGTATTT
This sequence comes from Pyrus communis, assembly GCF_041283825.1. NCBI lineage: Eukaryota > Viridiplantae > Streptophyta > Magnoliopsida > Rosales > Rosaceae > Pyrus > Pyrus communis. The sequence continues at coordinate 7,280,356 of NC_142567.1, forward strand.
TGACGTGAGTTCAATTTTTGTTATTTTTTTATAATTAATTATTCGGTAAATTACATAAAACTACCTTAACTATTAGGTCATTAATAGTTTCATACGTCGTCTTTAAAAAGTTTTAATGTCATACTGTATCTTCGAATTTATTGCAATGTCATACCTTCCGTCAGTTGTCTGTCAATTCCTCAGTTAAATGCTGACGTGGCTTGTGAGGTGGCATACATTCTATTAAAAAAAACTAATAAAATATTATTAAAAACTAAAAAAATCATTTAATATTTTTAAATTATTATAATAATTAATTAATTAAAGAACAATTATTAAAAATTAAATTATTATAAAAAAATTATAAAAAATAAAAAAATAAAAAACCCACCCCATGTTCGTCTTCCCCCCACCCCTGCAACCCAGAAAAAAAGAAGAAGAAAAATAAATAAATAAAACCCATCTTCATCTTCCTCGACCCCCTTTTCCTGCAACCCACCCATTTCTTCCTCCTCCTCCACACCCACCCTTGCACCCACTACCTGCAACCCAAAAATAAAAAACCATCTTCATCTTCCCCGATCCTCCTTTCTCTGTAACCCAGATCCTGTCTTCCACCGATTCCGCGGGTGGAGAAAATAGGGGGAATGAGTGTGGATTTAAGGAGTGGGGTGTGTAGAGGAGGGAAGAGGGTGGGTGCGGAGGTGGAGGGAAAGGGAAGACGGGAAGGGAAGACGAGAGGGGGAAAAAAGGGGTGCGTTGCAAGGAATGGGGGGGTCAGCGAAGATGAAGATGGGTTTTTTTTTTCCTTCTTCTTCTTCTTCTTCTTCTTCTTCTTTTTTCTTTCTGGGTTGCAGAGGGTGGGGGGGGTGGGGGAAGACGAACATGGGTGGGTTTTTTTTTCCTTCATTATTTAACTCCAGTAACATTTATTGTGGATGCAAATTTCATACACAGTTGATATGACGAAATTCTACCTACAAAAGAATAAACATTGTTACCTTAATTAACGAGCACCCTATAAAAAAGGGGAGGGTGCACACCAAAGAGCCTCTGATGCCTAGTCAGAAAAGCAGTTTAAGAGAAAAAGAGAACTTAAAGAGAGTTTTGCGTAGTGAGTGGTGATTATCGTTCCTCTATTTAGCTTGAAACACTATCAGGTAGTTGGGAGGGGAGTGCAGATCATACTCTTAAAAATCTTGTATGAATTGAACTTGTGAGATGAAGAAAAGAGAGCTCAAATGTATTTCTCTGAATATTCTGTTTTACAATATGACTGACTTAACTAAATGAAAAGATAGGGAAAGCCTATTTATACAATAGTTCAATGGTAGCTTATATCCGAAGCTAATGCTAACATGACAATTGCCTTATATGGCACATGTATATCCAATACCCCTCAATCTTAACCGGGGTACCCCATATTAAGATTGTGACAATGTCGAAGAAAATTAGTTCCATGTAAACCCTTTGTAAGTATATCTGCTATTTGGTCTTATGTAGGCACATACTGCACATCTGTGTCTCCTTTTTGAACACGCTCTCGAACAAAGTGAAAATATGTTTATAAATGCTTGATCCTTGAATGATGAATATGATTCAAGCTCAAGCCAAAGGCAAATTGATTGTCACATAGTAAAAGAGGTGGATTGGGAACAACAGCACATAAATCACTCAAAATCAACCAAATCCATGACATATTAGCAGCATGTGCAAGAGCTTTATATTCTACTTTAGTGGAACTACGAGAAACAGAACTTGGTTTCTTAGATTGCCATGAGATGGGATTGGCACCACGATAGGCGACATAAACTGTGATAGACCGTCTGGTATTAATATCTGCATCCCAATCAGAGTCACTATAACCTTTAATATTAATCTCATTCCCAGAAGTAAATGTCAATCCATTCTTCATTGTGCCTTGTAAAAACCTGAGAATTCTCTTTACCAAACCAAGATGAACATCAGTATGGGCATTCATAAATTGGCACACGGTGTTAACCGTAAATGCAATATCTGACCTTGTAAAGAAAACTGAACTAGAGATTGAGCAATAGGATACTGAAACTGAGAAGAATAATCCTGAAATGCATGGTTAGCATTGAGTGAATGAGGGGGATGAGCACCTTGGTAAGCATAGTTACCCATGTGTCTGCAATCAATGACAATATGGCATCTCTTGCCACAAATTTGACATTCTTGCACAACCTGAGTAGTTTCATTTCTGTACAGATAAGTCACTGCAGTATGCATCTTCCTTGAACAAATCTAACGTTCAGGAACTACATTTTGTTTACTAGAAGTGTTACATACCAGTAATTGCCAGATCTATTACCATTGAACTTATGTTTATAACCATCATTACCTTTACCTCTGTAACCATTACCTCCAAAATTATTACCAAACTGATTGCCATAGTTATTTTCAGAAGAAGTATAGCCATTATTACAAAAAATACTTAGGTGCCTGATTGACAAAATGATTTAAATACCCATTAAAACCATTGGCATTAGTAAGAGGAAATTGTTGATAAGACTAAGAAGTTAAACTACCTAAATTAGAAGAATTAGGAGCAACAAGACCAAAGCCAAAGTTGGGTGGAAATGGCACAGAAGAACTAGAACCAGTAGAAGAACTAAATACCTGTGAAACTGACTGATATTTAAAATTAACATAAGAAGAAGATGGAACTAAACCATTAACGTACATATTGGTCATGCTTTGAACAAGAGAATGCATCCTAGTTCATATAGTATTTTCAACCCCTAAGAGTTGAGCCATGAATTCTTTCAATGAAATAGGTTTTTCTCTGGTTAATACCACAATTCTAATCATATCAAAATCAATAGGCAAACCACTCAATGCAGCAATAACCAAATCAATATTTGTGATCTTTTCACCAGTTGCAATAAGTTTGTCTTTAATTGTCTTTAGCCTCAACAAATACTTATCAACATTATCACTTCCTTTCTAAATAATGTGTAACTTAGCCTTTAAATGATTCACACTAGCACTAGAGACAAACATATACCTATCTTGCAAGGCAGTCCAAGATTCATGAGTAGTTTTACAACCAACAACATATTCCATGGCATCATCACTTAAAGTGGGAATAAGAATACTCAAAAGAGACTTATCAGTTTTAATCCATGCTTTATATGTAGTACTAATTTCAGTGGCAACCCCTTATTCAGGAGTAAGAACAAACTTGGGAAAACAATGAGACTCACCAGTAAAATGATCAAACAAATCATAGCCACAAAAAACAGAGCAAAATTGAAAATTCCACTTGATGGCATTGTCGTCATTCAACTTAATAGTCAACATTCCCAAAAGATTTTCAAGTTTAACCGAGTCAGTCATCATGCTTGAGTAGAAATTGACACAACACAGAAATATGAGCAGAAAAACCTATTTGTAAAATTGCAGAAAAATCTCCCAAATCGTAGAAATTAACAATAAGAATCTACAATCTTGGTGAACAATTGGTTCTCGACCTTAATTCGTCAACCATTATGAGAATAATTGGCATTGGCCTTCAAGATAACAATTAAATCTTCAACTAAAAACAAGATATGTAAGGCCATCTCCAACCGATCTGGCCAGAGGGTCATAGGGTCGAAAATAGCCCAAAAGGACACGAAAGCTGTTTCCAACCGAGGGCTAGGGCAAATGGCTTGTGGGCTCCACCGGGCCAACAAGGAGAAAATGGCCAACCGGCTGGTCCAACCCAGCCAACCCTGGACCGGGCCAAATGTTTGAAACCAACGACTAGTTGCTGACGTTAGCTAGCTATTTTATTTGAATTTTTATTTAAGTTTTTTTTTTAAATGCTATTTTTTCCCTATAACTTCCAAAGCCATTAAACAACATTAAATAACATTAAGTAACATGAAACAATAGTGTAACATCCCACATCGCCCAGGGGAGTGATCCTTAAATGTATATTCCTATCCCTACCTAGCACGAGGCCTTTTGGGAGCTCACTGGCTTCGGGTTCCATAGGAACTCCGAAGTTAAGCGAGAAGGGGGCTAGAGCAATCCCATGATGGGTGACCCACGGGGAAGTTGCTCATGAGTTCCCAAAAACAAAACTGTGAGGGAATGGTAAGCCCAAAGTGGACAATATCGTGTTACGGTGGTGGAGCAGGCCGGGGAAATGATCCACCCCCGGGCTGGGATGTGACAATTGGTATTAGAGCCAATCCCTGGCCGGAAGTGTGCCGACGAGGACGTCAGGCCCCTAAGAGAGGTGGATTGTAACATCCCACATCGCCCAGGGGAATGATCCTTAAATGTATATTCTCATCCCTACCTAGTACGAGGCCTTTTGGGAGCTTACTGGCTTCGGGTTCCGTAGGAACTCTGAAGTTAAGCGAGAAGGGGGCTAGAGCAATCCCATAATGGGTGACCCACTGGGAAGTTGCTCGTGAGTTCCCAAAAACAAAACCGTAAGGGAATGGTAAGCCCAAAGCGGACAATATCGTGCTACGGTGGTAGAGCAGGCCCGGGAAATGATCCCCCCGGGCCGGGATGTGACAATAGTAAATAATATTAAACAACATTAAATAACATTAAGTAACATTAAACAACATAAAAAAACATTTAACAACATGAAACTTAAACAACATTTTTAAAAATATTTAACAACATAAAACTTAAACGTCTACTACATGCTTCTTTTGGCCCACAACAAGATCATATTATAGGTACTTATTTGTGGCACGAGAACGTATCATCTTATGGCGCCTCATGTACTAATTCAAAGAGATATTACCAGTTCTTGGATTCAAAGGAAAATTAGGCCCATCATATATTTTTGCATAAACCCTTCTTGACCTATTTGGATCCTCTTGGTTGTCATCAAGCTCTTCATTAATATACTCATCTCGCTCATCTTCGACAATCATGTTGTGTAATATGATGCAAGACATCAGGATGAAGTCCAAATTTTCTCGATTTCACCCCCTTGTTGGATCCTTAATGATCTTCCACCTTGCTTGTAGAATACCGAAAGTTCTCTCAACATCTTTCTAGTATGCTTCATGGTGTAAGGTAAATCACTTTTTAGCATCATTCGCAGGGTTTGCAATTGCTTGGACAAGTGTCACCCACTTTGGGTAGATGTCATCTGCCAAGTAATACGCCATGTTGTATTGACGCATGTTGACGTAGTAGTCAAGTTGAGGTGATTTACCCTCCGCTAGGTTATTGAAGAGGGGTGAACAACCAAGAACTGTAATATCATTTTGGGATCCTAGGACTCCAAAGGAAGCATGTCAGATCCATGTGTCAAATGATGCAACCACTTCTAACACAATTGTTGGCTTTCTCGATCTTTCCGCTAAAGCCTCATTGCCATTAAATGGGACAATTCTTCCACTGCCAATGGATGCAATCTAGTGACCCTATCATGCCCGGAAAGCCATGATCTTCAGCTTTGCGAATGAGCCGCTCTAGATCTGCTTGATTTGGTTGGCAGAGGTACTCCTCTTTGTAAAGCTGAACAACTGTTTCACAAAATTCAGCAAGAGTATCAAGGCATGTAGACTCAAACATACCATATGTATCATCCATCGCATCAGCTGGGGAAGCATAGGCCAGCATTCAGAGTGCAATAATAACCTTCTGATGCGGTGAAAAACCAGGGTGGCCTGCTTTGTCCATTTTCTGTCGAAAGTATAGATTGACATGCTAGACATCATGTAGTACACACTACAAGACATGACGCATCATCCGGAAGCGACGTCTGAAATCCTCTTCGTTGTACATCAAGTTAGGGTTGAAATAGTTGTTCATCAGATTTTGATACGCCATCTCTTTATTTTGTGGCTTGTAACCACGACCAGCAATAGAGCCACCGCATTGAGGTTGTTCTTCAGTTGCCTGATAAGCCATGACCCCAACCATGGCTGCCATATATGATGTATTACGCCATGCTTCATTTTCTTCATCGGACTCCTCATCTTCTCGCCTTATCTGCACCCATTTATCTTCCAATTCAAAATTGGAAAAGGACCACCAATTGGAACCCGAAGAGGATCCAAAGTTGGAATTCATTGCAAACTTGAATTGAAAGAGATATTGGAGAGGGCAAAGCTGAAAATGTGTGAATTATAGGCCAATATCCACCCTATTTATGGACATTGGAAGAAAACAAAAATCCTATAAAAAAAAATTCCCACAATCAATTACATCTCGCCACGTGACAGTCGAAATCCTATTCGAAAAATTATTGAAATTACATATCGACAAGAAATCTGGAGAGTTACTCACAGATAGATACATGACACTCGAAATCTGAGACGTAAAAATGGTCTGACACTGTTCATTAAAATATTAATTTCTTGGAGGGCTATAGGGCCAAAGAGAGCCCAACACAGAAATATGAGCAGAAAAACCTAGATATAAAATTGCAGAAAAATCTCCCAAATCGTAGAAATTAACAATAAGAATCTACAATCGTGATGAACAATTGATTATCGACCTTAATTCGTCAACCACTATAAGAATAATTGGCATTGGCCTTCAAGATAACAATCAAATCTTCAACTAAAAGCAAGATATGTAATGATTCATCGAGGCATTGGCCTTTAACATAGATGGATCCAAGATTGTAAACAAACAATCGAAATCCGAAAAAAAAAAAAAAAAAATCCTAAATTTTCGCCACAACATAAATCTGAAATCGAAAGAGAGAATCAAGAAACTCTCACTGAACGGAGCAGCGGAAAGAACCATCCAAAATCAATCGTGCAAGCATATCTAGCTCATGATACCATCTTAACAATCTTGTATAAATTGAAGAACCTGCGACCCGGGAATTTTTAAGCGCATGGATCCTTATGAAGTCTTGGCACTTTGTTCTGAATTAAAAGATCATACCTCGCGGTGAACGCACTGAGGATAGCTTCAAAAAGCTGTTGAAGGGGATTTGAAAGAAAACTTACAAGGTAGGAACAAAATCCAAGTTTGCTCAGTCATAGTAAGGGCAAAATGAATCATTAACCTAAAAACAATAAAGAACATAAAAGAGAAAACCTAATAAGGATGCAGAGACTTATAATCGGAGAAAGTTAATACGATCTTATAGTAGGTATAGTTACTGGTTCTTTTCTTGGATGGATTGTTAGTTGAATATTGACTAGAAACAAATACACATTCGAATCAGGGCTTCTTTATTCAACTAGAATTACATGAGCAGAGTACACAAAAATTACAAATACACGAGCAATACCAAATGCTAAGGATTTTGCTTCATCTCTCTTTCTTCAATTCTTTTCTGGTAGTCTTCATTGTCTACCAACACCTACAGGGTTAACAACGAAGAGTGTTTCTGTAAGCTTGCGCCCATAAAAAAGAACATATCTTTGAGTTATGTAATGAAAGGAGATTCAGGTCGCCTTTGCGGGTAACTCAAGTCATTTGAAAGTGTGACGCAATGAGTTAGGATTATGATAGACTCAGGTTTCAATTCTTTCCAATGTACATAGCAAAACGAAAGCATGACAGAATCAAATTATCAAAGAACATAGTTTTCATGTGGTTTTCTAGCTCCTTACCGTTTGAAAGCCATCTGTATCAAGGAATCCAGTGATTTTGGTGTCGATTTTTGGGATTGGACCTGGTGGTAATATTATTTCCCCTCCAACTTCCTTGATTACCAGTCTTACAGCTGCTGCGCTCTTGTACACATCATTAGTGCCAATAGCAACCTTCAAATACAATTTTTGAACAAAAAATAAAATTAGAACATAGAAATCAATGACCAGGGGCTTAATTTTTAATTGGAGTTACTCAACAAAACCCAAGACACAAGGGGAAAAAAGAGAAGAGGTGCGATTTAATCTCATTCGGGATGATGACTCTTAATCAAGAGAAATTCTTTAGTCCAGTTTCCAAATTATGGCCAAATAGAGAGAGAGAGAGAGAGAGAGTACAGGGTTTGGTGGGCCTGAAAATCAAAGGGCGAGGCAAGTATGATTTTTGTGTTTGTAGAGTTAACGTGATCCGGTTTCTAGACATTATAACTTGACAATTCAAATGAGATGTAATCACATATTATTGAAGACAGGTTCAAGATTTTGCTTCAAGCCATAAAGCAAGAAAGCAAGAAAGCAAGAAAATCCAAATTCCTTGGATTTTGAATTAGAGAGTCAAAGAGAGTCAAAGTCGACATGCTTTGCAATTTCTTTGACTGTGTTTTGAATGAAAGAAAAGTATACATGCATATGTAGCTTACCTGTGCATAACCATTTCCTCTTCTATATGCCGTCACATCATAATTGTATTTCAGCTCGATAACAACTGTTTGAGTAAGATTGGATCCGTACCCCACCATACCTACGGTATACTGCACCACAAGATATAGTTAATATAACATTTGTTTTGCCTAGATTCTAAGGTATAAAAATAATTCCATCACAATACTGTAATTTAGTAGTTTTTTTCTCAACTTATATGTGAGACATAGGTTTAATGTCCTTGGTAACGAATTTGATATCAATTTATGACTGACTTATTGTTTAACTTAGTCCAAATTTTCACTTTAAATCAATTTATAATTAGTTCATAATGTGACTTGGTCTAAATTTTCGCCAAAAATATCATTGTATAAAAGAAAGTATACAAATGAACTATAGTGGTAAAATAAAAATATATATTTACCCGCTCTTGAGGGAAGTCAAACGTTTGTAGTAGGTTCATGCCCAAGGACTGCATGGCGTTTCAGCATAAAAATGCAATTGTGTAAGCATTCTGATGGTCATAGCTAAGATCAAATAAGGGCTTATTTATTTATGAGAAAGTACGCAAATAAACCTTGTTGTAGAACTCAATAGAGCGATCTAAATCAAGAACATTAAGACATATATGAGAAAGTGGTTGTGGAGTTGGCGGCCTCTGGAGGAGCTCCAAACTGTAGCCGTCGGGATCGTTCATGAAGGCGAAAACGGTTCCCTCTCCCCCATCTACGAGCGGCCCAGGTTCACGAGTGATCACACCACCACTAGCTCGAACTTTTTCAACAGTGTTGTAAATCTGCAGGTTGATTAATTCGCAGAAACGAAAATGTTACCCAACGGTTAGTACTCCTCAAAAGCTTAAGCGAAAGTTTAATGAACAAAATGATACACACATCTTGGGTTGAAATTCCAAAATGACTAAAGGCTGTCCCAATGTCTAGCTTGTCCACTGCATTGTCTGTGAATTAAGATTGTATGAGTACATACATGCATAAAATATTAGGGTTTCTGCTCTCGAGTTCAATGCTTCCTTACCAGAAGATCAAATTACCAAATATATATTGAGCGATTAGACAAAGTTTTGGAGTGAAGAAATTAACATACGATGGTCTGTGAGCCCTATGACAAACTGAGATTCTTCAGGTCCAAACCCAACGACTGCATTCGAGTATTTTTCTGCTGGGAAATTTTTTTTACTGAGTACTTTCATTCCAAAAAATTCTGTGTAAAACCTGACAATTAATATTATGAGAAAAAAAAAATTAATTAATTATATATTAAACAAGCGTAAACTAAAACAAATTTGCATGCATGCAAGAATATACTTTGCCAAGGTAAATACGTACTTAATGGTGCGATCGAGATCACCAATTCGGATATTGGCACGGAGGAAACTATGATTATCTTTTTGTATCCATTCTAACACATCATCATGGGCTACTGCCCGAGCTACAAACTGAACCGTATATTATATATACACAGTTACACATGTACACAGCAAGACAATTCAAATAATTTAATTTTTGAATATTGTAGATATCAGTATTTTGAGAAAATGGGAGGAATGATCCCTGAACTATGATCTAATTGTAGTTTTGATCCCTAAATTAAAAATTCATTAAACTTGATAAAATGTGGAGGAATAGTCCTTCGTTACCAATTCCGTTAAATTTTAGTTAAAAGTGTTTACTCGTTAGTGAAAAGTGTTTGCAACAGAAAGTGCAGGCCTACCTCATCCCACCAACCCTCGTAGCCCACCCTTCGCCTTCAATCTTTGATACAGTACTCCCCACCAACCTCCCACTTCCAACCCCCAATCGCTAATGCCCACTCCCCAGGACACCAATCTGTAGCCCACGGACCCGAACCCCGAACCCGCATCCCACAAAGACCACGTCATTAAATTAACAGAAAATCTCACAGAGTTGGTATAGAGGGACCAATGCTTCACATTTTGTTAAATTCAAGGACCAATTCTAATGAACTTCTAGTTTAAAAATCAAAGTTACAATTCAATCATAGTTCAGAGACCATTTTTCTAATTTCCTCCATTATTTTTATAGAACGCAGAAGAATAGAATTTTAAACAAACAATAATATCGACATTCGTCAAGCCTATTCGACTAAAAGTACGCCACAAGATTAACGATTCTAATTAGAAGACGATTATGAATAATCTGGATAATTAAGTTGCTTAGTTACAAAAAACTAGAAAAAAAAAATGTAAATGATGATCTTGACATTGTACATTTTACAAACAAAGATACAAGTTAGGTCATAAACACAGAGAGCTTACCAAACAGAGGAACAAAAGAATAGCACAGACCAACTGCTCGTACTTGATCACCATCTTCGTATTCATATTTTTCTGGACGCTGAGGAAAATGTTAGAATTAATGTAAGAGATGATAGTTACAAAACTTGTATAGATTCTGATATGTTCTTGTCCTCTATATATAAACTCATGGGTTTTTCTGACTTTTCATCGATTGAAAAATGGGTAGACCATATTGCATATATAATAATCCTCGGCCGTCGATATCGTGGCTATGTATATAATTCTATCTTGGCCAAATTATGAAACTTAATATAAAGTTGAGCGGTTCTTTCGTACCCTCTTTGACTTGGCTAGATATTTGTCTCTAGGTTGATCACAATTCATGTTAGACGGTTAGTTATTTACTCTTTAAGAAAATGGATCTTTAATTTTTTTCTAAAATAGGTATTACTTGTGAGACTTACTCTATATCGAATTTCAATGACTCGAACCGTACATTTTGTAAGTCTTGATTCATAAATCATCGTTACAAAAAATCAATTCAATCCGAAACTATTTGCCTATTTAATTATCACAATAAAATTCATTGCTTCTTATAAAACAAAGTATTCCTTAATTTTTTTGATCTTAATTAGATGTTTCAAATATTTCCGAATTAATTGATATTTTACAAGGATGATCTTAGAGGTGTAACTTAAAAAATAAACGATTTAAATCGTTGAAGTTTGATGTGATGTGCGTCCAACAATTAATCGTTTTTATATAAAAATTGAAATATCCTCCTTTAAAGGCCTCTTTTATATATATATATATATATATATATATATATATGTATATATATATATATGTATATATATGAGATTTTGAGGTTGATGCACTTAATTTAGAACTATTGATTTTACATAAAGTGAAAAGGATGGCATAGATTTGTCCCTAGATTACGTATACTTTTTACCTAATTAATTCTCTGTTTGAATTTTCTCGACTATGAAGTATTCAGTACCGTCATCAAAAGAGAATAAAAAATTCAACATACAATGAATTCTCTGCCAAATGTCTTTTTTCTAAGCACTCTAATAGAATAACTGAAACTATGGTCTGTCAAATTTCTTTTTTCTTAGCCCTCTAATAGAATAACTGAAAATATGGTCTAATATGGTTCCGTTTGTTAGCTCAGATTATATTGACTATTTTAGTCGGATATGATAAATAATCATTGAATAATACTCATTAAATTAGTCGGGCATTTAATTCTATATCAAATTATTTGTACATCGAATAATAGGTCAAACAACAATAATTTCTAGAAAATTAAAAAATTATTCCTGTTAAAATGGAAAAAAGAAGAAAATCAAAGAAACAGAAGAGAAACAAAAATTGATCATCATTACACCAACAAAATTGAAAAAATAAACATTAAAAAAAGAAGGAAAGAAACCCAGGTTCTCTCAAAGGAGAGACTTTTCAGTGTGACTAGCACACGAGGTGTTACACCACGTATCATTATATAAATGGTAGGATTTGTGTGTTAAAAAGTTAATAACTTAAAAAATAAAATTTCTCACCACTTATATAAAAACATGTGATGTACCACCATGTTCTTGTCACAATGAAAAATTTCTACTCTCAAAGTCATCCTTTCTTCATCATCTTTCTCCCGCATCAAATCTCACCCTCCCATGCGAACCCACTTCCTCATTTCTTCAATCTCCCAAAACCCACCTCGATTCACCAACCAAAACAATACTACTAAATAAATTGAAGATATAAATTGATGAAGAAAAGACATCAATTTGCAAGGAAAAAGACAGATCAACTAATTTCAACATAGAGATCAGAAAGAGAGCGGAGAAATAGGAGGAAGACAAACCAAGTATAGCAGATGAAATTCGTGAGAAGGAAGAAGAACAAAGCACATCAAATGGAGTTTGCAATGAATAGGAAAAGTGAAAGGAAAAGGCGCATATTTGTAACTGTTTGATCAAAATCCAACGGTCTTTGTTGTTGGGTCAGAAGGATCCTGATCTCCTGCTTAGGAAAGGATCCGATTCCCGGAGAGAGAACGCAAATTAGCTTTAGCTTTTGAACCTGCTTAAATATCCTTAGCTTTTGGTGAGTATTAAATATTTAGCAGGTGTGAGCCGGACTAAATGAGTGGGCCCGAGATATTTAATCGGCTGGCTATTTACCAATATGATCCTTTATGGATTTTTTGGGGAGGATTCTGGGAATTCGTAAATCGTGTTTGTTCATTGTACATCAAGCTGTTTGTTTTTGTCAGATATTGTTGTATTTAATTTTAAATAAAAATATTTAAAATGATTTCTAACCACATGATAAATGATGAACGAATATGATTCACGGATCCCCGGGATCCTCACAAAGAGGATTCGGCTATTTAATCCAAAACTGCACCAAACAAGTCTCCCGCACTATTATTCCTATCCGAGGTCTAATATGGCGTACTAAACGAGGCATATAAGTACACCCCTTGGAATTCCTTGACTAAAACCCATCATGGTAAATTTTATTGACAAAAACTCAATGACTAACCCTCCAACTAAGCAATATCTATAATTAGTTTTTTTTTTTTTTTTTTTTTTTTTGTTGAAAGGGAGATTTTATTAAACAACCAACACACAAAGGCCCAAGTACACTTACAAAAAAAGGGCCTAAGACTAAAGACAAACATAAAGAGAGCCCAACAAACAATATGACCCAAAAAAGTACACAGTAGTTGAGAAGCTTCCACTGTCATCTCCACCATTAGATTTCCAGTCAATCCAAACGATTCCCTGTCCACCGCCGAGTATTGCCTCACCATACGCCACCTCCAACCCTGATATGCTACCTGAGCACAACCATAAACAAGGGATAGTCGGCAACAAAGCGAGATAAGCTAACTACCAATATGAAACTTTATGGAAACCCATGAGCGACGCTGCTGGAACCGGTAGACAACAAAGAGAAAGTGATGGTGTTGGAAACACCCGAGTGTAAACACCAAAACTCTACACACAATCTTAACAGGAAACATGGTTGCATATCGAACCAAGAAAGAGTCAGGAAGAGGAATAACCTTGGGGGTAAAGGAATTGGACATACCAAAGTTAAAATTTGGGAGAAACAACAGTAGAGGCAAGGAAAAAGAAGGAAAAAGGAGAGAAGAGGACACGATAGCTGACTTCGGTCGAAGCTGGGGTCAGCGCCACCGAAAAATCTTAGGTGTAAAAATCTCATACAAACAGTGAGAAAGACTTTCAGTTTCTGAGAGAAAATCTCTCACCTTGGAGAGAAAGGAAAATTTCATATAGCATATATATGATTAAGTTTGACTTGGCAAAATTTGCATCTTTGGATTTCCCAATTACGCCTAATAACATTGACTTTATATCCTTTACTTATTATCTATATTTATTCTACATTATTTCATTCAATTAAATTTTTTCAAATAGCATAGGGGTGTTTTCATATAGGTAATTAATTAAATAATGTAGACTAAATATAGATAATAAGTAACAAAGGCGTAATTTGGACATCTAAAGATACAAATTTTGCCAAGTCAAACTTAATTATGGATATTGTTTTGTTGAAGCCTAGTCACTAGGGTTTTTGTTAGGAAAATTTACCATGATGAGTTTTAGTGAAAGAAAATTGAATTCCAAAAAGTGTACTCATATTTTCAGTTAGGGATGTTTTCATATGGGTGTTTTCATAACTAAAAATTGTACTTCTATTTTTTCATATACATTTTATGATTTGCTAAATTGTATATAAAAAATGAAAGTACAATTTCCTATTTATAAACGAAGAAGAATATCGTATTTGTAGCAAAATCATAACTGAAAATTTGTCTACAAAATATTTTGTAAAGTTATGATTTTGGGTGTTGCTAATCCTAGGCCCATGGACGTTGACGTAATAACCTTTGTTGGGTCTGGGCTTAGCACCGCAACCTGGTTTTATTTTGTTTTATTTTTAGCATTATTCTTTAAATAAAAATGTAGAAACTTCATGAACGAACTCGCGTCCAGGTTCAATGAACCGTGACACTCGTCAACTGTTTCCCGTACCCCATCTTAATGCTTTTCCTGTGCCCTCCACGCCAACACATTACAGACCCTCTCTCTCTCTCTCTTTCTAAGCATTCAAATTTCTCTCATGGCTTTCGTAGCTACGTCTCCTTCCACCCAATCATTGCTTCACGCTTCGCTATCTTTCCACGAGCCCAAAGGTAATTCTCTCTCCCTCCTTTAATTTATTTTTTTCCCTTTTTTTGTTGATTATTTATTTATATTTATTATTGTTTGCAATGTATGCGGTTCTTGATAATGGGCTGTCTGAGCTAACTCTGATCTCATCGACTTTACTTGTTGGTTATGAAATTTGAGTTGAATTGGTGCTCATGATCATGCAATGAGAAATGTGAATACCCAAATGATAAATTTGTTTAATTATTTATTTAAATTTTGATTCTTTGGGATTGAATTCTTGGAAATTAAGGTTAATTTTTCTGGGTTTTGTGTAATTTTCTTCTCTGCTCTGCAATTTGTTTACTTGAATTTGAATGGGATTTAATGCATTTTTTAATTTGTTATTTCAAACCCATTAGCTCAATGGACATCTTCTGTGAATCCGTCGGATCAATTTTCGTTTGCATCGACGGCTGTGGCCTCTTTCCAGAGACCATCATTGGCAAAACCCCTTTCCGCAGAATCGAAAAGGAGCAAATCAGTTGTTCCGCTTGCTGCAAAAATGGCATCTCCAGGTATACATGTGTGAACTTGTAACTGTTGTATCATTGTGAGAAGCTTGAAATTAATCTTTTCGTTTTCTCCTCGAGCGAGGACGTGAAGGAATTGCTGTGTAAATTGATTGTCGGAATTATTGTAGATGTTGACAACAATGTGGTAGGAGAAGATTACGAAAAACTGGCAAAAGAGTTGGAAAACGCTTCCCCACTTCAACTCATGAAGAAGGCTCTTGACAAATTTGGGAATGACATTGCCATTGCTTTCAGGTAAATCCACTTTAGTACTAATTTCTTGTTTCTGGTAAATGAATTAAATTACTAAAAACTGAAGCGCGCTCAGTGTGGGGCTCGAACCCACCAACTAAACTAGACGGGCTTGTTATCTGTAATACTATTTTACAGAGTGTTTTATGGAATCTTTTCCATCTTACTTTCGAGGTTTTCAAAACGAAAGGGAATTAAACTTTTTCGTAAGTAAATCAGGACAAGCGGCTAAGAAAATATTTCAATGCATACGTAACAATTAGCGGTAACAATTTCTAGAGGTTTACCTGAGTTTATTTCATTTAGGATGACAGAAATTAAGTTTAGTTAATGTTCATTTGTGCAGCGGAGCTGAGGACGTCGCCTTGATCGAGTATGCCAAACTAACAGGTCGGCCCTTCAGGGTATTCAGCCTGGATACTGGGAGGCTTAACCCAGAGACATACCAGTTTTTTGACACTGTTGAGAAGCACTATGGCATTCACATTGAATACATGTTTCCTGATGCTGTTGAAGTTCAAGCACTGGTGCGAGGCAAAGGACTGTTCTCATTCTATGAAGACGGCCACCAGGAGTGCTGCAGGGTAAGGAAGGTTAGGCCTTTAAGGCGAGCCCTTAAGGGTCTTCGTGCCTGGATCACTGGGCAGAGAAAAGACCAGTCTCCTGGCACAAGAGCTGAAATTCCGGTTGTCCAGGTGGACCCATCGTTTGAAGGAATTGATGGTGGAATTGGCAGCTTGGTGAAATGGAATCCTGTTGCCAATGTGGAAGGCCATGACATATGGAACTTCCTCCAAGTCATGAATGTACCTGTCAATCCTTTGCACTCGCAAGGATACATTTCAATCGGGTGCGAGCCATGCACAAGGCCGGTGCTGCCAGGGCAGCATGAAAGGGAGGGAAGATGGTGGTGGGAGGATGCTAAGGCAAAGGAATGTGGCCTCCATAACGGAAATATCAAAGAAAAAGAGGCGCTGCACCTCAATGGCAATGGGAATGGGATCTCAACAACAAATGGGAGTGCCAATGTCCCAGACATCTTTAACAGCAAGAACTTGGTTTCCTTGAGCAGGACTGGGATAGAGAACTTGGCTAAACTGGAAAACCGAAGTGAACCTTGGCTTGTTGTGCTTTATGCACCATGGTGCCGTTTCTGCCAGGTGGATACTATTCACATTTTATTAACATGGTTGCCTTGTAAAGCCGAAAATGTGTTGAGTTTGATTGATCTAACTTGCTTCGTTTCTCAATTGTTTGCAGGCAATGGAAGGATCATATGTTGAATTAGCAGAGATTCTGGCAGGAACTGGGGTGAAGGTGGGTAAGTTCAGAGCTGATGGGGAACAGAAGAAATATGCACAGCAAGAACTGAAGCTGGGGAGCTTTCCAACAATACTCTTCTTCCCCAAGCACTCGTCAAAGCCCGTCAAGTATCCATCAGAGAATAGGGATGCAGCGTCGTTGTTGGCCTTTGTGAATGCTCTCCGGTGAGAACTCGATGCACCTGATAACTGTTAGGGGAAAGCACCGGCACAAGAAACTGTTCTTGTTAGTCTTAGACAAATTCAGGCAGTACTTATCTGAATATCAATGGAAGTGTTTGTGGTGTACTTAGGCAGAGTAGGCATGTAGTGTAAATATGGTGGTAAGATCTCAGCTGCATGTTTTGCTGAATAAAAAAGGGCCTTCATCTTTTGTAAAACCATCCTTTTGGAGCTGACCAGTGGATTCCATCTTCTACCTATTCCCCCAAAGTTGCAGTCGATGAACTTAAAGCCTTAACAGTATAAACCTAAGGAAAGAAGTAAATTTAATAAGCTGTAGTCCGCCGATTTAGTTGCTAAATTATTACGCCTAGTGAAATTAAGTTCTTAAACTATATTTTTTAGAAAATTAAGTCCTTAAAATGTATTAAAAACTGCTTATTTCATCATTGCTATAATATTAGAAGCTATTCTATTTTGTTTATTTAAGTCGCATGAATTGCACGTGACATGTTTTAAAGGATACTACAATTATTTTCTTGGTCATAAGCTCTTATCGTTGTATATAGGTTAGCGAATCTATTTGACAATTTATTCTTTAAAGTTGACTCTATACACTATTTATTGAAGAAAAAAATTAGTTAGTAAACTCATTAAAAACTACCGAACTATTCTCCAAAGTGTATCACATACAAGTCAGTTACTTATGGTAGAAGTGAAGTTGACAATTAAAGTGGGGAAATTAGGAACTTAATTTTTGGTCGAATAATATTTCAGGACGAAACCGACACATTACTTTTCAATATGTGAAAGCCTCTTGGGTCTTGGCAGATCAAGAGTGAGCGTTTCAAATGAAATCACAATTGAAAGCATCCACTATATTGGATTCTGACTATTTATTTTTTATTTGTTTTATATTTTTAAGTGGGAGGTCTGTGAAGTAGATCAGACGAAAGTAGAAAAAGTTTATGATTTTGATGAAATGGAAACATCTCTTTTTCATTTCTCTTTACCTAGTTCATATGTTTGTTTTCTGTGTTCCGGCAAGGAATAACTCGGGATATCTAAATAATTGTTTTGTGTGTTCCGGCAAGGAATAACTCGGAATATCTAAATAACTACGGTCAAATAGCAAGTGATACAAACATACACATTTCAAGCTAAACTCAAATTGTTTTTAGTGATGATCCCCTTACCTACATAGCCATTCTTGCAAATTCGGGCGTTGGGGGGGAGAGGAAGCACCAATCAATATGGATCCACTTCATTCTTTTTGTAATGACGATTCATTCTACTCTTCTCTTAATGAGGAAATTCCAATCGTTGTTGAGTTAATTGAGTGTTTTTTTTTTGTTTGTACTACAAATTATTTTTATTGATCCAAGTCATAAAGAAACCACTAGTGGTGATTCATGAGAAACAGTATATCCGATTGTTCGCATTTTCTATCTAAAAGCCTAACATATAGACATTAACCTCTTGTCACACGCCTATGCGTATGGTACTTAGCTCACTTTCTATTTGAATGCCTAACATATAGACACTACCTAGTCTCTTGCCACATGCTCACACGTGTGGTAATTAGCTCTTTATTACTGTTTTTGTCTTAATTTTACTTATTTTAGATATTATTATTTTGTATTAATATTTCAAAAAATAATAAATTTACTAACCACCCTACATGGTTTTTTCTGTAAATTTATTTTTTGAAATCTTAGAGGAAGAAGGACAATTGAGTATCATGAAAGCTTCACCTTTTTATATCTTTTCCTTTTGTATATATATAGATAACCGGTAGTCTGGTCAATGCAAACAAAGGAGCACTCAAACAAACGAAGGAGCACACTGTATTAGAATGCAAGCTGGATTGGAATTTTCGATTTTCCCATTAAAGTTTTTGTTTGAGAATTTTTGAATGAAGGTTGTTTTCACATACCTTTTTAGCTTCTCACACACTTTTCTTTATTTATGGTCATTAGATTAAACAAATCAAGCGAAATCAATGATCAAGATTTAATAGAAGTGTGTAACAAGCTAAAATGAATGTGTGAAATTACTTCTCTTTTCTAAAAGATTAAGTGAAAATTAAAACACATAGAGATTTCGAAAATTCTAAATTTCAGAAAACTAAAGAATCACACAAGAACTAGTGTGGGTCTGGATGCTTGCAATGCGTATGAAGATGAAATCCTCTTCTTATTTATTCCAAATTTTTGGGTAGCCATCCCAAAGTTGATAAACTTTGAATTTTTTTTTCTTGATGTGGCGTGCCGTTGAATTTTCTCAAAGATTGGTCGACAGAGACAAATTAAATATAAAATAGCAGCAAACTCCGAGTTAGCATGCACCAATACGTGCGCGAGCGCGCATACACACATGTATGTATAAAACGAGGACTCACGAGCGACAACAAAGAGTATAATCACCCAAAATCTTGTTTTGTAAGGAATAAGATTCTCACCCTTCTTAATCTCTCTTCCCTTTCATCTCCTTTTATTTAAACGGTTGCGATTATGCCGCGTCTATATCTTGTTTTGAATTTTTTTTAATATAAAGAATAAGACAAAAAGAAGAGTATTAGAAGAGGAAATGGAAATGGATGGTAATAAAAAGGAAGAGAATCCTACTCCGTTTTGTTAAGCATCCAGATGGCAGTGCATTGCTAATTAATAATATATCAATCGTTAAATGAGATCGAACCACGTATAAGCCTTATCGAAGCGCAATGTAGGTAGATTAGAAGACCAAGTGTCACAAAACAGTTCCATCGTCATTTACATATAGAATGGACATTGAAGAGGACGCATGAATTATGGTCCCACTTGTTACGTGACTCATACAAATAACAATATACATTTTTAATTAGAGAATTATTATTAGCACTTCAAAAATCTCATTCTACACTCCTCACAAGTGTATTTTTCTTTCTAATTATAAAATGCTTGGAGTGCCAAATGAAATTTTTGAAGTACTAACAATTCCCTTTTATTATAAGACATAGACTTACATGAAACGATGTTTTCCGCTAGTTAATTCTCTTTAATGAGGGGGCTTGTTGCTGTTGTGCTTAATTTATTTGAGTGATTTCTCTCTTTTATAAAATCACAAGGGATTTTAATTATAGTGCTTTCAATGGAAGCACTTTTGTTAGAAGAGTGTTGAAACTTTTATTAAAAATAGAAGAAAAGCACTTGAAAATACTTTTTGAAGTGGTGTTTCTTTGAAAAAGCAACATAACCTAACTACTTTGTAACATATAAACACTTGTAACTTTTTCTTTTAAACGTTGTGAGAAGTACTTTTGAACATCTAAAAGACTTTTAAAAGAACTTCCAAACATACAAATGTCGCACTGCTGAAAACTACTCAACATGGACAATTCTTATTCTATATAGGGTTAACTCTTCAATAGTTCGAACTATTAGATAGTCCGACTTTATATCCATTAGATTAGGAAGTAAGCAAAAATAATATTTCCTCAATTCAATTTTGTCCGTTCATTTCTCGTACTACTAAATAATTTGGACTATTGAATGATAATTGTTCTATATTGTTGGCCCTAAACCCTATATATATCTCGGATAAATATAGGTTGGCACCCTATGAAATTTAACAATGTTCTTGCTTTATCAATACCAAACGCCTAGGATGGCTTCGACAATGTAGCACACCTTTTTTTTTTTTAAAGATGCATCTCCCTTTAGACGGTTCAGAAAAACATGCATATCAAGCATATGTTAAAGATAACTTTAACGAAAAGCTTTCGGTACTGTTCATTTTAACGAAAAATTACATTTTTACACTAAAAAGTCAATCTTGATACTATTCACTAAATTTACCATTTATTTTGTCTTTATCGTTAAAACTCAAAGTTTTCAATCCCTTTTTATTAGTTTTCTTTATGTTAAATGCCCTTTGCTAGGGCAATAATGTAATAGAGGATACATGATACGTGCTATGAAAATATTTGGAAAATGATTTTGTGTAATTTTTTTTTTAATGAACGATATTATCTATATTAAGAGGAAGGAGGTGGACTAACCCTTACAAATAGGCACCAATAATGTGGTTTAAATTCGTCTTTGGCGAAAATCAAACCTAATACCTCTCACTTACAAGTGAAAGAATATTACTAAACTGTAGTACTAAGTGACTGATTTTGGGTAATTAAGAATATACAAATTTAAAAGGGAAAAAGAGAAGAAGAAAAAAAAGGGTCGATAAGATATATGTTTTTGCAGGTTCGTCTCAACCAATTATAAAAGCAAACTACATTTATAGCTTTCATCCCGAATAGGGAATATGGGATGCCATTTCATTTGACGAGTAGTTAGAGGTTGCTTCAATGAGACTTTAAAATCCCACCAAACTTCGGATTTGGATCCTTTCCTGAGCTTAGGAGGCTGAGCTTCCTGAGCAAATCATATGGGTTGTTATATTTTGATTCAATGATTACAATTATTATAATTTTTAAAAGGACCTCCTATTTGTAGTCGTTGGATCAAAATCTAACAGCCCGTGTGATTTGCTTAGGAGGTCCTCCTAAGCTCAGGAGAGGATCCAAATCCCCAAACTTCATTGGCAAACGCAACTTATAATGGAGATGTATTACTCTATACCAGGACGTTATATTAACGTTGAATCTGTTATATGTAAATTGTTAGGAAACTGTTATTAGCACTCTAATAATCTTATTTTACAATTCTTATAAGTCTATTTTTCTTTTTAATTATAGAAATTTGGAGTGCAAAATAAGATTTTAGGATTGTCAATAACAATTCCTAATTGTTATACTATAATGAAAATTTTGTATCTTAGTGGAGCCAAGATAACCAGTCAATGAAAACCGATTAGATATGGGGTTCTATTTTATCTACATCTTAGTGAAGCCAAAGATATGCGAATGGGTAAATTAATTTTTGACTAAAATATCTTATAAATCCAAAGTCAAAATGTGATTAGAAGCATTTTAGACATCTAAAAAGACAAATTAGATGTTAAACTTAATTAATGAATTTGTTGAACAAACGAGTTAGTGGTTGAGGAGTGGGAACTTAATTAATGAATTTGCTTAATTGGAGGTAGTTATTGGTTTTTTTTTTTTTAGAGAAAAATTAGCATATGCCCAGTGTGTGTGAACATTTTATTTTTGTTTTTAAAATAGGAAGGAGAGAAAGAGAACGTGGGGCCAATAGGATCCTCTCATGATACTTTAGATGAGGATGTTGAGGATTCGAAAATCGTATTCGTTCATCATACATTATGCGGTTAGTTTTTGTCAGGTACTATTTTTATTTAATTTTAAATAAAATTATTTAAAATAATTTCTAACTACACGATGGACAATGAACGGATATGATTTACGGATCATCGGGATCATCACAAAAAGGATTCGGTGAAAATTCAGATTCAACGTGGGGAGAGGGGGGGGGTTGAGGACTGGGAAGAGAGGTTTTTGCTTTTTATTTTATATTTTTTTAATATTAGATTTATTTTAAAATCACCTATAGGTAAGATTTCAATAAAAATAACAAAATTTGGTTTTGTAAAATTATATTATTACCCATTAATTTTTTTTTGTTGTGATAAAAGACTAAATAATTTTTTTACTCTTTCTTGGTTGACAAAAATGATTTTATTAATTTGTAGTTTAGATATGTTAAAATCACATGTAGGTGAGGTTTTAATAAAAAAAAAACAAAATCTGGTTTTGTTGCCTATCATTTTTTTGCTGTGAAAGAAGACTAAATAATATTTTCATCATCTTTTGGTTGACTAAGAGAGTTTTTAAATAAAGAAAATTAAATTACAAAAGTAAATTCATATTTCAGTTATATATATAGAAATAGGATCCTATCCAGATCTTCTTTGTGAAGATCTTGAGAATCACTTCATCTTGTTCATCTGTTATCCTGCTGTTATAAATTATTTTAAATATTTTACTTAAAATTGAATCAAAAAAATATCTGGCAAAAACTAATCATATAATGTACAATAAATAGACAGAATAAAGTGATATTCGGAATCTTCACGGGAATTCTCATCCATATGTATAGACTTTAATTTCATAAACGGACATGTACACCTCATTTACTGATGCTCTTTATGTATAAACCAAACTCCTCACCTCCTTACACTTGATATATTTACTAGTGTAATGTAATGGGGGAGGGCAGTGTGAATGTGAAAGCAGCAGTTACAACCATGGCTTCCAGACTTTTCCTTCTCATGAGTCTGATCATCTCCTCTCTCTTCTCTCCCTCCAACCTTCTGGGATTCACTGTCACGGAGGCGCGTGTAGTTCCGGCCATGTATGTTTTCGGGGACTCGTTGGTAGATGTGGGCAACAACAATTACCTCCAGTTTTCTCTTGCCAAAGCAAACTTTCCTCACAATGGCCTCGACTTTCCGACCAAACAGCCAACCGGCAGATTTTGTAACGGCAAGAATGCTGCAGATCTTCTCGGTAAGTTGTAATCTTAATTTGTTACGGCTTGTTACTAGGAAAATATCAGCTTTCATTTCCTTGCTAAATTGCAAGTTTTTGGTTATAGTTGTTAAACATTTAGCATGCAACTTCATCAGACTGTCAATTTATATCTCACCATTTGGATTAACGGTTCAGATTCACAGTCTAACGACATAGTATTCTAAATTGCTTCACAACAGAATTTATATGTAGTGATGTACCTTGTTGTTATGTGTGTCCGGGATTTCTTCGTGTGTAGGCAATGCTGCTACTTTTTCAAGGAAAGAAATCGTAGAAAGTATTTGAATTTGAGACTTCCTAGTCCAGTCTTTCCAGTGCCATAAAAATCACAGGATATCTAGTATACTCGGAGTATCCTATATTCTGAATGTTTTAATCGTTAGATCATATATGTTTTATGTGACAGTTTCTGGGTTTCCTGGTTGAGCAGACTCTCGAGCTGGTTACTGACCAATGAAACGGCATCCGAAAGCTCAAAAGGCCCTTCAAAATAGCAGTTAGATAATAAATGCTCCTCACATTATTAGCCGTAGAAGCTATTAGTAGTTGGTTGATAAGGTGCAGAAGTTAGTTCAAACTAAATTTGAGAGTGCATGTATATTTTTGCCACACCTTCACTTTTAACATAGTAGTTGGTTTCTTACCAGGAACAAGTCATCTCTTTCTAATGTAATATAGTTGCATAGTGTTATTAGCCTATGTTTTATAATTTGGTTGATGACATTGGTTGTAGATAGGGTATTGTATTGATAAATAAAACACGTCTAGTTTTCTTTTTGTTTCTAATGCATTAATTATTTTGAAACGTGTCTATTTTCAGCCTAGCACTCAAGAATTTTCAACCTAGCACAATCGCAGTTTGAAACATGTCTAGTTTTCTTTTTGTTTCTAATGCATTATTTTTGTATTATGTGTATTAACAATACATTATTATGATAATATTATTTAATTTTAAAATGTTGGCAGCTGAGAAAATGGGCTTACCTACCATACCACCATATCTTTCTATGGCATCTAAATTGAACAAGAGCTATAACCTCTTCCTAAATGGTGTGAACTTTGCTTCTGGAGCTGCTAAAATCTTCAAAGAGGATCAACAATATGTAAGTCAAAACACAGCTTTATATGTATAGACACACAGACACAGACACAGACACACACACACTAAATTGTTGATAATATTAAATCAGTTTAATTATTTTTCTTTATCTGATCAGCCCCAGTCAATATCTTTGGGAGAACAAGTAGATTATTATTTGTCAGTGAAGGAAGGCCTTGGGCAACAGATAGGAACCTTCAAAGCACAAAAACATCTATCAAAATCTCTCTTCACCATTATCATTGGAAGCAATGACATCTATACCTACTTTGACTCCTCCACCAGTAATAGGAGCACACCTCAGCAGTATGTTAACTCCATGGTTCTCACACTTAAACAACAAGTGAAGGTAATTAACACAATAATTCCTTCAATATCAACGCCTAATATTATCACATTTATCTTAATTTAATTGTCTTTTTGCAGCGTTTATACGATTATGGCGCTCGTAAATTTGTCATCGTTGGAATTGCGCTTATCGGGTGCACCCCGTCAGAAAGAAATGAGCGATCCGATCAAGAATGCAAGGCTGACGTTAATCAGTTGTCAGCTAAGTACAATAAAGTTCTTATATCAATGTTGAAGAACTTGAAATCGGAGCTCAAGGGCATAAACTACTCCTACTTTGATGGTTACAGCGTCATGCACAACTTCATTCAGAATCCAACAGCTTACGGTAATTGAAATTCCATAAAATATTTTCCTTCTTGTGCACGTTATATCAAATTCAATCGATTGGATAAAGTTTTCTTGCCAGACCAGATGATGTATTGTCAAATAAGAATCCGCATGAAAATTAACAGTTCGAAAAGAAAAATATCTTACTGTCTTAATCAGTAATTACATTAATTTATTCAGGATTTGCTGAGGTTAAAGCTGCTTGCTGTGGTCTTGGGAAGCTTAATGCGGATGCTCCATGCCTACCATTCGCAACGTACTGCAGCAACAGAAGCAACCATCTCTTCTGGGACAGAACTCATCCAACAGAGGCAGCACATCGCATCTTTGTGGATTATATTCTTTCTGGTCCTTTACAATACACCTTCCCAATCAACGTGAAAAAGCTAGTTTCCCTTTAATTTATTAATCTGGTTGACATGTATGCATCGCACTTAAGTAATACCTTATCACCAGTCGTAACTTCTAATACAAGTATGTGATTATCTCCCTAGGGTACTAAGATGCATGCACACGTACAAGTACACTACCGATGACTTGGAAGAATAGTTTTATCTTTCAATTATGTTATTGGTAGCAAGTTTAAGGTGTGTTTGATATTCTATTAAAAAACTTTGATTGTCCCTAAAATCATTTTTCAAGTACATCTCTTAAGAATAATTTTGGTTTTAAATCTCAAAATTTTGAAAACTTGTTTGGTTAAATTTGTGAAAATAATATTTCTTTGGTTGAATTCAAACTAGCGTGGGCACGAACTCCTTGGCATCGGAGATGAAACCGACTTAGACCCATTCTTCTATGCAATAGCGTGTCAGTGGAGCTTCTCCTTCAACATTGTGTCAAAATCGAGGCGATGTCCACCGATGGGTTGATGGGATTGTTCGGAGGAACAGTGTTGTGGAGTCTGAACCTGATAATAATGAGAAGAGAGGCAGAAATTGGACGAGAGAGAGAGAGAGAGAGAGAGAGAGAGAGAGAGCAAAGAAAAGAAAAAGATGGCGAGGAGAGAAAGATAAAAGACAATGAGAGATGATAATATGGAGAAAGGAGAGCTTTGATTGAGTTAAAATCTTTAAAAACTCATATTTTACAAACAATGATTTTCAAATTGAAAATTAACTTCATGATGAGCAACATTATTAGCCATTTTATGACCAAGTTCTTTTTCCTTTTCACTTTGTTTTCTGATTGCAGACTTGAAGTTCTGTAGTAAGAGTTTATGTTGCTTCTGAGTAACTCAACTCACCTCCCATATATATCGTGTGACAAGGTCTATTTGCAAAATATCCTACTAAGCATAGCTAGAAAAATATTAACCTACCATAATGGTTGGTGCTTGTGTTTATTTACCACAAATACTCGTGCAAATTTTATAGGAAAATTCATGGGTAAATTACATTTTCATATATCAGGTTTGGGGTCTATTTCAATTCCTTACAACATCTTCAAAACATTTCACTTTCATACCTTAAGTACTATTTTATTTCAAAATAATACCTCCGTTACATTTTTCCATCCATTGATCCGTTAAGTGCTGACATGGCTGCCAAATGTCAGCCACGAATCAATTTTTTTTTTTTTTTTAAACCTGAATTTTCTCAACACAAAAAAAAAAAAAAAAAACAAAAAAAAAGAAAGCCATCCCATCTTTGTGCAACCACCGCCCACATCCCTAAACCTGCAACAACAAGAAGAAGAAGCAGAAGAAGGAAGGAAAAAAAAAAAAAAAAAAGCAGCCCAAACCCAGTCGAAGAAGAAGAAGAAGAAGCCGCCGGTGGGCGACCCACTTGCCTTTCCCCCTCCCTCCGCGGTGACCCAGCTGCCTTCCCCACCCCCCTCTGGCACGACCGTGAACCAGCCGCCTCCGCTCTGTTGGAGTTGAAATTGAAATCCATTTCTCACTTTCCTCTCTCTGTCTCACTCCCCCTTCTTTGTCTTTGGTGGTTTTGGGTGGCGTTCAGACAAAGATAAAGGGTGGGGGTTTCTTGGGTGGACGAAAGAAGACCTGGATTTTGACTCAAATGACAGGGACTGGTTGATGGTTGGGGTGGGAGAATGGGAGCTGCAGTTCAACTCTTCTTCTTCTTCTAGGTTGCGGGTTTTTGGGTGTGGAGGGACGAACTCGGTTTGGCCATATTTTTTTTTTTCCCTTTTCCTCCTCCTACTTCTTGTTGTTGTTGTTGTAGGTTTAGGGATGTGGGGGGTGGTTGCGGGGAGATGGGATGGTTTTAATATTTTTATTTTTTGTGTTGAGAAAATTCAGGTTTAAAAAAAAACAAAAATATTTCTTTTGCCACATGGCAGACATTTGGTAGCCACGTGGCATATATGTGGCAGCCAAGTCAGCACTTAACAGATCAATGGATGAAAAATGTAACGGAAGTATTATTTTGAAATAAAATAGTACTTAAGGTATGAAAGTGAAATGTTTTAAAAATGTTGTAAGGAATTGAAATAGACCCCAAACTTGATGTATGAAAATATAATTTACCCAAAATTCATTATCAAGGCATGTCCCATGATTAATGTGGCTTAGATAAACAATAAAAAGGAGACCATTGGATTGGATTTTTGGATTTTGTTGTTTTTTGCTCAGTAAATAATGTATTTTAATATGAAACTATATAAAATGACTTGTAGATTAAAGAGTTAAATGAATATATGAAAATAAACGAAAGAAATTGAGTAATCAAGTTGAAGTACCACATAATGAATGAAAATAGTCTTTATTGTGTCACTGATTTTCTTTTTTCAAATAAAATATCAAGTTTAAATCTCTTGATTGTATTTGTGAGAATATGAAGGACACAATTCTGAATCGGTGGTTGACCAAATTTTGCAAGAGCTTATAAGTAATTGGGCTACTCTTTATATTGCCGACTAGTTGCAACCTCAACTTTGTATAGTAATAGGGGTGTTTTTATCACATAAAGGAATTATGAAGATTATGTTGTAAATACAAGGCTTATTTACACTGTGTCACATCCCGGCCCAGGCCCCCACCATATCCCGCGCTCGACTCTAACATAGCATAATATTGTCCGCTTTGGGCCCTACCACACCCTCATGGTTTTGTTTCTGGGAACTCACACGAGAACTTCCCAGTGGGTCACCCATCTTGGGATTACTCTCGCACGAACTCGCTTAACTTCGGAGTTCCTACGGAACCTGAAGCCAGTGAGCTCCCAAAAGGCCTCGTGCTAGGTAGAGATGAGAATATACATATAAGGCTTACAAGATCCATTCCCTTGGCTATGTGGGATGTTACAATCCACCCCCCTTAGGGGCCCGACGTCTTCGTCGGCACACTTCCAGCCAAAGATTGACTCTGATACCAAATTGACACATCTTGGCTCGGGCCCTCACCACATCTCGAACTCGACTCCATCGTAGAACGATATTGTCCGCTTTGGGCCCCTACCACACCATCACGGTTTTGTTTATGGGAACTCACATGAGAATTTCCCAGTAAGTCACCCATCATGGGATTGCTCTCTTGCGCACTCGCTTAACTTCGGAGTTCCGATGGAAACCAAAGCCAGTGAGCTCCCAAAAGGCTTTGTGCTAAGTAGAGATGAGAATATACATATAAGGCTTACATGATCCACTCCCCTGAAACTCAAAAAGTCACACTCAATCCCTTGAATGTTAACTTTCTGTCTCACTTGATTATCCCATTCTATTGACTCAGTAAAAAAATATGTTAAAATCTTTTGACATGGCAAAGGTGGGGACCAGTAATTCGTAGAGTTGTAGCCGTGTCATTGCCACATGTACAATGTTAATTCAACTTGACACTCAAGAGGTTAAATGAGACATTTTAAGTTTCAGAGAACAAAATAAGATTAAATTGAGTATCAGAAGACGACGGTGTAAATAAACCTAAATACAATTAAAAGGCCATTTTCTAGCCCAAAATAAAAAACCACAACTAGAATAACAAGTGTGGGTTTCATACACAACACTAGAATCTAGATATATTAACACCAAGAGGCCCAACCAACAAGCCAAGCTTTGGATTATGAACATCTAGAGAAAAAGAATGGATTCACCTATTTACATGATTTGCCTCTTTTTTTTTTCGGAGGTCGTTGGGGTTGACTAAAGGATCTTGTCCGGAACTCCACATGCTTCTGTAGACATCGAAATTTCAGTAAAACAAATGTTCACCAATGCATTAAAGTTTTGACGTGTCAAGGCATACATGGCATACGCCACGTGTTGTACAAATTGTACACATGGCGTGTGACTCAACAAAATAGGAAGAAATACCCTTGAAGGACAAAACAAGTTTTTCTTCTCATGTTGGGCAATGACAAGGCAAGCACACTTCAATCCATTACGGATCAAATCAAGTTTTTCTCATTTGGGCAATGACAAAACATACACATTTCAAGTTTAAAATGGTGTTAAGTGGGAAATTAGGCCATAAGTTACACCACTTCAAGTTTAAAATGGTATTAAGTGGGAAATTAGACCATAAGTTACACCACTTCAATTTCAATATTGCATTAAGTGGGAAAATTAGGCAATGGTGCTTGGAAAGGAAAAAAATATTTTGTGGTGGTGATTCATTCTCAAAGCCTATAAATAGGCTTCTCCATCAAGGTATCAAGCATCAAGGAATTCACAAATACATTTCTCTACTCCAAAATTAGAAGAGAATTCCCCAAATCCTTGAAGCTTTGAAACTCCAAAGCTTCCAACCATCCAAATTCCCAAGAATTCCGAAGAATCAAGAAAGCTCTCTTCGTTCTTCGTTAAATCCTCTTTCAAGATCAAGCCCCGACGGCCCTTGAACAAAGTGTTCATCGTTCATCCTAAGATCAAGCCCCAACGGCCCCTTGGATCAACAGCACAAACAAATCCACACATCCAATCGTTCTTCAAGACTAAGCCCAAAAGCCCTTGAAGATCTGCTCATCCATCAACCTTCAAGATCAAGCCCAAAAGCCTTTGAAGAAATCCATACACCCATTCTTCAAGATTAAGCCCAAAAGCCCTTGAAGATCTGCTCATCCATCAACCTTCAAGATCAAGCCCAAAAGCCCTTGAAGAAATCCATACACCCATTCTTCAAGATTAAGCCCAACGTCCCTTGAAGATCCGTTCATCAACTGTTCATCCTTAGATCAAGCCCCGACGACCCTTTGGATCAACAACTCATCCACAAACCTACACCCTACGAAGATAGAATCAGATGACCAAATTTGAGAGAGATCGTAACCCCAAAATCATAAACACAAAAATATTATTTTGTACACGTTATTCTTGTTTCTTGTTTCAAGGAATCTTTCGTGTTCACAAATTTGGCATGCCCGATGGGACATCTCTACCTCTCATCTCTATCCTCAAATCATCGAAAAACGCAAATGGCATCAAGAAAGGATCAAGTTGTTCCTGCAATCAAAGCAAAGAACAAGAACATCATCGCCGCAAGTGGTGATATTTCGGGCACCATAACCCGTAGTAAGGCAAGAGCTCTTTTTGCCGCGGCTTCCGCCCCTGCATTAACTCTGTCAAAGGAACAAGAGCACCTGAGGCACGAGCCTGTGATCACCTTAGCCTCGCTAAGGGCATCAAGAGGGGAAAACCCGAGGAAATACTCAGAGTCCCTACTCTCCGACGCTGATTCGAGCGGCAGTACAACCATGCAAGTCATGACCACTGGAGTAACTTCAATCGAGGAGCAGCTAGCTCAGATGAATGAAGCAATCGCAAAGCTCACACGGACTGCAGAGGAGAAAAACTTGCAAACCGCCAGACTCATCAACCGTCTGGAGGCACAGCATGGCGTCAAAATGAAACCAAGCTCTCTTCCAACTAAGAAGACCGAAGAAGGCTTTAACCCAAATGCCTACGAACTCATGTCAAAGGCTAAGCATGACTTTGCTTCCTCTTCAAATCTTGGAAAGAAGGTTTCAAACACCGTCAATGACAAAGATCGTGACCTCACCAAGACTCAAAAGAAGTTGAAGGAGCATGATTACGGAGTTGACAACAACAAAGCTGGACTTGGCTTCACACCAAATACACCCGTGAAGATTTCAAGCAAAGTGAAGAAAGCTAGCGCTCAACACATCAGCGTGAGCATTGAACAAGACCAAAAAGAGCCTAAACCCGCCCTTCGGACGTCGGTCTTCGATAGGATGAGCCATTCAAGCTCCAGAATTTCAGTGCTTAATCACATTGGTAGTCAAGACCGAACCTCTGTCTTCAAGAGGCTTAACGCGCCAACATCCCAAAGCTCTGTTTTTGAAAGGTTGTTAAAGCCTAAGAAACAAAGAAACACAGCTATCTCTCCTCTGCGACGATCAGCTTCGGAAAAATTTGAAGATAATGAGAAGCCTTTTGGAAAGAGGAAGACAACACTAAAGGAAGAAAAGTTCGATGGGTTAGCAGAAAAAGGCGACGTTCGAAGCTTGATTCCTTCAAGGATGAAGCGCCAAGCAATCCTAGAGGTCGACACAAAAGGACCACTGAAAGTAAGGAGGCGCATCATCGTCCACACTGGCAAATCTTCATGCCAACAAACCCAAGAGGACGGCACTGAAGATGAAATCCCTAAGAAAGATGTCACTTCTGGCTCTTTCGACTCAAAGTCTTCACCTCGACTGTTGGGGGCATGCTTCAAGTCAAGTGAAATTGAAGGATGGACTCATGTCACTCCGAAGAAACTGCACGAGAAACATATGTCTTCTCCACAAGTGCACCAATCAGAAATGAGGGAAAGCAGCTTTCACCAACCTCCAAAGCAATGTGAAAATGTTGAAGATAAGAAAATTTCAACACAAAGATCGTTCATGCGCGATCTCTTCTTCATCGAAGACTTATTCAATTACTCGGTCAAGGCTCATTCCTATGAAGATTGTGAGGAACGCCTCTCCCAGATCGCTTGACAAATCCACAACAACAACCAAAAGCTCCTGGTCCGCATGAGCATAAAAGGCGACAACCAAAAGCTCCTCGTTCGCACGAGCCTAAAAGGCGACAACCAACGCTCCTGGTCCGCATGAGCATAAAAGGCGACAACCAACGCTCCTGGTTTGCACGAGCATAAAAGGCGACATCAATTGCTCCTTGCCTGCACGAGTTGAAACTGCAAGCGGCACCAAACGCTCCTTACCTGCACGAGTTGAAACTGCAAATGGCACCAAACGCTCATTGCCTGCACGAGCTGAAATTGCAGAAGGCACCAAAACGCTCCTTGCCTGCACGAGCTGAAACTGCAAACGGCACCAAACGCACCTTGTCTGCCCGACCCAAGAAACCTGCGCGAGCTGAAAAGTCTACAAGGACGGCTACCCTTCATCAGACGCTTCATCTCCAACCTCGCAGGGCGTTGTCAACCGTTTAGTCGCCTTATGAAGAAAGATGTTTCATTCGTATGGGACAAAGCATGCCATAATGCTTTTGAAAGCATAAAGAAATATTTGTCAAGTCCACCTATCATGGGGGCACCTGTGCCCGGGAAACCACTCATATTGTATATTGCTGCTCAGGAAAGTTCAATCGGAGCACTCTTGGTGCAAGAGAATGAATCCCAAAAAGAAGGAGCACTTTACTACCTCAGTCGAACTCTCACCGGCGATGAGTTGAACTATTCCCCAATAGAAAAGATGTGCCTCGCTTTGGTGTTTGCCATTCAGAAACTCAGACATTACATGCATGCTTACACCATCCACTTGGTTGCTAAAGCCGACCCTGTCAAATACGTTATGACTAAGCCAGTCTTGACAGGGCGACTCGCTAAATGGGCTTTGCTTCTTAATCAATATGAGATCATCTACGTCCCAGCTAAAGCCGTCAAGGGACAAGCGCTAGCAGACTTCCTTACCGATCATCCAATCCCGGCTGATTGGAAAATCTCAGACGACTTGCCTGACGAGGAGGTGTTCTACATCGACATCTTCCCAACATGGACGATGTTCTTCGACGAATCCGCACGAGCAGACGGAGCGGGGGCAGGAGTAGTATTCATGTCGCCACAAAGGCAAATACTACCTTACTCCTTCCAACTGAATGAGCTATGCTCCAACAATGTTGCTGAGTACCAAGCATTGATCATCGGGCTCCAAATGGCGATCAACATGGAAATCACAGCTCTTGAGGTATATGGCGATTCCAAGCTTATAATCAATCAACTCTTAACTGAATATGAGGTGAGGAAAGATGATCTCGTCCCATGCTTCCGGCTAGCGACCCAACTGCTACAAAAGTTCGAAGCTGTGACACTAGAACATGTGCCAAGAAAGGAAAATCAAATGGCAGACGCTCTCGCCAATCTAGCCTCGAGTATGACACTAGGAAAAGATGAAGTTGCAGACGTGCCAGTTTGCCAAAGATGGGTGATTCTGCTCGTTAATGAAATGTCACTAGATGATACAAATGTCATCTCAGTACTTCTAGTCGATGCTGAAGAGTGGAGACAGCCGCTGATCGACTACTTAGAGCACGGAAAGCTTCCAGATGATCTCAGACACCGTTCCGAAATACGTTGACGAGCACCTCGCTTCCTTTACTACAAAGGAACACTCTATCGACGCTCTTTTGAAGGAGTGCTCCTGAGATGCCTAGGTGAGGAAGAAGTTAATCAAGCCATGGAAGAAGCACATTCAGGTGTGTGTGGGGCACATCAGTCTGGACCAAAGCTACATTTCCGGCTTAAAAGAATGGGTTACTACTGGCCGAGCATGGTGAAGGACTGCCTGGAACACGCCAAAAGGTGCCAAGCCTGCCAATTCCACGCCAACTTCATACATCAACCGCCTGAACCATTACACCATACAGTTGCTTCATGGCCGTTCGACGCATGGGGATTGGACGTTGTAGGACCAATTACGCCAAAGTCATCTGCAGGGGAAGCTTACATCCTAGCTGCAACAGATTACTTCTCCAAGTGGGCTGAAGCCATCCCTTTAAGGGAAGTAAAAAAGGAAACTGTTGTTCGTTTCATCAAGGAGCATATCATCCATCGATATGGGGTGCCTCGCTACATTATCACTGACAACGGAAAGCAGTTCTCCAACCGACTCGTGGACGAGCTTTGCGACAAATACAAGTTCAAGCAGCACAAGTCTTCCATGTATCATGCTCCGGCCAACGGCCTCGCGGAAGCATTCAACAAGACGCTGTGCAACCTCCTGAAAAAGGTAATCGGCCGAACAAAGAGAGATTGGCATGAAAGAATAAGTGAAGCACTTTGGGCATATAGGACTACACATAGGACTCCTACCCAAGCTACACCTTATTCTCTCGTATATGGCGTAGAAGATGTTCTACCGCTCGAAAGTCAAATTCCCTCACTAAGGATGGCTATACAAGAAGGCTTGACTGATGAAGAAAATGCAAAGTTGCGCCTTCAGGAGTTGGAAGCGCTGGATGAGAGAAGGCTCGAAGCTCAACAACACTTGGAATGCTACCAAGCACGGTTATCCAAGGCATTCAACAAGAAAGTCCGCCCAAGGTCATTCCAAGCCGGAGATCTCGTGCTGGCATTGCGTAGGCCTATCATTACAACTCATAAGACAAAAAGCAAGTTCACATCAAAGTGGGATGGACCCTACGTAATACAAGAGATCTACACCAATGGCGCCTACTTAATCATGGCAGAAGACGGGTTGAAGATCGGCCCCATCAACGGCAGATTTTTGAAGCGCTACTACCCCTAAAGCAAACGCACCACGCTCCTGGCCCGCAAGAACATAAACTGTGTACGGCAAAATCATCAAAAAAAAAAAAAAAAAAAAAAAAAAAAAAAAAACCATCACTCATTTGAACTACGTCATGACTTGATCCCTCCTCAACCAAGGGTACGTAGGCAACTTGAAACTTCAAAACTTCAAGTACAGTCACATCATCAAAAAAAAAAAAAAAAAAAAAGGAAATAACACATCTTGGTGATGTATATGTTTTATCTGTATTTAGCACAATACACTAAATAAAGTAAAGCATGTTCATTGATCTCCGAGAAATTACAAGTGCGTACAAAAAAAAAAAAAAAAAAAAAAAAAATGGAGCTTTCATAAAGGTTGTTCACGTGAAGCCCCACTACTTGGGAAAACTACAAAAGCGGGAGACATCAAAGAAGAGGCCTCAATACTTGGTGGAACGCTAGATGAGCCAGGAAAAAGGTGCCTCTGGAAGAAAGCAGCAAGCCTTTGACGGTCACCTTGAATTCGACCACTGGATTCTTGCAGCTCATCAAGCTTCCTCTTCATGTCCGTCGAATAGTTATTTGCAAGCACATGCAAACTTCTATTCTCGTGCTTAAGCTGTTTGATCTCTTGCTTAAGAGTTTCCACCTCCGCCATCAATAATTCCACTTGGCGGGATCGAGCAAGTAGGCGTTGGCCCATGTTGGACACAGAGCATGCGCACTGAACACTGAGAGTTAGGGACTTTTGAACGGCCAACTCATCGGACCATTCTGAAAGCAGCCTACTATCTTTTGGAGTGAGGAAGTTCCTAGCTACTATCGTAGCTGTTGTTGCGTCCTTCATCACAGAATCTTCACCTGTCAAAGGGCCATTAGAAGATAAGAAAGAAGGGCACCATACATTTACCTGACGCGGCGCACTCGGATCACTGCTGAGACTCAAATCTAAGCAAATGTTAGACGGGTTAGCCATTGTCAAAAGGTTAAAAGAGAAAGGTGGATGAAGTAAAATCAGAAAGGGCCGAAGATGATTTTCACAAACGGGCGATCTTCAAAGTGTGCATGTTGGAGGTGATCGATACCTCTATAAAAAGCCAAGGCGACACGACCACCGATTCAAAAAATCAGATTTTCCTGCGTGAAGTTCGGCGACGCTTTCGCAGCTTTTCAGATAACGCGTTCAACTTTGTCAAAAGATCTCTGACAAAGTTGAAAACACGTGAAGGTTATCATCCCAACTACGCGCCTTTGCCAACAAGCGTGGTGACAGAGCCGCACCCGTGACTACTTTTTCGAAGAGGCGCTCGCTCAGAAATCGAAGAGACGCTTGTTAAAAAATCGAAGAGACGTTTGTCGACAAGGGTAAAAGAACAGTATCACCACTTGCTATTGGGAAATCCCTATATATGTCGACCTTCATCTTTTATGGCAAGGCAGACCTGCAAAAAAAAAAAAAAAAAAAGCCCAACTCTTCCTCACCTCTGAGGGCGCACTCCCAGCAAAGCCTTTCGAAATACTCAATTTTTTCTTCTTCCCCAAAGAAGATATCAGATGCCTGGAGTACAGATGACCCAAGAGGAAACGGTAGATTGAAGCATGTGGAGACAAGCACAACAAATACATGTGCTGATCCATTCGCCGCTTCTTCAAAAGCAAAGATATCTCATATCATCAAGGTCAAAAGCAAAAGTATCTCATATCATGCTCTTTCCCTGTTTTTTTCTTTGTCCTTGTTCTTACTCGCATGGCAAAGTGAAAGAAGCAATCAGCCGGCACTTGGAGTCAGTCTTCCGATCTGGAACCGACTGCCTGGAATCTATTCCCTGGTTGCTTACCTAGCGTTGCTCTCGAGTAGTCATCTTCAACGGTTGATACACTTCCAGAGAAGGGACCACTTCTGCAAAGGGGAGCAAGTAAGGCAAGTGAAAATGATACATTAAAGCATGTGGAGACAAGCAACAACTGCATATGCTGAGCTATCCTCTAACCCTCTTCAATACGAATTGGAGAGATTGAACAAAGAAACAGATAAAAGGAGTAAGTTCAGACCTTCGGGGGAGACCAAAAGAATCCTCCAGCCCAGTTCAAGATCAAGCCTCAATGGCCCTTGAAGAAATCACAAGTCTGATTCATAATCAAGTGTTCACCACCCTTGAATCAAATTCAAATCCAGATAAAAGGAGTAAGTTCAGACCTTCGGGGGAGACCAAAAGAATCCTCCAGCCCAGTTCAAGATCAAGCCTCAATGGCCCTTGAAGAAATCACAAGTCCGATTCAAAATCAAGTGTTCACCACCCTTGAATCAAATTCAACTCCAGATAAAAGGAGTAAGTACAGACCTTCAGGGGAGACCAAAAGAATCCTCCAGCCCAGTTCAAGACTAAGCCTGTGGAAAATCAACGATTGGAGGAAACCAGAAAATCTTCCAGTCGAACTCAAGATCAAGCCTCAATGGCCCTTGAAGAAATTTCCAGCCCAATTCAAGATCAAGCCTCGATGGCCCTTGGGTTGACATCTACATTAAGGGACTTCAAAACGCATCTTCTGCACGTGACAAGCACATGTCTACGACGCGCCTTGAAGTGGGGGCATTTGTAGACATCGAAATTTCAGTAAAACAAATGTTCACCAATGCATTAAAGTTTTGACGTGTCAAGGCATACATGGCATACGCCACGTGTTGAACAAATTGTACACATGGCGTGTGACTCAACAAAATAGGAAGAAATACCCTTGAAGGACAAAACAAGTTTTTCTTCTCATGTTGGGCAATGACAAGGCAAGCACACTTCAATCCATTACGGATCAAAGCAAGTTTTTCTCATTTGGGCAATGACAAAACATACACATTTCAAGTTTAAAATGGTGTTAAGTGGGAAATTAGGCCATAAGTTACACCACTTCAAGTTTAAAATGGTATTAAGTGGGAAATTAGGCCATAAGTTACACCACTTCAATTTCAATATTGCATTAAGTGGGAAAATTAGGCAATGGTGCTTGGAAAGGAAAAAAATATTTTGTGGTGGTGATTCATTCTCAAAGCCTATAAATAGGCTTCTCCATCAAGGTATCAAGCATCAAGGAATTCACAAATACATTTCTCTACTCCAAAATTAGAAGAGAATTCCCCAAATCCTTGAAGCTTTGAAACTCCAAAGCTTCCAACCATCCAAATTCCCAAGAATTCCGAAGAATCAAGAAAGCTCTCTTCGTTCTTCGTTAAATCCTCTTTCAAGATCAAGCCCCGACGGCCCTTGAAGAAAGTGTTCATCGTTCATCCTAAGATCAAGCCCCAACGGCCCCTTGGATCAACATCACAAACAAATCCACACATCCAATCGTTCTTCAAGACTAAGCCCAAAAGCCCTTGAAGATCTGCTCATCCATCAACCTTCAAGATCAAGCCCAAAAGCCCTTGAAGAAATCCATACACCCATTCTTCAAGATTAAGCCCAAAAGCCCTTGAAGATCTGCTCATCCATCAACCTTCAAGATCAAGCCCAAAAGCCCTTGAAGAAATCCATACACCCATTCTTCAAGATTAAGCCGAACGCCCCTTGAAGATCCGTTCATCAACTGTTCATCCTTAGATCAAGCCCCGACGACCCTTTGGATCAACAACTCATCCACAAACCTACACCCTACGAAGATAGAATCAGAGGACCAAATTTGAGAGAGATCGTAACCCCAAAATCATAAACACAAAAATATTATTTTGTACACGTTATTCTTGTTTCTTGTTTCAAGGAATCTTTCGTGTTCACAGCTTCATGCCAGGGCCGATCTTGGGATGATAGACGAGATGTATTCATGTGCAACACCAAAAACTTTGTCGTATCAGCCTATCCTATTTTAACAACAGTTTTTATCATAAATGGTCCCTTAGATTTATCAAACTCATCATTTTGGTCCCTCACTTTCAAAATCAATCAATATCATCCCTGACATTCACTATTCCACATCAATTTGGTCATTCCGTTAAGATTCTGTCAACTATTCAGTTACTTTATATGTGGGACCCACAAATCCAATTAAATTGTGACTTGTGGATTTACACAAAATAAGGGTTTTTATCGCAAATTGTCCTTAACATTGATCCAACTCCTCATTTTGGTCCATGAGTTTCAAAAATCGATAAATTTGGTCTCTAACTTTCACTACGCACATCAATGTACTCATTCCGTTAGAATTTCATTCATATTTTTCGTTTATGTGCTGATGTGGTCCCATTAATCCAATCATATGGCTCCACGTGGATTAAGTATTAGAAACTATTATTTTTAAGAGTGAACCAATGAACTAGTATTCCACTTTGGTATTTTTCTCGCATCTCACAACCCCAATTTGAAAAAAAATTCAATCAAAATTCGATAAAACCAAATCCAAATTCAATTCAAATTTGATAGGATTATAACCAACTAGAGAGAATGATGAGTGAGTTCAGGAGGCTAAGTACTTTAGTGGTGTGTGCCTTCCTTTTCTTTTTGAGCATACCCTGATGAAAACGACGTTGACTTTTTTTCTTTTATTTTTGATTTTTAGTTTCTTATTTCACTTTTAGTTTTAAATCTTAAAAAAAAAGAAAAAAAAAGTTTCTTGTAGTTAATCCACGTGGTAGCATATGATTGAATTAATGGGACAAAAATAGTTATGAAACTTTAATAGAATGATTAAATTGGCGTGCGGTATTGAAAGTTAGGGATCAAATTTATCGATTTTTGAAACTCAGGGACCAAAGTGAGGAGTTAGATCAATGTCAGGGAACATTTGCGATAAAAACCCTTATTTTGTGTAATCCATGTGTCACCATTTCATTGAATCTGTGGGTTCCACATATAAACTAACAGAATAATTGACGGAATGACCAAATTAGTGTGCGGTAGTGAATGTCAGGGACGACATTGATTGATTTTGAAAGTAAGGGACCAAAATGATGAGTTTGATTAATCTCAGAGACCATTTGTGATAAAAACCCTTTTAACAATTTTGAAATAAATAAAATGTGGATTGACAAAGTAAGGGGCGGACTAGATCTCACGGTGATTAAGATTTTTTTCGTCAAGCCATTGTGTCAGTCAAACCCTCCTCGCTAATGTGGTGAGAATTCAAGACTAACACTTTGTTCCTTCTTTATCTCTCGTCCAGTGAGAGCCTTTCTTTCCTCCAGTGAGAGCTATTCTCACCTCCGGTGTGAGTGCCTTTTGTTTTTTACTCTTTGCTTCGCCACTGGCCCTAGCTATGGCCAAGGTCGGTGGCAGTTCTTGGTTTTCCTTCTGTTTGCTTTTTTTTTCCTTGTGCTTACTGTTTTTGGGCGAAAGCCCTGCCCAGTTTTCATTCCCATACCAACCTACCCTTCAAGCTCTCTTCGTTCTGTCACTTTTTGTGCCTATAATTTCACCATCTTGACCCTCAAATCTAGATCACCCGTTTCTTCCATCTTATTCGATCCTTTTTCTCTCTACCATCTTCAACAATAGGCTATGTTATTTTTCCACAAATCCTCACTTCGATTCGGCTTCCTTTTACCACGATTTGTCGCGTTTCTACAGGAGGGTGTGTACAACGTTGGTTCAGGTGTTCGCACCACCACCCTTGTTGGTGTTGTCACTCGTGAGATCTTTATTCCCGCGAGCTTCCTCTATTCCTTGGCGTCGATCATTTTGGTGGTATGTGGAAGATGGTGTGGGCTTTTTCTTCCTCAAGTACAGGATTCAGGATGGTGAGATGGCAGGTGCTGGTGCTAGGCGTTGGCTTTAGTTTGACATGTGGAATTTTGACAGCGGGTGGAGAAACTACATTAGCTGTTTTTGCTTAGGTTTTTCTGTTTTGTGGTTTGTGTGTGTTATGTGTGTTTTGGCCTTTGTTGTGTGTGTTTATGGGGTCCATTTTGTCTGTTGCACTTAGTTGTTTTGGGCTTCTTTGTTTGTAATGTTTTTTTTTTAATAATATATTTACCCCTTCACTAAAAAAAAAAATTAAAAAAAAAAAAGGAAAAGAAAAACCCCTCCTCGCTATACATAGTTTGTAATTTACTGTAATAAGCTTGTACTAAAATTCTGTCGATTGACAAACTACATGGTTGTAAATTTGACATCCAAAAGATCAACAAAATAGCACACACAAGAAAAGTCATGTATATTGAATCATCCGTGGCCTCCCTAGATGTCCACCCTATCCACGTCATCTTCTTGTGGAGTCCAAATTGTTGGATCGACGTGTCGACATGACTATAGACCAATGTATTATGTATACATATATGTTCTCTAAAAAAACTGTATACATATGTTTTTTTTTTTTAACTCT
Source organism: Pyrus communis (assembly GCF_041283825.1). Classification (NCBI taxonomy): domain Eukaryota; kingdom Viridiplantae; phylum Streptophyta; class Magnoliopsida; order Rosales; family Rosaceae; genus Pyrus; species Pyrus communis. The sequence goes on from NC_142567.1 coordinate 7,321,585, forward strand.
AGAGGGGTTTGAATTCGGACACTTATTATTCCAATTGGTAATCAACCAGTGTCATCCTCACATTTACAATACGGCCTTGTTTAGCAGGTCGTATAAGTTACTAGAAAGGACTAATAATACGGACTCATTCGTTTAGCATCATCCCGTATTAAATTAGACTGAATTCATTTAATTCGATCCACTTGTTTTATACGACATACACCCGAGTAATAAAACCGTCTAAAAAGCCTGGATTATGAGTCGGGTTCTTTTTGCTCTCTCTCACTCGAACTGGCCTCTATTTCTCTCGCGCGAAAAGGCCCGTCTCCTTCTCTCATCGGCTCTCTTCTCCCCGTTTTCTTCTCTCGCCGGCTCTGTTCTCTCTTCATCTTCGCTCTGTGTCTGATAATTGGAGACGCCCACAAAGACAGAAAGACCAGTCGCACCGACCACTGCTTCTCTCTCGTCTCACAACATTCGAATCATCAGTTGGTGATATTTGGGAGATTTGGTCATTTGGGTGTTTGAACTTAAGTGGGATTTAGGTTAGCTTCTTGCTGCTTTTTGTGATTTGGGTATTTTTCAACTGGGTTTTAGAATGTTGACTGGGAATTGATGATAGGGTTTAAAGATTAGGAAATATGTCGTCTGGGCAATGTTCATTTGAAATTAGGTTTTGTTCTAATTTTTGGGGGCTTTTTTATTTGATTCTAATTTTGGGGGTTTTGTTTTAAATTTTCTGAGTAGTTGAGAGTGGCGTTGACGCTGCTTCAGCATGGCCGACGAGTTGTCGGCTGTCGGATCGGGTCAAACCTCCATGGCTCCTGCTTTTTATTCAATATCTAATTTTACGTTTCTGGTAAGCGGTGTCGATGGCTGCATTTTGAAGATAATATTTGGGAAATATTTAGGTTTTTTTTAGATATAATAACATAATTTAAAAAAAAAAAAATTTAGTACAATGATATATCTTGTACTTTACCAAACATAAGATAAATAATACAGTCATTAGTCCGATATCGCAAAAAATAACCGAACAATTTAGTCAGTTGTATTCAACGACTATTTATCCTATCCGACAGAAATAATCAATATAGCTTCTGCAAGATGATGGCAGATGATGGCTCGTGTTACAATTATGCACTTTGTTTAGTCAGTTTAAAAGTTGGATTCGGTGAATAATTAATTAATCAATGCAAGAGAAGAAAATAAATAATTAACTGATAACTGAAGTGAAGGAGTTAAAAGAACAGTTGAAGATGAATTTAAGGACAAACAAGAATCCAAAAAATCCATCGATGGATTTGGCCAAATTTCCCATCACACCAGATAATGGCAAACCCATTCCCAACCAAACAAGTGTGATATTGACACATTGGCCGCTACATATTTCTTAATTTACTTATTTTGTGAAGGACTTGTATAAAATAAGTTCAATATTGTCGTAACGTTCTCGTGCCATAATACAATGTTATAGAAAAATTTCTTTTTACATGACTTATTGGACCAAGATGCTATGTAACCATATGGCGGTGAAATTCGTCTAAAGAAAAATATTTAACATCCTGTGTTGGTGATGGTTTTGTTTGAGGGAGATGATTTTCACACTTTTTTTAGCTTCTCACATATGCATCTTAATTCTTTGTCATTAGAGAATACATCAAATGAAAACAGTAGATATGTTTGTATAAGAGATTAAAATATCTGTTACCATCTCATGCTTTAAAATATACACCAGAAAATGGTAAACCATTCCGAACTGAATTAAGAGTGTAATATTGACACATTGGCCGCACCGAATATCGACCATCCCCATCCACTGACCCGCTGCCAAATTGCCAGTCCATCTAGTCGAGGACAGTAACGTTTTGTATTTTATAATTCAGGCACACCATAACTCTGTCAATTATAAAATACCACAAGCATGCAAGATTGCAACATATGAGAAATCTGTAAACAATTGTTTTGGGTCATCAAATAAAATTGAAATGCACAAAAATACAAACATGTGTTCAAATATGGAAGAATAGCGAAAGAAGAAGATAAAGGAAAGTTTGATGGTGCGTGGAGTGTGGAGTGTGGGACTCGGGACGGTGCATCCACGCAGCAATCAGTAGATTAGACTCCGGCAGCAGACAAGGATAGAGATATGTGTTATGAACTGTGAAGGATGTCTCTTTCTTCTTCTCTATATCCTTTTTCCCTTTATTTTTTTTATTTTTTTTATTTCATATTCTATGATGTTTTTTCCTTCTTTGAAATGGGAAGGAGAAGAATGTAATTTTAGCAACAAAAAAAGATGTGATTAATGTTAATTCTAAGGATGATAAATTATAATCGAGAATAATCCGGTAGAATTCGTATCTCGTTGATGACAAATTCGTAACCAATTTATCTCCCACGTCCTTGAAAATATATAGTTGTTTAAAAAAAATTATAAACGAGAATAATTTGGTGGAATTAGATGTTTATTCTTTCATTAAAAAAAAATCAATATTTATGCAATGATTATGTAACTAAGAAAGGTACGTAAAATAGCAAATTCAACGAATAAATCAACAGAGAAATTGGTAGTTAACCAAAAGAACAATCAAGAAATGATGAGAATGATCAATGGTGATAGACGATCATGATTAATGAAACTGGTAACGAGATGTTCTAACAATTAAATCAAGAAAAAAAGGATTAGTTATTCAAAAGACATTACTTGTATTAATAAAAGTAAATTCCAATGACAAAAGTTTGATCTTTTGGGAAGAGACAAATAAGAGTTGAAGAACAAATTATAAAATAATTATATGTAATGACAATATTAGTGTCAAGATATAAGAGGTTTCGATGAGTGCTACTGATCGAGCCCACACGGCAAAAATGTCTCCTTCATACGTACGTAACTCATCAACTTATCTCCCCTATAAGAGGACACCGATTTGTTCATTTCCCTCAAAACTATCACACAAAAACATCGCATACCAAATTTTGAGGGAGCTTTTACACACAGTTTGTCCATAACCATGGCTAAATGTCACACTAATGTTTTGCCTAAGGCTTTCTTCGTCGTTGTCTTCTCTCTCGTCACTTTTGGTTTCTTCTTCACTCTCTCAGAAGCTCAGATGGTTCCGGCCATATATGTGTTTGGAGACTCGTTAGTTGACGTTGGTAACAACGATTACCTAAAAATCTCTGTCGTCAAGGCAAATTTTCCTCACAATGGGGTTGATTATCCTGACAAAGTAGCAACTGGGAGGTTTGGCAATGGAAAAAACTCTGCAGATTTTCTTGGTAGGTTTAATATTATTTCAGTTTATAAATCATGACTAGTGACATTATGCATGTTGAGAGAACGAGAGGCACTTACGGTATGTAGTATACAATATTGTTATCCTTTGTTTGGCAGCTGAGAAAGTCGTGTTACCAACATCGCCACCATATCTGTCACTTGTTTCCAAGTCCATCAAGCAAAAAGCATCCTTCGTCAACGGAGTTAGCTTCGCCTCCGGAGGAGCTGGAATCTTCAACGGCTCAGATGAACAATATGTAAGTGAAATGTTTTCAGCACTCTTTCAAAAGAAAAATCACTCTTTCTTCAGCACTTGTAGTATATTCCGTTCCACTAAAAATGCTTTAGAACCCAATTCCTTTTTTTATATTAGTTGGGTGGGATCCATTTAACCCTACTTGTCAAAGTTAGTGAAAAGCTTTTAAAAGAAAAGTTGGGTGTTATTCTATACCAACACCTAATGTGGTTCAAAGTGAAGTTCGCAAAATCAGGAGAAATTTTTATGTAGCAGAAACATTGTGATGTGGTGTTACTAGTTATAATTTGAATAAAATAGTAATATTATATGGTAGTGTGCACTATAATTTTACTTTTAAACAAGAAGTTATGTCAAGAGAATCTAAATAGAAGAAATCTAATATATTTATCATTAAAAATATATCTTATTTGAATATAACGCTTTATGATGTGACTTTACGTGTGAAGGACAAATAGAATAGCTTTGTCCAACGATTAATGCCTGACCTATATATATTGCCCTTGTTGTCACAGCGTCAGTCGATACCTTTGTCATACCAAGTAAACTACTACTCAGAAGTGCATCAAAACATTGGGCTACAATTAGGATCCAAGGGCGCCAATGACCATCTCTCAAAATCTCTGTTTTTAATTGTGATTGGAAGCAATGACATATTCGACTATATTAAAAAAACCAAACTCCAAAATGAATACACACCGCAGCAGTACGCGGATTTGATGGTGTCGAATCTAAAGGAACAATTACAGGTAACAAGCACGCATTATCTTAGCTCCATGTTTGCATGGTGAAACTTCTGTTGCACTTCAATGCTTAACGTGTTTCTTGCTTTGTTTTTTGTTCGGCAGAGAATACATGCTCTAGGCGCGCAAAAATTTGTAGTCATCGGGACTGGGCCGGTTGGATGCTGTCCGTCGCAAAGGAATTCAAGTACAGGAGAGTGCAATGATGGTGCAAACTCATTGTCTGTCATGTACAAGGAAGCCCTTAAGTCCATGTTGCAGCAATTGAAACCCGCGTTGGGCATAAGCTACACCCTCTTTGACACTTACACTCTCTTGACTAACATCATTCAAAACCCCGCTTCTTACGGTACTCATATGTTCATTTTCTTCTTTATAAGCGCAAACAATCTATGGCCAATCCGTCTGGCATGTGTTGTCAAACCGTCAATTTGAACATATGCGGTTCATGATAAGCTAGATATTTTCCCACCTTTGTAAGAACTGAAGGATGAATTTGAAGTTAACTGACAAACCAAAAATTTCTCATTCGATTTCAGGATTTACAGAGGTTAAAGCTGCATGCTGTGGGATTGGGAAGCGTAATGCCAAGGGTCCATGCACACCAATTTCATCTTTGTGCTCCAACAGGAGGGACCATGTCTTCTGGGATTTTTACCATCCTACACAGGCAACTCATGGCATCATAACGGATAAACTTTTCGATGGCCCTTCAGAATACTCATCCCCAATGACTGTGAAGGAGTTAATTGCTCTATAAAAACTCGGCTGCTCGATATAATAGTCACCGTGTAACTAGAATGTCTAATAGTGTATAGATTGGCCTTCTTAGGAGGTTATACTTGGGCTAAATTCGTGTGTATTAAAGCGTGAATCAATGAAATTCTGTCTGTACCATCACAAAAGAAGCAAAGCACCATGACAGATTTCGAAAAGCAAAGAAAACGATTATATTCCAGCATCATCCGCTTCACATAATATCAAAATCGATCAATTTGAGTTATATAAATAGGAGAAAATGTGATAAAAAAGAAGTAAATGGCCCAATGATTCAACCTTTCTCTTGAATGGAGATGGGAAATAATACGTTGTCATCCATCGAACAGTAGAGAATGCTTCAGTCTGCATAAATTGCCAGCCAGATACATTCGTTAATCTTCCTGCACTCATTCTTGGGAAAAATTTCTGCAAAGCAAAGCATAAAGTTTCTTGAAAGAAAAAAAATGGATAAAGAAACAACTTTCAGGTTTAAATAATGTATTTCTTGTCGAGAGTTGTCTCACATTGATGAGGGACAAGGTTTGCTATGTGCTTATATGATCTTGGGCTACTCCCCATATTGCCAATTGGTTTTATAGTGGAACCTCAATTTCATCATTTCTGATTCATGTTCTTTTCAGAAAAAAAACTTATGTTGCGTTTGTGAAGATCAAATGCCAGCATCTTGTCCACTACAATCTGCATTTAAATGAAGAAGAAAGAAAAAATAAAGAAAAATGTTATTCCGGCGTATAATGGTATTGCCGCATTCCATCTCATGGTTTCGTAGAGGCAGTGTTCCTCTATAATATGTCCTGGTTCATTTCTGAACCACATATTCAGTTTTGGGATTAAAACCTGGTAAGAATTGCTGGCCCATAGCTGATACATTCTCATTGTACAGCACTGCAACCCTTGGGGGGTCATCATGTGAAACCAAGTAGTTTATGGTTCCACCAAGCAGACCAACACCATCTGATACAATATTGAGAACATTACACAACACTGCAACTGCTAAACTTGGCCCAAGAATCATTACTTATTTGCGAGGGAGTACCTTTACCAAAATCCACGAGGCACAAAGACCTTTTCCCGTTGTTCCTCTTGCAGTAACAAGTACTCTGCCTTTTTAAAATACTCTTAGCACTAAGAATGATGCCTAAATTACTGATCACACACAATATGTTTACAATTTAGAACACGGAAGCCTATTTGAGTCATCCCTACTTATGCAAATCAATTGCGCAGAATATTCTCAAAGAGAAACAGAAACTACGATTGTTATTCATATGTCAAATATCATACAAGCACAACACTAACGTGAGAAAGATACCATCTGTAAAGCTCCGTCCGCACCTTAGAAATCACGGTTCTCCAAATTCGCTTGGTTTTCTTATTGGGTATTTAATTTTGACACAGATCAACAGTGATCAACCCAAAGTTTTAAAGTATTTTTGACGTGGCATGTTTGGGTGGTAAGGTCACTCTCGTTCACACAGAAGAGAGGATTTTGTTGGAAATTCAAATAAAAACAGGCTGTAAAAGGTTGCTTCTAGCTGTTAGTTTCTTTACAGGTTGTATCCACACATGCTGCAACTACAAAGACTAAAGTTTCCTCCATGTGCTAGCTGACATGGTGATGAAAGACAGCAAGTGTGCTGCCATGTGATGTGCTAGCAGGAAGACAGCAGTGTGCTGCTGTGTATTAGCCGAAAGAGTGTTGATTGCAAGCTGGAAAGATAGCTGCATATGTGTGCTAGACTGTCCAAAGTTCTTGCATGTGTTTTAAAGGGTGTAAAGATGTTAAACACCCCATCCATTGCATGTGTTGTTGCATTGTTTATCAATTTCTGTTTTGTATAAATAGGCCATCTTGCTAAGCTTTATTGCATCCCATCCAAATCTCATTTCCATTCTCATTTTCAGCTTATAAGCTTTAAGAGTTGTAAACTCTTCTAATATTTCAAAGTGTTTGTTATCACCAAGCTTGCTACTTCTTTCATATATCAAAGTCCAAGTGTTTTACCAAAGCTTGTTGCTTCCCTCCTTTCTCTATTTCTTTGTCCAATTTTATTGAGAGTGAAAGTGAGAGGTGTGATAGAGTTTGTAAACTTATCACCCACATATTTTGGTATTGAGTTAGTAAACTCTTGTGAATACCAACAATTGGTATCAGAGCCAGAATACCATTCTGGCAAGTGCAGTAGCTATGGCGTCCAATTTAGTGCAACTCCAAGTTCCCACATTGAAGAAAGAAAATTATGAAAGATGGTGCATCCAATTCAAAGCATTGTTTGGATCACAGGAGCTATGGGAAGTTGTCAGTAGTGGGTATGTTGTACCCACTGCCGAGCAAGAAGCCGTATATACTGCGGATCAAAGGAACACTCTCAAGGACTTACGAAAGAAGGACCAAAATGCGCTGTATCTTCTATACCAGGGTTTGGAAGATTCAACGTTCGAGAAGGTTGCAGAAGCAACAACGAGCAAGCAAGTATGGGATACACTCAGTACAATCTACAAAGGAGTAGATCGAGTCAAGAAAGTGAGGTTACAGTCACTTCGAGCAGATTTTGAAACTGCTCACATGAATGAAGGGGAGAGCATCTCCGACTATCACTCAAGGCTCATTGTGATAATAAATTAGATGAGGAGAAATGGCGAGAGACTCGATGAAGTACGAGTTGTGGAGAAGATACTCCGGTCACTCACATCTAAGTTTGAGCATGTGGTGACTGCCATTGAGGAATCCAAGGATTTGGAGGTGATGAGCGCAGAGGAGCTACTAGGATCCCTCCTAGTTCACGAGCAACGCATTCAGAAGAATGCAAACCCCACAACGCTAGAGCAAGCTTTGGAGTCAAAGTTGAATATTGACAAACCAAATGGAGGTTGTGGGCAGTGGAACTCACGTCGTGGGAGTTCATCTAACCGTAGCCGAGGACGAGCTCGAGGAAGAGGTCGAGGCTATGCACAAAATCGAGGTCAGTCTCAAGAGTGGAGATCTACTCGAGGAAAGACGCATATCCAATGTCACAATTGCAAGCAATATGGACATTATGCCAATGAATGTTCACATAAAAATGGTGAGCATGTCAACATGGCAGAATCAAGTGGAAATACTGATGAAGAACTTACAGTCTTGCTAGCACACCATGATTCCAGTAGCCAACAAGATGTTTGGTATTTGGACTCTGGTGCAAGCAATCACATGTGTGGAAAGAAGGAGTTTTTTGGCGAACTAAAAGATGGGGCCTATGGATCTGTAAGTCTTGGTGACTCCTCAAAGTTGCCAGTTGAAGGCAAAGGGAAGATCAAGATCATCCAGAAGGATGGTAAAGAAAAATACATCTCCGATACCTACTACATACCAGGTATGAAGAGCAACATTCTAAGCATTGGTCAACTGCTCCAGAAAGGGTACATTATACATATGGAGAATATGTTTCTCACTCTCAGAAATGCAAGGAGAAAACTTATTGCACGTGTTCAAATGTCAAAGAACCGAATGTTCCCGTTGAAGTTGAACACAAAGATTGGGAGTTGCAACATCGGTGTGATGGAAGATGAGTCATGGAAATGGCATCTTCGATTTGGCCATCTTCATTTCAATGGCCTAAAGTTGTTGTCAAGTGGAGGAATGGTTCGTGGTTTACCCCAGATTGAAGCCACACGCCAAGTATGTGAAGGTTGTGTGCTTGGCAAGCAAGCACGACTATCGTTCCCTGTTGGTGATACATGGAGAGCAAAGGCATCACTGCAGTTGGTGCACACAGATATATGTGGTCCATTGGATCCCATGTCTTATGGAGGTAATAGGTATTTTATTACCTTCATTAATGATTTCAGTAGAAAGACTTGGGTCTATTTTCTTAAGGAGAAGTCAGCTGCCCTAAAATTTTTCAAGGAGTTCAAGGCACTCACAGAGGCTGAAAGTAACCACAAGCTTGTGGCTGTGAGATCAGATAGAGGTGGAGAGTACACCTCCAATGTTTTCCAAGCATACTGCAAGGAGCAAGGAATTAGGCATCAACTTACTGCTGCCTATACCCCACAACAAAATGGGATAACCGAAAGAAAGAATCGAACCATCCTTGACATGACAAGGTCCATGCTTAAGGATAAGAGTTTGCCAAAAGAGTTATGGGCAGAAGCTGTAGCTTGTTCGATTTATTTGTTGAATCGATGTCCAACAAAGAGTGTCAAGAGGATGACACCACAAGAGGCTTGGAGTGGATACAAGCCGAATGTTACACACCTAAGAATTTTTGGGTGTGTTGCATATGCTCAAGTTCCAGAAGCCAAGAGGAGGAAACTTGATGATAGAGGTGAGAAGTGTGTGTTTGTGGGCTATAGTGAAGAGTCCAAGGCATACAAGCTCTACAACCCACTAACTAGCAAACTAGTGGTTAGTAGAGATGTCATCTTCAGTGAGGAAGAGACATGGAAGTGGAACAACAAAGAAGTCAGTAAAGAGAATATCGTCTCCATTGATTTTGAAGAACCAGAAGTTGTACCACCTATTGAGCAACAGCCTGCTCAAACAATCACAACAACTCCAGTGCACAGAATTGCAAGGAGTGGTCCTACATCTAGTGAGGAAAGCAGCTCCTCAACTCCAGTGAGGTTAAGGAGTCTCACAGAGATTTATGGACAAGAAGAAGAAGAAACCAATTTTTTCTGCTTCTATGCAGACCATGAGCCTCTCTCATTCAATGAAGCTGTGGAAGAAACTTGTTGGAAGAAAACCATGGAAGAAGAGATCCATGCCATCGAGAAGAATGACACTTGGGAGTTGACAAAGCTTCCACCAAATCAGAAGGCTATTGGTGTTAAGTGGGTGTACAAGATCAAACGCACTGCAGATGGGAGTGTAGATCGGTACAAATCAAGGCTTGTAGCAAAGGGCTGCAAACAGAAGTATGGAGTGGACTATGATGAAGTCTATGCTCCAGTTGCAAGACTTGACACGGTAAGATTACTAATCTCTCTTGCTGCTCAGCATAAATGGAAAATTTATCAATTAGATGTCAAGTCAGCCTTCCTTAATGGAGTTCTTGAGGAAGAAGTGTACGTGGAACAACCGGAAGGCTTCCAAGTACAAGGAGAAGAAGAAAAGGTGTATCGTTTGAAGAAGGCTTTGTATGGCCTCAAGCAAGCACCACGAGCTTGGAACTCAAGGATTGATAACTACCTTCACCAAAATGGATTTCAGAAATGTCCATACGAGCATTCAGTTTACATGAAGAATGGTGCAAAATGGGAGTTCTTAATTATTTGTCTCTATGTAGATGACTTGTTGTTTACAGGAAACAATGAAGCAATGTTCTGTGAGTTCAAGCAATCCATGTTCAGTGAATTCGAGATGACTGACAATGGATTAATGTCATACTTTCTTGGCATAGAAGTGAAGCAAGGAAGTGACGGTATCTACATCTCTCAACAAAAGTACATGAGAGATATATTGGAGAAATTCAATATGGACAAGTGCAATATTGTCAACACTCCAGTTGCAACTGGATTGAAGCTGTCCAAGGAAGGAGAAGGTGAGTTTGTAAACTCAACCGTGTACAAAAGCTTGGTTGGAAGCCTAAGGTACCTTACAATCACAAGACCTGATATAGTTTATGGTGTTGGACTCGTGAGTCGATACATGGAAACACCAAGGGAGTCTCATTGGCTGGCCGCCAAGAGAATCTTGAGGTACATAAGAGGTACTCTAAACTATGGTCTATTTTATAATTTTGGTGAAGATGCAAAATTATTTGGTTATTCAGATAGTGATTGGGGAGGTGACCAAGATGAAAGGAAAAGCACAACTGGCTATGTGTTTTTTCTAGGATCAACAGCTTTCTCATGGACTTCAAAGAAGCAATCAATTGTTGCTTTGTCATCATGTGAAGCCGAGTATGTTGCTGTAGCCTCAACCGTGTGTGAGGCAATTTGGTTAAGAAATCTGTTGAAGTCAGTGTGTCATCCACAAGTGGAATCGACTGTGATTCATGTGGATAACGTGTCTGCAATCAAACTTGCAAAAAATCCTGTTCAACATGGAAGGAGCAAGCACATTAATACCAGGTTCCATTTTCTAAGGGACCATGTGAAGCAAAAGACAATTGAGCTTGTCTATTGTCACACAAAGGAACAAGTGGCTGACATCTTCACTAAGCCACTACCAGTTGAATCATTCCGGTTATTGCGTGAAATGCTAGGCATGAAGGCGTTTTGATTTGAGGGGGCGTGTTGGAAATTCAAATAAAAACAGGCTGTAAAAGGTTGCTTCTAGCTGTTAGTTTCTTTACAGGTTGTATCCACACATGCTGCAACTACAAAGACTAAAGTTTCCTCCATGTGCTAGCTGAAATGGTGATGAAAGACAGCAAGTGTGCTGCCATGTGATGTGCTAGCAAGAAGACAGCAGTGTGCTGCTGTGTATTAGCCGAAAGAGTGTTGATTGCAAGCTGGAAATATAGCTGCATATGTGTGCTAGACTGTCCAAAGTTCTTGCATGTATTTTAAAGGGTGTAAAGATGTTAAACACCCCATTCATTGCATGTGTTGTTGCATTGTTTATCAATTTCTGTTTTGTATAAATAGGCCATCTTGCTAAGCTTTATTGCATCCCATCCAAATCCCGTTTCCATTCTCATTTTCAGCTTGTAAGCTTTAAGAGTTGTAAACTCTTCTAATATTTCAAAGTGTTTGTTATCACCAAGCTTGCTACTTCTTTCATATATCAAAGTCCAAGTGTTTTACCAAAGCTTGTTGCTTCCCTCCTTTCTCTATTTCTTTGTCCAATTTTATTGAGAGTGAAAGTGAGAGGTGTGATAGAGTTTGTAAACTTATCACCCACATATTTTGGTATTGAGTTAGTAAACTCTTGTGAATACCAACAGATTTTGCAGTCTTGTTTTACAGAGAAAAGCACCCGTCCGATAACAAAATCGTCGATACAAGGGCATCAAAGCTCAAGTATCCAAGTGGGAAACTCATCCAACAAGATCACATCAACCACTTGGACCTGAATTAAGAACTTACTTTGAAAGAAATAGACAATTTCTATAAAAAAAAAAAAAAACAGCAGAGGCATTGAAGAAAGAGAGCACCCAACTAATCTTACAAAAAGACTTCTAAAAACTCTACAACCTACTTTTTACTTATTCTCTTTGTAGTTCAAACATTCCTTTGTATTTATAGTACTGCTACTTCCCTTTGTAGATTGATTTTTTTGTATTAAATTCCCTTCTCATAATAGTCTCTATACTTGCAACAACTGGCCTGACATGCATTTAAACTTGCCCAAATAGGTTTAAACTTTGCCCAATATCTTGGATTTATCATTTACTTTCAAGTTTTTATCCTTTCATGTTATTTAATGTCCTTTTGGTTAACATTTCATAAGTATTCGCCAGCACTTTTCTTTTAGTTTTCACTTATTCTTTACTCGGCTTCCTGTCTTTACTTTCTTACAAGGATTGCAAACTGGTTTGAATCATCTCGGATCAGTTTGTGGTCAGTGTGTTGGCATTCTATAAACAAAAAAAAAAAAAAAAAAAATCACAGGCATAAAAAAGAACTTAAATATGGACTTAACCCCTCCATAAGAACAATCTTTTGATAAGAAGGTCAGTTTACTTGTGGCGAAAGCAAATGACCTATTAGACAAACAATCTATTGTTCTTGGCCAACAGTGGCACGTTTCAAAACAACCAATTTTGTAAGAGAGCTTAAGAGCTTATCCAAAGCTTTGCTAAGGCACCTTCAAATTAACAAGAGTTCATCACTCACGCAGGAAAAGTTGTGTGCAAATCCCACAACCAACACTTACTATGTGCGACATGAAAACAACTAAAGCTACCCCAAAAAAAAAAAAAAGAAATTTTTTTTATTTTTTATTTATAGTCAATATGTGTATATTTGCAATGAATTTCAACATTAGAGGCATAACTAATGGCTATCTATGTGAAAGAGAACAAAAAAATCAGCAAGAGGCGACCATAGAACAAACTTAAGTTCAATATCGACAACAACATTCAGTATGGTATTTGCACAAAAACACTCCAATGATTCTGCACAAAGATCCTAATAAGAAAATGTCCTTGTTACATAAATTGTCACTAGCTTCATTAACCTTGTCTATCTTAATAATCATTTATTTGTCACAAGTCACAACCACCTGAAGAATGTGCAAGAGAATAGATGCTTGGAAAGAAGTTCCAATATTTCATATCTAGAGAAACTATTGTGAGCATGTAGAACTTGAATGAATGATGGAAACACATCCCCATAAAACACAGATTACGTTTATATAATCTAATTTTTTTAACCAATTTTTTTTTCAATTAATAATATAGCTAACTCATTCAATTATTCTTATGTCATAGTTGATCAAAGATAAGATTTGATCAACTTTAATTTTGAAAAACTTTTTTCTACATAGGCAAATGTAACTGGTATAGTTAACAAAATTTTATAAGCAAAGACTCAAAAACTCAAAATCTGTATACTTCTTATTTGAACAGGCACAAAGAATGTAATATTAAATTATATATATATATATATATATATTTAAAAAATTGGGGACCTCTCCTGAGTAGGGGCCCTAGACGGCCCCCCTACTCTGACTACCCTCAGGACCGACTCTGAATTAGGTACTAGAGATGATATACCTAGCTCCAATACTTTAAATTATTGTCTATTTCCACTAGAAGAATGTGTTAATTTACTCCTCAAGTATTATCATACAGTTTAATGCATAAACCCTCTTCAATTCAAATAATTTTATATGTATGATCTTTATATAGGATTTGTTGATGTACGAAACCGAGTGGACTTCGGGTCAATGTAAGATAGGGGGTTAGGATCTTCGCGAGAGCCTTCCAGTCAAGAGTAGCTAGAAGAAGTAACGTGCAAGGAAGGTAGAATAAGTATCAAAGGTTACCGGTGTGGTACCAGACTAAGAGCCTCTGTTGCTTAAGCTAGCAAAGTATGTTTAAGGCACCTCATGGGTGAGTTTAGAGATAATAAGTGTTTAAGTAGTAATAATGATTAAACATCTGAAAGGAGTAGAGGTTAACCTTTTATAGAGGCAAGGTTGGAGGAGAATTCTCAAAATTGGCCAATGTGGGATAGAATGCAGTTAATGTGGTGCCGCCACTTGTCATATCGTGATTGGCCTTCAAGTTGGAGTGAAATATCGCATTGGTTTGGGGATAGCTAATGGGTAATTGCCATGTGTCGTGGCTCTCACTTGTTGTGACGTTGTTTCATGTGATTCGACATGGGTGCCAAAGCACGGACTCTTTGGTGGGTTCAAGGTGCTATGTAGTTGACCGGTACTTAGTAGTTTCGGGGTCAATATGATATGGTAATAATAATATTAAAAATGGATTGTTTCAATTATAAAATTTATATGTTGAAGATACATTATTCTTAAAGAGTGGAATATGTGCATTCCCTTATAAGAAAATGCAAGTTTCATTCTTACTGATATTAGTTTGAAGCAAGGGTGGGTTCATAGGGACCCTCAAAAGGTCGGAGAAACAGTTGGTGAAGTTCTTAGGGACCTTTCCAATGTCTGACACGAGACTCTTTTATTCCCACTAAGTGTTCGCTGAAATAAATATTTGGCATATCCCGATAGCACTCGTCATAATGTGTTGGCATTTTTCGGTAGGGGGTCTCAACAAAACTCACTAGGATCACTTGACAACACTCCTCATATGTAAGTATGCAAGCAACATAGCTTGGCAGAAGACGATATGCACATCAAGTGCTCGATGAAATGCCCTTGCGATTAAATTTTGATATCGTCATTGGTTTGAAGTACTTATTGTTTTCTATTAGTGTGTAATAAGAGCAAACTTGATATAAGTCCAATTTTGGGAGTTATTATTGGATTTAGTCCACTTTGTTGGATTAGGTCCACTCGTTGATTATCCATATCAACTTATTTTTATTATCTTTTTATTAGATTGTGACAAATGTTATTCCATATTTATATGATTAATATTTACGTAATTTTAGGATTAAATATAAGAATTAAATTGTTTCTCCTTCTTCCTACTCCTAATTCGTTTCTCAATTGTTTTTCTACCTCAATCGTAAGTTAACCGTGTCTACTAATGTGTTATAGGTACTATATATATCAACATATATACTAGTATGGATTTATAAATATATGAAAGATGAAATTTTTCTAAACTATTTTGTGGATGATGGATAGATTAATAGTTTTATTTATTTTCGTATTATCACAAATTAAGTGTATTTTATCAATTTATATAGTGTAGGTATTATATACGATGACATACATATTTTCTTTTAACCATCCATGAAAATTTGTTATCCATGAAAATGATTAAATTGATTAAATTGTCATATTTAAATATTTGAATTAAAAATTAGAGTATAAATGCAGAAATCAAGAAATTTAATTAAAGTTGAAAAATAAAAACCTGGAACAAATTCAATAAACAGTTCAATTTTTTTGTACTTTATCAAAGGATTCCTTTTTAATAATAATGGCATTCTTTATTTTATAATTCAGGTGCACATATCTCTAGCAATTATACAAAGTGGAAATGCAAGATTGCAACATATGAGAAATCTGTAAACAACTGTTTTGGGTCGGCAAATAAAACTGAAAATGCACAAAAATACAAACAAGTGTTCAAATATGGAAGAACAGAGAAAGAAGAAAAGGCAAAGTTTGATGGTGCGTGGAGTGTGGGACTCGGGACGGTGCATCCACGTAGCAATCAGTAGATTAGACTCCGGCAGCAGACAAGGATAGAGATATGTGTTATGAACTGTGAAGGATGTCTCTTTCTTCTTCTCTATATCCTTTTTTGTGTTCATATTCTATGATGTTTTTTACTTCCTCTTTTGCTTCTTTGAAACTGGAAAGAGAAAAACGTAACATTAGCAACAAAAAAATCAAATTAGTTATTCAAAATATGAGATTAATGTTAATCCAAGGATGCTACATTATAATCGAGAATAATGCAGTGGAATTCATATCTCGTGAATAACAAATTTGTAAACTGATTTATTTTCTATTCTTTGTAAATATATAGTTGTTTCCAAAAAAATTATAATCAAGGATAATTTGGTGGAATAAAATGTTTATTCATCGGGAAAAACTCAATATTTATGCAAGAATTATGTAACCAAGAAAAGTGAACTAACAAAATCAACGAATATATCAACGGAGAAATTAGTAGTTAGCCAAAAGAATAATTAAGCAAAGATATTGAAGATGATGAACGGTGACAAGCGAAAGATGGTCGGAGCATATGATCAATGAAATTGGCAATGGTATACTCTAACAATTAAAACTAGAAAAAAGAATTAGTTATTCAAAAAAGAAAAAACAAAAACCTTTTGTATTAACAAAAGTAAATTCCTATGACAAAAGATTGATATTTTGGGAAGAGACAAACAAGGGTTGAGGAACAAATTATAGAATAATTATGGTAATGACAATATTAGTGTCAGGAGAGGAGGTTTCAGATGAGTGCTACTGCTCGAGCCCACACGGCAAAAATGTCTCCTTTTCATACGTACGCTCATCAACTTATCTCCCTCTATAAGAGAACATCCACTTGTTCATCTCCCTCAAAACTATCACACAAAAACATCAAATTTGGAGGCATCTTTCTAGACACGGGTTGTCCATAAACATGGCTAAATGTTACACTAATGTTTTGCCTAAGGCTTTCTTCGTCATTGTCTTTTCTCTCTTCACTTCTGGTTTCCTCGTCACTCTCTCGGAGGCTCAGATGGTTCCCGCCATATACGTGTTCGGAGACTCGTTAGTCGACGTTGGTAACAACGATTACCTAAAAATCTCTGTTTTCAAGGCAGATTTTCCTCATAATGGGGTTGATTATCCTGGCAAAGTAGCAACTGGGAGGTGGGGTAATGGAAAAAATTCTGCAGATTTTCTTGGTAGGTTTAATATTTCAGTTAAGAAATCATGACAAACTGACATTATACATGTTGAGAGAACGAGAAGCATTTACGCTACGTAGTATATAATCTTGTCATCTTTTGGTTGGCAGCTGAGAAAGTAGGGTTACCAACATCGCCACCGTATTTGTCACTTGTATCCAAGTCCAACAAGCGAAAAGCATCCTTCGTCAACGGAGTTAGCTTTGCCTCCGGAGGAGCTGGAATCTTCAACGGCTCAGATGAACAATATGTAAGCGAAATGTTTTCAGCACCCTTTCAAAAGAAAAATAAGAGTGTTTTTTAAGAACCCAAATCTTTTATTTTATATTAGGTGGGTGGGATCCATGTAACCCTACTAATGAAAGTTAGTGAAAACCTTTCACAAGAAAACTTGGGTGTTATTCTATACCACCTTCTTATGTAGTTCAAAGTGAAGTCCGCAAAATGTTGGCCACCCATCCTAATTTCAAAATCAGGAGAAATTTTTGTGTAGTGAAAATACTGTCACGTAATATAACTCTTTCATATTTTATAATAATTTGAATGAAATTGTAATACCATGTGGTAGTGTGTGCTATATAATCTTACTTCTAAACAAGAAATTATGTTAAGAAGACCTAAATAGGAGAAATCTAAAATGTCACTAGAAATATATCTCAGTATCACGTGCCTAGACGTGTGAAGGACAAATAGAATAGCTTTGTCTGACGATTTATGTCTGACCTGTATTGCTCTTTGTTGTCACAGCGTCAGGCGATACCTTTGTCATACCAAGTAAACTACTACTCAGAAGTGCATCAAAACATTGGGCTACAACTAGGCTCCAAGGGCGCCAAGGACCATCTTTCAAAATCTCTGTTTCTCATTGTGATTGGAAGCAATGACATCTTCGGCTACTTTAGAAATTCCCAACTCCAAAATGAATACACGCTGCAGCAGTATGCCGATTTGATGGTATCGAATCTAAAGGAACAATTACAGGTATCAAGCACACATTACCTTAGCTCCATGCTTGCACAGTGAAACTTTAGTTGCACTTCAATGCTTAACGTGCTTCTTTCTTTGTTGTTTGGCAGAGAATGCATGCTCTAGGCGCGCAGAAATTTGTAGTTATAGGGACTGGGCCAGTTGGCTGCTGTCCAGCGCAAAGGAATTCAAGTACAGGAGAGTGCAATGATGTTGAAAACTCGATGTCTGTCATGTACAATGAAGCCCTTAAGTCCATGTTGCAGCAATTGAAACCGGCGTTGGGCATAAGCTACACCCTCTTCGACACTTATACTGTATTGACTAACATCGTTCAAAACGCAGCTTCTTATGGTACTAATATGTTCTTTTCCTTCTTTACAAGCGGAAACAATCTATGGCCAATCCGTCAAGCATGTGTTGTCAAACCGTCAATTTGAACATATGCAGATCATGATAAGCTAATATTTTCCCGCGTTTGTAAGAACTAAAGGAAGAATTTGAAGTTAACTGACAAACCAAAAATTTCGTATTCGATTTCAGGATTTACAGAGGTTAGAGCTGCATGCTGTGGGATGGGGAAGCTTAACGCCGAGTTTCCTTGCACGCCAGTTTCATCCTTGTGCTCCAACAGGAGGAACCATGTATTCTGGGATTTTTACCATCCTACACAGGCAACTCATGGCATCATAACGGATAAACTTTTCGATGGCCCTTCAAAATACTCATCCCCAATGACTGTGAAGGAGTTAATTGCTCGATAAAAACTCAGGCCACAACCGAAAGACACCATCTTCTCGATATAATAGTCACCGTGTAACTAGCATGTCTAATACTGTATAAATTGGCCTTCTTAGGAGGTTATACTTGGGATAATTAAGTTCATGTGCATTAAAGAGTGAATCAATGAAATTCTATCTGTACCATCACAAAAGAAGCAAAGCATCATGACAGATTTTGAAAAGCAAAGGAAACGATTATATTCCAGCATCATCCGCTTCACATGATAAAAGAAGTATATGGCCAATGATTCAACCTTACTCTTGAATGGAGATGGAAAATACGTTCTCATCCATCCAACAGCAGAGAATGCTTCAGTCTGCGTAATTGCCAGACAGATACATCCGTTAATCTTTCTGCATTCATTCTCGGGAAAATTTTCTGCAAAGCGACGCACAAAATGGATAAAGAAACAACTTTCGGGTTTAAATACTGTATTTCTGATGAAAACATAATACGGACCGACATCACTGAGAACTATCTAAACCATTAAAGCCATTAACTACGTTCCACTAGTCAGAACGTCTAATCAGAACAAACTCACATTAATTTCAGATCGTACCTGCAGAAGAACTCGTGATGATTGAGTTCGAACTTTTGATCTTCTGTTCTCTATGTTCCTCACATTTCTTGCTCATAAGGTCATCTTAACCCGGTCCTCAAAGAAACTAATATTTTAATAAACAGTACATGACTATATTTTTTACCATCTTCAACCGAAGGCCAAAGGGAAGGCTCGTTTTAGCTCTGTCACAAAAAACCGTCTCCAACCGAGGGCTAAGGGGCTATAATATGGAATGTAAAGAATTGAAATAAAATGAAATAAGATAGTATGAAATGATGAAAAATATGTGAGTAATGGTGTAGAAAAAAAAATTAGAAATTAAAAAAAAAAAAGTTCAAAAAAAGAAAGAAAAGTGGGTTAGGCATAAAAAAACAAAGAATGGGCTGGTACAAAAAAAAAAAAAGAAAAACCCTAAGCCCTAAACCCTAAAGTGAGTTGGGCAAGTGGAAAAGAACCAACCAAAAAAAAAAAAAAAGGGCTAGGCAAATGGAAAAGAACAAAATATATATATGAAATTGGGCTAGCCAGCAGGCTGGTTGGCTGGTTTATTTGGGCCATCCAGTTAGCTCTTTGACCCTTTTTGGCCCAGTGGGACTCACGAGGCCTTTGGCTTGGCTTTCGGTTGGAGACGATTTTCGGCCTTTTGGTCCTCTGGACAATTCGGTTGGAAATGACCTAATATAACGAGCTTATATGAACACGTTTTTAAAAAAAAATAATTTGAGGTTTCACCATAAAATCAATTAGCAATATGGGAGTAGCCTAACTTACTTAATTATAAGCCAATGCAAAATCTCTCATCCCATCAATGTGAGATTCATTCTTAACACGTACCCTCACATATGGTGAATTTTCAAGTCTAACACATGTACAACACAACAGGGTGATATGGAGCCCGTGTGATCGTTTTGCTTCACATGTGAGACAACTTGCTCTAATACTATAAAGAAAGTTGAGATTACACCATAAAACTAACTTGCTCTAATACAATTTTCACGAGAAGAGAGGCCAAAAGACATTCATTAATTGTGTTGGTAACCTCTCCTCCTATCATGAGTTGGTTACAACAATTTCCTAAGAGCATCTGCAAAAGAGATATCAAAAGATAAATGTCAAATGTTAATTTGATGGCTGACATGACAATGCCAGATTTTCTCTTTTTCCAACCGATATATTTTTTTTGTTATAAATGATATTTTAAAAAGAAATCAATTAAAATAAATTTTCAAGATCTATAATTAGTGCATTAATGGGATCCACACAATAAAATAATTAAAAATTATTTGACATCACATTTTCTCATATGTCAAATTTGACATATAAAAACTCATATGTCAATCCACATATGATTGACATATCGGTTGAAGTTTGCTACTACCTTCAAATTGGATTACATAACATTCCACTTAGGATTTGACATCTTCTTTGGAAAGTCTAAGAGCATCTCCAAAGGAGATGTAAAAAGATAAATGTCAAATGTTAATTTTATGGCTGACGTGACAATGTCAGATTTTCTCTTTTTCCAACCGATATATTTTTTTGTTATAAATGATATTTGTAGGACACATTCTAAAAAGAAATCAATTAAAATAAATTTTCAAGATCTATAATTGGTGCATTAATGAGACCCACACAATAAAAGAATTAAAAATTATTTGACATCATATTTTCTTATATGTCAAATTTGACGTATAAAAACTCATATGTCAATCCACATAAGATTGAAATATCGGTTGGAACTTACTCCTACCTTCAAATTTGATTACATGACATTCAACTTAAGATTTGACATCTCATTTGAAGATGGTATAGGAGGTTTTAATCACCTCTTAGTCCAAAATGAATTCACCTGTTTCCTAGGAGGTTTTAATCACCTCTTAAACCTAAATGAATTGAAAACTTGTCTTTATAGGATAAGGCTAAGGAGACCAACTTTTTAAACTAAATTTGCAAACCAAATGATATGTCACCAATAAAAAATAATCACGTTAATCAACACTTAAGTAATAATTCAATCATTAACATCTACTAATTTGGTTTACAAAATTCAGTTTAGAAATTTAGTTTCCCTAGCATTATCCATCTCTATAACATTTAATTATAATTAAATGTATTTAGTCCAAAACTAATATTTGTCCAACTTATATATCAAATATAGTTTACACTCACTCACATTTAAGAGTAAAACTCTTACATTCTCCCACATGAGTGTAATCAAGCTATTCATATATGTTATATAAATAAAGGCGACCCCTTATTGATATTAGAATAGTATGACTTCCCCAACTAATTATAATGATTCACTACGCACTTGATGCAAGCTACATGCATTTGTTTTCTAAAATCACAAACCAATCTCATCAATTATAAAGTTATAAACTAAAGAACCTAAAAAGGAAGTTTGTTAGTACATTACTGCTCCCACATATCTTTGATCCCATGAAGTTAAATAACATACTTCATATTATTACCTTGCAAAGATTAATATAATTGGGGAAATGACTCATAAAAAACTGCACTTTTTCATAGCCTCAACTCCAAATTTAGTCACTGAACATTGGTTTAATTAGAGCTCATCACCTTTAGCCATAGGAAAATCACCACCACTACTGTGGTCTATGGGACCAAGATTTTATAGGGCCAAAGTAAGGCGAATCAGGATATGCGTACCTTAGAAGTCTAGTCATGAACTCAACAGTCTCCGCTACTATTAGGAGCATTTTTCTCACAGGACTTTTGTTAACTGAATAAGTTTTAACAACGCATCTATTTTGAGATGGTCATATCCTTGTGTGCGTTTCACTAGCGTCCTGAATGCGTTTAGTTTTGAATTAAATGAAACTTCTCACTTTTCTCCTTAGATTGGGTTTTTATACCATTTTGGGGTTTACCATAGTGAGGTTTTGTCTGTTTTACTACTTATGCATTCTTTTGTATGTTTTGACACTTGCATTCGATCAATGTGCCAATGATCTCATTAATTGTACTTACTTCATTGTTGAAGACCTAATGCGCCATTTACTTAAGTGCTTGCACATTGAATGTGGAGTTTTGCAATCCCAATTTCATTACGAATGTGATTGTGTGAATCCTTATTCATATTCTACAATATCTTTTAAATAGTTTTCTAATTGTAATGTATTACTTGAAAGACAATTGTTCCCCCTTCGTTGTTACTATAAATAATAGCACAATGAGATGAAAAATTACATCACATAATCAACCAAAGTCTCTCTTTTCTCTGTAATTGCCCCCTATCTCCATCTCTTTATAATTCCTCAGTTAAATAGGTCTACAACAAACACAAGTTTATATTTTAAAAATTGAGGATGCAGGAGAACAAAAAAGAAAATTTCTCCAATGACATTTTGGTAGTCAAACATACTTTTGATTCCCGACAGTTAGCAAACGGTTTGATGAGATTGTTAGATTTCGATTCCTGCTTATCCCAAATTCTTAAGTACTCCGATTGATCGTTTTCCGATTTCTTCCTATTTCGATTCGTAGTTAGTAAACAGGCCCAAGAGTTTTAAACCCACAAGTTTTGTATTGGGCATTGACAGCCGAAACCCAAAATTTTGATGGGTAGACTCGTCATTTCCTACATGCTAGGGTTTCATCCTGCGTGCCTATAAATAACATTCCAATAAACGTTAGCCCATAAAACAATTCGCCTCAGTTTATCCGTCTTCGTCTTTCTTCAGGCTCTACTGTTTTTCTCTCAATTAATTTTTTTAGTCTTTTTTCGTTCGTTTTAGATCTATGTCTGTTTGTTATTATCGAAAAGTTTTATTTGAATTTTTGTGCGAGAAGTGCTTCCCGTAGAAGTAGAAGCCAATTTGCAGAGCAAGGGCGTCTAATATAAGAATGGCGCAAATTGCATTGAAGGTTGGCGATAATAACAAGCGATTCTCCGTGCCTGTCAAATTTTTGGTTTTGATTTTGGCCTCGAACAAGTCGCAACATTCATTCGTACAAACCCACTTTATTTTATTTATTTTATTTTTTATTTTTTTTACTTTAAGTATGTAAATCATCTGTTTCGTGTTTTGTTGGAATCTCGGGTTTTTTTTTTATTCCATTCTTAGTTTATTATATTTTTCGTCATCCAAATTTTGAAATCGCTGAATGACCCGTATTTCTCTAAAATAGAAGAAACAAATTTTATTTTATATTTTATATATTAATTTGTCTCTGGATATATTTGTAAATTGCCAAAATCAAATCTTCGACTCCTTAAATCTGATGCGGGTATTTATCAAATGATAAAGCAAAACCTAATAATTTGTTTTCACTTTGATGAATTTGTCTGTGTAATTCGATGTCTGTCTAGTTGTCAAATCTTTGGCATCATTTCTGTTTGCACTCTTCAAAATTTATATTAATTTGGTTTTTTTTAATATGTTGATATTTGTTATAAATACGGAAAAATAGAGAGAATTGGAGATTGTGGTGGAACAAGATGAATTTATTATTATTTCCTTGACTTGCGACAGATAGGAGAAATGAATACATAACAAGTCCTCAAACTAAAGAAACAAAAAGAAACGCAGCTAAGACTTGAAATGGCCGGCAGCCCAAACCCCAAGTACGGATTTGACACCTGAAAAAATAAGAGTCAAATAACACAAAAATACAAAATCACTTGAAGTTTCGACCGTAATTCTGCAATTATGCGAAGATGTCCAACACAATATGCTTCTTGGATATCAGTAAATCAAAAGACACAAGACTTTGGTTGCTTGGAAAACACCAAGTAGAAGAAAGGAAGGAGGATGGGGAGACGGGTTGACAACTTGCTGTAACAAGATCAAATCTTATGCGTTTAAAATGAGTGTCGCCTCTCTATATGTCTTATTAATAATTAAGGTCACAGAGATGCCACATCTATTTTGAGTGTTGAAGATTAGACCTTTGTTGGAACATGGTCAGAATTTAGTTTTAAATTCTTATCATTTTGTACTACACTTTAGTGTATTTCTCTTCACTTGTATGTGAAATGTTTTACGTTTGATTCTTATTAAAACAAATTTAAATCAGATTATGACTAGCCCTTCCTCTAGTATCGTTTATTAAAATATATATATATATATATATATATATATATATATATATATATATATTTGCCCTTGCTCGATAACTAGACATTTGCGAAGTCAACCATCTTTACGAGACAACCCAAGCGACGATTTTCCATCCGAGCTATTTTCTCCTTTCTTTCCCTTTCTTGGGTTTAATGGGTTTCACGTCAAATACGGAATGTGACAAGTTTCTTCTTTCTTCTTGCGATTCCTTGCAGTTGTTCAGAAATTTTAATTTAATTTCTGGTTGTAAGAGTGTTTGGAAAATGCCTAAAAAAAATCACATATTAAAATTTTTATTCTTGGCTTATGGGTGTTATAATGTTTAATTTGTTGGATTGATTGAAATTAATTTTTAAGTGAGTGAGAAATGGTGAAGAGAAGAAGGTGAAGATTGAGAGAGGGAGAGGTTTGAAAAATTCAAATTAATCATGGCCGTTCATTTTTTATTGAACGCTCCTGCTTGAACGAGGGATTCGGAGAGGATCTAATCAGCATTTTTACGAAGGTCTCTTCACTTGTTTGACTTGACCCTCGATGTTTGTACATTCAGTGCATCTCAAGCACAAACACGCTCAAGAACATCACAACCAACACAAATGGAATTAACTTGGTTTCGCAATAGTTGAAGAAGAATTTCTCCTCAATTCACTTATTGTCGATTACAGAATTTCAAGTTTACAATCGAAACCGTTAATTTTGTAAATCACTACAAAATCATTGTGCAAAAAATTATGATATATAAGACCATTTGGTCATCAAATTATACAAAATAGATGGACAGATTCAATAAAAACATTATAAATCGTTTTATGTATTTTCTATATTTAATTAACTAAACGACTTTACCTTTAATTAACTTTATATATAAATAACCTTTACAAAGTGATTTAGAATATCAACAGTTTCAAATATAAACACAAAGTTTTGTAAATCAAACATAAAGTAAATTGAAAAGGATCCGCATCAGGTACACAAGCAGTTTTCACCATGCCTTTCTTGGTTGAACCAACCCAACCGGGGGACTTCCGTCCACCGGAAGAGCAAGAACAAGTCTCTTCTTTTTCTTCTTATTATGGTACTCTCAACACAAATTCATCGTACGTAATGATGCAAACAACGCGCACAAGAAAACCCTGACCAGGTTGACCGCGTAAAAAATGTCCGTAAAATATCCGTAATTATTATTCTGCCCTTTATTTTCGCCTCAAATTTCGCATCTCATGAAATTCAAAAAACAACAAATATAAAAGGGTACTGCTATCTACTAATTTATTTTTAATTTTTCACATGTTATTTTATTTTTTAATTATTGAATTAAATAAATTGAACGAAAACCAATGAATAAAAAATATGTAAAAAGTAAAAGTGTGGAAATAACATTATCCATATAAAATCTTAGGAAAAATAATAAATTCCGAAAAACATAAGAAAAAAAATTTAAAAATATAAAAACCATGCGTGTTTGAGAAAGTCCCTCTGTATTCAAATGGCAATTTCTTCCCCACGTCTCCCTCGACAGCTACAAATATGGAATCCTCCTCTGGCCCGGTAGTACTAGTACGCACAGACTGAGACCCTAACCTGCGCAGTGCGCACCCACGGCGCAGGATATGGAGTCGCCCTCCTTTGTATCCAAAGCAAGGACCGCCTTCCATTCTGCGGCGGCTAAAGCGGAGCGAGTTCTCTCAGACTTGAAGCCCGATCGAGGTGTATTTTATTTTTAATCTCATTCGTTGAATCGTATTTTCCTCCGTTTACTATTTTTTACTGCCCCCAGACTTCCATTTGACTTTTCCCCGATGCTATTTTTGTTTTGTTTTTCGGGATTTGATTTCTTAATTTCGGATTATAAATGTTGTTTAGTTTTTTGATAATTTGGTGTTGAATCGGTGAAGATTCTGACAAGCAGTCGCCGAGGAATTCGATCGATTATGAATCGCCGAGGGAGGATGGCGAATCAAAGGTCAGTTTGTTATTTTTTTTTTCTGGAATTTCAAATTGGCTTTGATTTAATTGTTTTGTGTTTTTATTGTTTTGGATTGGAAATGTAGGATCAATCGGTTTAAGTCTTGGAGGATTTTGCTTTTCGGTGTTTTGGTTTAGGGACTAGAACCAGTTTTTTTTTATCATTTTCTGTTTGGTTGCTGAGAAAAAAAGATACTACATTGTGAAATCCGGCTTACTTGAGTAGAGTTTTTGATAATTTACGATTTGATAGGGTTGTTTGATCTCTATTGCTTGGAAATGAAATAATACAGGGCTCGCATGAATCGAGGCATCTTAGGTGGAGACCACCAAACATAGGGACAAAGCAAGATTGGCAGGATAGATTCAGGCACATTGGAATAGGGAAGAAAGGAGGTGAAGATACCGAGAAGGCTGAGAATTCTTCAATGGCGGTTCATTTTTATGATGAAAATTTGTACCTGCTGAACATGAAAAACGATATGGAAGCAAAGGTAGGTTTGCTTCTTATATCTTTTATTTCTGTGTGTAACACGTTATGGTGGTTTGTCTTCTAAGTTTTCTGTTTCATATTTAGATCATCAATACATAATCACATCACATTCACGAATGAAAAGGTAACTTATTCGACCTTTCTCCCAGGGCCTCGCGGACTGGTTTTGTTCTTATATTAGGAAACTCAACTTAATTTTTATCAGGTGTTTGGTCCTGTACATATTAAGAAAATTTAGTGATACACGCTCAGTAACTGATAACGATGGAAAAACACTCACATTGTGCCAAGCTGATAGATAACAAGAACAAAACCTTATTATCATCCAATTTGTGTGATGCCTAACCTGGAAAGTTTGCGATTGATAACCTTACTTACTGGATTATTTGTCCCTTGTTTCTATTAGTTGTTTTCGCTTTGATGATAAATTGGGATTTGATATTTGCAAGGGGGCAGAGATGATCCCATCAATTGAAAGCTTAGTCTCAGACAACATTGTGATTCCTCCGTTGTCTGTTATGAGACAATTGGCTACAGCTGTTGAGTAAGTATTTACATTTTTGCGATTCATTCCTTTAACAAGTCTTCTTTCTCTGAAACTTTTCCTATAAACTTGTGAATCTTTACAACTTTTGGAGTTCACTTGTGTTGGAAATTTGTTCAATTGCAGTCTTTCAACGTTGTGAATATGTTTATATGTTAAACGGATACCAGTAGTCTTGCATTCGTATAATAAGAAGTGAATATCTTTTCTATAATCAGAAAGTCTCTTTCAGTAATGCATGTGCCCTTAGTTATTAAACGGTTCAATATGTCAATGTGAGTTTTCAGTTTGTACATGATATCCTAACTTTCTGCCCTTATATTTTGGAAATTTAATCCAGGGCTGGAAAGAAGTCTAAGTCATTGAAAGATTTTTTGGCATCATCAGGAAGTTCCTCACCTGTCAGGGAGAGAGCGGGTCTGAGTCTCTCTGCAGTGAAGTCATTAGTGCTTCGTGAAAAGGATGAAAAGCCATCTGATTTTTGTAGCAACGAGAAGGTCCTAGCATTGATCCACGCACTGTTTGATGCAGGTAGATTCATACGTTAGGTGACCTCATGACAGTTACTTCCTTTTGGTTCTTCTTATTCCTGTTTTGTTTTTCATTATCGTGTTATGATCTTTCACTTCCGTTGTAATATTTGCAAGATATTCGCAGAGGGGAGTTTTCTAAGACGGAAGATTGATTCTGGTGCAGAAGCGATTACCGCAGCATCTTTGCCAAGAGATATTCATGGTGCTCCTCCTGAAAGCCTTGTTGTTAAGTTAGCTGAAGTCATTGGGAGCTTCAGAACCCTCAAGAAAATGACTCTTTTTTGGTGCAGATTTGTTGTTGAAGTAAGTTCTGGCTTCCTGTATTGCAACCATAACACATTATATATTTTCTGGAAGTACACTTCTCTTTGAATAAGGTCTAGGTAGTATTTTGTGATCTTGAGTATAAACTTATTATCTTAAACTGAAAAAGAAGAAATTGGGTTCAGTTTCAGCCTTCAGGGACGGTATTATCCTTGCTTATCACATTTTAGCGCAATATAATCCTGCTGAGTAGATTTCTAACCAGAAAGTTTTCCATCTTAAATTTTCTGGCTTTTTTATGCTTATGCTTATATATACTTCCTCCGCTGAAATTGAATACTTAATATGCTGTTTTATCATTAATGTTTTGTTGATTTGAATTTCCTTCACATGCAGCTGAGAAGAATTTGGTCTGAGGAACAACATGTGCCTAGCATTCCCTTCGATGAGATTCCCGATCTGAATTCCTGTCTTTTGTATCAGCGGCTGCAAGTTATGAACTGTTGTGTTTCCAGGAAAAGGCGTCATGATATCGCCACTGAAACGTTAGAGTTTGTAATAAGGGAAGCTAGTCCAAATGCAGAAGATTCTGCTCTTTCTAAAGACAATCCTGCATGCCCTATTTTGTATGCTAAGTTAAGCACTGGGGAACTTGTCCTCCGACTAGGTGCTGATAGCCCATCTGGCAACCTGACAATGTTGGAAACTGGTGAACCTGTGTACTCCCCTGTGACCCAGGTATGTTTTAATAACTTGTCTTTCAAGGAAAACTGTTTTAACTTGCCACATTATTTGAGATTATATCATATATGCACATTATTATATGTAGGAAGTACCTTTGCTTACTGAAGATCTTATCAAAGAAAATGAGGAGTTTGTGCTTCGAACAGGAAGGTCTGTATTTGAGTTAATTCTTAGTCACATTTTGTTTTCAAGTAACATTTGGCATTTTGCTTAAAGCGACTTGTTTATTTTCCTAGTTCTCTGTACATGTACATTTTTTTTTTTGAGAACTGTACATATACATATTAATCACAATAAACTTGCATACTATTGTCCTTATTAATCTAGGTATATTTTTTGACAATTTGCCTTATCTTTATGGTCAGCGTTGGTGCTGGATGTTCTCAACTCCTCTCTGACATGCAGGCTTTCAAGGTTTTCACTAATGAAAGCTTATTTTATAGATTCACTGAATGGTGTGTGTTGACTGTTCAAGTTAATTAAGTTCTGACATTTATCATATGCAGGCTGCAAATCCTGGTTGTATTTTGGAAGACTTTGTGAGATGGCACTCCCCTCCTGACTGGACAGAGACTGAGCCAATTGATGAGGCTAAAGACTCGTTCGACGGTAGTGACGAATTGTCCACAAGAGGCTATCTCAGTAGCCGAATGCAAAAAGAAGGTGCCACCTTTTTTCATTGTTCCATTTCTAAATTGTTTATGTCACATAACAGCTTTGTACATCCAAGTTAACAATAAGAGGATGTCGAATGCATAAAACAGACTGCAAATTACTTTGCATATAATAATACTTTGGTTTAGTACGCTAAATATGTATATATGGGAGAAATTGCTTGGAAGGTAACCAGTCTACCATATTATTGCCTACAATAAGGATTCTTAGCTGTTTTATGTGATTATTTTTTAACCTTTATAATGCATACGTGCATCTGAAAGTTGGAAGTACCACCATATATTTAAATCTCATTTGAAATTTCATACGGTTATGCTTTGATGTTAGGCAATTTGTGGCGTGAGTTTTGGGATACATCCAAACCAGTTCCAGCAGTTAAACAAGCACCCCTCTTTGATGAGGATTTAGCAGTGTAAGTTGGAAGAACTAATGCTCATTTTGCCACACCTGTTTCTGGTTTTAGTACCACTGTCTAACATTTATAGCATTGTGTATTAATCTTGTAGGGAAGGTATCCTGGATGGTTTTGAGGACATATCACCTTCCGAGCTTTTTCAGCAGCTGTTTGTTTCTTTGGTAAATTCAATTTTTTATGGTATCATATTTGCTTGTTTTTAACATCGTTTAATACATTGCCGCTGTTTCTATACTGTTCTAATGATGCTCGTTCTGCAACATCCAGCTTGGTTTAGGATTTGTAATTGCTGAGGCTAAACTATCCGCGAGCAGTGATTTTTCAAAGCTGTTTTATGAGTGCAAGGAATATGTTGTTTCCACTTGTCAAAGCAGCACGTGGACTGAGAAGGTTGATGAGCTTTGCCAGGTATGATGGCTTCATATTGCTAAACCAAAGGTTGATTGTTATAATTTTATGTCAACTGGACTAGTGTCTAGAATAAGAAAGCCTTCGTAGGCAATTTAAAGAATACGTTAACAAACTTTTGTGATTATGGCACTCATGGATGCCCGATCAGATATATTTGTCGAGGTGTCATCCACTCGTAGAACGGATACTTTAAAAACCCAAAAACGGATTATTTCAACAGTAAAATTTGTTCATGAAATATTTTCAGATAAAATTTGTCGATAATTTTGTGGCGGCCAAGGTTATCATAAGAGAAGATGAGTTCATCTACAGTTAGATTGTTTAATTATTCTCTATCCTTCTAACCTATGCCTAGGTGGCTATCACCTCTCTATAAATAACTTTTAATTATTATTTTCCTCTTTCGGGGTTTAGGGTTGGGGGATTCGGGCAATAAGGATGTAAATTTATTTGCTTAGCCAAATTTGAGTTTGATATTTTGTTGGTCAATGCTTGGTACAGGTATATGAAACAGTAGAGACTATGTTGGTCAATCCAGAGGAAGCACTAAGAGCAATGAAGCAGCCCGAAGAATCGATGACCCCTTCGGGAGAACCAAAAGGGCGTTTTAGGAGACTTACCCTTAACTTTGGTGGTAAAGACAGACAGTTGAGAAAATCAGGTTCGAAGGACCAGAAAAACTCAAAGAGCCCCGGTAGCCAACCGTTTTCGAGTTTCTTCGACAACAAGTCATCATTATTTTCAAAAAAGCCTCCTAAGCCTGAAAATACATCCCCTGCTGAAAAATCTTCGAATACAGTTGAAAGTGATTGGACGGTTGTTTAGGTATTTTTTTTTCTTTTTCCTTTTCTCTTTTTTTGATTAAAAACAGGCTTGATTTTGCTGGTAATTGTAAATTGTTTTGAGCAAATATAGACCCAAACAGCATAAGACAAGTTAAACAGTGTAGGTTCAGATTCTATATTATGATTTATTGATTTATTTGATACATTTGGATAACTAAACGATTTCTGATTTGAATGATTTTTTGTATAAAATTAAACGGATCCTGATTATAAAAATTTTACAATGAAAATACGTTAAATGCAAGGGAAGACTGATGATGAACTGCAAGCAGTATTCATCATAAAATTATATAATAATAAATTAGCACATTAGGAATCATATTTGTTATTTGTGCCCTCCCAACTTTAACCCAAAACGAACTTCTACAGTGAATAAAAAACAACTACAATAAAAGAAAATCTCGACATTTTCTTGGAACCATTTTCCTTCCGCTGTGGCCTGTGCTGGTCTTCACCTGTTAAATAGGTCGCCATCGTCCTCAACTTCTTCACCCACCTTATCGAACCCGAAAAATTTCGAGACGAGAACCGGCACAACGAAGTTGGAAAACAAGTAAACCAAAAGAAGCACCCCGCTGCAACACAAAACCAAAAAAAACAGAAGATAAAACATGAATTTCACAGTTGGAAAAATGAAATTTTATATTGGAAGGTGAGAAAACAGGTACCCAGTTTGAAGGAGGACAGAAATGTCTCCACCGGATTTGGCAGAGGGATCGACACCAAGAAAAGTAACAGCGTTTTGGATGGCCTTGGTTCTTAACGAGAGCAAGTGCTGCCGCCTATGCGGTGCAGGTGCAGCAGCAAGTTTAGTGGAATGCGTACCCAGCAGCTGCTGTCTTTGGTTTAGCTGGGTGTGCAGAGGCAGCAGTGCTGGGTGAAACAGGATGCACCTCATCGTGAAATCCCAACTGCCTAGCAGAAAAGGTGGTTTTATTATCTTTGCAACTTTGTTATACTTCAGCAGGCCAATTGGCATGGGGAGATTTTGTTTTGGATAATGTTTATTGGCTGGGAAAAATAAAAGGGAATTGAATTGATTGTCTTCACCTGCATTTCGAGGAGAGGAGTTCTGGGCTATATATCCCAGTGGGAAGGCCTGGCTATCATATAATTTAGCCCAAACTTCTGGCCTAATTGTACCCAGCAAATTATTACTTCTACCAAAATAAAAAGTATATATTGTATCGGCACTCTAAAATTTCTACATTTAAACTTTATTTATTTCAAGTTTTTCATTTTCAAAGTTTATTTTTCTTTATTTGGAAAATGAAAATTTGTTTTAGAAAATGTAGCCAAACTACACGCGTTAAGTCTAATATTGATGAAAAATGAATGAGGATCCTCTCTGGATCCTCTTTGTGAGGATCCCGGAGATCCTCCAATTACATTCGTTTATCGTATATCGTGCGGTTAAAAATCATTGTAAATCTTTTTATTTAAAATTAAATATAACAAGAATATAAGGAAGAAATCACAAGAATGCAATCCAAATATAAAGAGGGCAATGATTCATAAACAAAATAAAATCCAAACACATAATTGCCCAAGGAAAAAGCAGAATCCTTCGAACAAAATTGTATTTCTTTGTTACAGAAGACGTTTACAACCCAGAAGGCCAAAGGAATAACAATAACAAATATCCCTTGGCCGCCTACCAACTCTAACTAGATCCTCACTGAAAAGACATAAGACACCAAGGCTAGCAGTACAATCTGTGACTTAATTTATAGATTAATCTGCTAGCAGTACAATCTACGATAATCAACATACCGAGCTATCAAAATCTTTGAAACTTGGTCTCCTTTAGCAAGTTTCTTCTTTGCGCAGGAAGCTTTGTGACGAACCGACAACCAACCAAACAAGCAGAAGAGCATTGCAACCATGTCTTTTACAGATCAAATAACGAAATAAGCAGTAGCTCTCACTGGACTGCTTTTTGCCTAGCACCAGTGTCTTCATGCTCCACCTGATAAAATAAGTAATAGATTCAGATTGGGGGAAAGAGTTGTGCACATCCCAACAGACGTGGATATAGGGGACATAGAAAGTTATTTCTAGTCATTTTCCCATCATAAAAAAACAAAAAACAAAAAGGGTATTATTTGTACTAAAGGCACTGCTCTAACGACCATTTACGGAGATACCTAAGTTTTGACCTACAAAAAGATCGAAATCCAACCCGTGATCAGTCTATCCCCATAATGGGAAATATAGGATTTGTGTGAGTCTTAGGTGACAGCACTACTAGTTTTACTTCGAGTGATGTATCAATAATTTCAACTCAAGATAAGCGACACAACTATACTGAAAGTCTGAAACCAACAACAGAGTTCCAGTAAGTTTGCACCTCTTCAAAATAATGGCCCATAAGTTATTATAAATATAATCGCCATTTTCTGATCTCATACTTAGTGATATGATTAAAGTTACATTAGATCATAACTAACAATGTAGTGAGGCTGGACGAATTTACAATGTAACTAGAATTACCTCAACAAGCACCCTTGGCTTTTTCTTCAATTTGACAGCAGGTTCATCTTTCTCAAACTTTTTAGAAGAAAAGGCAGATTCCTTTCGCCCTCTCTTGCGAGCAACTACTGCCCCTTCATCACTTCCAACTGCACAATAAGATCCTTTATTGAGTCCATTTGCTAGACACGAACACTAACGCAAACTTTTCCCATAGTTTTATTATTTTTTTCACCAGTTAGAACAATGCCTGGTGAACCTTTTTTCTTTTGACTCACGAATGAGTACAATATAGAGTATGAAGACCAGAATTATGAAATTTTAGTATTGACTATGCATGCTTCCATTTCATATTCTGTTAAAATAATAGAATTTGGTTGTACTGTACCATTATCATCATCTGCATGCGAATTGTCCATTGCAAGACCAGCAAAATCTTCTATATCATCTTCCTCTTCAAGTTCATCATAGCCTTCAACATATTCTATCTCAGGTTCCTGCTTATTTTGAAGCACAAAAGCATTTACATTATGATAAATATACTTTCAAATAGACCTAAAATTAAATATTTTGGATTTCAGTACTAATAACTGAGACACTAGACCATGAAAAAAGAGGGCAATGATCAGATTGTACGAGAATACCTCCTCCTCCTCCTCTTCTTCTTCTTCCCTTTCAGTCTCTACCTCTGCCCCATCAAGAACTTTTTGGTATTGTTTAAAGGGATAGTTGTATATATCTCCATAAACATTTTTGTTAAGACGTTCTAAAAGTTCCTTCTCAATGCTCTGCAAAAGAATAGAAAATCATTATGAGAAATAGGGAACATAACTAATAGCTCGGGTGTATTTATAGTCTGTGGCAGCGGCATAAGTTATAACCTGGTCCAATAGTGCAGCTTTTTCAGCCTTTTCCTCTCTTCTAGCCTCTCTCTTTATCTGTTTCCTTGGTGTCGTCATTATTTTCTCCCTGATAAAAACACGATAAATTGTCATGATACAACAGCTCAACATAGCTTCCTTAAGATGGACATTTTGGCAGGTAATGAAACCAGTTCTCTGAAGCCACTTTCCAGGCAACTTTTTTAAAGTACAATAATTATTAGATGAGTGAACATTCATTCCACGGGCAAGAAGCGTTACAAATTCAGAAGATACCAACCTTGTTTTTAAAGCAAGCTTCCTCATGCGTATCCGCATCTGAGTCATTTTAGTTAGCCGTTGCTTTGTTTTGTGCACGAGAAACTTAGGCCAATACATCTGCCAATTGAGAAAGGTCAACGTGATTAACGACTTTGTGAAAGCCAATAACATATACAAGTGAAGTAATAAACAGTTAAAAGAGGGTGCAAAGGTTTTCAAATACCAGATGCTTGTCAATAATTTCAAGTGCTTTCTCGTAATTCCGCGGCAACTTAACTCTTTCCCATAATTTGCTCGGCATATGAGCTCTCTCTATAGTTTTCATATAAAGATAGAAGACTCCTGCAGGAAACAAACATAGCAAATAGAAGTAATTCATACATTGGTGCCGGCGTAGAAGCGAATTGTTGATATCAACATAACCAGAAATTTGGAAAATCGGCTAAAACGATCAGAAATCAAATCCCAATTACTGAAATAATCAAATATTGATCGGCATATCAATCAAGTAAGTAATTCCTGAAAAAAAAAAAAAAAGGCAAAAAGTACCGTCATGGTCGCGAATGGTGGCGTAACGACTATTAGCGAGAGGGCAGGAGCTCCTGTTACAAATCCCGGTAACGTTATAGGGGTTTCTACAGAAAATCCCAGTTTCAATTCTGCCAAAAGAAACCAAATAATTAAGAAATACTCAAAAAAACGCAGGCAAAAATGTTCAAAATTTAAGGGGGAAAAAGGAAGAAAAAGGCATATACTTGGACATGTAGCTGCAGTGCTTGTGGCGGATAACCTGCCATATAACCTCGTCGTGCTGCATCGTCAATCGATTTCGGTCGTTGCAGAGGAGGAGGTCAGGGGTTACGGAAGGAAGGGTAAAAGGGGGAGCTCAGCTGGTTAGGGTTTTAGATCCCAGACGGACCCAGAGAGAAATTGATTGGATTGGATGGGGATGAATGGGGAAATGGGGTTTAGTAGTTGGGCTGTTGGGCTGAAGGGAATTTCGGAAACATTTGGGTTTTGAATTGGGCTCAGCAGAGTGGTGGCGCTTAGGCGAATTTCTTGAAGAGTATTCTCAACCAATTTCGATGATCTGTCAAATATTCATAAAGTTAAATCGTTCATTTGTCTGATATTACGATTGATTTGTTTGAAAATGCTTTTAAAATAACTAAAATGTTTTTAGTAGAATAATTGTGGGTTCCAAAAGTAATTGAAATGCATTTGGAAAAAAGCATTAGTTATATGTTTATTGCAGGAAACATTTTCAGTGCTCGAGAATGATTCTAGGGATGAAAATTCAACCCGTTAAATCCGATAACCATGGATAACTGCATGAATGGCACAGATTCGGGGATAAAAATTTGAATATTTTTCAGACATGGGAAAAAAGTGTTAATTTATTTGGTTGTGTTTTGAATTTAGTTATAGAATGAATATAAGTATGTTCACAAGTATTGAAATAATTTGTTTCGTCTTTCTCCGTAGTGGTTGTGGTAGTTAAATTTTGCTTTCTTTACTTATGACGAAATTGTACCTACAAAACAAATAAACACCATTTTTTTTGTTGTTGTTGGGGGGGGGGGGGGGGGTGGACGCTTAAGTGCGTACCAAATGCCTATAAAAAATGAGTGTTGATGGGGTATTTATAGAGCTAGGGCCGGCAGCATTTGTAGAGTTTTTCCATGACATGTGGCGCCATTCGATTGGCCGATGTGAGTCATCTGTATAACGGATGAGGAAGAAATAATCTCAAAGATATTATTTATTAAATAATATCTTGAGATTATCTTGGAAGTATCCTTGATTGAATATGATCATGATTCCTTAATTGATTAAGTTGATCTTCAATTAGGAGGGTATTAAAGATGAATGCCCTTGAATTTTCTCCTTGCCATGGGCAGTGGAGATTGATGATATTATAGTCAATTGCTCTAGGGATGTTGGACTGCGCGTGGAAATCTCTGTGGGCCTCTAATTTAATAAGGGCATTCTTGTCTTTTTCGTGAAAAAGTTCACGTGTTAGCCATAGGATATTTCAGATTTTTTTTGCTCCATCGTGGCTGTTGTATTTGCTTTTGTCATCTCTTTACTTTTTCCATGAGACCAGTTTGCCTTAATTTGCTATCATATTTGGCTTATAACGAACACCTCCAGAAAGTACTGTTATGTTTATGATTATTTGGATGTGGATATTTAGTGATGAAATTAGTATCTATTAAATTATAATGTGTCAGTTGAACAAATAATTTTTTTTTTGCATTGATGAAGATGGATATAACCGTTAACCAATGGAAAATTCATTACCCCGTGGGTATGGTTATGAATAATCCACAATGGTTAGTTTGCGGTTATGGATATGGTTAATTTTTGTGCTTTTTGGAATGGATATAACATTTTCATCTCAAGCCATACCGTTGTCATCTCTATGGATGAACTTGCATTGGTTTCAAAAATAATTTCATCCAAAACACTTTCAGTCAAATTAAAAGCGCTTCCAAACTCGTAAGGTTCAAGTTGACGCACCGATTGCTCAAGCTGAAGCAGGTAAGGTTCTATAATGAATCCCTATCTGAAACTGTTAATGTAGCTTTTCACAGGCTCCCACAGATCGAAACGAATAGTTTACCAATTTTTTTTTCTTGATTTGGGTTTCAAAACTAAATCACATATGTAGACAGTTCCTTGTTTGTTTATGTGTGTTGATGACATAATCATCACACGCAATGCCAGATGCTATCAGTCGAGTGCTTTTCTGGTATCCAAATCATACCAAGCATATGGAGATTAATGTCCATTTTGCTGAGACAAAAGAGTGTCTAAAACACATCCTTGTGTTCAATATTTGTTTCTTCAAATGAACAGTTTGCAGATATATCGACAAAGGGTTTATGTGTTCCTCTATTTCAAACACAATGGAGAAAGCTCAGGCTTGGCTTCTCTACTCCTGAGCTTGAGGGGGATGTTAAGAGTACAGATCAATGGTCATTAAAGTGCCTAGTATCATTAGATTGGAGGATCAGTTGGCAACTAAACGAGAGTTTGGTTCTAGCCCTAGCCTGTTATATCAATGCAACAATAAATCTTCAAGACTCGTTTGTCAAAGAGGAAAAGCTTGAATGAAATTATTCACCATTTTAAAAGCATTTCGAAGCTAATCCTCTCTAACAAATAACGTCTCATTGTATCCATTGACCACCGTCGTCTTCTTTTTCTCTCTTTGCTCTGCTTAACATGATCACCACCAGGGCCTCCGGTCAAACTGTGCATTCAATGTTCAGCTACCATTTACCATAATTCAACTAAACTTATTTACCCAAACAGAAAAATTCAACTCAACTCGCTGTTTGGTTAGTTTCAGTCAGTAGAGCTCATATCCCTGTTAGTCAAATAAGCCAACCCAACCACCACGACGACGAATTAACTCTCTCAATTATCAAGCCTATCGTATCGAGCTACTTGCTACATATTTCCAAAGCATTTTTTATTTATTTATTTTTATATCGAATTAAACTCCTTCATATAATTATAATCAAAGCCAACTTGGCCAAACGAGAAAATAGGCAACAGCATTACTAGTTGAATACAGTCATGCGTGACATATTTATTTTTTTAATATATTCCCTCATATAGGATATAATAATAAAAATTGAGATTTCACTATAAAACCAATTAACAATATAGAGAATAATTCAACTTACTTGTCAGCTCGTACATGATCTCTTATCTCAATGTGTGATTCATTCTCAACATATACAACCATTTGTCTATCTCTCTTATCATATGATAAGAAAGATGGACGTATATTTGTACAACCGGTTCCGCTAAAACTTTCCATATAAAAAGGACCTACGCTCATAAACTTCCTATTAATGTACCTCCATCTCCATCTTTGGTTTTTCAAGCATTACTTGGACTCGAAAATAAGTGGTTTTTAGGACGTCCGAGCATGCATGCATAAAGTCTAATTTTAACAAACATTTGTAGGCGAATTATTTGGATACAGATGTTTACCCACTAATCTATCAATATACTGTTCTCTATTTTCTGACATGTAAACCGAAGGTAAGATATGAACTAAGTGAACACTACTTTTTTTTTTTTTTTTTTTTTTTTGTTAGTAGTGCTATTCATACATTCATCTTTATTTTTCATACATCATTTTCGATTTCCGGCAATTGAATCGATTGAATTGAAGAATATCAATGACAAAAAATTAATAAGAGCGTGTGAGAGGTAAAAATAGATGTGTCAATAACACTATTCTCTCTTTTTTTAACGAAACCTTTGAACACTACTTCAACTTGTATTTATCATCACTCATCAATTCTTAGCTGGTAGCTCATTTATCTCTTTGTACCGCCTTAATTTATTATACTTTTGCTTTATTGTTGAAAGCGTGGTTAACATTAACTTCTCGTGGTCCCTTGATCTTTAATCCATACAGATCGATCTGCAAGAGCGGCGAGGCAACCTTCATAGCCTAGAAGGCAAAGATAAAAAAATTTGAGTTAAACAAATAAAGAACAATGTGAGCACTTCTAATTTGTCATTAGACATTCATCTGTGCACTTTTTTTTCAAAAACAAAAACTCGTGCATACTTTAAGATAATAAAATAATCTTTAGCGTGCAAAAGTGTGAACCACGATATTCTAACGTATTATACAATGTTAAAAAAAAAAAAAAATGTAATGTTAGGTAGACTAGTTTTTTAAACCAAATTTGCAAACTATTTGATGTGTCACTAATAGCA
Organism: Pyrus communis; assembly: GCF_041283825.1. Classification (NCBI taxonomy): domain Eukaryota; kingdom Viridiplantae; phylum Streptophyta; class Magnoliopsida; order Rosales; family Rosaceae; genus Pyrus; species Pyrus communis. The sequence continues at coordinate 7,361,207 of NC_142567.1, forward strand.
AATAAGTATGTTAATTATCAAGTAAGTAAGAATCTAATCATATAAACAACGACTTCAGATGATTTACAAAATATGGTTTAAATAAATCGTCTCCCTAACATTACTCCAAAAATATATAGCAAAAAAGTTGAATTAGAATCTTTTGATGAGAATAAAAGTTGGTTAGTTCTATCCACCCAATACATATTCTTGGCCAAGTCCTCATATTAGAGCATCTTGAATGAGAAAATTCAAATTTTATATCTATGCTCTTATATTTGAGTTAAAAAAACAAAAAGTGGTTTTGAGTTTTTTGGTTTTCTTATCCAACGCAAAGATTTACCTATATTTTGATATTCTGCGTTCTAAGATTTGAATCCTTGCTTTGGAGGAGAAAACATTGAAGTCAAAAACCAAATTTGAGTTTTGGCAGTTTCAATATGTGCATTGAAGATGATTCGACTCAAAACTCAAATGTTACTTTTCTTGTTAAATAACATTTTTCTTTGTTGGCATGAGCTCTACCCAGAACTGAATTAAAACCAAATCTAAGTCTCACTTTAATCAGAAAACTTAAATGAGTTTTGAATCCAATATCTCCGGGTACATTGGAGATACAGTTATACAAAACAGTTCGGAGAACGATATATTACGTAGTGCACCAGATTCCTTGCTGAAAACATGAAATGAGGCACATGTAGTCACCAGAGACCCATGAGAGAGAGAGAAAGAGAGGGGGGTATATCATGCAAATTGCAAAAAGTCCACTCGAACTGCGCTGGAATGGAATGCAAGTGGCAAGAGCTAGCAATCAAAGTGAAGATCCAACAAGAGTAGTCACGGTTGAAGAAAATTTCAGTGTATATGGAACAGAAAATGGTATAGCACGTTCCATATTATAAATAAAAAGACGTTAAAATATACATAAAAGTTTGACATATCAACCCCATATGATCACATGGTACACATAAAAATTTCTCTCAAGGTCGAGTGGGGCATGCATGTTGCATCCAGTAGAGGCAGAAGGTTTTCTTTTTCAAAGACGTACAGTTGGGGTTTGCATGCATTAACTGTCCCGGCACGGTTTTGTAGATGAGAAGATGGTCCAAAATTTAAGACCAAACCCTACTACAATCTCCACTCTCGCCATCTTATCCTTCACATCCATGTCTATATATAATTTTCTCCCTCAATCCCCCGCTTCACAACCAAAAGTCACTTAATTAGCAACTACATCCGAACTATGGCTAATTATAAGATGACTTCTTCTTCTAAGCTTCTTCTTCTTACGCTTATCGGTGCTTTCGTTTTCTCTACTGGTGCAAGGAAGCTCGGCAGTGAAAAGGGTTCCTTTGAGGATCAGAAAAACTTTTTTCACCGTGGTGGTGGTGGACTAGGCGGTGGAGGTGGTGGTGGTCTTGGAGGTGGAGGAGGTTTAGGAGGCGGTGCTGGTGCTGGTGGTGGTTTCGGTGGTGGTGCTGGAGCTGGAGCTGGTGGCGGACTTGGTGGAGGTGGTGGACTTGGTGGCGGTGGCGGTGGAGGATTGGGCGGAGGTGGCGGTGGAGGAGTAGGTGGTGGATCAGGTTTTGGTGGGGGAGCCGGTGGTGGGTTTGGAGCCGGTGGTGGTCTTGGGGGTGGAGCTGGAGGAGGTGGCGGAGGAGGATTCGGTGGTGGTGGTGGAGGAGGACTTGGGGGAGGAGCTGGGGGAGGTTTCGGTGGAGGAGCTGGAGCTGGCGGTGGGCTTGGAGGTGGATTGCCTTGAAGACGTACGTGTGCATAAATAATCTACGATTCATTTCTCCATGCACTTCCAAATCAATTATATATCAATCTTGAATTAGTAATTTAGTGCGTACTGTTGAACTCTCTCTAGCTCTATGAGTATGTTAAGGAAAGTCTTCTTGTTTTGTGTCTACTGTAATGTGTACCATCGTTGCCTTAGCAACCAAGTATTTTAATCCTGAGGACTTTGTTCATGTTCGAACCCAAATTTGTTGAAGACACAAAGCTGATCTTCGTATGATTGTTAATTACCCAATTGTGCTTATGTATCCACGCATGTGTTACAGTGTTATTATAAGAAACTTTTATCTGCTCATGATCTCCAGCCGAAGCTAAGCTCTTTCTCTTAATAAAGTCCAACAATATCTTTGAATGTTGTAAAGGAAAAAGCAGTATCGATCTTTGTAGACTTAGTTATAACTTCTTATTATTCAATACGGGCGCGCTTGGTACGTGGGATGGGACGGAACGGAGTGGGACAGACATGTTTCATCCCATGTTTGGTGCACTAAGGGCGCGTTTGGTACGTGGGATGGTTCCGTCCCATGTTTGGTGCGCTAAATTATGTGGAACGCGCTGTCCCAAGGAACGAAAATGGGTTAAATTTTCGTTTCACCTCCCTGCCTGGAACGGGTCGTTCCGTCCTGTGGAACACAAAAATCATGAAATTTTAAGACAAAAATACCCCTTAGCTTTTTCAATATTCACGCCATCTAAATCATACAACAAACCCTAACTATCATCTTCTCTTCTCTGCCGCTGTGAACTTCTTCATCCCTGCATCTCCCCTTCGCAACCTTCCTCCTCATCCTCTTATCCGTGAATTTCAGCTCTGCATCTCCATTCCAGGTTCGATCTGATTGTGATTGTGTAGCATCTCGGTCTCTCTTTCCTTGTATTTTGTAGTACTTTTTGTTTCTCTCTTGGTTTGGTGTTTGCTGTTGCTTTGAGTATCTACGTAGCTTTCAGTCCTCGTACCACTTTTTGGAGGCTCGCAGTCAGAAACCCTACCCACTTCGACTGATTGAAACTAAACCCCATACCATCCATGTGACAATTGTTGAAACTAAACCCCATACTCTTACAAATCCTCCAATCTTAACTTTAATTAATTTTGATGTAAATTTGAAGTGGCATTATTATTCTTTTCTGATTTGCTTGTTTCGATTTCATTAACACCCAGTTCCTAATTTTGTTGAATTTCTTTGTATTTTGTAGTGCTTCAATTTCTTTGTATTCTTTTCTGATTTGCTTGTTTTGATTTCTTTGTATTTTGTAGTGCTTCGATCTTCCCAATACTGCATCTGTAACCAAAGATCTGCCTCTGTTTATCTGATTCCACTCCCCCTATTGAGCAGTACTGCATTCAGAGGTATCTCTCTATCTGGATTCATTTTTTCAGTGTTCAAGTTTCGATTTTTATGTGCTGAAATCTATAAATATGATGTCTTTGGGTTCTGTTGGATTGGATTGGGTTACATGTTTTGGATTTTCCTCTGTTGGTTCATTGTTGCTCAAAATATAGTCATTTTATATCTAGTTTTCTGTACATTGAACTTCTAAATGTTAAACAAAAAACACAGTGACTATTTTAATTGAACAAAGAATCGTAGTGCTCGATTTTGATTCCCCTCACCAATGTATATGATTGTTGAGGATAATTGCTTGGCTTAGAAGTTTTTGATTTCTAGGAAGGGGAAAAAGCTAGAGTTTCATGGGGGGAGAGAGAAAGAGGAGAGCAGGGGTGGAAGAGAAAAATGGCTAGGGTCTTTTGTACTAATTTTTTATTGTTATTTTTATTTATTTGAGGTTTTGTGATAAGGGAGGTTGCTTTACTGCAGCAATAGAAAAATTAAAAATTGTTTCAAGGAGGAGTGAAATGACTCCAATTTTAGGAAGTTTGTGCTTTTGGTTTGTCATGAGAAAGAGAGAACACGAAGTGGGAGATGAAGATACAAAATATTAAGTTTAATTGTAATCTAAATTTTTTTTATACTGTTAGTGGAGGAACCCATCTATTGGGTGAAGTGGTAGGTCTAAAAATGGATATCATCTAGTGGAAGAACTCATACGTGGTGTTTATTTTTACACAAGATGGGAAGATGTAAACAGTTGGAGGTTCATACCATTTTCCAAGTTCTTTATTAATGTGAATGTTTATGTTATTCTGATTAAGAATTTAAGTGAATAAATCGTTTTCGAATTTGTAAACAAATAATTGCTTACAAATTCATAAAACTTTCCACCATAGTGAACTCCGATTTGCATCATAAATGCATGAACATATTAAAGGGGTAAAAATGCAAGTACTATTTGTTAGCAATAAAGGGCAAGGTTAGCTTCAACTTGGAAATTTCATGGATATATCCAATTCTTAATTTATCATGAGTAGTTGTAGAATGCAAAGAAAGACAAGACTTTGTTTCATCTTCATCCATTTTCTTTGTAACATGTTTAATGAAGAAATTTTAGAGAGACCAACACAAACACAACACGATCTTAAATGGCAAAGAAACTGCTCAAAGATAATTTAGCAAAATTTTACAATTTGCAACCCTATCCATATGTGAAATCCAAGCATCTTTGTGACTTCTAATTTGTTTGCTTGTTCTGACAGTGATTAAACTATAAATGTTAATTAACTTAATTTTTAGGTAATCACAAATTAGAAACTTCATTAATTACATTACAAGCTAATATTGATGCTGCATCACTGATGCTTTCAGCCTACTGATGCTGCATCAATAATGCTGCACTCAGATTTTCAGTGCATGAAAAAGTTGATGCTGCACTTTAAGAATTGCAATTAGGATATAAAGCTTCACTTTGTTTTACCATTTAATCATACGATTGTGATTGAATCCTGCTTATGTTGATGCTCCATTCATTCATGTGTTGTTTTTTTGCATGTGAAGGTATGGATGAATATGAGACTCAATTCTTTGTTCTTTTGAACGTTTGGATTATAATGGCACAAGTCTTTACTATGAATGCACAATTGTTGAGGTATAGACAACAACAAAGGAGACAACGGGAAAGAGTTAGTTTAGAGCAGATGACATTTGTTAGACTTCATGTTAGGAGAGAGGAAATAAATCGTACCACGCGATTGAGTGATACTAATTGTTTGTGGGAGCTGCGAATGGATAGGAATGCATTTGCAGTTTTATGTGATTTACTACAAATTCGTGGTGGGTTGGTAGATGATGGTCATGTTACAATAGAAGAGCAAGTAGCTACTTTTGTTAACATATTAGCCCACCACAATAAAAACAGGTCAATGCAAGTTAGATTCATTAGGTCTGGTGAAACTATTAGTTAGTATATCCGCAAAGTATTGTGTGTGTTGCTCAATTTGCAAGACGTGTTGTTTGCAAAGCTAACCCTTATCCCAGAGGATTGCACGGAATCGAGATGGAAATGCTTTAAGGTAAGCATCATAGTAAAATCATTAATAACAAAATTATTTGTAGTTGGTAATTAATATAAGTTTTCTTTTGTCTAGGGTTGCTTAGGAGCGCTAGATGGAACATACATAGAGGTCATTGTGCCTGAGGTCGATAGACCAAGATATAGAACAAGGAAGGGTCATATAGCAACTAATGTGTTAGGTTTATGCGCACATGACCTCAAATTCGTATATGTGTTATCTGGTTGGGAGGGATCAGCTACTGATTCAAGAGTTCTTGGCGACGTTGTTACTAGAGCTAATGGTCTCAAAGTCCCAACCGGTAAGATAGACAAGTACCTAGTATTCTTCCTTACCTTTGTTGGCTAACAACTAAAATTTATTATCAACTAATATAGGTACATACTATTTGGTTGATTCCGGATATACGAATGGTGAGGGTTTTTTGGCACCGTATAGAGGCACTAAATACCATTTGCAAGAGTGGGAAGATAATTCACGTGCACCTAGGAATCATGAAGAATATTTTAATATGAAACACTCACGTGCTAGGAATGTCATTGAGAGATGTTTTGGCCTCCCAAAAGACGTTGGGCTATCTTTCGAAGTCCTTCCTATTATCCAATCAAGATTCAGGGACGAATGATCACCATATATAGTTTACTTCATAATTTTATCAGAATGTATATGGCGGTTGATCCTGAGGAAAATGCACGACTTGCATTTGATGAATTGCCTATAGGGGAAGATTTACCAGAAGTATTAGCCTACATTGAAACCGTTGGGTCAAGCTAGACATGGACTCAATGAAAGAATGATCTTGCAAGAGAAATATATGATGAGTGGAGAGGAAGGAGAGCTTGAAAATTGGTTGACACGGTAGTTGTTGTAATTGTCTTTTATTGTTTGATGACATTTTACTGAGATGATTGCTAGAATTGTTTTTTATTGTTTGAAGACTATTGAGATGTTTGTTTTTTATTTATCAAATTATCAGCAAGAAAAAAAATACTAACAATAAAGTAAAAGACAGAGAATAAACATTTAGCAAAATAACTTGCAGCAAACTGATTGCAATGACCTTTTCATTTCTTCATATTGTAGAATCAAGCATATGAATATAAAAGACAAAAAAATGCTATATACAATGGCCTTTTCATTTCTTCGTTTTAGTCCCTTCTTACTTGCCGTAAGTTGTCTTACTAGCTAATACTGATGTTGCACCTATTGATGCAGCATCACTGATGCTGCACCTACTGATATTGCATCAGTGATGCTGCATATGAAACCAAAGAGTTGCAATACTGCCCAAAACAACAATGAAAAACAAACATATATATTGTTCACTGGATTACCTTTTCCACTAGGAAGTAATTTAGCTTTGTAAAAAGCTATAGGCAGATATTAACTTAATTGCATCATGTTTGCTCCACTAACAATATGTTTTTTTGTTTTACATATGTAATATTATGGCTTCTTTGATAGATTATATGGCCACCTCACGTAATTGGACTGATCATGACGAGGATGTACTGCTTACCATCCTCAAGGAGATGGTAGTTGATGGTGTTAGGTGTGAGACCGGCAGTTTTAAGGCTGATACATTTGTAATGGTTGCCACCAAGATGAGGGAGATGATTTCGGGCATTAATATAGAGCCAAAGCATATACAAAACAAGCTGAAGCGTCTAAAAGAAAAGTATTCATCTGCATATGACATGATGAATACCTCTGGATTTGGTTGGGATGACGAAAAAAAATGTGTTGTTGTGGATAGTGATGATGTACTTCAGCTGTGGGTGAAGGTACATTTTGTTTCTTATTCTTTTTCAATTAGTTGCTTTAAAAGTCATAATTTTGATTTCTGGGTTCTTATTGTAGAAACATCCTAATGCATCTTACAAACCAAATAAGGCATTTCCGTTGTATCTACGCTTGTGTACGGTGTTTGGGAGAGACCAAGCCACGGGTAGTATGGCTGAATCAGCAGCAGATGTAATCGAAAACATGAGATTGGAAAATGAGGATGGCGATGAGACATTCGAGATGCCTCTGACTTCACCTACCCCATCTCCCTCTATTGGTTCGTCTAGTGCATCTCAACCTATTAGGAAGAGGAAGAGGAATAAGAATGATGCTGATGCAAATATTGTAGCTGTTATCTGTGAAGGTTGGGATAAAGCTATCACTGAAATGAAGAATTTGGGTGAAAGTTTTACTTTGAGAGAAGCAAAAGCCAAGTTACCTTCTCAGCTTCAAGCTATGGGTCTCCCATATGATCAGGTGTTGAGAATTTCAATGAAATTAGTGAAAGATGTTGATATGATGAGTATCTGGTGTACACTGGATGACTCTCACAAAGAGCTGCTCCTTGTTTGGTCATAAGGATAATCGTTCTTATTAGGTCAGGGGCGGCCGGCCCGGGGGTTACCCGCGATTGGTAATGGCATAACCAGAAGAGGGGTAGGGGGGACAAGGTTACGCGCTGGGTTCGAGTGGTGAAAGCTGAAAGATAAACTTCGAAAAGTACGATCTCTCTCTGGTATCCCACCTCTATCTGTCCCTAGTTGTTCGCAGGTGAATGAGAAACTGGTAATCCAAGTCGGAAGTCCTCAACAGGCAACGGTCCTCACCTCATCACTAAATATAGATTCTACGGTGAGCGAATCAAGTCATTTTAGAACGACTCTAGATTTCATTAAAATGTATATGGATGGCATCTGAGCATTAGGGGGTTTAGTAAGACATTATCTTTTTTTTTTTTTTCTTTTTTTTTTTTGAAGTCAGGACGAATGTTTAATTTGGGAATATTTCATGTTTATTGCTTTAGCAAGATAATATCATTAAACTTATATATTTGTCATCCTTGCATGACAACCAATGCCATAGACATCCAATTGTCTCACAGCTCAACTTATAATATACATATTGTTTGACACAATTTGTATTTCAATGTGATGACGAAGAGATGAAAGCAGATTGTGTCAAAGATTCCAACATAGTCATTGCATCAACGGTTGTTCTACCACGCCAACCTCTTCATATGTAATTCATCACATATACATAACCATATACATATTGTGGCTACACTACCATGTGCCAAGTGCCAAGCCAATGGCATGCTCTCACCCTATTATTTTTTTAAATCACATAAAATTAATTGACGTATTATCCCACTAAATTAATTATATGAGCAACAAAGTACAAATACATGTCTCTTGTTTTCTATCATACATGGTACGAAATATGAACACATCCAAGTATAGTGTACAAAATATATCATAGATAAGCAGCAGCAAGAAGAAGAAGGAAAAAAAAAAAAATGTTCCGTCCCGTCCCAAACATTGTACCAAACAACAAACGAAACAGGGGTAAGTTAGTCATTTTAATGTTTTGGTTCCGTTTCGTCCTGCGCTTACCAAACGCAAAATAGAACAACTCTCTCATTCTGTCCTGCGCATACCAAACATCACTTGGAACCACTATTTCGTCCCGTCCTGTCCCGTCCCATCCCGTCATGTTCCGTCCCGTCTGCGTACCAAACGGCCCCTAATAGATTGAGATAAGTTAACGTGGTTTATGTAATGGAGCTATCCATTAGAAATTTGTATACTATGGAAGATTTGTCTCGTGGTATAATATGGGTGGACGACTGATATGTCTCATTTTTATAGTTCATTAATGAGTTTAGTGAAATTTTGACACCCATAAATCTCTCGCTATCGATGCTCTCACTCATTAGCATTGTTTGTTTATGAGTAATATTACACTTACCATTTATTTGTACCAACTTTCTAATAGAGGTATGACCCATCAACGCATACCGGTTCTATCTCTAATAGAGAGATAGTACAAATGATGGTATAAATAGATGATAAAAATAGCATTTGTGTTTGTTTATAGATTGGAATATGATAAACATACACCTTTTTTAGCGTCTCATATATCTCTACTTGGTCATTTTGGTTGTTTCCATTTGATTTGTGCAATCAGATGACTATAAATAAAGAGGGTTGTGTGAAAACCTCTATTTAGTCATATTGGTCCTTACCCTCAAATTTTGTCAAATCATTTTGGACCATTGTTTGTAAAATTGAGGGTATTTTGGTCCTTTAATGACATAATATTTCACGAAATGATAGAAAAATGATTGACGGTGAACAAACTATGAGACCACATTTATTAATTTCAAATCTCATGGACCAAAGTGAGTAGTTATGCAAATCTCAAAAACCATTTAGATTAAAAAATCCTGCATATTATGATATGTAAAGTATCGATTGAATATCTAATACATCAAAAAAAATCTCCCACCCAAAACCGAACCAACCCAAACCACGGACGCCAATAATATACAAAAAGAGCAAGACGTGTAGCTTACACATCTTGGCGCCGCGTTCTTTCTGCGTGTGAATGAAAGTGACATTTATAATGGTATTAAAAACTCTACGTTCTGAAATCTTCATTCCATTTGTATAAACTTCACGTAAACCCTCAACCCTCAACCCTCAACCTCGGGGAGAGAGAGAGAGAGAGAGAGAGAGAGAGAGAGAGAGAGAGAGAGAGTGATCGAAACGGTGACGATGCTTGGCGTTCTAAGGCGAAGAGTCGTTTCCGGAGGCTCCTCTGCTTCGGTAAACAACCCAATACCACGTATTTTTTCTTGTATATTTTTTTAAATGAATTTGAAATATATATTTCGTAGATTATTCTGAAAGCTTTATTTCTGTTGTTTGTCTCAGATTTTGGGGCACTCACTGCTGTCAATCCGACCTGTTGCAAAATCGGAGGTTCTTTCTCTACTACTTTGGATTTCCCCCTTTTTTTCTATTAAAAAAAATTCAAATGTATATTGTGTTCTTCTGTGATGTTACACAAAGTGCATGCTTATGTTTACTATAAATTGGATTTGGTTTTGCTAGCTTCTATCAACGTCGAATTCGGAAGTGTGGGTTTACTTTTAATGTGTATTATGTGGTATGTTTATTGCATTTTTTGATTTCCACGCACGTGGGCACAGATTTTACTTCAACCCAAAGAAGGATTAGACCGTATTCAAGACCTTTCTCACCTCATTTTTGCAGGTAAGTTTTTCTGAAAGATGGATTACTTTTTACATATGGTTTTGTTTTGTATCTCAATCAATGTATCGGTGTGATTGATACATGTTTTCTTGTTACAGGTTCCCGCCCTTTTCTTCCATCAATTTAACTCACTCGAATTTATAATTGTCTGCATGCTGTTTATTGTTCAAGGATGCATGCTTGCTTTATGTTTAAAGTAGTAGGCTATAATACTTGTCATTGTCATTTAATTTTCCTTTTACTACTTTTTTATAAAAATATTGTTGTCAGATTTATTTGAATGGGGAGTCACTGAACAATTTAGGTTCATTATAACAGACACCGTTGTGAATCTAAATTGGCAACGCTACGGTTGTATTGCATATGTTCTGTTCTCTGTTAATTTTATGCATCTAATATGCAGTGACCTAAATAAGGAGAAATGTCAATGGTCAATCTAGTATGGAGAACACTTGTTAATATAGTCGTCCTGTTCATATGTTCACTTAGAAACAGGAAAAAGAATCACTTCAAATATTTAATCTCTATCAAACACGCGCACGCACAGACTGACATTCACAAACAATTAGAGCGTTGGCGAGCTTGGGAGTGAGAAAGAATCTGGGTCCTTTTACGAGTTCAACCCTATGAGTGCTCTCCGAAACTGGATCAATAAGGGGTAATACCTGTAGGAGGAAAATAACTAAATGTAGGTGGATTAAACAAGAAAAGAAAATGTAGTACTAGTTTTTCACCAATTCACTAGGAGAACTTAGGAGTGGTTTCATTTTTAAGTTTCATAATGTGAAAGTAGGAATGAACAAACATCCTGGAGTAAGTTATTTTAAAATGGTACTCTTCAAACTTTGCACAATTTATGACACTTTGAAAAGGATTAGGATTGATGATTTACACCGGTGCCTATATAGTAAAAAGGAGCCTTTGAAATATGCATTGTGTGCTCAGAGTATTTTAGTTCCTGTGAGGAAATTAATGTCTTTGGTATCTCGTCTCTCTCTCTCTCTCTCTCTCTCTCTCTCTCTTGGGTGAGGTTTAACTTTTGGCTTCCATGTGATGCAGGGGATATGGTTGACACCTTCGTCCCTTTTATGGGTGAATCTATCACTGATGGCACTTTGGCGAAATTCTTGAAGAGTATGCTCAGCCACTTCTTATATTCTGTCTAATATACATAGTGCTGAATGTTCTTGGGTCTGATTCTATGACTTATTATGCCCTTTTTGGAGGCAGAGCCTGGTGATAGGGTTGCAGTTGACGAACCAATTGCTCAAGTTGAAACAGATAAGGTTCTATAATAAAGTCCTATTTGAATGTTAATATAGTTTTCGACAGTTGCAAAAGGGATTGGTAACCCCTAATTGACAGGAACCATGAGTAGGATTTTAATTCTGTGATTATTTTTCAACAGGTGACGATTGATGTTGCTAGTCCTGAATCCGGTGTGATCCAAAAGGTATAGATTTTAGTCCCATTAACTTTGGTGCTCTTTCATACGAGTGCATTGGTTGCTAATGTTTTAGTTCACCCTGTGTGTTTACTTTAATTGTTGGCAGTTTGTGGCCAATGAAGGGAATACTGTCGAACCAGGCACCAAGATTGCTGTTATCTCAAAGTCCGGTGAAGGTGTAGACCATGTCAGTCCATCTGAGAAGACATCGGAGATAGCTCTTGCTCAACCATCTCCCCCTGTTGAAAAGATTGTCAAGAAGAAAAAACCTAAAGTTGAAACTACACCTGTTACTGAAAAGCGTAAAACTCCCTCTTCGCCACCTCCTAAACCCTCTGCCAGAGAACCTCAGCTTTACTCTAAGGAAAGGGAAAGACGAGTAAGTCTTCTATGGTTGCTTATATTATGTTCATTTTTAGCATATTTTAAAATATAAAATGAAAATCCTCTGCAAGATTTTATAAGGCTATTTTGATTTTCTGCTTGTAATCATTTAAAACCGCATCATTGAAGATTCCAATGACAAGGCTTCGGAGGCGGGTTAGTATAAGATTGAAGGACTCACAGAACACATTCGCAATGCTGACAACATTCAATGAAGTTGATATGTGAGTTCAAAAAAATTATTCTTCAGCATGCATCATGTTTTTTTTTCTTCCAGCTCTTGGATTAATTCACCGGCTTTTGGCATGCTCCATCTTGAATAAATTGACTAGTTTTCTTTAGATGCTATTGCATGTATTTTCTTCAGTGTGGCTGGTTAGCGGAATTCAATCTTTGCCTTTCCAGTTTTATCAGGGATTGTATATGTGCATCTTCTTTTCTTCCTTCACTGGTTTGCTGCTTGTGGCAGGACCAATTTGATGAAGCTTCGTTCTGAGTGCAAGGATGCATTTGTTGAGAAGCACGGAGTCAAGTTGGGGCTTATGTCTGGATTTATCAAAGTACGCCGTACATAATACATGTAGAATTGCTAATATGAAAGACGGAATAATATGTTGCGTGCATATCTATATTCTGTACCCATATCTGTATTTGTTTTCTATTAACAGGCTGCCGTCAGTGGTCTCCAAAACCAGCCTACTATTAATGCAGTCATTGATGGGGACGATATCATATCATATACAGAGATTACATAGATATAAGTATAGCCGTTGGCACTCCAAAGGTTTGGCCATGATTCTTTTGATTTATATACCTTCCATCTTGACAATTTGCAAACATAGATGTCAAAATAGCAACTTTTATGTGAAACTAAAAATTTTACCCCTCTTTGATTTCGGCATTTGCATTTGCAACTTCGGTCGGTTTAACAGTCTTCTAAATCCGTAAGATCCCATCCAGAAATCTATTTTTTAGATTTTTAAGAGTGAAAATGTGGTATTCCTTCTACAAACCATGTCACATAAGCTCAGGGTTTGTGACGGTATTCTTGTTGTTTCACCTGTTTGACCGTGTAATTTAGCATGCAGTGCGACATATGATTGTTGACAAACTATTTCGTTTTAATACCTCAGAAGTTGTAACCCTTGTGTAAATATACATGTTTTTCATGGTTATTATGTTCTGGAAAGAGTGGAAACATAGTAGCTGATCGTACCTGTAAAATAAGATTGCATTTTAATTGCTTCTTTTTAAGTTTTTCAATTTGTTTTCTTGCAGGGCCTTGTTGTGCCAGTTATCCGCAATGCTGATAAAATGAATTTTGCTGAGATAGAGAAGGAGATCAACACCCTCGCAAAGAAAGCAAACGATGGATCCATATCGATCGACGAGATGGCTGGAGGTACATTTACAATATCCAATGGTGGAGTTTATGGAAGCCTTCTAAGTACCCCCGTCATCAACCCCCTTCAGGTTTGGTGCTTCTCTGACACGATTAACTTGGACTTTTATTATCTTGTTTGAACAACTGGAACTTCTTATTCTGGGTAGACACCAACGTTGGAAACGTAATCTCACAAAAGCGATTTTTTTGGCAGTCGGCAATCTTGAGCATGCACTCAATAGTTAACCGTCCAATGGTTGTCGGAGGCAACATTGTCCCGCGGCCGATGATGTACGTTGCTCTTACCTATGACCATAGGCTCATTGATGGAAGAGAGGCAGTTTACTTCTTGCGTCGTATTAAAGATGTTGTGGAGGACCCTCGGAGGCTTCTCCTCGACATATGAAGCCCCCCATCAGCAGTGGTACGTGATTTGATTCGGGTTTTTGGAAAAAATCTGATATACTACAGGAAACATTGATATACTACAGGAAACATAAATACGTAAGGCACCATTTTTGGTAGGATTTTGATCTGTTAACTGAGATCCTAGGTGAGTTGTTCAATTGAGGCTTGTCAGGTTGCGTTTTCTAATTCTAATAGTTGATCGACCCTGTTTTCTACATGTTTTGAGCTATTGTGAATCTTATATGGTAGGAATTATTTCCAAGGAACAACATTTATTTAGAACTACAAACCTTTTTGTAGAATATATCTTATCGTCGAAAGACATTATATCCTTATCAATTATTGGATTCTATTTCGGTTGATGATTCGAATGGTTTATTTTGATGATCTCTCTAACATTGTCATTGTTATTTGTTTTTGCTTTGCAAAGTCCGAGTAAGCAGATTGGCCCGTTTAGAAAAATCTTTATCTAAATGGATTCTTATTCTTTTTTTTTTATTTTTTTTCTTTTAATGAGGATTAGTTGTGAGACCCATCATACACTGAATTTCAACGATTTGAACTGTCAATTTTTCTAAGTCTTTATTTATAGATCCTCCTTGCAAAATGAGTAGTCAAACCCAGGATGATGCTTATCCTTTCCAATCCAATGTAATCCAAAATTTTCTTGTGATCCAAATTCGGTCATATATTCATAGTCATGAAACATGAACTTGCGAATCTCAACTTGTGATCCAGTCGGATCATAGATTGATTTGTATTGATTACCAACAATTATAATATTCTCGTATTTCTTGAGCTGCATTTAGGAAAACCAAAACCACTCTCCAGACCAAAATTCCCAAAAATCATCCCATTTTTCGGTTTCCAGGCAGCTCCTGGTGAACGAACTGAATCTAACATCCACTAAAACTGATTTAGAACCAGCCCGAAATTCGAAAACGCCAAAAAATAAAATGGTAACAATTTCGGATTCAAATTTGGTGCAAGAGAAGAGTTGTATGCAATAATGGAGATCGTCTCTGACAGAGCAGAAATGCACAAGAACATTTAGGATCCGGAGCGTCCATTCTGCCCCTCACGCTCTCTGCCAGCCTCCTCTACTTTTCCGTCACCAGGATTCTGTTGGTGATGAACAAAATCCAACCTTCCCCGCTTCCTCTTTTGGGGACCATGATCGAGAAGTTCCCTTCCCGCATGGAGCCAGCCGTGTGGTGGCCGGACGAGCTAGAGGCTAAACATGAAAAGGTAGGCGAGGAGGCGGCGGAGAGGAAGGGATGGGATGAGAAGTTGGGGGAGGAAATGAAGGGGGTGTTGGGCATGGTGAGAGAAAAGGACAGTGCGGAAACGAGGGATCATTTCGAAAAGGAGAGTAGCATTTTTCATAAAACACAAGACAGTCTTAACGACTGCGCTCGAGTTCACTTTGCTTCAACCACGCAGAGTGAGTGAGTCTGAGAGGTTGAAGAAGATGATGAGTGGGTTGCGAGATACCAAATGTGGGACTGCAAATTGGCAGACGAGTAATATGTCACATCATATACTGTAAAATACAGGAATGCAAAAATCTACACACTATAAGTTCTGCCTAAATCCACAAAACATAAGGTTCCCCGTTTAAACAACTCGAAAATTCGTTGGCAGTCTTGATGCCGTAACATGAAGGTACATGCTCGTGTCAAAAAGCTAAAAAGTTTCAGTTTAACAGATTGACAAACTTGACATCTCTCAAAACCTTTTTCTTTCGGCGAAATAGAAAATCAGTCACCTGCATATTTCAAAGCGTTAGCAATGATGCGTTCAGATTCTGACTTCTATGTGTTCGTTTAACAAGTGCTCCTTCACTGACTGAATAGGCACCTGCAAGGATTATAATCAGAGTATTACTAATGATGATCAGCACCTACATGCTAACAAGTCAAATAAAAGGTTCAAAAGCTGTACCTCCTTCCGATGGAAAATACCAGCAGCTAGGGCAGCCGATGCATTTGTTTTCCTGAACACCTCTGAGAAGTGTTCGGCAGAACCAGCACCGCTACTAGCAATCACAGGAATGCTCACAGCATCTGAGATCAGCTTTATTAAATCTATATCAAATCCCTTCTTTTGACCTGAGAGCATCGAAGACTCAACATAAGCATGAAAATCCAACAAAGACAACAAACTAGTTTGAAAATGAAGTAAAAAAAAAAAAATGTAAATGACATCAATGCCTTCCAGAACAAAATAGATAGTTTCAAACATTTGGTTAGTTTAAGAAACTAAAACTTACAGGTGGAAGATAGCATTCATTGTACATAATAACTTTGTATCCATTTTATAAGGATTATGCTTGAAAAATAAATTAACGTAACAGAAAAAAAGTTTCAAGTAAAGCAATAGTAATCTTTACCATCACAATCAATGCAGTTTAGCAGTATTTCTCCAGCTCCAAGCTCCTCTACTGCTTTTGCAAGCTCATACGCCCCAATTGGTCGGCCTTCTCGGCCACCGCTAACCTGAAGAACAAACAACAGATATTTTCAAGATATAATCTGGAAAATATTGTAAAAGCGGAACCAGCCAAGGCAAGGATCTCTAATTGTTGCATCTGACAACCAAGTTCATACTCTTGTCCTCCCAATTATATATTTTAACATACAATTGAAGCACAGAAATGTCTTACAGCATACCATAACACAAGTTAAATTGGAAAAATGAAACAATTCGATGATGCACAAACAGATATAGCCGTGTGTGCGGTAAGAATAAGATGACGTAGGTTACTCTAAGTTCCTTTCTCCCTTGTGAAGAACTTAAAATTCTACCCGTGACTATCTTAAATCAACAATATATACTCCTAATCATGTCTTTAGAGCCAACAATTGACGCCATACTACGATACTTTAAAGGCGACATGGAGGTTCAGGGCTTTCTTGTTACTATTATTGTCTGGGGACAAATTAAATGAAGCAATTCCATGTAATATGCATGCTTCCAAAATATATCATGTTTTAACTTTGAACAGTAGTACAGAGGTAAAGAAAGCAATGGAAAAGAATACTTACTGTGCACTGGTACCATGCAAATTCTTCTCCATTTGGACCTGAAATTAACAAAAAGTAATTTTCTTTCTTATAACTTTCCTAGAAAATTTGAACACACGATTTTACCCTAAAAAACATGAAGATCAATGGCATATCCAAGCTGGAGAAACGAGGTTATGCCCCCTTACCTGGGTTTGTTACCCTTATAGTCTTGAACTCTACATCTTTTGGATTCTTAACGTACACTCTGCGAGGATCAATGCTCACAACCACAGCCTGCATCATATTTTTCATATAAACTCAATATCGTCTAAGCTCAATAAAAGAAACAATGATCAATGCTTTCTGTGAATACTAAGACAATACCAGACATAATTAAAACCATCTAGGTGACCATGACTAATTAGTCAGTCAAAACTACAGAAATTCCTACACCCTCAATAAATTCAGAACACGTAAAAGCAGAAAGAACAGAATGAAAAGAGCTTCTTCATCAACTCTAATTTCCTACTTTATGGTCCTACAAGAACTATAATGAATTCTCGGAGGGTCAAAAGAAATGCTCCAGAAACGGACGCTGGGACAATTTCACCAAAGGAAAATAACAAAATGTGTACTGAGACTTCTTATATGATGTCCAATTGTGTAGATTAACTCAAAAGAATGTTAAGCATGGATGCATCTACTGGACAACAAATTACCTGATTTCCATAAACTCTAGATATCTGCTCTAAGCTACTTTTTCCACTTTTTACCTGAAAATTCAATTGAAAAACCATTATAGAGGTATACACAGTGTGATGTGTATACTGTACCAATCTGAATTTGAAACAGCGAAAGTTATTGCATACTCCAGTTCTTAAATATTCTTCTGCAGCATATACTGCATCACTTCCAATAGAAATCTTATCAGCCCCGCATCTGAAATATTCGGAAGCAACTTCCAAACTAGAATAGTGCCTGAAAAATAAAAAATTGAACCTATAATCCATGTCCATACTGATACATTTAATTAGCATATATAATTTGAGTTGAAGCTATAGGATTTGAGTTTCTCCGGTAAAAAACATAAGCAGTAAAGTTGAAACATGCAAGAAACGACAATTATTGGTCCACCAAAATTTTACACCAAAGATTATACCTGCCATTTGCATCTGTAAAATCTCTGATACCACCTCCAACTGTTAATGGTACAAAAACATTTTCTGATGTGTATCTCAATACCTACAAAGCATGAAAGCAAACAAGAATTAGGAAATTAATGAACATGTAACAATCCAGCTTTAAAATCGGAGAACTCTGAATTGTGTCAAAACTGAGATTCAAGTCGAACATGAACTGATTCTCTATCACAAACCTGTAACATGGGCAAGTCACCCAGAGGGAAGTCTCGAAAACCAGTAATATTCAGAAAGCTGACCTGAAAAATTTAAAATTAGGACTTCAGCAGATTACTAGAGCTCTTAGATGATACATAAGCAGTGAAATTTGTTCAAACTTAAAGGAGGCATACCTCATCAGCCCCATCTTTGTAATACTGTTGAGCAAGCTCCACAGGCTTACCAAGTTCTCTCACCTATTAAATTTTTTGATTAGTAGACATAAAAGCAATTTTCATGACATAAAGAAAATAATTTGAATCATATCAAAAAATATGAAAAGATATCAAGTATGATCTTGAATAGTCATGATAGAACAAGAACCCCAATGAATAGAAAAAGTAACCCTTTTCTTTTCAACTAATAACAATATTCCGTCAAAACAAAGATACGCTTTCTTCAGGTAGTGCTGCTGATCCTTTTTAAAGCAGGTCGCATACTCAAAGTGAAAAAAAGGGTATCAACCATGAAACCAGAAGTGCTTGAAACAAGCAAATAATCTACAGTAGTGGGGCTTATTGAACTAGATCTTATATATTTTGGATGTGATAAAATATTATTCACTGATGGCTAATGATTTATAATATCGTTTGTAAGCATGACAAGCATCCAGAAATAAGGTTTAAAAATCACCAAAATCATATAAGGAAAGAGTCAAGAAATGTTGCAATACCTCATTCTCTTTTGTGTGCTCTCTTACATCATATTGGTCGCCTTTGGTTACAACAAGATCTCCCCTGTCATTCGTCCTCACATCAAGACAAGCAATCACCTAAGTAACAGAATTTAGGGACAACCTTCACAGTCAGCATATGACGGAAAATGAGATAAGTCATAATCCGAATCTGACCTATGATATTGTAAGTATTTTTTTTTTTTTTTTGGAAGAAGAAGAACCAATTTTTTATTGCAAAGAAACAATAAAAATACACAAGTGGACAAGAAGTCCACAAAGGCACAAACAAAACAAGATAAAAAGCACCATCACCCAGATATTGTAAGTTGGACTACAATATTTTAGGTCGGATTAAAATTCAATCCCTTCTCCCTTTTCCTACCACTAAAAAGATAAAACTATAAAATAAGTCAACAGGAATTACCCTCTTAGCAAGTTTCAAAGCCTTCCTTTCAGTGGGCTTCTGTCTTCACAAGAACATCTCAGATTGTTAGATGGTTAAACACAGTCAACATATGGGAAGCATATTTCTCATAAGTGCAAAGGTTACCTTTTCCAGGTTTGTCTTTGGATACAAAAATCTTCTCAATATCGTAAGACCAACATCTAAACATTCACATTCAGGCAAAATTGATATCAATAATAGGCCTTCATATAATGAAAATAAATCAAAATCACTTTTCATGGATGGATAAAGTGAACTGGAACAAAAGTCTATAAAATAGATCTCAGAATGCCAAAATTACACAACAAAGGTCAGAATGATCCACTACCTAGCCCTTAAACAAAAACTTTACCTCTTCATTCTAGGAAAGAACTCAATGGTCTACCTTAAACAAAAACTGTACCTCTTCATTCTAGGAAAGAACTCAATGGTCTAAAGTCATGTGAGATAAAATCTGCTCCCCCTTTACTAAAAGAAGCGAGGCATGGAACATTCCTACAATCCCTGTACACTTTGGACTACCATTAAATCTACTAACAGACAGGAGAGAGAAATGATATCTTGCCTCCACTCTTTTCTGGATGGAATTGAACTGCATGCACATTTCCCCTTCTAACAGATGCAATAAAATTGTCTCCATAGTTGCAAGTAGACGAAACCCAGTCTTTGTTTTCACCTGACTGAAAATTGGTATAAAACTATGTCAACCCCAGTAAACATACAAGTCAATGTATTCTTAGTGGAAGTATGCAGCAGATACATGAACTTTAAATTATTTTCTGTGAAATAGGAGAATAAGACATACAGGCATGGCTCTGTAAGAATGAACAAAATAGACATGATGGCTTCCAACATCATCCAAAATTAATGAGTCTTTTTCAATCTGCAAAGCATTCCATCCAATGTGTGGAACTCTAAAACCATTTGATGAATCAAAACGGCCAACCACTCCGGGTATCAAGCCAAGACCTTTCACTGAGACATGTATAATATCAGATCAACTATTACTAAATTAAATAGATAAAAAAAATAAAAGCTATAATAATGTTATGTACATTCAAATTAACATTAATTTGTTTCTAGTATTATCTCCTTAAACCAAGCTGTCTAACTCAATTGTCACTAACAGTAACAACCTGAGGCTTTCATTATCAGGATAACTTCACGAATGGATTGCTGCATCCTCAGTATTTGCTATGTATGCCAGCATGGAAAGGAAACTCCTATAATATGGGAAGAGTGATTTCTCTATACTAGGGGTTTTAGGTACCATTATATATCTGAATTTATTAACAGGACTTTACAATATATAACGCAAGAATACAATACATTGATGTCAAATGCAGTTGTACAACTTACAACAATTGCAAATCCATTTCTACTAAATCTTTTTAAGTTATTCCGAACCCTTTTCAATACGTGATTTAGTGTTCTAATACAGTGTATCTAGCTTATTTACAAATTCAATGCCTTTTAAACCATTCCATCCAAATAACTATAAGTGAATCGTAGATGATGAGTTACAAAATTGGAAAAACAAAGTTGGTGAAAAAGGAGGCATGAAGCACTGACCTGGTCCATTCTCTTCACTGGATTCAAAAAGGAGCTGAAGTCCAAGACAAATGCCTAGAAATGGTCGATCCTTCTCAATATATGAACAGATTGCTTCCGCCATCCTGAAAAACAATAAAGGGCTGAAATTTTCCCACAATCTAAAAGCTAATAAACTATAAATGACATGAGAAATATTATGTGATTAGTTAGCAAACAAGAAGATTCGGAGCCATTATTTTGAAATTTGTTATTCAAACTAACTACCAATCATTGTCACGATGCTTCTTTGATCATGAGTAACTTAACCACATTCCCCATTCTCCGAATATGCACTTTATCCGTTCTTTTCCACTAATCCATTTAAACAGACTCAACAAGCAATTGATCCTTATAGAATCCAACATAAAATAAAAGAAACACATACCCGTTCTTATTCAGCACATCCATGGCGGCAGCAAAAGCCCCCACGCCAGGAAATACTAGGCGTTCAGCATTCAGAATGTCTTCCGGTGTTTGGACCTACATTTCGAACTTCTGTTAAAATACAACTCATCTATTTACCATCCTTTACACCAACCGATTTTCGTCATCTTTCTTTTCTATTCCAAATTTCTAACAAAATCTATAACATACAACACTACAAAGAAATTGGTTACAAGGGCATAACTTTGATAGATAATTGACCAAAAAGAAAAGAAAAATTACATCTTTGACGTCGAAGCCTAGGTGGCGAATGGCATTCCTCACACTGCGAACATTGCCGGCGCCGTAGTCGAGCAGAGTCACCACTGATTCATTATTCAAACAAACTAAATTATTATTAAAATAATAAATAAATAAAAAAACTCAAATTTAACAGAGAGAGAGGGAGGGAGGGAGAGGAGAGTACCGGAATCCGCGGCGGAGGAGGCACGGACGGAGAAGCTTCTGGGACGTCTGAAATTGAGGTGAGTTTTGGGAAGAAACAGAAGGGAGGAAACGGAGGATGAGCGAAATGGTAGGGTTTTGGAGGAAGAGGCGAATGGCGGCGCCTCCATTGCAGGCTCTGAAGATGTAGTCTTCCCCTGGCTCAGACTCGGACTCTGATGAAAGGCCAAACTAGAGTTGGAAGTCTACTTACCTAATGCTATTTGCTTCTCGCTCGTTGTTTGTGGCATGTGTCTTAAACCACCGCAGCGCACCGTTTTGAAGAATTTACTATTATTATTATTTGGTTGTGAAATTTTTTTATTTATTTTTTTAAAAAATTTATATAAATTATACACTAATAGAATCTGATTGTCAACTTCAAATAAAAAAATATTATATTATACCCTTTTGTACGCAACTGAAAGACCATATTAGAAAAAAATAAAAAAGAAAACAATATTAGAAAAGAAAAAAAGGTGGGCATTAAAAAAATTTTGCACAAAAAAGTTTTTCTTTTCTTTTTCTGAACCACATAGTCATGTCACTCTACTAGTACTCTAAGGGTGCATTTGTTTGCTCCACTAGCTCTCACTAGACTAGAGTAGGTGTAAGTGTAGTCTCGTATTTGTTTCACTTTAAGAGTAATTTTAATGAAACTCATATCGACTAAACGCTTCGCCGGAGGATCTTAGTGAGATTCCCGATTTGTTATCGGTATTTTGACCTTTCCCTAAAAACTCCTCGATCTGTTCCCAAAGAAGAATCAACCAGTAGTGCGCTTGCACGTGGGCCCCAGACGTTAATTTCTTGTCGAAGACGCGTGTCCCCTCCTACATGTTTTCCCCGCACCTGGCGCCAAAAAAAATATCCATCATGGCTGTCGATTCGAGCATGGGGGAGAAGTCGGGCTCCATTGGAGCCCAGTGAATTGGTATGGGTTGGAGGGGGAGGGGAAATGGATTTAATCGCCTATAGCCTAGGGGATTGGATTGGGCTGAAGTTGCTCTAAATTTGGCATAACAATTTCAGAGATACAAGGACAAACAATAAAAATAAGATGACATCACCAAAATTTGAAAGTTTTCCTTCTTTACTATAAGCAAAATTAACACAGTGCTATACTAATAAAAGGAAGAAATTAATGAATTGAGACGCAATAATTTGAAAAGAAAGACCTTATGTATCAGAGCAATCCATCAGTTTATCACTTTTACATGAAATCTCAGCTATTCTCTATGACTTGAAAGAATCTTTTGAAAAAAAACTCTCAATTCCTGAACAACAAGATATCTGATATCCCTAAGAGACATAGATACCAAGTGTGTCCTTTGGGGACATGATGAAATAATTCTATCCCTGCCTCATGTAATCATGGAAAGTATAATTCCTTGATTCAACTGTAAGTTTGAAGAATCATATCACACAGGACAACTACAAAACGAACCCTAAACAATAATTACACCATTGTGTTTTTTCCACATCCTTCAGATAAAGCCACTTTCATGTTAGCAAAATCATTGAAAAATAAAATTAACTTTGTTGATAATTAACCAGAAGCAATGATTCAAATTTTGTTTGCACTTGTGTTGGCTGAAATGGCATTGATTCTGAGCCTTTTGTTCAGAACCCCTCTGAGGAAGTTGGTGATCGTGGGGTTAGATCGATCGAAGCAAGGACGGGGGCCATTGGTGGCGAAGAGCGTGGGAGGAACCATTCTCGTCTTCTTTAGCTCCACCATATATAGTGTATTCAGTGTTCAAAAAAGTTTATCAGAGGCAGGCTTTGTCAATCCGACAGATGAGGTTCTTATGGCACATCGTCTCCTGGAAGCATCTCTCATAGGTGAGCTATATCATCCATTATAGTAACCCTTTTCCTTAAAATTTACTTGGGAAAAAACTATATCCGTAACCTTGTCAGGGTAAAGTTGGAGTTTTTAATTTTGATGACTGCATGTATCTAATTTTGGCCGATGAATGAAAATCCTTTTCTGTTGGCAATCCTGTAACCAATCTCATGTCATGTTAAGTCTTATAAAACAAAACTCTCCGAAGCAGGAAAAAGCTTAGTCGGAAGTGAAAGAAGCTGAGGTTTTTATTTTATTTTTTTTTTATTTTTTTGTCAAAAAATAGATTTTATTATATTAGATGTTAGATTAGCCACCGACAGGGTTTGAACCCACGATGTCATGTAAGGGCTCAACTTCTTTCCACCACTATGGTAAACGGCCACTTGCCAATACAAAAAAAAAAATAATAATAAATAAATAAATAAATAAATAAATAAATAAATAAATAAATAAATAAATAAATAAATAAATAAATAAATAAATAAATAAATAAATAAATAAATAAATAAATAAATAAATAAATAAATAAATAAATAAATAAATAAATAAATAAATAAATAAATAAATAAATAAATAAATAAATAAATAAATAAATAAATAAATAAATAAATAAATAAATAAATAAATAAATAAAACTCAGGTTTCATGCACCCTAATATCAATGGGTGGAGTCATCCAACTCTTTATAAAACTTGAGATTTTTGAACTTTCCGACATGGGACAATTCTTCACACACTCAAAAGAAGTACCATATCGCCCTAATATCAATGGGTGGAGTCATCCAACTCTTTATAAAACTTGAGATTTTTGAACTTTCCGACATGGGACAATTCTTCACACACTCAAAAGAAGTACCATATCGCCTTCTGTTGCAATTGAAAAATACAGATTGTCTTGTTTATAAGTTGTGTTAGGGTTTTGTAGCAAGGTAACGAATACAACTCGATCAATGCCAAGCTTTTGTTCATAATTTATATGTTTTCAATTAGCTAGATGTAATTATGCCATTTTTCTCTAATTAACCTGGAATGTTAATTACACAGGGTTTTCCCTATTCCTGGCAATGATTATAGATAGACTACACTACTATATCAAAGAGCTCCATCTGCTACGAGGACTCGTCGAAGAAGTGAAGAATCTGAAAGAGGATTATGAGCACAGGAAATCTACTGCTCCTGCAGAAGTGAAGAAGGCAACACAAATGATCGATTACGCAGCTAAAAGCTGAATTCCGAAGAAGAATAACCATATGAGCAAGCAGAAGCTCCCAATAATGCATCAATTAATATAATTAGTTCACGTTAATATATCGTAGAATTGCTAAAACCACAGTTTCTCATTAATCCCTTAAGAATAATTCAAATCAACATATAGGTTGATCATTGAAATAATGCATATATAGCTTGCAAAATTTTAGATTTCTTCATAGAATAAATGGATTACTGTGGTCTCCTGTAAAAATCATACAAACCTACAAATTGTAATTTCTTTTTATTGATAGCGCACAATGTGATAAACTGGAAGCATGTGTGAGTTGGGTTAGAAATTTAATATATGGGAGTTGGTTATTTTTTTATATACAAATGATCTTCGACCTTAAATAACTTAAACTGTGTAGAGGGAGATTCGAACTCGATTGTACAAGGGTGAGCCAAACACATCCACTCTAACCAATATCATTCATATCACACTACTACAAAACCATTTATTAGTGTCGCTATGATAATCGACAAGAAACGTATATTACTGTCGAATATTAAGTAAAATCCGACAGAAAATGGATGTAGTGGTGGATATAATAAGCGACAGAATTGCCAACGTTAGGAAATGAATTTTTCGACAGAAAATACTCTAAAACCGACAAAAATTGTGGCGGATATAACCGACAGAAAATACTCTAAAACTGACAGAATTTGTGTCAGATATAACCGACAGAGAATTTATTAATAATGAATAAATAAGAGCATTATCTGTCGGATAAAACCAACAAAAAATATATTAATAATAAAAAAAATATAAACCATTTTCTGAATCATTTCTTTCCCACAAAACTAGATCCAAAATCATTAGCATGTGCCAAAGGATAGAATGCTTGTTGTTGAGGTTGTTAGGGTTGAAAACCAGAAAGTTATGTTGAATTATTTGAACCAAGAGGAACACGACTTCTTCCACCAGTTGATGAGTCAATACCAGCAGAATTAGAACTTGTCCTGCACCAGTTTGATTATGAGAATCCAAGGAAGAACTTGCAGACCCTTGCATATATAGTGCAGAAAAACTCGTATTCTCCACTTCAAGATTAACAAGAAAACTAGTATTCTCCACTTACAAATTCTAACTATAATCAATCTATGGCCATCGGCCTTCACAACTTCAATCAAGATTCACAGATTTGGCAATTGGCGTTCAAACAATGGCATCTGACCTCTATCACATTGGCAATTTGGCCTTTAATTGTTTCAATACTATTGATTAACTTTCATAGTAACATATATGTATACTGAAAATCTCATATCTTTAACAAGAAATAGCTCAAGAAATCAAGAATCAAAGATAATATGTTGCAAGGTTTCGAACATAGAGCCTGAGATTTCACTAGATTCAACCTTATCAGCATACACCATCATAACCATCAGAGCAGCGGAAATAGATGAGAGAGCAACACATACCGCGATGAACATGATGAACACAACTAAGAATGCAACCCAGATGAAACCCCAGATGAAGATTCCAACAAAAAGCTCCCCCAAAAGAAAAATCAACCAAAAGATTCAGTAAATGAAGAATCGATGGCTATCGATAACATATTAACAAAACTGAAGAATTACCGTTGGTGAACACTATGAACTCATAGAGAAAGATTGAGAGAAAGGTTTAGAAAGACAAAGAGAGAGTGAAATAAGATAGAGAAAATGTAAAAAACTGAAATGATTTCATTGAAGGAAGGGGGAAGGGAGAAGGCACCGGCGCAAGGAAGAGATGGAGGGGTTTTATTTTGGAAAATTTTCATTATTGTCGGTTTTAACCGACAGTAACATTTTTTAAAATAAAAACCGACATAAAATTTTCATTACTGTCAGTTATAACCGACAAGAAAAAAATGGCGGCAAAATACCCCCCAAAATTCCCTCCCAAAATTTTGTTACGATTTTAAATTCCCCCCCTAAAAATATATTTAAACCATGTGTTTATTTATTTATTTATTTATTTTTAATCAATATAATATTTTAAAATAATAAAATGGTCAATTTCTGTCGGTTATAACTATCAGAATACTAAAATAATAACCGCCAGAAACTAAAATAATAAAATAGTCTCTGTCGGTTATAACTACCACCATTAACTTAAAAACCGCCGGAATATGTTAAAAATATTTAAATACAAAAAAGAATTCAAAAATATTGGCGGATATAACCGACAAAATTTCATTGTTATTCGACACTAACTGAATGATGTGTCGGATATCTTTTATTCGACATAATAACTTATTAAGCCAACACATAAAGCTAATATTGTAGTAGTGTTGGTAGAGTTCGTCGGCTTATTGTCTACTTAGAAACCCGACCCTAATTGCTAAAATCCAAAACACAAACCTTAATACAAAGTGTTGTGAGAAGTCAAGTAAGTTTCAATAATCTGACTTTTATTTCCCTATTCAAACCCTAAAAAGAACATAATTAAGTTAGGGAGTAAAATGGGCTCATGAGATCTCACATATAGGCTATAAACTTTGGTAGGTGTAAAGAATGAAGATGCAAAACCTATAAATAAGACTAATTTTATGTCTACAATTCAATGAGATATGATAATTTTGTCATCCGGATAAGAGACTTACTATCGAGTTATTCAGTATAATTGAATCCTAATCATCAAATGAGCCACATACTTACATACAAGTACGAGTGAAAACCAATATTAGGTCAAATAACAAAATATCTTCTCTTTCGATGGGGTGTTCAAATAGATGGTGCCGACCTGAAAGCATTGCCTTTGAGTAGATATTTGACACTTCACAATTACGTATGGATGATCGCATAGTCTTTTTGTTTGTCAAAAGCCTTTCTCTAGGTCTTTCGAGTTTTGAGTTGACCTTTCAATACCCCATAGAGAAAACGAAGGGACAAAGTGAACAGCCAACGTGTTTGACTCTTCGAGAAGTCTATTTTCATCGTGGGATTGGATGGATCGGTTAACAATTTGACGTTTTAAAATTAGTTGACTTTGTTTAAAGTCTCTCTTCTTTTATACTCTATGCCTAGTTGTGGTGCCATGGACCACATTCGCTTCACTTGTTCCACTAGATGCTAATTGCCAAAGGTTAGGTAGTACCTACTTAATAAGACGAATGAATGGTATGTTAAATGGCATGATAATAATATCTAATTTGTTAAATACAAACTGAGTGTAGTATGACCCAATATATATGAATGATAACGCATATCGAGATTGACTTTGGACATGTCACTACATATAATGAAATTTTTATTCTCAATAGGATTTTTTTTTTTTTTTAAGTGAAAAGAACGAGGATTTCCAAGTTTCATTCTCAAAATGTATTCATTTTTTTACATTGCTAGCTCTGTCAATAATTTGACATATGTCACAATTGTGAATATTTAAAGTTGGTAGTTAAGAGCAAAATTAAATTATAAAAGGTGATGGAAAAAGTCGGTAGTTGTGAGTAAGTGAGAGAGAGAGAGAGAGAGTTTGCGGATGTATTATTTATTTGCCAAATTAATGAGCACCTCCCCAAAAGAAACTAAACTTTGAATTTGAATATTATTGGCCTACATAGCAATGATAGAGAATAGGTAGTGGGAACAAACTTGTTGACTCCTCTCAATGGCCTAACAAAAGTCTCTCTTCTCTCAATGGCCTAACAAAAGTCTCTCTTGTTCACACAGGAAGCTTCATCAACCTCATTAAATTTGACTTCTGTGTCAAGTCTAAATATGAGACTTGAATAATCTCCTCTAGCATGCAAGAGCGAGTTTTACAACGTTAGTGTATTCGTACTATGAAAGTCCTCTTTTTAACAGCCCGTTTGAAGCCGGCC
Source organism: Pyrus communis (assembly GCF_041283825.1). Taxonomy (NCBI): domain Eukaryota; kingdom Viridiplantae; phylum Streptophyta; class Magnoliopsida; order Rosales; family Rosaceae; genus Pyrus; species Pyrus communis. Next base: position 7,389,978 of record NC_142567.1, read on the forward strand.
GCTGTTGCAGTGGCAATCTTTATGAGATTAATGATTGGGATAAATTTAAAAAATTAAAAAGAAACAAAAAAAATTAAAAGAACAAGCTGGCCTTGTTTCTCCTTCTGGCAAACACGAGACAGCTCCTCTTGGTTTGTGTAAGAGACGGCATAAGAGGCCAAAAGGGGTGAATATACACATGCAGATCCATATTATGTGTATACTTAACTAACCTTGGGATTATATATGATTAGAGTGGCAATTACTCAGTAATCACAGTTTAGTACCCTAACTACGATCCCTAAGTAGAGGGAGCTAATATTAAATCGTATTTATATTGAATGGTTTCATTGCTAATCGTATCAAAGCCTTTTGTATAATACCACACTTTGTAGTAGTTAAGTTAGAAACAATATCAATGCTGATTAGTGGTAGATCGCTCAATCACCTCTGCACCTATGACAATTCGAGTTTGAGACCTCTTCTCGTATTGGGAGTAGCAGTATCACTAAACGAGTAGCTTGTCAGTGATTGACTTGTCAATGTCGTAGGCTTGTAGCCCTTAAAACTACTAAAACTAAAACTAAATAGACGCAAATGATAACAGTGGGAGTGAATAAAATCAAAATTCTGATGATCTGATTCAATTTCAAGATTGTTTGATACAAAAGAATCTTCTGTCGCACTATTACTAATCATAAATTCAAAATCTAAATCCTCATCACAGTTTATACTCTCAATCTCTTCAAGAACAATTGAAGCCACAGTTGAAGAACTTGCAGCAAACACTTCTTCATCTGAGACGATATTGTTGTTTGAAACCACAAAGTTTTCGATTTCTTCATCGCTGTTGCTTCTAACAGTGCACCAATTTTCATCAAATTCCCAGTTGGGTACATTCGAAAATGTCGAAAACTCAATCAGTTTCTTGATCCTTTCTGTTGGGGAATTCAAACAAACACCTTCAACAGATAGCAATTCCATTGGACTTTCAGACGCTTCAAAAGAATCCCAAAGGCCTTGATCCAACACACTAATTGGAGACCCCATTACTTGCTCTGTATTAAACTTGGACCCCAAATGCTGTTCAAGAAATGGATGCTCAAGGAGCTGCTTAGCTGTCCACCTCTCTCTTGGATCCTTCATCAAACACTTGCTTAAGAAATCCCTACCCTTGCTCGAAAGCTGGCTTGGAATCTCCGGCAGCTCACCGGAGAATCCAATCCTGTAGAGAGCTGAAACCGGATCATTAATCTCCAGCCAAGGCCCGCTACCGGTTGCCATTTCAATAATCGTGCACCCAAGAGCCCATATGTCAGCCTCAAACCCCTGCTCTTCGCCGCGGGCAACCTCCGGCGCCATAAACACCGGCGTACCCGAAATAGTAGTACTTGCCTCAACCCCTTGTACCAATTTAGCGCAACCCAAATCGGCAATTTTGGCGGTCTCTCCGGTCACCAAAATGTTTTGGCTCTTGATGTCACAGTGTACCAATTTATTGACATGCAAATACTCCAATCCTTGCACAATCTGATGCGTATACAATTGAATGACGGCCTCCTCTAGCCGCCCTCCCCGTCTCCTAATCGCGTCGAAAAGCGTGCCGCCGGGTACGTACTCCATGCAGAGGTTGTACATAGGCTTGTTGTTTTCCATGCTGACATTATACCCCAAGTACTTGACTATATGGGGGGAACTAAGCTTGGACAAAAAACATTGCTCCTTCTGCAAAAGAGCCGAGCTGGAGAGCTCGGCCGACTTTACAGCGAATCGTTCGCCATCGGAGCTGGCGGCAAGGGAGACTGTGGCGGTGGAGCCGCGGCCGACGGTAGGTCCACGGGTCCAGTGCTCCATGGCAAAAGAGATTGGTAGGGTTTTTGAAATGCTTGCCTAAATGGCTAAATGCACATTTTTATACGTGACATTGGCCCTTGGGGGATCTACACAGTAAAATCCACCTAATTAACTGTTACAGATTTTTGTAATGGATCCACGTGGCAAAAGGAGAGGGGGTGTTTTAACAGGGCCGTCTTGGAGCGCAGTTACTTAGGGTTGTAATAAAGCCACCCACATGGCGACACATGAAGCCACATGCCAAGATTGCGGGATTAAGAGGAGATTATGGAGGGAGGAGAAGCGAATAAGCTTTTGCTTTTGCTTATTGCGTTTGGACAAGTCAGAATTCTTTTTTTTTTGCGGCGCCAAAAAGCACTTACCAAATATCTGGATGCATTGTCTTTCTCTTTCAACGCGGTTTTTGAATATTTTTCTTTTTGTGAATGAGTTCTCACTCCTGCCTCCGGAATCTAAGTAAAATGGATTAATGAGATAACGTTGTTTAGGTTTGTGATTAAGTTAATCGAATCTACGAGTTTTGTCCCATTGTCCATGCACGTGAAGAATTCTTAATTGGTGTCAAGTTTACCACGAAATTCATATCAATTAGTTACCTTATATTTATTTACGTGCATGACTGATGTTAAAGTTAAATAGACTAAAAGTGTTCAATTGCAGTAACAGTGAGAAATATGTAAGTTGACGACCTCATGAGAAAGTGTATTCTTAAATGGTGGCTTGTTCTTAATTTTTGTTATTAAAGTTCAACGCTAATAGATTTCCCTTTGGAGGTTTTGGAGACTTGAGAGTGAAACCAGCACCATACTTCAGTGTGTGAAATCTCTTGTTCATAGTCTAGGTACATTAATAAGAATCCTCAACTGAATTATAAATTTTTAATCCGAACAACTTGTAGCTCAAGCAGCATTTGCTTATGCATTTGAAATCTTGTATTTCATTATAGAAAATGTTAACACCGTTTTAGTTTTACCTTCTCAACTCATATTCTCATCTTGCAATGTTTCTTAATTATTGAAACTGTCTACTTTCTTGATCACTTCTTAAAGATCATTTATACTAAAAATATCAAAAAAATCAGAAATTGTTTAACCGTTGGACTAATCAAATTTCAATGTTGGATGATTCCATCCTCCTCCTAATTATTCTTGGTGCAACAAAGTGGCATAAATTGGTATCACATCGCGAAGAACGGAAATCAAAGAATTGATCCGTTCTGTCGGTGCATAGACAAGACTGAGGCCAAAGCATTGAAACCTTATCTGCTTTACAGCTATGGCAGACAGAGAGAGAGAGAGAGAGAGAGAGAGAGAGAGAGAGAGAGAGAGAGAGAGAGCCACATTACCAAACTGTCTTCCCAACTTTACCTGTCTTCTTTTGACCTTTTTTCTGTACCAGTCAGCTTGTGAAGAAAGGGACCAACCGCCCAGGCTTTTTTGCTCATTTGAATCTTGACTACACCTCGATGTTAGGCAAAATTAACGTACATGCTTTAAGCTGCATTCACAATAGATCGATGACTTATATTGTTGAATTTAATGGTTGAATGTGCATTGAAGAATCAATGAAATTTAATAGGTACATCCCTATTCTTTCAAAATTCACATTTAATATGCACCTTCACATGCCACTTAATACTACAGTCTAATGATATTCATTTTCGTGTGTAAGTGAGAGGTCTTATGTTCAATTCTCGCCAAATGTGAATTTGAACCACTCTATTATTAGCCCATTGTGAGGCTAAGCCACCTCCTTTCCTTTTAATATAAATAATATCGTTTGTTAAAAAAAATATGCACCTTCACATAACAAAAAATTCCTCATAAGCTCTAACTCTATAATTCAACATGTCAATCACGTCTCATTTTTTGAAAATTCTGAACTACAGCAATGACATACATTGTTGAATTTAACGACTGAATATGTGCTAAAAATTTTAAATAACAAGTGCATCCAAACTTCTAATCTGCAATATACTGGACGCTGATGTATAGTAGAAAGAGCCTCATTCTTTTAAATCAATCCAAATTAAAGTTGCTTTTACATGATCAACTATATAATAAGAGAGTGCATCTTTATCACATATTTGCGTGGTCTGGAAGCAACCAAATATTCACTACTTTAGCAATGACGTTTGCTAGATAGCTGTATGAACAAAGGTTACCAAGTGATGATGTCACATTTACAACTACAAATGAAATGAATGCTCTGGGGCTTTGGCCTTGTTGTATTGCCTTCACTACATACTCCTCGAAATTCAGACATCCCATGTGAAATTCTACTCCCATTCAATCTCCATTCGAATTTTAGTCACATTCGCAACCCATAGATTATAATGAACTATTCCCATTTTTTTAGCAAGAAATGTGAATTTCTTGAGAAGCTCATATCGTGATGTATTTCAATAATTAATATTAGACATAGTGTGTCTGGAACCTGCATATGAGATAAAACGATCCAAATTGCAGTTAGAAGTCCCCTTAATTAAACTACATTACAAAATGGACTCCACAAGCGATCTTGTCTCTTAGAGCACTTCCACCTCTAGAGAGTCCGTAGGCAATAGGCACTTCAATCCCCTAAGTGAACAATAACTGCCTCAAGTGAACAATAACTACCTTTAGTGAACAGTAACTAGCCAAGTGTGTCTAGACCCCTAAGACCTACTCCAACCCTTGGAGTAAAACTCAAATTTTAGGTTCTAAACTTACCCCAACTTGATCCAATCCTTGGGGCAAATTTGGCCTAGAATTCCCTCCTGGGTTAGTGGGGCTGGCCCACCATATATGTATACTTTTTTTTTAGTTTTATATTTATAAATTCATTGAATCTAACGGTTAAGATTTAATTTTATCAAATTCAATGGTAAAAAAAAAAAAAAAAAAAAAAAATTTAACGGTCCAAATTTAAATCCAATAGCTAAAGTAATTATATAAAAAAAAATTATGCGTTTCATATTCTTTTGTAGTGTTCCATGAGTTTCATGGTGTCGGTTTAGTGATTTTTCAATAGTTAGCGGAATCTAAATATTTTAGGTTAAAATGTTCATAAAATTAAATTATGATAGTCTACATAATTTTTTTTTTTAAAGTTACTTTAAGAAAAAAAGTATCCTAAATTTATTATTTAACAATATCGGGCAAAAAATTTAACCCATAAGTGACACACCCCAGTCGAGACCAGGACGTGCTGGCCGTCACGTGGAAGTGATGAAGCCATGTGCACAGTGCGGAAGCTAATAAAATAGTAATATAAGTGGTACGAATAAATAAAAACTGGTATACAAAGTATTAAAAACATGTGCTAGCGAAAGTGAGACGCTAAGTTCAGAGCATTAAGTCTACAGCAGTCCAAAGAAAATGATTCGACAATAGTACACCCGAAGGTGACCCTACGCTGGTGAGTGTCTGTCAGAAATGCCGGGAAAGCCCTCTGGGAAACCACCGAAACTGCTAAGCAACTAGAACCTGGAAGGGCGCAAAACAAAAGCGTGAGTGGGCAAAAACAAAGCTTTCGAAAACCATTTATAAATACTTCCCAGAAAATAGATATACGTATATATGTACGAAACATGCTCAAGAATATGCCATATTGAAATCTCATAATGAAGTGCAAGTGCTCAGGTATAAATCATGTCAACAACATATAATCTGGCAGTCGGAGTCACCTAACGTGACCTGTACGGCTGCATATAGAGCTCAAATCTCAAACTCAATAACTGAACCTGCCCACGAGTCGGAACCACCTAAAGTGGTCTGTACGACAGGCCTGGGTGTAATACATATATATACGCTCTAGTGCTACGATCACGTGAAGGCTGTACGAATAATCGCGGGTCACCTACGAGTCAGAACCACCTAAAGTGGTCTGTACGACAGGACTGTGCACCTAACTTGGATCCAAGCTGAGCGTGTGGTGCGGGAGGTGAACATCACGTGAAGGACTGTGCCCTACTCTGGGCTGGAGCACTAACACCGGGGGTGCAGGTTATGAGCTCTCTAAGCATCTCAAACCACTACTGAAATATAAACATGAATAACACTTACCTGGCACTTACCTGTGCGTCCACAGCACCCAATATGCATATGTATATATATATATATGCAACTACTAATGCAACCAACGATGCCTGACTAACGATAAAGTAATGCATGGCATATAACTGACAACCATTTAATCAATTTCTGGGAAAAATATAGTATATAGGTATATACGGAAAACCAAAAACCCACTCACTGGTATGTGGAAGGGTTGTAGCCCCCCTGCCTCGAGTGACCACGCTCGTCCTCGGGATACGTATCACCTATATGCGAAACCACTAAAAAAACGTCAATTTTACATAACCAACTTCTCATAATAACTTCTCATACATTGCTCAAATTGGACAAATGAATATACCAACGTGCTCTACACAACCTCAGGATCACACTCAAATTTTTAGAAAATTTTTTCACCGCCGCACGGGCCCCCACGCGCCGGCCACGCGCAGGCACGTGCCTGGCATGCTGACGGCATCAATTGACGCCGTAAGGAATATTCCGTCAGTTTTGACAGATTCTGTTAACGGCGTCAGGAATATTCCGTCTCCTTCTCCGGCGAACCTCTGGCGCCGTCGCCGGCGCCGGAAAATTGGAAAAACTTCTAACTTCGATTTCTCTCTCGTTTTTCAACCATTTTTCGTGATTTTTGCACCAAAATGACGCCTAAAACTAGGAGAACACAACCATACAACTTTTAAGAGCCAAAAACTACGAGATCTTACCTGTCCCCAAACTCCAAATCCGGCCAACTTCGAATAAGGCGATCCCGACGTCCAAATTCTTCAAACGAACTACTCCGAGACTCCTTGGGACCACACCAAGCTACCTACGAGCTCCATTTCCCTTAAAACGTGAGAAAATGCATTTGCATGAATAGTACCCCAAATCGGACCTTGTGAAATCAACGTGAAAACAGTGATAATCTTACCTGAAAATGGTACAGCTGCACTCCCCTCAACCTCACGAGCTCGACTGTGGTCTTGGTTCCCTCGATCTGTGGGTGTTTAGTATGTTTGTGTGTGTGTCTGTACGTGTTCGAAGGAAGATGAAGGAATGGGGTTCACGGGAGAGAGACAGGGAAAGGGACAGAGAGACAGTGAGAGTGAGAGTGTGTGTGTGTGGCCCAACACATGCCAACACCGCACCAAACAACCAATAACGAAAAAAAAAGAACGAACTAGGGGTAAAAGTGTCTTTTCACACGTACGTTTTGATATCTTCGGAATGGGATGTCACAATAAGGGTTGGAGGAAAAAAAATATTTCTGAGTTAAAAAATTTTAGGTTTTAGCCTAAGAGTTAAAGATGATCTAAGCTGAATAGCCCAGGCTATTTGTATTAAATTATAATTATTAGTATTATTATTTATAAAATAATAAAAGATAAATTTATTTTTAATTTTGGATAATAATATAAGATTGGTTGAAAGTATTTGAAAATATTTGAGATGTAGAGTAAGGTGGAAGAACATGGTTAGGTATTTATAGCAAAAAAAAAATAAAAATTATTTATATATTTTGTATTTTTAATTCATTTTTATAATTTTTGTCTTTTTAATTAATTTTTTACAATTTTTTAATTGTGACGGATCTCAATCATACGTCACACGAGGCTGGACTAGTCAATTTTGGCCTAGATGGGCAACCGGGGTCACCTGTAGCCCAATGGATTAGCTGGAGGGGGGAGGCGATTTAATCTACTACCCCGCAAGGGGGGGATTTGAAAGGGGTGGAAGAGCTATTATGAGAAAATAGGATCATCTCAACCGTCATGGTTTAAAGTGGTTTTCCACTCCCTGCCCTAATCAATCCCAATCCATGAACTTGACGCTTTCATAACTTGGCTAGTAGATGCATACCTTATTAAATATAATCTGTCGCATCAGGAGTCGAACATAAGACCTATGCTTCCCGAGGAACTTAACCAAGCCCCGCTCTACCACCGGATTAATTCCAGGGACAACGAATATTTCCGGTCTAACGGCGTTCATCTATATAATCTTGAGCAATCAGTAAATTACAGGGCCGGAAATTGAGTTCCCCATTCGACTAACAATAAGACATCACAAACGTAAGCATACAAAACCGTCGATCAAATGTATTGCATTCGAAAACACCGCCGGAAACCATCCATTTCCTCAGTTTTAAGTTCAGCGTCGAAAATACATCGGATAAAGGCTCGACGCTGAAATATTTACATGCAGGTTATGATCCAGAGATTACTACCAGTACTGGATAGGATATTGTGAAAATCCGCAATGTTAAAGTAGGAATAAGAGACGAGCACAAACTGAACATGAGAAACTAATATTTATCTATGCAGCTTCTGCAAACCCAATTCTCTCATTGCCATAGTCAAACACGGTATGGTAGCGACCCATGAATACATCACCCAAGATCCTGTTGCAAAAACAAAACATTAGTCAGGGCTTTCGAGTTGCTCTCTAGCCAACAAGACAAAAGGATCACCAATTAACCCACAAACTTCACAAATCTGACTGGAGAAACAAAAGGATCTACAAACACAACGATCTTCAAGCACCGATGAAAACAAAAAAAGATGATCGTAAAATCTAAATAGAATATAGATTGTACCAGAGAGGTCCGCGGGGAGGTGGGACATCCAAAGCAGTAAATCCACTAATGCATTGTGCTGCATCTCCCTCGCCTACTTTGAGCACGTACTGGTTTCCATCAAAAAAAAGAAAAAGAAATACATTAGTAATGCTCAACTAAGCCACTGTTGACGCTTTGCATGTAAAGACAGGCCAATGGCTGGAAGAGATAACACAAGATATGCAGTCAAACAAAAACCAAAATTGTCAACTAAACATTATACGGCACCTGTTCAGGGGTGAGATCAAATGTTCTTCCACCGATAGTGAAGGAAACACTGGGCATGGATGACAAACCGGCACAATCAACTGCAGATTCTCCCATTGGGCTAGGCAACCGATCACAGAGCTGCAATTACAAACCAGATCACAAGCAAGCCAAAAAACAGCAACCTACAGAAACATATCAGATGAAAGGGTAACTTCACCTGATTCACATAGTCAAGAATTCGCTCCTCTGTCTGATTCTGCTTGAGCTGGTTTTGCATCCAAACAACCGTCATCTCACAAGCAGAACATGTTGCATCAGATAAGTCACCAGATACCTTGTGAGTGTTCTCCACAACACTCTTGATTCCAATACTGACCAGTCACATTTGCAAAACATATATAAATAGAGTGCATTGAAAATACAATAAATAAACATATAGAAAATATGATTGCAGAAACATATACATGTATAATAATTAATAAGTTAGCCATGTTATTGTAGTTCAAAGCAAACATATTTCTACCATGTGCCTCAGAAAGCAAATTGAGTCTAACCTAACACCATGAGTCCCATCAAATGAGCACAAACCAATCTGAGAGCAGATTTTCGCTGGTTGATCCTGCCAAAATAAAAGTAGTAAATACAGTTACATAGAAATCAACAAGTAGTAGGTTTAAAAATCTCTTAGAGTTCGCAAAACCAAGTGGTTGATCAACTTTACGTAACCATGGGAGCATGAAAATTGTACCTTTGCTAAAATTCTCTCAATTATGGTTTCCCCATATTCTGCAACGACAGTCTTGCATTCTTGACTTACAATGCCAGAGGCTCCAATGGCATGATTGAGTTCAGTAATAATAGTCTGTAAATGAAAACAAGGAACAACAAATAATAAAAACAAACAATAAACACATAAACATTCCACATGCAAATGCGTTGAACTCAAAGTTACAACCAAATGTTAATGAAAATAATTCATTTTCCTTGTCTAAAGAATAATCAATCAATAGGAAAGCAATAACTGCTGAAGTACCAGCTCAAAATCCAAGGACCCCGTATGTTTCCACAATAAAATAGAATAATTAGAAAATAAAATTTGCGTGGATTGATGAGAAAACCACAATTGACAATATCGTTAGAAAAAGAAGAAAGAAGAGGAATGCATTTCCATATTATGATGTGCAAAAGAATAAGAGTAGAAAAAATGAACAGAATTTCTCTTATAGGACATGCATCAAGGCCACCCTTGATAAATTCTGAACCATCTAATTAAGAGAAGTAAACAGAGAATGTTTGACTTCAGAACTAAAAAAAAACACATAAGAATACACAAATACACACCGTTGGGCCAACCAACAAAGAAGTTCCAGAATCAGCAATAGCCGAACAGCCACTAGCACAAAATCCTGCCGTAGTTATGATTACATCAGACTAGAAGTCAATAACATCATACTAAACAAAATATCATGTGTAAGAAAGAAGAAAGCAAACATAAAATATTTTTCATTTACCAGTAGTTTGACCATCAATCATAACATCACCCATGTCAAACTGTCAACAAGAGCAATAAAGTGGATAATATTAGAACTTTTTCACGAACTTGATATTTATCACACAATGAACAATCAGACACCAACCTGCCAATAGCCTTTCTGTGTAACAGGAACATACGTGTGCTCTCCCTTGTAGTGATTGGGATCCACTCCACCAAAAACAATTTCACCTCCTTCTTCTTCGTCAGCATTACGATTAAACCAGAATGAGAAAACTGGTTCCTTCAGAAGACCCTGATTGACCATGTTATACCTGCAGAAATCCTAAAGTTAGAATTCTTGGAAAATGAAACCTGAAATTCCTGTGCCATGAACTTTCCTTGGGAGTCAATGACACACAACCTTCAGATCTAAACAAAGCAGAAACTCAGAATAACAGCATAGGAGACACAACATACCACACAGGTACAGCATTTCCAACTGAAATCTCTTGAAATCCAAGTCCAAGTATGCCATCAAATTTGGCTACCACGAATGTGACGCCGGGTTCCTTGGTTGCCTCAATAAATTCCTGAAACATACTGCCTGTGTTAGTAAGGACAAACCACCAACACGAAGTTGAATATGTATGACTAATGCTAAACTAACCTGATCTTTAACCACAAGATCACCAACTGTTACATGATCTTCACTGAAGAACCCAGAAATAGCTCCAGTTCCATACTGGATGGCTGCAGGCTTACCTGCATAATGGAAGACACCAGAATGATCTCTCTGTTAATCAATGGGAATATTCCACCAATGGGTATATGACGCATGGACTAACAACAATAAAATAATAATAACAATCATGCTGAAGAAACAAACCATTTTTGTTGTAGGTGCTGGAACTGCTTGACTTGTATTTTGGATGTAAATAGCATGCAATCTGCACTCATACTCAAAATAATTACATTGTCTCCTACGTAGCAGCACAAAGAGAGGAAATTATACTATAAATACCATACAAAAGATATAGAAACTAAAGCAACGAAACTCACCGAGAAATAACACTTAGACGAAGGCACCCACAAATTTGCACTACCAGTATCAAATATCACAGTGAACTTCTGAGGGGGAGTGCCAATACCAATCTCGCCAAAGTATTGAGCATCCATGTAATTCTTGAGAGACACAATATCAATGTCCTGAGAATCAGCCAAGTTTCCACCCAGACGATACTTTTGGAGCGCAGCTCTCAGAGACTCTCCTTCCTTGGAATCAATCTGGGCAGCAACCCTGTTATTTTGATCCAATTTCCTCTTTTTGAGCCCAATCCGGAGCAACCCATCGTTGGACTCGCAAAAAACCAACGGAAACAAGAGGAAGCACAGAAAGAGCGTCGCTGTTACAGACTTGAGTTTGGTTTCCATGTTTAACTGCACGCAGACAAGAAACCCATTCTTAATTGACCCCCCCAAAAAAAAAACACTCATCAATCACCAAAATCATATTCATTCTAAACCCTTAAACTAGTGTAATCGTAATCACAACAATACTCCACCGGAGTCACAGTCGAGTTTCCTTACACACAATACACCAGAAATTGCAATCACATGTACACACAAACATAGACTCCATCTTCTAGTAGGTATAAGATTGGATACAACAATCAATCAAAAAAGTGAACAACAACGATTCGGGGACAGAGACATGTCATCAGTGTGTAACACTGCATTCTTTTACTCAAATTTTCCTTTGCTCACTGTTTCCTTTCCATGGAAATGCATAAAATTCAGATAAAAAGGAGCAAATTCATAGTTCAAAATTCAAATATCAAAATATTCAGGTCAGCTCAACTAAATAAACCCCAATTTCGTAATCAACCATATAAAATAAAACACATAAACAATGATGACCGATCAATTATGCACGAACTCAAAGCTTACCAGAACAAATTAATACGCAAACAGAGAGAAGAGCATTTCTCTAAAACAAAATTAAAAACAAAATTCCCAAAAAACAAAAATCAAAGTACCCGTTGATAGCAGTGATACAAAAATCTAGGGTTTCGAATCGAAATCCCCAAAAGAAATTGAAAGCGATAATGACTAAGAAAATTACAGGAAGAAAATGACTCACAGTAAGTTGCAGGAAGACGATGAGAAAGGAATGCGCGTTTCCCCAACCAACTTCCGCTGGACTACGTATTTATACTTCGGTTTGGTTTCCATAGCGGAAACTTTTAATCTCACACGTACACGTCTGCTTGATGCTGCTCATCACGGTTGGAAAAGTTCGTTTTTATTCTTTGCGTACGAAAACGAACGATGAGCTGTGCTCCTATGCGGTGAAGACTATGGAGTCTAATGATTAACTTTCAATTTCACCCTTTCATTAAGAATCCAAATGTCATCAATCTGATTTTCATTTTTCAGGGCAATTACCCGCTTTAAACATATTTTGACAATTTATTGCACCTTGATCACACTTTTTGAAAATTTGCTCTTTTATCAATTTTGGCTGTGAAAAGTCAATATTGTCATTCGTTAATCGGAAAGGGGAAAAAACATAACAACGCTCAACGATACTTTCCCATTTCGAAGTTGAACCATCACTCAAACAACAACAACACAACTAAGTTATTTCTATGGCGTTTTCATATGTTCTTCTCCACCCTAAATTTGATTAGTCAAGACGAAGGATCAAAGAATGGATCTGAGAGTGCCGTTAAGTGTTGTTGCGTTTTTAGTAGTTTTTATCAGTGAATGACAATTTTAATTTTTCTCAGCCAAAATTGATATGGTGAGCAACTTTTATAAGTCTAATCAAAAGTGCAGCAAATTGTCAAAATATGTCTAAAATGGCTAATTGCCCTCTCTCTCTCTCTCTCTCTCTCTCTCTCTCTCTCTCTCTCTCTCTCTCTCTCTCTCTCTCTCTCTCTCTCTCTCTCTCTCTCTCTCTCTCTCTCTCTCTCTCTCTCTCTCTTTTTGGGTCCAAATGGCACAAACCCATCTCAACTTCAATGATTCTGTCGGCCCACAACTGAATGCTAAGTCTCAAGCCTAGCAAATTGGCCCACTCCCAAGTACTGAGCTTATCATGGAGAAAGTTTCTACAATTAGAGGGTTTTGTGAGGATTATAAATGTTGTAAGTGAGAGATCATAGATTCGATAAATGTTAAAGGCAAATTTGAATCACAGTATTGCTAACTCATTGTGAGACATAGCCTCCCCCTCTCCCTCTTAGTATAAATAATATCGTTTGTTAAAAAAAAAAAAAAAAAAAAATCAGACGATTGAAACATTAAAGTTAATGTACAATACAAGGGGGTTGAAATTGATCTGCTACAATACAGAGCGACTCGAACATCTTAAACGAACACTTGTAAATTAGGTTTAATTAAACTTAGATTACTAGCTCTTCAAAGAGAATTGACTTTCCACCTATCTAGTTTCTTTTGAACTCTTAAAATTAAGGGTAAATTACATAAAACTACCTTAACTATTGGGTCAGTCACAGTTTCATACTCCGTCTTTAAAAAATTTCAATGTCATACCTTATCTTCGAATTTGTTGCAATGTCATACCTTCCGTCAGTTGTCTGTCAATTCCTTTGTTAAATGCTGACGTGGCTTGAGGCAGGACCCACTTTATATTAAAAAATTAATAAAATATTAAAAAATAATAATTTACACTTAAAAAAGAAAACCCAAACACCCATTTTCCCCGACCCTTTCCCTTTCCCTGCAACCCAAATTCAAAACCACTCCCACCCAAGCCAAACCCTAAACCCTAAACCCTAAATAATTTACCCTTAAAAAAAATAAAAAATAAAAACCCAAACACCCATCTTCCTCGACCCCTTCCCCTTCCCTGTAACCTAAATCCAAAACCACCCCAAACCCAAATCCCACCCACACCAACATCTCCCCCCATACCCACCTCCTCTTTCTCTACCACTGCCACGTCATCCTCCTCCTCCTCTTCCTATTCAACCCCCAAACCCAAATCCTCAAACCCTAATTGCACCCTCCTCTGCAAGCACTCGTCGTCGACCACCCTTTACCTCCTCATCCTCATTCTCGTCCTCTTCTTCGAGACCTTCCTCATCACCTCCTACTTTTCCTACATCTTCAACTCCCTTTCGACCTCCTCATCCTCATTCGCGTCCTCTACTCCCCCGTGCTGTGTTGCTGTTTCGGGCGTGATGCGGATGCTCGGTGGCCAAGCTCAAAGGCTTGGGGGTTGGATAGAAGGAGGATGAGGATGATGTGGCTGCGGTAGAGAATGACGAGGTGGGTCTAGGGGGGAAGATGTTGGCGTGGGTGGGAGTGGTTTTGGATTTAGGTTGCAAGGAAGAGGAAGGGTCGGGGAAGATGGGTATTTGGTTTTTTTATTTTTTAAGGGTAAATTATTATTTTTTAATATTTTATTAATTTTTTTAATAGAAAATGTGCCCCGTCTCAAGCCACGTCAGCATTTAACAGAGGAATTGACAGACAACTGACGGAAGGTATGACATTGCAACAAATTCGAAGATAAGGTATGACATTGAAATTTTTTAAAGACGGGTTATGAAACTGTGACCGACCCAATAGTTGAGATAGTTTTATGTAATTTACCCTAAAATTAACTATGTAGAATTTGTAAGGTCTTTCCAAAAGATTATAACGTGTGTCCTTATATACTTTCTCACTCACTGTAGCTTTGTGTTGTATTCGTATTATGAGAAATGTTTTGAAATATCATATGCACTTGTTCACATTTTTCAACGTGTCATATAAACTAAAATTTTAAGCAATTTATCATTCCAACTTTACAAAATGATTAATTTGTCATCTCACCCTAACTCCATTAAGTTTTCCATCCAATATAAGTTATGTGCGAGTTGTGTTTAGGGTTATTTAGGTCATTTTAACATCTTTTCACAAGCTTTTTACTTTCTTTAGTACACACACTTAAATTCTTTACATTTCTTTAGAGCATATGCATTTACAACTCCATTTATGGCATGAAATGTCAACCTGTTTCTCATTTGCAAAACCCATATGAAATTATGTCTTTGTGTTATGCTAAAATGCAAACTCGCACTTATGTATCATTACATATTTGGAATAACCAGAAGACAGTACATTGCATGATCATTTCATTGCTATCATATAAAAAATATTGTTCAATTGCCTGAGAAACCTATAGTTTTTTGTCGAAGGGAAGTAAGATATTAGAACAACCAAAATAATCCTAAACACAAGTCATGTGCAAGGCAGATGACTTATATTGAATTGAAAACCTTAACGGAATTAGAGAAAGATGACAAATTAATGATTTTAAAAAGTTGGTATGACAAATTGCTTAAAATTTTAGTTTATATGACAAATTAAAAAATGCGTACAAGTTCATATGACATTTCAAAAAAAAATTCCTTGTATTATTTCAACACACATTACTAAAATTATTAGAAAAATACATAGAAGACTTATTGAAGTTTATTTTTTGTCCAGAAACTTTAGCAAAAGAGTTGAGAGTATTTAGAAAATTTCTCGCAGCTTTGGCAATGGCTTTAGCAAAAATCAAACAATTATTTGTAGGCATAGGGTTAGTAATTCTATAACCAAAAGGTGATAAAAGAATTCCTACTTGATTCTTAATGGTCTTTGCTATCTCGTTTAACTATCTATTTGTACTATTATTTGTCCCATATTTCTTATAGAGGTAGGGTTCACCAACACATGTGGATTTCATTTCTATTACAGACATGGTAAAAATAAATGGTAAAAATAACATTTTTGATAAGTGACTCCATGCATAAAATGAAAATGTAAGGAGATAAGGGATCTCTATGTCTAACACCTTTACCAATATATCAATTACTATATATTAACTAGCCTTTTGATTAATAAGGAGGGGAAAATAACAGAACTCAATGACTAGATCAATCCAATAATTAATTATCAAACCCAAACCTTTCTTAATAGCCCTCTTTCTTAATCAATAATTGTTAAGCCATTTGATTATTCGTATTTCATTTCATTTCATTTCAGTCTAACTAATCCTGTATATTTTGCACATTTTAGATGATCAATAATTTTAAATTTGGATATATTATGCAAGTATGACCCTTAAATGAGGATCTAAGAGCAAGTCCTCTTGCAATTGGGTGATTTAATCCCCCTACCCCAATAAAAAGGAAAATACTTGGGTACTCAATGGGGAGTACCTAAAAGACTGACTAAATGAAGTGGCCCAATGAGAACAAAACACCTGTTTCATTATAAGTTCTATAAACATGTAACCAAACACAATACCACACATCCAAACAACTGCTTTCTTCCCCAACGCCTTTCCCCTCCATTTCCTAACCTCCATCTCTTTCTTGCTTCTGCCAATTTTAGTGTCGGTAACCTCATCTCCTCCGTTGAACCCACCCACATATTTTCCTCCAATCTCTCTATTGTCCTGCCCCCAAACCCTCTTCTTTATCGTAGCTATGTCAGCACCACTTCCCTCCCCTTCATTGGCCAGAGACCACATCAACATTGGCGTTGACTATCAAACTACAGAAGGTACCCACAACCACTTCTCTGTCCTTCGCTGGAAACCATGTCATCATTGACGTCGATTGCATCCGGCGACTTCCTTTTGATGTTGATTTGAAGAGAAAGAACGAAAGAGAGATCAAATCCTCTGATGATGGGTGATCCGACGAGGCCACAATGGTTGGTTGACAATTATGGATGGGGGTGTTTGTCTTCTTGTTGAGAGAGAAAATGAGTTCTTGGATAGTGATGAAGAGGAAATGTGGAGTGTTTGGTTAGGGAAATAGCGGGTGTTTGGTTAATAATGAAAAATTGCTTAAAGTGTCAACTGTTTCAATATTATTGATCCACCTCAAAGATTCAGTATGTTGGGTTCTGACCAGTGAGGACCCAAGTATTATACCAATAAAAATTGCTCTAGCCAACCCAAATTGTCCTTGCTATTCAGTGGGGCCGACTCCCCTAGACTCAACAATTAGGCGATTCTCGCCTACCTCTGTGCTTGAGGCGATATGACGTCATGCTGATGTCACATGACAAAAAAAATTGCAGGCGAGAATGCAGGAGACGGAGAGAGGCGAAATGGAGGAACAGACGGAGAAAGATGAATGGACAGAGAGAGACGAAGTGATGGAATTGGACGATCGAGAGCTACGGTGTACCATAATCTGCATCACGATCTGGTGTACTAGGACCTGTTGTCAGCGATCGTGAAGTCGAAGGGGGAGGGAATGATGGTTCCCGAAAATAATAGACGGACGGACAGAGGAATCGAGGGAGAAAAGGAAAGAGAGTGGGATGGTTCCATAAAAAATGATATTTTTATTATAAAATAATATTATTTATTTATTTATTTTAATTATTATTTTAAAAAATAATTTTTTTAAGGTGAATTCACTAGACAATTTATTTACGGACTGAAGATGCCTCAGGCTGTTCACTAAGACAATAATTGCCAATTGCTTAATAACCCATACAATTATCGCCCTAAGGGCTGGAGTTGCTCTATAAATGATTCCCATCTTAAAATTAGGCTTAAATTTGGAAAATAGCTTAAATTTGGAACATGAATAGAATTTTAGCCAATTGTTATAATATTTTATAATTCTAACCAAAATTTAACATGAAAATACTTCAATACCCTTTTTAATTAAAATAATTACAAAATATGTTCATGTTTGTCAAGTTTACAGTACCAGCAACTTCCAAGGTTATTCGATAACCCTCCGGCACGAAGTGTTTATATCCCAAAATTAAGTACAAAGTGATTAAATCCCAAAATATATCATGTTTTCCATTATTGTCACGAAACCTGTCCTTCACCTTTTTGAGAAACAAAAGAGCACCGTCAGTTGTTAATTTCTGGGAACCACTGCCTCCTTCGCTACATAATTGGGATCACCAATTGCTTGACCTCAAATGTAAAAATTATTGATGTGAAAATTATCGTAACACACAAATTAAACCCTATTTGTGACAATTGTAGTATATATGCAAGTAGGGATCGTTCTAACCGGGGATTAACTAGGGATGCTAATCTACTCTAAACTGACTTAAAAACAAAAAACTAAACTTTAAAACACTTAACTAGACCTATATGACTCAAAACAAATTAAAAAGACTCAAAACAGCACAAAACAATCAAATAGACTCAAACTAGACTCTAAAGGGTGATTTGAACGAAATTTAACTAACTTAGACTCAAAACACTAATTTGGACAGATTCAAACACTTTACTAACTAATCTAACACACTTAATAAAATGGGGAATTGATTTGGACGAAATTAATTAAATTGGGCAGATTGTAAACTAAATAGATTAGGCACTAAATTAGGTGAATTGAATGGGAAAAAGGCTAGTTAGAGGGTCCTTATCCACACACGCACATATGTAACACAAATTGATTTCCAGATTTTATCCCTTTAAACCGTGAATGACAATGCTCCAAATTAATTGTGAAAAACACAAATTAACTTTCAGATTTTCCTATTTTCATTGAATTGGATGGAAAACGCATCGACAATCAAATTATTCTTATCAAATTCCCTACATGAACTGCATAATAGAGATAAAATCAAAGATCATTAAGCTTTTTGAGAACCCTAAGCATTGACTAGGCATTCGTAACTATGAATTGCATGATACCCTTGCCTAGAATTTACTTAATACAATCATGACTAGTGATTTTTACTACTTGTGAATATAAGTTCATAACGATTAGCTGAAATTCCCTTATATCCTAGGATCAAATTCATGCATGAAAACTAAGTATGCATCCTTAATCAACACACTAGAACAAGTTCTCAATAAATCAATTAAGTAAATCGCATTCACAATTCAAGAAACAAAATCTGGAGGAAATCAATTCATATAAAACATATGTCCATGGCTTTGAATTCACCTCTAACTAAGAAAAACTTAGTTACACATGTTCATAACAATTGAAAAGCAAATTAAAATAAACATGGAAACGAAACAAGGGAAGAAAAAACTCTAAAAATCTCCAAGGGTTGCAGATTCCTTGCGGCACAAGGGTCTCATTCTCCTATGGAAGCCACGACACTCCTTCTTCTCCCTAGGATTTGCGGCACAAGGTTGTATTTTCTAAAGGGATGGTGTGTGTGTGTGTGTGAATGAATGAACGAATTGAATGATGAATGGCTGCCTAGGGTGTGTAAAGGGGTGCGGCAACTTAAGGTCCCTTTGTATAGTACTCGGCCAAAACCCTAGCAATAAGAATTTAGGGTTAAACCTAGCAGAAATAAGTGATTAGGGCCCCTAGGGTTTGCGGCAAAGGTTGGGAACTTAAGTCCTAGCCCAATTGGTTTCAGATATGGACTTATACAATCCAAATCCAAGAGGAAAAGGGCCAAATTAAATCAGAATCCAATTAGAAAAAGGTTTAGGAAATTCGTCCAAAATTGGGCCTTCTAGAAACTAAGTGTTTTGTGGCTGATTTTGGGTGTTCTAGAAGGCATAAAAGGGGGAAAGGTGCGGCACCCTTTTAGGGTCAGATAAGGCTTCTAGAAATTAGGTTTTTAGGTCCACTTGCAGCTAGGATTAAGGTGGAACAAGATTAGGTTAGGATAAGATAGGATAAGGTTTGGATAAGGTAAGGTTGTTAGGATAAGTTTCCATATTTCTAGCTCTTCCCTTATCTTCTTTGTCGTGATCTTTCCTTTTCTGATTTGTAGCATGTTCCTAGCCTCTTTTGACTCCAAATTCGTCCATCCACCTTGCTCCACATACAAGCTGTCCATAATAAGCCCAAAACTGCTCTAAAAGGCTCAAAATCGCCTTTTCTTGCCAACTTTGTCATTAGGACCTACAAACAAACGAAAATAGCTTAAAACACTATAATAAGTAGCAATTAGCTCACTAAATGTAAGGAAATAACATAACTAAGTAGCATAAATATGCTCCTATCAAATTCCCCCACACTTAGCTTTTGCTAGTCCTCGAGCAAAACGAAATAAACAAAACAAGCAAAACACAACCTAGACATTCCAACATTACCTCAGGGATTTCCAATGCAACATGACATATTAAAGATCACCACTCCCATAGATTTTAGTTATCCCTACCCTCGAGCACATACTTAATCATAATTACCACTCACTCTCTGGCATTTCATCAATTAAAACATGATTTTGAATGTAGTAACATGCCTTAGAGAATCCCTCAATTCCTCACAAGACATACTCTCTATTTTTACACAGATTTTCTGACTACACTCCCTACACGAGGTATAAGTGAGAAGATTGATGTAAACATGTAGACTAGCACTCACATATGTATAATGAAAGAAGGCACTTTCTGGAATTATTAACATGTATATGTATATGATCTCATGAATGGAATGCCACTACTTAGATGCAAGAACCAGGGATACCATATGCTCAAACCAATTTTAAACTCCACATATTGAAACGCATAACAATCAAGATAGAAGTTTAAGGGTTGTAACGGGGCTAAGGTATTGGCTAACCAAGAAAGGTAAGGATAAACAAAAGTTCTTAAAGCACTAGTAAGCAAAGTAATGAATTGAACACTTGGACTTCACTTTTGAATGCAAAAATCAACTTTTAACACCAAGGGAAGATTCACACAAAACTTAGGGTCAGATTCAAACTTTTGGACCTTTTCTTCAACAACCAATACTTGTGAGTTCATTCTCACTTATTTTCAACTTATTTTTTATTTTTTTATTTTTTTTATTTTTCTCCTTCATATAAACCCTTCCCCCACACTTGTTTTTCTGCAATTTGTAAAACAAAAGGAATTCCCTCTATGTCATGCTTCACTATCCTTTAAGAACAAGGGTATGGGTATTCCTATTCTAGGCTAGGTAAGGATAATGTGGTTAACAAAGAAAATAGGCTAAATAAGGCTCAAAGGGGTTAATCCTACAATACATATGCAAAGGGGTAAGGCTTTTTGGCTCTGGGCTTAAACTAAACAACTTCATCTTATTATTTGTTATGCTAATCAATTTCATGCTTTGAATGAAACGGGTATGAGTTCTAGTATTTGGAACTATAGTGATAAAACGTATTCTAAGTAGCAACCAAGCAAAGAATAATGAGATCATGCAATGACTTTAGAAAACAAGAAATCAAGATTAATAACTCTCCAAAGAACGTTTAGGCTCAAGTGTCTCAGGGTTGTAGCGTTAGTTTGAGTTTTTTCCTTCAAGCATATTACAAAAACTGATTTTTTTTCTTTTGTGATTACAAGTGAATTCGTAAATGTCAACTACAACTAAGCACAAACCAAAGAGCATATCAAACTTCCATCCATGTTTGTAATTTTCTTTAATGGTCATGCAATTAAAAACCAAATCCTCATCATTGTGTTGGAAGGTACCCTAAGACACAAACAAACATAAAAACAAAAACGACTCTAAAAACAACTCTTTTTGGGTTTTCCAAACACTTTTTTCGATTTTTTTTCAAATTTTCGGATTTTCTGTTTAGGACACATAAAAACACTTCAAAACACACTAAAAACATTTAAAAACAGTGAATAACAACTTTAGAAGTGATAGGTGATAAAATCCCATGAAAATCATGCAAAAATAACTTGTTTACCCCCCCCCCCCACGCTTAAAACCAAACATTGTCCTCAATGTTTTAAGCATAAACTCACAAACAAACAAACAAGTACACAACTAACAACATGTCAAGCATGGCAAAGTAAAAGCGATAAAGAGTAGGGTTTAGGAACGCAAATCTGGTTGTGAAGCTAGAGTTCCATCATCTCCTCGTTTGAACACATGGGTTGCCTCCCAAGAAGCGCTTGCTTTAAAGTCTTCCAGCCGGACGATACCTTCTTTTAATCTTCACTAGGGCTCACAGCATGGAGGGGTACGACGGCATGCTCCTGGAAATTCTCGTAGTAGGGCTTCAAATGGTGTCCATTCACTTTAAATTCATGTCTCGTTTTCAAACTTTAAATTTGGACTGCACCATGAGGAAAGACATTAGTAATAACAAACAAATCAATCCATTTAGAACGTAACTTACTGGGAAACAAGCGAAGGCGAGAATTGAAAAGTAACACTTTCTGCCCTATTGAGAATGTCTTGCTATGAATCATCTTGTCATGGTAAGCCTTTGTTTTCTCTTTGTAAATGTGCGCGTTCTCATAAGCCTCATTCCTTATCTCCTCAAGCTCATTCAATTGAAGCTTCCTATGAATTCCAACGGCATCTATGTCCATATTAAATGTCTTGACGACCCAATGTGCTTTATGCTCCAATTCAACGAGAAGGTGGCATGGTTTCCCATAGATGAGCCGAAATGGGGACATCCCAATTGGTGTTTTGTAGGCGGTACGATATGCCCACAATGCGTCATTCAAACGCAAGCTCCAATCCTTCCGAGTTAGCCCAACGGTATTCTTTAAAATCTGCTTGATTTCTTGATTAGAAACCTCGGCTTGCCCACTTGTTTGAAGATGATAAGGTGTGGAAACCTTATGCGTGGCATTATACTTCTTGAGCAACACCTCTATGGTCTGATTACAAAAGTGAAAACCTCCATCACTTATAAGAACCCTTGGCATTCCAAATCTTGCAAATATGTTAATTTTCACAAATTCTGCAACCACTTTGGAATCATTAGTACAGGTGGCTTTTGCTTCCACCCATTTCGAAACATAATCAACCGCAAGTAAAATATAAACACAACCATAAGATGAAGGAAAATGACCCATGAAATCAATATCCCAAACATCAAAAATTTCGACAGAAAAGATGGGATGTTGCGGCATTTGGTCTTTGGCACCTATATTGCCAGTTCTTTGGCAACGATCACAAGTCACACAAAAAGTTCTAGCATCCTTAAATATAGTAGGCCAATAAAATCCACATTCTAAGACTTTATGTGCTGTTCTTTGAGTGCCAAAATGATCCCCACATGGATAAGTGTGACAAAAAGTTAAAATTGAATTAAACTCCGTTTCATGCACACACCTAGGTAGAGTCTGATCAGGGCAATATTTCCACAAATATGGGTCATCTCACATATAAAAACGTGCATCCTTTTTTAGTTTATCACTTTGGTGCTTGTTTAGGGTGCTTGGAACTTGTTTAGACACTAAATAGTTCACTAAATCGGTATACCATGGTGCATTTACCTCAATGGACAACAACTGCTCATCTGGGAATGTCTCTGGGATAGGCACGGCATCCTCCTCATGCACCATACAGCTTAAGTGGTTAGCCACCACGTTTTCACTTTCTTTCTTGTCCCAGATTTCGATATCGAACTCTTGGAGGAGAAGCATCCAACAAATAAGCCTTGGTTTGGCCTCCTTCTTCGTAAGTAAGTACTTCAACGCTGCATGATCAGAGTAGATTATAACTTTAGTTCCAAGTAAATAAGAACGAAACTTATCCAAAGCAAAAACAACAGCAAGAAGTTCTTTTTCCGTTGTGGAGTAGTTCAACTGAGCATCATTTAGAGTCTGAGATGCATAATATATGACATATGGTTACTTCTTCTTCATTTGGCCTAAAACAGCTCCTAATGCATAATCTAAGGCATCACACATAAGCTCAAAAGGAAGGCTTCAATCTGGTAGAACTATGATAGGGGCCGAAGTAAGCATCTCCTTTAGGTGTTTGAAGGCCTTCTCACATTCCTCGTCGAACTTGAATGGTACATCCTTTTGGAGAAGTCAGCATAGGGGTTGGGAAATCTTAGAAAAGTCTTTGATGAATCGCCTATAGAATCTTGCATGTCCAAGAAAAGAATGAACCTCTCTAACTGAAGTAGGAGAGGGTAAGTAGCGTACAAAATCTATTTTTGATTTATCAACTTCAATACCCTTGGCCGAAACAATATGACCTAGAACTATTCCTTGTTTTACCATAAAATGACATTTTTCCCAATTTAAAACAAGGTTAGTTTCAATGCATCGTTTCAAGATTAATGTGAGATTATCTAAACAATCATCAAATGAATCACCAAACACGCTAAAATCATCCATGAAAATTTCAATAATCTTTTCTACAAAATCTAAAAAGATACTTACCATGCATATTTGAAAGGTGGCTGGTGCATTACATAAACCAAATGGCATTCGACGATAAGCAAAAGTACCAAATGGACAAGTAAAAGTAGTATTTTCTTGATCATCTGGAGCTATAACAATTTGATTATATTCCGAATAACCATCAAGAAAACAATAAAAAGAATGACCGGCTAACCTTTCAAGCATTTGATCAATGAACGGCAAAGGAAAGTGATTTTTCCTTGTGGTGGCGTTGAGCTTCCTATAGTCAATGCACACTCTCCAGCCTATTTGGATACGGGTTGGCACAAGCTCATTCTCGGCATTCTTCACCACAGTCACTCCGGATTTCTTTGGAACAACTTGAACCGGTGAAACCCAACGGCTATCCGAGATAGGATAGATCACCCCACAATCAAGAAGCTTGATAATCTCATTTTTCACAACTTCCATCATTGGAGGGTTAAGCCGGTGTTGAGTCTCTCTAGTTGGTTTAGCCCCCTCTTCTAGAAGTATGCGATGCATGCAAGTTGTAGGATTAATACCCTTGATGTCGGCCAAGGTCCATCCTATGGCTGTTTTGTATTCTTTCAACACCCGAATCAATTTCTCCTCCTCCATTGCCATGAGGGATGAGGAAACTATGACGGGCAATGTCTCATTTTCTCCCAAATAGACATACTTCAAATGATCCGGTAATGGTTTAAGCTTAAGAATGGGTGCCTGAATCACTGAAGGAACAACTTGTTAGTAGAAACAGGAATTGGAATTGGGTTTGGAGGCTTACCAAAGTGTTATGGCAACGACTCAAGGGCAGCAACCATCTTGGCCTCATCTTCACATGTAGGCACGGCATGGAATTTCTCATGCATGTCGTGGGTTTGATCTTCTCCTGCCCCTTTGTTTTTAAGTCCCATTCCTTTAGTAATGGTCGTTTCAAGGGGATCCCTCTCTAAGGAGTCAAAATAATCCTGCGCCAATGAATCAAATATATCAATAGAAAAACAAGAATGATCATCTTTAGGATATTTTATAGTTTTAGAAAGATTGAAATCAATAACTTCCCCATCAAATTCCATTGTTAATGTCCCATTGAACACATCTATCTTGGTGCAGGCGTTTTCATGAAAGGTCTCCTAAGGAGGATCGGCAATGGGGTAGAATGGGTCGAATCTTCCATGTCAAGCACATAAAAGTTCGCTGGAAAGATCAAATTGTTAACCTGCACCAAAACATCTTCCAAAACTCCTTTTGGATATGCATTAGAACGATCGGCCCATTGAATAATCACACCATCATTTTTAAGCTCTCCTAAGTTCATAGATGCATAAATTAAGTAAGGCATGACATTAATTGAAGCTCTTAAGTCTAACATAGCATGTTCAAACTTAGTATTTCCAATAACACAAGGAATTGTAAAACTACCCGGATCTTTGCATTTAGGTGGTAGTTTTCTTTGTAGCACTGCAGACACATTCTCACTTACCTGGACCACCTCCTTGTTTGAAATCCTCTTCCTTGTTGTGCAAAGCTCTTTTAAGAATTTGGCATACTTAGGAACTTGCTTGATTGCATCAAGGAGCGGGATATTGACTTGAACTTTCCTAAAGGTTTCCAAAATGTCATTTTCATTCTCCTCCTTCTTTGATTGCCTAAACCTGCTAAGAAAGGGGCACATTTAGTGGAATAGAACTTGACAAAGTCGAATTTGGACTTACCTTGGTGGTGTGGGACGGTTTTGGGACAATGGGAGCTGCGGCAATGTTTGTTCCACCCTTGCCGTGGCTTTGTCCAATTCCTCCTCTTCGAGCAGCAGCTTTTCGTCCTCTTTTTTACTTGATTTGGTTGGTTCGGGGCTAGTTCCAACTTCCTTGCCACTTCTCAAGGTGA
This sequence comes from Pyrus communis, assembly GCF_041283825.1. Taxonomy (NCBI): domain Eukaryota; kingdom Viridiplantae; phylum Streptophyta; class Magnoliopsida; order Rosales; family Rosaceae; genus Pyrus; species Pyrus communis. Next base: position 7,416,095 of record NC_142567.1, read on the forward strand.
TAGCCTTAGCGGTTTCAAAACCTCCTTTTGGATTGACGATGGTCGAGCTAGGTAGTTTGCCTTGGTCTCGGAATTGTCCTACAAATTCCGCTATCTGCCCAATTTGTTTCTCTAACTGGTCCACCCTTTCGTCTTGATTTTGCATCGCTTTGTTTTGATTATCTTGCCCCCGAGACAAATTGGCAAGTAACTTAATAAGTGTATCATTGTCTAAAGACGTACCTGAATTTGGTTAGGCGAATTGTGGTGGAAATTGTGGTGGTACGTATGGCCTTTGATAGAACCCAGGGGGTGGCTGTCTATATCCTCCTTGTTGTTGAGGTTGTTGAGGCTCACTTCACTTGAAGTTTGGATGATCTCTCTAACCCGGATTATATGTATTTGAGTATGGATCATTCCTTTGATTTTGGCCTTGATAACCTATGGCATTGGCGCTTTCCCATCCTCCATTCTCTATCAATTGAGGACAAAAGTTATCTTTATATGTATTTTCTAAATCAAATTTGTAAATGTGTTACCAACAAAAAATAAATAAACATTTTGATTTGATTCCTGATTTTCAAGTATTGTGTTATGAATCAACTAGCCCTTCAAATTCCATGCTTGTTACTAAACAAGCAAAAAGTCAATAACTGGGTGAAGGGTTGAGTTGGTTCTCTCCCATAAACCTAATAGAAGGCTGCTCCCATTGCTTGGGAACCTCGTGATATTTGTTGGTATAAGCTTAATGTTGATGGTTTAAGATCAGTGTGGGTGGAGTTCTCGGGACAAGGAGATTTTATTGACAGAGGTGTTTGTTGTCACTTTGTTCTAGCAAAATCTGGTTGATAGCTATTATCCTCTTAATACTTGATACAATTGTGAGCAGATGCAAAACATTGATGAGTCAATTGGTTATATGTGAGATGAGCTGAGGCATGAAACATGTTTTCAGGGAGCAGAATTTTGTTGCTCATCAGTTGCCAAATTGGAGTTTTGATATGGATCTCGGCAGCTTTGTCTTCGAGAAGGAAATGGGTCAGATTTTAAATTTTTGTACTTTTCTTGTTCTTATAAGAAGGAAATCGATCAGTTGTTCCAGTTTTATCTTCCAACTCTCTATTTTCCAATTGTATTTTGGTGTCATTCCATTTTAATCTTAGTTCCATTCAAATGAAGACATTTGAAGAACCTAACGTAAAACATCCGTACAAGCAACATGCATCTTAGCAACGCCAATAAAATCATCTACTAGAGTTGATCCAATCTAGGTAGGCCGCATGGGGGGTTATGGAAGTAATTAAGCAAGCTGCTTTCATCAGTTTCATACAAGAAAAAGACACCCATAATCAGAAAGATAGCTTTCATCTCCCTCTCCAAAGAAAGGAACTTCAGATGGAAGACTGTTGTAACAGCCAGCCTTTTATTTATTAATATATTGGGCCCCATTAATTACATTAATGACTAAAAATAATTTAAATTGATTTTAATTTCATCTTATTGGTTGTTAATGAGACTCATGCATTAAAAATTAAATTAAAAACATTTGACTCTATCTTTATTTGCTGTAAAAAAAAACAATTAGGGAAAAAACCGTAATTGTGTGAGATAAACCTGAGAATAATATTTCCAGCAAGGATGGGCTGCAGCAAGTGAAGAGGCCTTTTTTAAAGACGGGCAGGGTCGAAACGTTTCGGAGGAGGTTTCGGCAGTTGGGCTTGTCGTCGAAACTGATTTCTCTGAAGCAGAAGAAGCTCATCCTCGCTGTTGTGCATTTGCAGACGACTGCCATTGTCCGCCATTGCCATCGATCACAGAGAATCTCTCAGCGATAAAGAGAGCAAATCCCAGTGCTTGTAATTTTCATTTGCAACTGAAATTTACCTACCCTTGCATGGAGCACACTCCACAAATGGCCGCACCTTGCACTTTGGATCCATCGACCACCTGAGACACAAACATAGTGAGGTTAGCTAATTGAGATTGAATTTTAGAAATTGCACTTACCTCATTCACATGTTGCTGTAGGGTATCTCTTTGTCCAACACCTTCATATTGTTGTGCATTCAATGCTCGATTTACAATTAAGACCTTGGCAGCCACCGGTGTTTTGTCAACCAAAGCACCTCCCGCTGAAGCATCTAGCATTTGCCTTTCAATTGGAAGGAGTCCCTCGTAGAAATCTTGAATTAAGAGCTCTTCCTTCAGTTGATGTTGAGGGCATGATGCAACTAACATCTTGAAACGCTAATAATACACTGGAAAAGACTCCCCTTGATTTTGTTGAATTCCGCTAATCTTCTTCCTCAAAAGAATCACTCTTGAAGTTGGGAAAAATTTCTCCAAGAATGCTCTCTTCATACTTTCCCAACAAGTAATGGTCCCGGGTGCCAATTCATAAAGCCAATCCTTAGCCTTTTCCACAAGAAAGAATGGAAAAGTTTTCATCTTTAAAATATTCCCATCAACATTAATAGGTGTCATGCTTGAGCATACAACTTCAAACTCCTTCAAATGCTTGTTTGGATCTTCCATGGACAGCCCATGGTATTTGGGAATATGATGCAGCAAGCTTGACTTCAATTCGAACTCATCAGTCTTGCCTTGAGCCGCCCTAGGGTATTTAATGCAAATTGGCACGACATTGTCCAACCCCGAGGCAGAAAGCTCCTTGATTGTTCGATTATCTGCCGCCATGACTTGTTCTTCCTCTTCCACTTCTTCTTCATCAGATTCGGCCTCAGAACTAGAACTAGGTGGATTAGGTTTTGGTTGCTTCCTCTTTCTTCTCAAATTTCGTTCAAAATCGTCGTCAAACTCCAAGATATTCTCACGAACGGGATGAGAACTACGAGTCATACACTTGTACCTAGAACAATGAAACAAAAGAATTCATCAACTCTCTTAGAGGCACGGCAAACACACAAAAACTAAGAAATAAGGCACGGTAAACACTAAAAGAAAGAACAAATAAACACACGACACTCTTGACCTTAAGACACACTTTGACACGACACAAACACAAGGGATTAGCAAGTTTGCTAATCCCTGGCAATGGCGCCAAAATTTTGTTGTGAAAATTATCATAACACACAAATTAAACCCTATTTGTGACAATTGTAGTATATATGCAAGTAGGGACCGTTCTAACCGGGGATTAACTAGGGATGCTAATCTACTCTAAACTGACTTAAAAACACAAAACTAAACTTTAAAACACTTAACTAGACCTATATGACTCAAAACAAATTAAAAAGACTCAAAACAGCACAAAACAATCAAATAGACTCAAACTAGACTCTAAAGGGTGATTTGAACGAAATTTAACTAACTTAGACTCAAAACACTAATTTGGACAGATTCAAACACTTTACTAACTAATCTAACACACTTAATAAAAAGGGGAATTGATTTGGACGAAATTAATTAAATTGGGCAGATTGTAAACTAAACAGATTAGACACTAAATTAGGTGAATTGAATGGGAAAAAGGCTAGTTAGAGGGTCCTTCTCCACACACGCACATATGTTGATTTCCAGATTTTATCCCTTTAAACCGTGAATGACAATGCTCCAAATTAATTGTGAAAAACACAAATTAACTTTCAGATTTTCCTATTTTCATTGAATTGGATGGAAAACGCATCGACAATCAAATTATTCTTATCAAATTCCCTACATGAACTGCATAATAGAGATAAAATCAAAGATCATTAAGCTTTTTGAGAACCTTAAGCATTGACTAGGCATTCGTAACTATGAATTGCATGATACTCTTGCCTAGAATTTACTTAATACAATCATGACTAGTGATTTTTACTACTTGTGAATATAAGTTCATAACGATTAGGTGAAATTCCCTCATATCCTAGCATCAAATTCATGCATGAAAACTAAGTATGCATCCTTAATCAACACACAAGAACAAGTTCTCAATAAATCAATTAAGTAAATCGCATTCACAATTCAAGAAACAAAATCTGGAGTAAATCAATTCATATAAAACATATGTCCATGGCTTTGAATTCACCTCTAACTAAGAAAAACTTAGTTACACATGTTCATAACAATTGAAAAGCAAATTAAAATAAACATGGAAACGAAACGAGGGAAGAAAAAACTCTGAAAGTCACCAAGGGTTGCAGATTCCTTGCGGCACAAGGGTCTCCTTCTCCTATGGAAGCCACGGCACTCCTTCTTCTCCCTAGGATTTGCGACACAAAGTTGTATTTTCTGAATGGATGGTGTGTGTGTAAGGGGGTGCGGCAACTTAAGGTCCCTTTATATAGTACTCGGCCAAAACCCTAGCAATCAGAATTTAGGGTTAAACCTAGCAGAAATAAGTGATTAGGGCCCCTAGGGTTTGCGGCAAAGGTTGGGAACTTAAGTCCTAGTCCAATTGGTTTCAGATATGGACTTATACAATCCAAATCCAAGAGGAAAATGGCCAAATTAAATCAAAATCCAATCAGAAAAAGGTTTAGGAAATTCATTCAAAATTGGGCCTTCTAGAAACTAAGTGTTTTGTGGCTGATTTTGGGTGTTCTAGAAGGCATAAAAGGGGGAAAGGTGTGGCACCCTTTTAGGGTCAGATAAGGCTTCTAGAAATTAGGTTTTTAGGTCCACTTGCAGCTAGGATTAAGGTGGAACAAGATTAGGTTAGGATAAGATAGGATAAGGTTTGGATAAGGTAAGGTTGTTAGGATAAGTTTCCATATTTCTCGCTCTTCCCCTATCTTCTTTGTCTTGATCTTTCCTTTTCTGATTTGTAGCATGTTCCTAGCCTCTTTTGACTCCAAATTCGTCCATCCACCTTGCTCCACATACAAGCTATCCATAATAAGCCCAAAACTGCTCTAAAAGGCTCAAAATCGCCTTTTCTTGCCAACTTTGTCATTAGGACCTACAAACAAACGAAAATAGCTTAAAACACTATAATAAGTAGTAATTAGCTCACTAAATGTAAGGAAATAACATAACTAAGTAGCATATATATGCTCCTATCAAATATTCACAATTTGAATCAATATCATCATAAAAAATAGAATTTAAAAGATATATCTGAAGCTAAAATTGAAGGACGATATATTTAACAAGATTTTGTAAAGCTCTAGAATTAAACCTTCAATAGTCATCCACCAAACATAAAGTGTACCGACTTTCTCGAGAAAATATGCAGAATTTGGAGCAGATCTTTGCGGGAAATTGGTTAGGGTTTTGATCGCTGACAATAGGGATTGATGTTGTGGTGTTTTAGGGTTTTGTGTAGTTATTTTGAAAAAACAAAATTAATACGGGAACAATACCGACTGTTTTACAGGAAAGAGCCGAGAAGACTGCACAAAGAATGGATGGAGAAGATATAGTTTTGTAATTATTTTAGTTAAAAAGGGTATTGTAGTATTTTCATTTCAAGTTTTGGTTGGAATTATGAAAAGTTATAAAGGGGCTAAAATTCAATTCATGGTCTAAAATTTGGCTAGTTTTCCAAATTTCCCAAATAAATTCATCCTTATATTAGAAAGTCTATATAATCCCACACGTTTCTAAATCGCGCTAAATTAAAAATAAATAAAAGGAGATATTGAATCAATGAGAATTTTCTTTTCACTCAAGTTAAATATTGAAGAATTTGTTGTAGGCCTATTTGATTGAACAATCTAGAGTTTAGAGAGAGAGAGGGGGCCGTCAATATTGAGGGACAAGAGAGAGTGATTTAATTGTGAGGTGTGTTTGATTCACCCCATTGTGCCTTTATTTATAGTAGTAGGATAGGTGAAAACCTTTCCCTTTAGAATTACAACATTTAATAGGTAATCTACTCCTTATAGGAATATAAGATACATTCTCATATCTACTAGAATTTACATAATCACGTTCCTATTCTAAATATAACTACAACAACAACACTCCCACTTGAGTGTGTAAATACTCAACAAACCATTGCATCAAATCTTCAGTAGATAAGGTAGAATAATTGATGAAGTCATCGGCACAACCGGTGATCACGAGTCTCAAATTTATTTGAAGTATGCATTTGTAGTAAAACTCACAAAATCTCGCTATGGTAAAACCCAAGGCATGGGGAAAGACCCATAGACTAAGAAGAAAAGTGAGAAGTATGCATAATATCTTAAAACAAATGTTAAACAGAACGAAAGTAGTGAACTCAATGGAGTATGATCATCTTAGGATGGGTGCCTCATTAAAACCTCGTTAGGTAGCAAAAACCCAGTGGGAAAAATGCTTCTAATCTTAGGAAAAAAAGTACATTAAGATCATGTGAGTATGCCTCTAGATACTCCCCCTGAGTTAGACACAACTTCTAAATAAGAGAACTACAAGCGATTCAACTCAGATAATTTACGCATAGCAATTCCTTGGACGAACTTCTGAAATGTAGACTTAGGCAATGACTTGGTGAAAAGATCGGTCAGGTTGTCCTAGGAACGAATTTGCTTGACTTCAATGTTCTGATGCTGCTGTTGCTGGTGTGAGTAAAAAAACTTCGGCGCTATGTGCTTAGTGTTGTCTCCCTTGATGTATCCCTTCTTTAACTGCTTGATACATGTTGCATTGTCTTCAAAGATCGTCGTAGGAAGGTCAACGACTGATGTAAGACCACTAGTACTTCGAATATGTTCCACAACTTCTCCTAGCCAAAAGAACTCTCACGATGCTTTATACAAGGCAAAAATCTCAGCATAGTTCGACGAAGTCGCAATTAGTGTTTGCTTGGTAGAATTCCAAGATATAGTGGTCTGTCCAATGGTAAAGACATAGCCCGTTTAAGAACATGCCCTATGTGGGTCAGATAGATATCCAACATCTACCTAATCGACAAGGCGAGAATCAATCCAAGGACTATAGGGGGCGGCAACACTCGAAGATTCATGGGTATATAACAAGCCCAAATCCATTGTACCCTTAAGGTAGTAGAAAATGTCTTTTAACACCATTCTAGTGCTTGCGTGTGGGCGCATTGCTGTATCTTGCCAAAAGATTAATAATGAAGAAGATGTCAAGTCTACTGCACTGAGCCAAGTACAATAAAGCCCTAATTACACTTAGGTAAGGAACTTCGGGTTCCCAAATCTCTTCCTCATCCTCCTTTGGACGAAAGGGATCTTGTTTAGCATCTAGAGTCCGAATGACCATGGGTGTACTCGAAGGCTTCACTTTATCCTTATTAAAACGTCTTAACACCTTTTGGGTGTAGTTCGATTGATGTACTAGGATTTCATCCGAACAATGCTTGATCTCCAGGCTGAAAAAATATCGAGTTTTCCCAAGATCATTCATCTCAAATTTTGATTTCAAGTGTGCAGCAATTTCCTTAAGATTTGCAGGAGTCCCAATGAGGTTCATGTCATCGACATAAACTGCAATGATTACAAATCCGGAATGTGACTTCTTTATGAACATGCATGGGGATAATTCATTGTTCACATAACCCTAACTTGTCAAATATTCACTCAGACGATAATACCACATCTGCTCGGATTGTTTCAATCCGTAAAGTGACCTCCTCAACTTAATTAAGAGAGTGTGCTGTGGTCTAGAACTATTTGAACCAGTTAATTGAAGTCATTTTAAAACTCTCATATAAATTTCCGTATCTAGATGAGATACGCGGTTACCACATTCATAAGCTGCATATTCAGTTTTTAGGAAACTACCAAACTAATTAAGTAGCAGAACATTATAACATTCATTACAGGGGAATACGTCTCCTCGTAATCAATCCCAGGGCCCTGAGAGAAGCCTTGCGCTACGAGGCGTGCTTTGTATCGCACTATTTCATTCTTTTTATTATGCTTCCTCACAAAAACCCACTTGTAGCTAATAGGCTTCATGCGTGGTGATGTAGAAACGATAGGTCCAAATACCTTACGTTTCACGAGCGAATCGAGTTTAACCTGGATTGCTTGTTTCCAGTTTGACTAATCGGTTTGGCATTTATCAATGGAACGTGGTTCAATGTCATTGCTAAGCATGATGTTAGTAGCTACTGAGTACCCGAATGCATCGTCGATGATCATTTCATTCTTATTCCAAACCTCATCCAATACTGCGTAGTGGACCAAAATCTCGTGATTTTCGGGAGGCTGGCATGTTTCTTCTGAAGCATCACCGTAATCTAAAATAAGCTCATGCGTTAGAACGGATGAGTGAACGATGGTCAGATTCAAACTAGGGTCACCAGTTGGTGCCATCTTCCTCTTCAGGGGTTGTGAATCCTTTGAATCAAGGGGTCTGCCACGCTTCAGGGTTGGAGCAAATGATTGGTTAGCTGCCAATGTACTTTGCCGCGTGGAAGGTGCAGCCTCCCCACCTTCGGGGACGGTCTGGCCTTCCTAAGCGGGTTGTGGGTGTACGCGGGGTACATTTATCCTTGCAGGTGCGTTTGCGGTGGGTATATGTGATCTTGTCACTTTGCTAGATCATTAAGAACATTCGACATGCTTTGAGCAATGATCTGAAGATCTATAATTCGTCGCACCTCAGTTTCAGACTGAGCAGTGCGGGGATTTAAATGAGACATAGTGGGAACATACCACGATAATTCGCGGTGTTCTACAGGAACGTTAGCATGTTTATCTCCCCTTAACGATGGGAAAACTGTCTCATCAAAGTGACAATCTGCAAAACATGTGGTAAAGAGATTTCCTGTCCAGGGTTCTAAGTAGCGAACAATTGATGGCGAATCATAACCGACATAGATTCCCATTTTTCTCTGATGACCCATTTTGGTACGTAGCGGCGACGCTATTGGCACATAAATGACGCATCCAAACACTTGTAAATGCAAGACATCAGGCTCGTATCCAGTGACTAACTGTAACAGTGAATGTGGTTGAGTAACAGTGGGCCTCAGGTGGACCAACATAGTTGCGTGCAATATTGCATAGCCCTAGGCAGATATCGGCGGTTTGGTTTTCATGACCAAAGTCCAAGCTATCAATTGAATGTGCTTTATGAAAGCTTCTGCCAGGCCATTTTGGGTGTGAACATGGGGTACAGGATGTTAAACATCAATCCCTACTGACATGCAATAATCATCAAAAGTCTGTGACGTAAACTCTCTAGTGTTATCCAGTTGAATCAACTTAATCAGATAATCAGGGTGATGAGCCCTAAGCTTAATGATTTAAGCTAGGAGTTTAGCAAATGCAGCGTTGCGTGTGGACAATAGGCAAACATGTGACCATCGTGTTGATGCATTAACTAACACCATAAAGTATCTAAATGGTCCGCAGGTTGGTTGGATAGGTCCACAAATGTCCCATTGAATCCTCTGAAGAAATTTAGGGGGGATGTGAATAATCTTTGTATATGAGGGTTGAGTATTCAACTTCCCTAAAAAACACGTTTTGCATGGCAGGAGTCCAACATAGGGATGTAACTTATGCTAGTGTGAAAATTTGAGGATACGACGCATCATATCATGTCCAGGGTGTCCCAAATGGTCATGCCAAAGCAACAAAGTGTCCTGGAACTCAGGCATAAGGTTGGCCACACTGTGGGCTTCTATGCCGCGAATGGTTGTGATGTACAACCCACTTGGCAAACGTTCTAAGTTCTCGTGAATACGTTTATGGCCATATTCGTATGAAGTAATACAAAGAAATTCAAAACCATTATCTTCAATGGTTTCAATATGATATTGATTATCTTGAATATTTCTAAAACTCAGCAACGTTCTTCCTGAACGTGGAGAATAGAGTGTCTTCTTAATGGTCAAGATAATACCATTGGACAACATGATATGTGCCTTTCCGTATCCTTCAATCAGGTTGGATGAGCCTGAGAGAGTTGTCAAATGAGCTTTCTTGGGTATTAAGTTAGTAAAATAGTGTCGTTCATGCAAGATGGTGTGCGTGGTTGCACTATCTGTCAGACAACTAACTTCCCCACTAGACATACCTAGAAATAAATTGATTGAATTGGTCACATGTATAAACATAATTCCATTCATTCAATTAAGCAATTCGAGAAAAATAATATCCATTCAAATAACAATCCATAATTCAAAACAAACCAAAACCAAACAAATTATTCCAAATACTTAGAAAAATTGTTCAAAACAAACCAAAACCAAACAAATTATTCCAAATTATTCCACAGCGATAACATATGTCCAGTTTAGTAAAAGCAGGCTGAATGGGAGCTTTTCTATTATTCTTGAAGTTTGGGGCCTTAGGGGTGAATGGCGGATGTTGCTGGGTCACATTTCTTCCCTTAGGTGCGGCACTTTGTTGACCTTGGGCCCGTGGTGGGGTTTGTCGCTCATTGCCAAGCTACGACGATTCTTTTGTCATTTATGACTGCTAGAATTAATCGTATGCGCTTCAGGCACGGCGTTCAAGCCAGTGGGTCGCGATTGATGATTCTACATCAAAAGTTGGTTTTTTTTTTCAGCGAGAAGTAAAAATCTGAAAACTTGGTGAATTTATGTGCCCTATATTGTCGTTGCAGGACAATATTGGTGGCATGGAAGGTCGAATAGGTTTTCTACAGGAGATCTGATTCAGTTAGTTCCACTTTGCAGAATTTCAAGAGTGAACGGATTCTACAAACTTCAGAGTTGTATTCATTCATGGACTTAAAGTCCTGAAAGTGAAGATGTTGCCAGTTGTGTCTTGCTTCAGGCAAGTATATGTCTTTCTAGTGATCGAAACGATCAGCCATAGCAAGCCAGATGGTGTGTGGGTCCTTCTTAGCGAGATACTCAGTCTGCAGTGCATCATAGATGTGTCTTCGAATAAAGATCATTGCAATAGCCTTCTAAGCTTTGCCAACAGGTTTGTCGATGATAGGTGTCTCAATTATGGCTCTAATACCCTTTGCGGTCAGATGGAGCTTCATTTGAACCTACTTCAAACAGTTTCTTCCAGAGACTTCTAGAGCGGAGAAATCAAGGTTGTTCAAGTTCGACATGTCCCTAAAACAGAGGGAAAAACGTGATTAGTCATATGGTAAGCCATAGACATATATCGTAGAACATGCAGGTTCAACAAACATGTAATGGTTTAATTCATGAAAACTACATGTTTCATGTGGCATGTTTTGTATGAAAATTTCAGGTTTCAAAGGCACTAAACTTGAAACTACAGGTTCAATTTAGTTTTAATGAACAATTAGTTCATAATGAGAGGTTCCTACAAGAAACATAGAATGCAATATACTAATTTAAATACAGTGGATTTGAGGTTCTTCGGGAACTCAAGTGTGAGAACTTCGTTATTATGAAAGTATGTCACAGTTCAAAATATAAAAATAAATGATTGAATCGTTAATGCCCAAAAGTGATATTTAGGTCAATAATTTTGGATTTATTATCAGATTAATGGATTGCATGTCACTTTTAATTAATTCAATAAATCGGACCATGCAGGGTCAATTGTAGAAGCTAAATAATATTAAAATAATATTATTGGATTGAAAAATGTAGCCCCAAAAAATATTTGGGCTCGGGTTGGGTGCATGAGTGCAGCCCACGGTGGCTGCAGGCCAGGGGTCAAGAGGGACAAAGGCCTCAGCAACAAGCTGCTAGGTTAAATGGGTCGAGGGAGAGGCACAGGTGCAGGCCCAGCTGAAAGCTGGCCTGCGTGGGTCCGAAAAACCCAGCCAATGCTGGGTTTCTATCTTTTGGGTCCAAGGCAACTTAAGCCCAACAGCCAAAGCTGCTGGTAAGCGGGCCAAGACTGGGGCTTAGAGACTGCAGGCCCTATAAACAGAGGTAGGCCGAAAGGCCTAGTAGTCTACTTCAGCGCAGTAAAGCCCTAGGGATGCTGTCGTGAAGGGGTCCAAGTTGTCCGCGGTGGTGTGCCACAAGTGCCCATATATTTTTTCGACATAATTAGGGTTTAGGAAACCCAAATTTGCTTCTAATTTATTTTATATAATTTGACTCACATATTCCACATAACAATTTAATTGTGCGATGCATGAAACAAATATATATATTGACAAATATATGAACATATACAATATATATATCGAAAGAAAAATATAAACATAGATGGGTTCATGCATCATGGGGAATGTTTTCATGCTTCGTGGACGTTTAAAATATCTTCTTTTATGTTAAGCATACCTAATTAGCAGAAAATGAATAAGCTTTTGAATTTGGTGGAAGATAGCCTCCTCCTACGATGCGTCAATTCCTCAGCTTCTAGCAAGAGCGTGCTGATAACGTGTTGTAGGCCTATTTGATTGAACGATATAGGGTTTAGAGAGAGACAGGGGGGCGGACAATATTGAGGGAGAAGAGAGAGTGATTTAATTGTGAGGTGTGTTTGATTCACCCCATTGTGCCTTTATTTATAGTAGTAGGATATGTGAAAACCTTTCCCTTTAGGATTATAACATTTAATAGGTAATTTACTTCTAATAGGAATATAAGATACATTCCCATATCTACTAGGATTTACATAATCACATTCCTATTCTAAATATGACTGCAACAAAATTGACTACATATCTATATTTATTATTAACAACGAAAATGGCTTATAGGGTCTTTTGATATGAGTCCAATTTTATAAGCTTGTTCTAATATGGGTCCAATGTATTACACAATCATAGGTGAGGTCTAATAAGTAGAGCAATCATCCACATCAGCAATTAAAGTGTTCATACTTTGAAATCAAATTACATCAATTGCCATTGAATATTTTATTAGGACTCTTCCAGAAATTCACTTGAACTTTAAATTACAAATCACGGTTTCAACAACCCTAACCCATTTATGTTTTGAATACTCCTTGCGATTCTTGCGAATTAGCATCCAAATTTGAATTTCGAATTTGTATGAAGCTATTAGAACTATAAGGAACATCTCTGTAGATGATGAAGGCAAACATGACAAATATCTGGTTTGGGTTTTTCTGGTATTTGCTACTTGGATAACATGTATGGCACATCCCCACGAGATTTCAAATACATGATTCGCGAGCTTTATATGTGATTGTGTTATATAAGTATTACTTCACTGGCTTTTGACATTGATTGTGTGTTCATGAGCTTTTGACATTATCAAGATGGAGGACTGCACCTTATATTGTTGAAAACGAGAATCATGTAAAATTACATGTTTCTGATAAAAAAAAATAAAAAATAAAAAATGTAAAATTACCTGTTCCACCAGGATAGGTAGTTACAATACGATAGGTAGTTTAGCTTGTACAAGTACTTATATGACATGTAGTTTAGATTGTAAAACACTTATATGAGAGGTAGTTTAGATTGTAAAAGATCAACAAAAATTTGGGTAATGCCGATAAATAAGGAACTTGACATAAATAATTAAAAGCCTCCTTAAAATAGATTGATAAGTATTTTAAATTCAAAAAAATATTATCAAGAAATCGGAAAGCAGAAGATGAAAGAAACTGAAGAATTACTCTTTTTTATGATGGATAACTGATGATGATATAAATCTAAAACGTGGGAAATCTATGGACAACGTTTAAAAGCTATAAAAGGGTAAAATAGTGATCACAATGTAAAAAAGTCAACTAATAACAAAAAATGCTGACATGGTGTCCTAGTCTTCGGACCTAAATAAAAAATAACTAAAAATTGGACTAATCTTAATGTTGGGCCATAAAATTAGACCTATTTCAAGTTACCTCATGACTTATTTTGTATTGTCGTCACTATTGTTTCTTGTAGCAATATTGTTGTAGGTGTTATTGTTTGAATGACCATTGCCAACAATAGAGGTGATGGCTGCTACCAGAGCCGCTGTGAAATTAGGGTCCGCTGTGATGGCCGCTGTTGCTGCACTGATTTTGTCAGCCAGTGAGTGTGTAGTACTATCCAACCCCTGAAGGCTATTGAGAACCGAGAATTTGGATTGGTTGCAAAGGGCTTGACCTAGAACTTGTGGCACAGACATAAGATTGTTGTGAGGAAAATTTGGAGGGAGCTGGTTTGGTTGGCCAAGTGGCATCTCTGAGGAAGTGGGAGTGCGAGTGAGGTCCAAGGTGACAGTAGGAAATGGGGCTGAGGCCGAAAGTGTTGCCAAGCTTGGTGGACAGTTAGGCAATCCAGTTCTTGCTAGGAAGCTGTTTGAGCTTATTAGGCCATCAGCACTAGGCATTGAACCTGATAGAAGCATTGATGCTGCTGCTGATGTAGTAGATGCCATGGCCATTGCAGCAGGAGGGAGTGGATGGTTATGGTGGCCTTCGTATGTTGTTATAAGTATTGTTCGATCTTCCGCACATCTCTGTACCTGTTAGTTAGGAACCCAATCCAGTCCATTTTGTTAGAAAAGCTGACTTCTCGTGTCAAATTAACAATTTGACTTGTTATGCTATCAGATTGTTAATCTATAATGAGAAAACAATGTATACCTGTTTGCGAACCGGGCAACCAGTTCTCATGGTGCAACGATAATAAGCTCGAGGGCATGGGTTTCCTTTAGCCATTTTCTGGCCATACTTTCTCCATTGGCATCCATCAGATATCTGCAGGATCAAATTTAATATTATGACTGCTAGGCTGTGTATTTGACTTTCTTCAAATAGCTAAGACAATCAAGAATAAGGTAGAGCTAGACAGAAAAGATTTTGAAGTTTTTAAACGTGCCATACACTTCTATTGGTCTTGTTAGTTTCTCTATCTTTGAATTATATTCCAACAGTTCCTATTTTCTGCATGTTTTAAGCAATCAAGGTCCTTTTGAAATGATAAAAAATGAACATGTTCCTATACAGGTATATAATTTCTCCACGCATCTCATTAGGAAAAAACATTTCAACGAGAGTGGATCATGGTGGGAAGGTAATCTCTTAATATTCTTTTAAGATTAATGTTGTCATATAGATACTTAGGTTTTAGATTGTAAATTTCAGATCATATTAATCAAGCAGATGTCAAGGTAGCTAGGTTCATACCATGGAAGCTTCAGATCGTGCTCGAACTGAAACACGAGCTTTTTTAATCATGGACATGGCTTCAGATGAGGGTTGATCCACTTCACTAGGGCTCATCAACTTGGGAACCTTCTTAGGAATCCGCCCTTGAAGTTCTTGGTCAGGGCTATCTTCCCCCCCAGCAGTACGACTTTTTCCACTAATATCCCTGTGAACATGACTAGTACTCTTGCAGCACTCCATTGACTGGACGATGTCGTTTCGAGGGGGCGACCTGGAACAATCTTGGGATCTGCAGCCTTCATGAGAACACTGTGAAAGCTCATCTTTCTCAGCCCTTCCCATATCCATAAATTGTCTTGGAGCAAGATTATTAATCCCGTTCATCATCTGCTTCTCTTCTAGTACCACTGATCCATTTATGTTCATCTAACCAAACCCATGAACGTGATGATATTAATAAAACTAGTTAAAGACATAATTAGTCAATATATATCATGTGTGGTTCAATATTTTATATATATACATATATATGTACCTTGTGTTGTTCTGCAGTTTGATAATCAGTCTTTTGATTTTTCTGGCGTTGCATCAGTGTCACAAGGTGCACCTGTAACGCCTGGTAATGAGTGTTTAACTGATGAATCGCACCTCTCAACTGTTGGTTTTCTACGTTCATACGGCCTAATTCAGCTCGAAGAACTGCCAGCTGCAGCCAAAATATTATATACTTTCACTTAAATATCAATTCAAATTAAGATTTTAGTTTATTATTTCAAAACACTTGCGGAAAAAGAATTCAGAGAATATCGTACCGATTTTTCAAAGCTAAAAGCAAAAACACTGACTACATATTCCATGTACATGTACCTGATTTGTTCTATGCTTGTTTTCCGTAGTATGGGAAGACGAAGTTCCATCATCCATGGATGATTTTTCGCTACTGGTGTTTGTTGTAAGAAGATTCAATCCAATCTAATATTATAAAAATTAGCGAAAAAACAACAAACCCAATAGCACTAAAATTCAGATAGTGTAAGAAAAAGAAAAAATAAAAAAGAAATCAAAATATAGAAGCAGTCAATAAAAGGTAACCAGCTATATAGTGGTTTTCATACATTTACGTCGGGTAGTTGCTTTTCTTGACCAACCTCGTGACGTTCGCATTCTTCTTTAACTTCAGCCGTGTGATCTCTATCTTCTTTCAAACGGCCCTTATCAGCAAAGAAGTCCAATTCATCAACCACTTGTTTCCCATGATTGTAATCATTTGTCGTCTCAGAAGAAAGTACGAATCTGCAGTTGTGAATAGAATGATCACTAGCTGAAGATTCCATGACGGATATCGTATACGCTTAACGTTTCGATTAATTATAGGTTTGGTCTGCTGGGAGTGATGATGTTGGTGATCAAGACGATGACTGTGGTAGGAAGAACAACAAGAGCGAGCTCTGGACGGGCATGTAGCCGTCCTCCTTTGTCCATATAAATATTTGAAGGGTTTGGAAAGATGAATAATTAAGCACAAGAGAGAGAGGGAGTAGTGAAGTTTGAAGTCATAGGAGATGCAACAGACTCGGCTTTAAAAGAGTTTGGACTAAGACCATGAGAAAATGAGTGAGATCTTATACAAGAAGATCAAGAAATAGTATGGTAGAGAATAGAGGAGTGAGGTCAGGTGGTGCGTCAAGGGACCACGTGGCTTTACATTGTCAGGAGAGAAGGGGGGGGATTAAAGAAAGGATTTTCGAGTAATGCTATTCATACCATATTTTTATACTATATTTCTATATCACCTCAAGTGACTTTAACGTGGACAGTCATATCATTTGAAAAATTTGCAAAACCCAAGGAAAGGAAGGAGAAAGACTTCTCGTATACCACAATCATTATTTAATTAAGTAGTTTTTCTTAATTATTAGTTTATTAAATAATGAATTAAATTTAAAAATCTGGTTAATTCAAATGATATGACTGTCCATATCAAATGCCACTTAAGGTGGTATGAAAATATGGTACAAAAATATGGTATGAATAATATTACTCTTAATTAATGCAAATTTTCCTTTCGTCTGTTATAATCATCTCGTCAAAATATTATATATACGTAAACCCAAAAAAAAAAAAAAAAAAAAAAAATAGAAATTGAGAGGATTAAAAGCAGCATGGATGTGCCAGCTGACAACAGAAGAGCTTATATATATACCTTTTCTTTTTGTTGTAAAACAAGTATATACGCTCAATTGAATTTATGAAAAATAAAAAAAAATTGGGTTTCATATTAGTATATCATTTTTAATTTTCAAATGTCGTTCATCAAAATACCAAGAAACAATATCATATTTTATCCAGCGATTGCAAGTTAAAAGGAATTGTAACATGGGATTGTAAGATAATTACTGAATCATTCACATGCAACTTTGATTTGACCTTAACTACAACTCAACAAAACTTTGCTAGCACAAAATTAATGATAATTAGTAGCACTAATACCTACTGAAATTACTATAATTAATGGTAAAACTCATAGAAAATTTCCAAGAAAAGAATTAAAAAAGGTTTTTGAAATTTTATAATTTTCTTGAAGGAGGGAGACTAAATTTACAAATTAAATGATATATCATTAATAAATAAAATAAGCATATTAACTAATATTTAAATAATAATTCAAATTTTCTTATCTTTTAGTTTATAATTGATCCACAAATTTAGTCTATTAAATATAAGTGTTGTTTGTCAAAGAAAAGAGTTTGATTGATTCCCATGTATGCAATGCATTGTTGCTATTGGTCCGGCGTAATTCATGTGAAGAGAAGGGGAGGAGGAGGTAGTCAACGATATAGACGGCCAAGCTTCCCTTGCGAACTATACTGGGTCCCACAAATGTTTTGTTAGACTGCCCACGTTTTGGATCAAATATTATATAAATTTTTTAGTATACATAGTTTGGTACATTAAGTGAATATAAGTATAATTTTTTCAATTATTTCAACACTTGGATTATGAAATGTAGTATATCGAATCGTTTTCCCATCTCCAAAGACAGAAGAGAAGAGGTGTCTTAGTAGTTTTGGTGTTCCAATATTCAAATATTGGATATGTATAGTCACTCGACAATGTGATAGAACCTAAAAATAGGATACAAATGGGTGTTGAGACAGTGAAGTATGTATATAAATAGGTAACGGACTGGTCAAAAGAAAAAAAAGTGTAAAACGAATGAGATTTTTTGGTGTGTTACTGATACTTGACATGATATTATGAATTTACTCAAATCATAACATTAGGCCTTAAACACGCTTAACAATGCTTAAGTCATGCTTAGTAAACCATAAACATAATACACGTGTTAATGTGTGTTAACTTATAAGGCAATCCATGTAGTTTACCGCCACACACTTGTTCATACCAAGTTACCAACCAACTCAAAGTGAGATAATGGGGTTTTTATACGAACCCTTGGAAACTAGGGTTTATATATACACGAAGACACTAGTGATAGTGGAAGAGAGGGCACTCAAATTAATATAAGACCTTAATGTAATATAAACGTTCTTAACAACTTGAACTACAAACTTAATACTTAAAAATTTACATTTTTCTAATATTATTTTTAGAGTAAATTACTTTTTAGTACCTCAACTTTAGGTCAGATAACAAACTCACATCTCATCTTTTGAACATTGCAATGTCATATATCAATTTCCGAATTTGTTACAATGTCAGACATTCATTTTCTTATATGTCAATTTGTCTGTTAACTGCTAATATGACATGCATGTGGTCAACTTCATCGCCCAACTAGAACAACGCGCCGATCTTCCAGATCATTGACTCAATTGGTCTCCGACATCAAGATGCTCATCTGTTGTTTGCTGTTTCCAAGCGATTAAACTCGTCCGTCCCCAACACAGACTTACTCCTCCTAACCATCGACTGCGTCATTTCCTTATATTTGAAAAGCGTTCGAGATGAACATGTTCAACGCGCAGATGGATGCAGATGAGAGGAGTACTCGCTAGTATAAAGATAGAGGGGGCTACATTGGTGTGGATATGGAGTGGGTCGGGTTGGTATAGGGTGGGGGAGAGTCCAGTGGTACTGGGGATCATGTGCATGAGGTTGCAAGGATGAGGATGACAGTGGTAGCGAGTGTTTTTCTTTTCTTTTGTATTTTAATTTTAGTAATAAAAATTTTCAATTTTTGATTAATTTAAATTTTTTGTGGTGGGGCTAAAGGCCTAACATGTCTTCATTGAATGGGGAACTTAATGACTGGACTAATAGAAGTACGATTTTGTGAGCAAATTGTAACTTTATGTAAGAAAGTGAGATGCAGAAAACTAAACGTTGCAAAATTCGAATTTCACGACGGTATGAGTTCAAACTTCGTCGGTAGTTAATTTGACAAAATCCATCATTTAACAAAAAAGAGAAAATTGAGAATTACCTTTTTTTTATATTTTATTTTAAAAACGTATAACCCTGTTATGCTCTGGTTAAGGAGTGTTTTTTTTTTTACTTTCTAATATAATAAATTAAGAGTGCACAATCAAATTTTTGGGGATAATATTAGGGTACTCACTAGTGAGTACCCACCTTTTGATTTTGTCCAATGACAAACTAACACATGTTTTATTGTTTAAAAAAATAATGAACATGATAGGAAGACCAAAATTTTAAACAAAATTTTGTAACCATATGACCTAGTTGTTGAAGATTGGATTATTACGTAAGTGTTGATAAATGTACTTAAATCCTATTGGCGACACATCATTTGGTTTCCAAGTTTGGTTTAAAAACTTGGTCTACCTAGCATTGCTATTAATTTTTCTTGGCTTTAAAAAACGAGAAATGTGCGACATTTTTATTGGGCAAAATCAAAAAGTAAATACACAGAATACTCTTATTATATAGTTTTTGGAGTATTATTACCAACAATATTCTCTCTTTTTTTTTTTTTTTTTTTTAGTCAAAGAGATTATCTTAATTATAGTATAAACTATAAAATGACATGTTGGTTGTGGCTTAGTCCAAATTTCCTTAATTGGCTTTTAGCATTTACTTAATAGGATATATATCAATTTAGCAACAATATATTCTATGAAATAATTTTCCAAAAGAGAAAAAAAGTCATGAAGCATTATACGACTCTATGATCCAAAAGTTTCTTCAGTACGTAATATGTTGGATGAAGAAAAATGATGAATATCGATCCTAGTTAACTTTGTCACCTCCTCTACTTATTGATAACAACGTGCATGGCATCATCCAAATGAAGTCAAAACCATTGAAAGACGTAATTAAATTGGGGTGTGTATATATATATATATATATATATATATATATATATATATATATATCTTATCTCTACGTAGTCACGGCCGTCTATTTTTTTCTACATCTTGCCTCGTCCCCATAACAAATTTTGTATGAACGTTCAAATATCACGGAAAAGTAAAAATTAAAGTCATCCTGTGAGACTTGGAGATCACACCTTCTTTCATGTTGTCTCTGACTTTCTCTGAATCTGGAAGGAATCTGAGACCATGCAACAAAGCAGCAGACTTAGACATGAATTTTATTATAAATATATCAACTCTGTAAATTATGAACTCCACACTTATAATTTATAATATAGAAAAACTAATGAAGAGAGCTTAAAAACTTTGAGTTTTAACGATAAGGACAAAATAAAAAGTAAAGTGAATAGTACTAGGATTGACTTTTTAATGTAAAAATATGATTTTTCGTTAAAGTAAATAGTATCATGAGCTTTTCGTTAAAGTTCCCTTATAATATTACCCTTTCATTCCTCACCACTACTTCACGTGGACAGACTCTCAAGAACTTTATAAACAAGTACCGTATTATTTACTAGTACTATACCCTAAAATATTAAATAATTAATTATTTATATTACAACACATAAATTAATAATAACATGTAAAATCATAGCTAAAAACCCAATTGTAACGTTATTTTTTTTCTCTCGATAATCAATAAAATGACATATTGTATTGTGAGGTATCACTTCATGCGTCTAAACTCAAGACGTGGATCTCTCTATCTGCATGGCTTTGGCACCTCTGTGATGATAACTAGTTTTAGGCACCGTTTTAATGGGTTCGTCAAACGTGGCTTTGTCCCTGTAAAGGAAAGACAAGTGTAGATGAATTTATTTATCAATTATCCATGTATACATGAAGACGAAGATGCGAATTCATACCTCTACTACTTGCACGTAGGCTTGAAGTACTTGACTCTCGCAATATACTTCAAGTCAATCTAGAGTTCAATGGGATGAACCTGAGTCTAAGGGATTGGTTGGCAAAGCTTGTTAAAAAAGTCTTAAATGGTGGCTTTGAGTTAGACATATATCTATTATATTGGACAATACTTACATCTACCACATTAATTGGTGCATTTTCTTGTTCACGTAACTATGATTCACGTATTTCTACCGTTTGTCATAATAAAATAATTCATTTTCTTATGCATTTTTTTATAAATTATATTTAGAAAAAAACAATTGGATTGGAGATTGTTTATCTCTTTACATGTATCAAATAGACGCGCAGATCATTATAAGAATGATATGTTACTAAAACCATAGTTAAGAATGACTAAAGAATCTACAAAATTTATAGTTTAGTGTTTAATTATAAAGAGTTACAATTTTTCCCAATTTTGTAGTTTTATTTGCTTTATGTAATTATGATGGTCTTGGAACTTGATTAAAAAAAGTTGTCTGTTTTCTTAGCAATAGAGTTACTATTCTCCGTTTAGTTGTTAAAAATAATAAAAAAATAATAAAAAAAATAATAATAAAAAAATAATAATAAAATAGAAGAAGAAGAAGAAGAAAAAAAAAAAAAGGATTATGTATCTTTCTTAATTTTCTGGTGCGGGGGGATTTTACTCGAAGGTATAGTCTTTGGGAAACCGGAGTTTTCTAATCCCTAGCTGGTACACAAGATCCTCTGCTCTAAAATTATAAAATTTATCCATGCCAAATGTGTAATAATCAATTTAAACCTACTTTTTATATATCAAGGTCTTTTAAAAAACTCATTTGGAAGTAATTTTAAAATGACGGAAAGTGTTTTTATAGAAAATATTTTTAGGTTCCAAACCAAGATTAACTTGTATCTTCCTAAAGATTGGTTTAAAAAATATTTCACAAAAAACGATTTCAACTATTTTAGAAGCACTTCCGGACAAGCTCTTAATTAGTACTTATCACAACTTTGAAAAGTCACTAAATGTGTTTATTATTTTCACAAAACAAACTCCCTACCACAAACGTCTAGTTCCAATAAAAACTAAACTCCAATCGCATAAATTTTCAGAAAAGGATTGAAACTTGACGAATCTATGAATTATTTATGTTGAGCAGTTTTAATTGAGATGACCTACTTGAATCTTGCTTCCCAAGTGAAAAGAAAAATTAAAATAGATATACTAGTGTCGATGCAAATTTTTGTCTTCTTCTTCTTTGACAAAATTGCACCTACAAAACAATCAACACCTTTGGTTAAGGCCAAGGGCCTCATGTGCCCATGATGAATGGGGAGGGGTGCTTTGGCCGAAGAACCTCCGATGCCAAAGTTAGAATTTAGAGAGAAAAGTGTTTGGAGAGTTTTTGGGAGTTTTGCAAGAGTGTGTAACCTCCCTTCTTAGAGAAAATAGGATCCAATTTATAAAGCATGGCCGGCCCTCTTTGGGAGAGAGAGTGGTCGGCCTTTGGGTGTTTTTTTTTTTTGGGTGTAATAGGTGAGTTATTTGACAATTAATGGATTAATTAGGTAATAAATCCATTAATTGGCTAATTAACTCAATTTATATGGAATGTTTTGAAGGTTATGGAGTAAATACCTTGTAAGGAATATAAGATGAGGATGGATGAAATAATTTTGAATTTGTTACCTATTTTGGGCACTTTTGGCTTGGTTGAGGGATGCTTGCCCACTGCTCGCGCGTAGGAAACCTGGTGTGCCTCGAGGGTAATTTGTCATTTTTACCCAAAAATCCACATGTCGCCTCTTGATTATTTTTGGTTCCACAAATGCCCCTACACCTGCTGGGCTGCTTGTAGGAAAGGGTAGCAGGTGTAAAGATCTTGCTCTAGGAAACTTAGGATTGCTTCCTATTTTGATGTAGATTCCCTTTTTAATATGAACTTAGATCCTTCTAAGAAAGGGAAATAAATTCCTCTCAAAGTCTATTTAAGTCCACTTTAAGTGGGTTGTTAAATTAACTTTGGAGTGCGATTTATTTTACCCTACAAGAGAGAGAAAGCTTAGAGGATATTTGTTCCCCCTCCTCTAGCAATCTTCTACATCTTGCCCGCGCAAAATATCGTATTTCGTTGCTTGCTTCGTCTCCACGCCGCACCGATGTAAAAAATTTAATTTTCCTTGTCTTCTTCTTAGATAGTGTTGTCGCGGTGTAGTCGTCGGGGTGGTGCGGCACATTAGCTGGCAGGGGCCAGAAGTCGGCTTGGCATGGGCCAAAGATGTGGTGTGGTAGAAGCCATTGCTTGTGCTGCTCAGCTTGATTGAAGCCAAGGATTGGCTCGGCATGGGCTGAGGAAATGGCGTGGCATGGATTACGGTTTGGGCTGCCTACTGGAAATGAGGAAACTGCTTAAGTTTGATTTCTCAGTTGTCATAGATGGAGCAGTCAAGGATGAAACTGCTAAGATCGGAGCTACTAAAGATGAAGTGTTGGATGAGTGAATTGTTGAGTGCAAAAAGTGGTTGTTGCCCCCTGACCATTTTGCTTCCTACTTGATCTTCAAGCATTCGATCTTTTAAGCCATGTGGCTTTCTCGCACTGGAGAGCTTACCCAGATGGGTGTCGGGGAATTAGTTTACCCTCTCGTACTGGAGAGCAATTAGTTTACCCTTTCGCACTGGATAGCAGACCTATATGGGTGTTGGGGAATTAGTTTACCCTCTCGCACTGGAGAGCAATTAGTTTATCCTCTCGCATTGGAGAGTAGACCTATATGGGTGTCGAGGAATTGGTTTACCCTCGCATTGGAGAACAATTAGTTTATCCTCTTGCATTGGAGAGCAGACCCTTTTGGGTGTCGG
The DNA here is from genome assembly GCF_041283825.1 of Pyrus communis. Lineage (NCBI taxonomy): Eukaryota > Viridiplantae > Streptophyta > Magnoliopsida > Rosales > Rosaceae > Pyrus > Pyrus communis. The sequence continues at coordinate 7,440,063 of NC_142567.1, forward strand.
GGAATTGGTTTACCCTCTCACACTAGAGAACAATTAGTTTATCCTCTCACGCTGGATAGCAGACCCTTTTGGGTGTCGGGGAATTGGGTCAATTAGTTTATCTTCTTATGCTGGAGAGCAGACCCTTTTGGGTGTCAGGGAATTAGTTTGCCCTCTCACACTAGAGAGCAATTAGTTTATCCTCTTGCGCTAGAGAGCAGACCCTTTTGAGTGTCGGGGAATTGGTTTACCCTCTAGCACTGGAGAGCAATTAATTTACGTCTCGTGCTGGAGAGCAGACCCTTTTGGGTGTCGGGGAATTGGTTTACCCTCTTGCATTGGAAAGCATGGAAATCATTGTCGTGAGTATAGCTAAGGAAAACTGGACTGCTAGGACAACCGAAATAATCCTTAGCCCATCCCCGGTTCTGGGTAGTTAGGCTAATGTGTCCTTCTGGTACTCATCTGCCCCCGACATGCCATTAGGTTGAGCTGCTACATTTGTGGGAACAAAAGTAGTTTTTATATCTAGCAATTTATGTGGGGTAGTCTTGTCTGCTATATCTTGTCATTGAAAAATGACTCGCTTATGTTGGTCATGTCTCATTGGAGCGTCTTGTCAATATCTTCGTTGCGCGGGAAATTACGCAATTGCTCGGTCAAGAGCCTTTCTACTTCTTTCTGAATTTGCCTTTGTTGGGGGTGGCAGAGCTCTTGCCTGCCCCCAGTCGTGACCTGCTGGTCTAGGTTATTCTTCCATGTGTTCGGCTCATCTATGCTGCAGCTGTGGTGGGTGTGGTATGTTCCTAGCAGGCGAATGAGTAACTTGCAGGCCGCTGGTTGAACTTGAGCCGGATTGAGTGACTTCTTCTCTCCGTCCGCTGTGTTTCCTACTCTGATGTGAGGTGAAGGATGTTCCTTGCGAGCTTTACCGCAAATGAACACTTCGCCTGGAAGGTTGCTCATGTTGATTATCGGAATGTGGCCCTAACCGTGAAGTGAATGTTTATCCGTGGGCCTAACTGAGATTGCACGCTTCTCCACGCACTAAGACGGGAGTATACGCTATCTCGGGAGTCCAATCAGGAGTGTACTTTGTTAGAACGTTTGGTTCGTGACTGGCCAAATGGCTGCTTGTTGGGACGCTAGTGGAGAGGTTCGTCTACCCTTGTCCTTCTTCGGGACACCTCATCCGGGGCACGTTGGATCTTGGTGCGTTGCAAGAGTTGATTCACCAAGGTTGTCTGTTGTGCAAGGGCGCTCGTCAACTCTATGACTTATCGAGACAAGTGTTGTTCGCCATTTGGATTGGAAGAGCTTGGAATGAATATGCTTTCTTAAGCAGTAGAAGTGTGGTAGGCTCCGGGCATGAGATTTGAACTAGAAAATGTCAAATTCGCGGATAAATGTGGTGAAAATGCCCCCTGCTCGATGGTTGGTCCATATGGATGAGATAGTCTTAGGTTGATATAGGCTGCTTAGAATGACGCGGGAGCAGGCTGGACCACGAGAGCAGGCTGCTCGGCAGAAGCAGGCTAGGCTAGTAGAATGGGTTGCTCGGTGGAAGCAGGTGGGGCCACGATAGTGGGCTGCTCGGCGGGAGCAGGCTGGGCCACGAGAATGGGCCACTCAGCATGTGATGCATAAGGGTGCAAGGCTTAGGTTTTACTTGGCAGCGCGTTGGGCGTGGAGTGACATGGCTTGGGTTGTGGCTTTAGTGCCATTAGCCGCCTTAGATGGCATGGCTCGGGTCGTGGTGGTGACACTATGGACCTCGCCTCGGGTAGCTACCATGGTAGCCACCGCGGTGGTTCCCGTGATGGAAACTCGTAGTGGTGGTGTTGTTCCACCTATTGTCACATTTAGCCTCGTGGATCGTCGTGGTCTCATATCTTGAATGTTGAAATTTTCATTTGTTGAATTTTCTAAATTTCTAGCTATTGTATTTCTCTTTTACATTTTATCAAAGAATTTTTACAAATAAAAAATTTAATAATAAGCACGTACGAAAAATCTACAAATGGACAAGAAAATAGAAAACCTTGGATGCAAGAGTCTTCTACGAGTGTAGGACTCAGCTATCAATAAAAGTACCAATTTGTGGATGCAAATTTTCGCCTTCTCCTTCTTTGACAAAATTGCACCTACAAAACAATCAACACCTTTGGTCAAGGCCAAGAGTCTCATGTGCCCATGATGAATTAGGGGGGGGGCGGCTTTGGCTGAAGAACCTCTGATGCCAAAGTTAGAATTTAGAGAGAAAAGGGTTTGGAGAGTTTTTGAGAGTTTTGCAAGAGTGTAACCTCCCTTCTTAGAGAAAATGGGGTCCAATCTATAGAGCATGGCCGACCCTCTTTGGGAGAGAGAGTGGCCGGCCTTTGGGTGTTTTTTTGGGGTGTAATAGGTGAGTTATTTGACAATTAATGGATTAATTAGGTAATAAATCCATTAATTGGCCAATTAACTCAATTTATATGGAATGTTTTGAAGGTTGTGGAGTAAATACCTTGTAGGGAATATAAGATGAGGATGGATGAAATAATTTTGAATTTGTTACCTATTTTGGGCACTTTTGGCTTGGTTGAGGGATGCTTGCCCGCTGCTTGCACGTAGGAAACGTGGTGTGCCTCGAGGGTAATTTTGTTATTTTCACCCAAAAATCCACATGTCGCCTCTTGTTTATTTTTAGCTCCACAGCTAGCATGAGACCGTGTCAAAATAAGATTCAGCATGGCATTGCATAGTAACAAAAAAATGGAAATGGATTTCAATGTTTGGTCGAATATTAAAGAAAAACTTGATAGAGTTTGAAAACCATGAGGTAGGAAGGTGGAATTTAATAAGATGGCATGGAGAGAACCGAAAACCAAAGAAGCAAAAGACTAAATGTTAGATAGGGAATAAGATCAAGGAAAAGCAAAGGCTATTTGGACCAAGCTCTGGTGGCCAAATTAGAAGGCTTAGCGTTGCTGTGTGGGTTTGAATTGGATTATCACCTGATTAGACTACGACTAAGAAAGGTAGCACACAATGAAGGATTAGACTACGACTAACTCGATCACTGGCTTTAATTTCATGTTTTTTTTCTTATTGCAATGAGAAAAACTCCCCTCACTATCGCTTGTCTGATACTTCCCGTTTTCTCGTTCAACCACCCATGCGTGCGAGTTCGATTTTTTCAGTACAAAAAATAGTACAATATTCTCTTTCCTAGCATATCATGCGTTTATACTAATAATCGAAGAATGGAAAAGTAAATAATCACCGAATAGGATCCACGTCAAGATTAGTCATGTCATTCCTGATTTCAACTTTCCAGCCGCCCGTTAAATTCTTAGGTAGGCTCTTAGCGCGCGGTTGTGACATTATTTTCAAGGCTGTTACAAGACGTGTGTATATATATAGGAGGGCTATAATTTCTACCAAAACGTGTGTATATATATATATATTGAGGTATTCATCAATTTACCCCTTGAATTTGTGACTATTGGCTAATTTTCCCCCCCAATTCTCATGATTAGTCAATTTGCACCCTACTGTTAATTTTTTTAATTTTCCATCCATTCTTCCATCAAGTAGGTATCCGCATGATTGCCTTTTAAAGGAAAAAAAGTCAATTTGCACCCTACTATCATTTTCTGTTAAGTTGGTTTCCCTACACCTTACTAGAGGTAGATGAGGCTGAGGGAGGAGGCGACAGGTTGTGGGTAGCTGCAAACTGCAAAAGCAGCATATCAAATGGACTGGGCTGCAAACAGCGGAGGAGGGAGGCGTTGGCGGTAGTCACCAGCTCACCATGGAGACAAGGAAGAAGAAGAGAAAGTTCGAAGAAAAGGAAGAAGATCGAAGGTGTAGGGAAAATGACTTTCTTGCCCTTTAAAGGTAGTTATGCAGATACCTACTTAACGGAATAATAGATGGAAAAATCAACAAATTAACAGTAGGGTGCAAATTGACTAATTATGAGAGTTGAGGGGGGAAATTGGCCAAAATTAAAGTTGAGGGGGGAAATTGGTCAATCCTTACAAGTTATGGGGGTAAATTGATGAATACATACATATATATATATATATATATTTTTTTTTTTTTTTTTTTTTTTTTTTTGTTTGCACTTCAAACTTTTTGTCCTTGACCAACTAATTAGTCAAATATCACAACTACATATAACTGTGGCTACAGATTCAGTAACTAGGATTGTCAAAGGCTTGGTCCTCATTAGGACATTATATTTTAAGAGCGCTAAGATTCCCAAATGATTTGGTAAACGGTTCTGTCAATATTTACTCGAAAAAGAATGGAAGCTTGAAAAGACATAATGCATTAAACCCGAATTAGCGTGAAAACCTTGCATTAAATCTTTTCAAAATTAACTATTTGACGCTTCATCATCACCCTAAAACACAAGTTTTGGTTTTCTGTACGTAGGTGAGGCGTCAGCCCTAGCCCACCGCCACTTCAAACTATTAACATTAAATCAAGGATTCTCCAAACCCTAACCCTAATCCCTACACTTCAAGATTCCGGCGAAAAATGAACCAGCAGCTACACATATCAGCCAGGCCACTGACTACTCCCAGTTACCAAATATGGAAATAACAGTTAGATTTGAATCATATTTTTGCCTATAAGGGGGGACTAAATTTTAGGCCATGATAGCTTAGTCCCCATTAGGCTATAAATAGTAGTTAAAGCTAGCAGTTTAGCCCCTTATTATGCCTCCTTAATAACAGATTAGTAGATCAGATTAGTAGAATGCATTATCATCTTTTGCTTGCAATTAAGTTTCTGCGCGCCCCCTGCTTAGTAATATGGTATACTGATACTTCTTTTTAGAGGCGGATTGTTCAAAAAGTTCAACGGCATGACATAGGGTCCTCAAATTTATCATCCTCTTATATGTTAATGCACATATTAAATTTCCTAATTAAAATAAAAACCAAACACTTTTCAATTTACATATAACAATAATTTTTCTTTTTCGATCAATACATATTACGATGGGATAAGTGGAGCTGACAATTATTATATTAACTTTTCACTTTGGGAACTGTCATTAACACTTCAAAAATTTCACTGTACACTCCTCACAAGTGTATTTTTCTTTATGCCTGTAAAAATTTTAAAGTACCAATAGCAATTCCCCTTGCGTTTATCTAACAATAAAATAATAAAAATGTAATTCGTGTATTCTTTTGCCAACACAGAAAAATGCCTTCTCCATCTCTCTGTTTACCCGGCTCATTTTTTCACAAATGTATCCTAAAGCTTAATTTCTAGGAAATGAAGGGAAAAAAAGAAAAAAAGAAAATCTCAAACGAGTTATACTATTAAATTAGTTGGAGTGAGGTGTGCTGATTCCGATTAAGTTGAAATTTTGATTATGTGTTGAATTTAGCATGAATACATTGTCCAAAAGATCAAACTTCGCACAAGCCCTTGAAGTGTTAAAGATAAACTCTCTTGTGGATGACCAGTTCAATACAATTTATACTTCCATCCCTTGGTGTAAATATATTGTTATATCAAAAAAAGAAAAGGTTTCCCTTGCCCCTGAGTTTTCTTCACCATTAGGACAACTAAAACGAAGAGATTGAGACTAATAACTAAGTTTACTAGTAGCTAGACTACAGACTACTCATCCCCTCCTACTCTCGGTCATCGCCTGATCTGTTGACAAATTAATAAAAAAATATTTTTATCGGTTGTATATGCTGTTCTATTCTGCAGACTAGAAAGATGGGATAGGTTTCGGTATATTTCGTGCAACAGCAGTGTTCTTATTTGCACTTAATTTTTTGTTCAACACAGATCCTTAAGTTTTCTTCGGTAATATATATAAGATATTGCATGAATTTTTGTAAAATTATATGGCTACTTTTTAGTCGTCCTATGATCAAGTGAGCGTTTATTTTATGAGGTGATAGGTTTGGTTTGGAAAGTGAAACTTAACTTTACAGTTCACAACATACGTGCTTCAACTTCAATGCGAATTAATTAATCAACTTTGGTTAGTGTTTAATCATATGGCATGACTTGGTTGGTTTAAATGCAACTTTGATGGTGCTTGGGATGAAAACGGAGCTCTTGGAGGAAGTGGGGTGGTGGTTCGTGACGAGAATGGTAAGTATGTGGCGGTCAAATCAGAGCAGTTTTCTGGGGTTTGCTCACCTATGTTGGCAGAGATTCTTGTAGCTTGTGCAGCTGTGGAAGTAGGCAGACAATTGGAGGCAACACATTTTATTTTTGAAGGTGATGTTTTGTTGGTTATTAAGGCTTTGTAGAGGGATGCGGTTGCCAATAATGGCCCATTTGGGCACATTTTGCATGATTTCATCTGCAACCATTTCCCCACTGGAAGTTTGAATATGGTCCGAGAGAGTCGAATAAAGTGGCTCATCGATTGACGAGAATGGGTATAGTTTCAGCTAACCCAGGCATTTAGCGTGAGGATCCCCTGATGTAATTTATGATTTACTATTCAACGATACCTATAGTAGCTAACTAAATTCCAAAATAAACTTTTTCTCTCCCCTGTGAGAGATTTTCTCTCCTCTGTGAGATGCTTTCTCACCACCATGTGACTAGTTTTTGTTCACTCCACTTTGCTTCGATGCCGGCCCTAGCTTTGGCTAGGTCGGTGACAACCTTGTGAATTTCCTTGTGGTTCGTGCTTTGTTTATTTTTAGTTTTTTCTTCATTTTCCTAGTGCCTACACATTTCCTTCCCCATCCATTCAATCTGCACGATCTACTCATTTTTTCTCGTTTTGCCTTTGATTTCACCATCTTGGGCCCTGTTCCCCAATCCCTCATTTTCTCCATCCTCTGTGACCCCTTTCTCTCCATCATCTTCCTTAGTTGGCTTCTTTATCTCTCTCCTCATTTCTGATTGGGTACCAACTTTACTTACTACATTTTGTCACGGATCTTTGGGAGGATTTGTAGAGCTTTAGCTTGAGTGTCTACATCACTACCGTTATTGGCCCTCGTTGGTCACTCTCGTTGTTCTCCTTTGTCGGCGATGTTGTTCATGATTCTTTCTACTTGCATACTTCTTTGATCTCATGACAGCTCTCCCAGTGCTAGTTTTTAGAGGATGATGTTACCTCTGTCTTCACCAATTTTCGGTTTCTTGATAGCCTGATCTCAGGTGGTCGTGGAGGGTGGTTGATTGTGACGATCTTGATGTGGTTCTCTGACGGCAGTGGTGTCGTATGTAGCTTCAAGCAATCGAGTTGTCTAGGATTTTCTGTGTGGTTTGTTTGTATGTGATGGGCTCCAAGGTTGGTTTTGGGCCTTTGTCTTCTGTGTGTTGTGGTATTTCTTTTTTTGTTGTGATTATCTGGTTTTGGACCTCTATTGTACTTGTCTTTTGTTGGTAATGAATTTTATCCTTTGACCAAAAAAAAGCTATATTAGTTTACTAGTTGGTACAAGGTGCTCTTTGTCCCTTCGTTCAGGTTGAAATTCTCGACAAGGTTTTTATCGAGGCCCATTGTTAGCACATTACCCTCTTGTTATGAACGTATACCTTCGTTATTATTAAATATTGTAGTTTCACAAAAAAAAAAAATCATATGGCATGACTAATTGAATTTCAATGATTTTAACACTAATCTTTTAACCTAAGGAGTCACAACTAGAGGTCAAACAATATCGGCAAGAGACTTCAACAATAGGGGGCACACACATATCACTTGCAATTGATGCTAGGACTTTCTTACATAATTCTTTGTCTGTTAGTGGATCGAACCGTGCAAGAGCTAGAACCGGCAGCCATTAAGTGGAGAATTTCCATCTATTTGTTGTTTCATTCGCTACCTCATATTACTGTATCTCTATATAAGTGCAAAGAAAAAGTAAAATCTATAGTTGAGTAAGATTCGATAGAAGGACAAAATGACACGAAGCAAAACACCCATTCTTAGAACTAATTTTTAAGATGTAAAGTTAATCGAGTTGTCGAGGCAATGTGTCCCCTTATGCCCCCAAGTTCAAATCTTTGTTTTTCTTCTTCTATAATATAGCTCCAAAAACAATATGTTAGAATGTCATTACTTTGGGAAGTTATTTCCCTAAACCAGTGGAGCCTCTTAATTTGGACGAAATTGGAGTTTGTGTCTCTTAGTTAAAACTATCAGAGATTTGGTATCTGGATTTTGAAAGATGCAGAGCATTGTTTCTTAAGGCTAATGAAAATATGGAGCATTGCTCCAATTTACCATATAATTTTTCCTCCACTTGTTAAGTTAGATTCCTAAGCTCGAGAAAGTTTATTAATATACAACTATGAAAAGAGAACGTGAAGCAAAAAACTCTGGAGTTGGAACTTTGGAATTAAATTAGCTATTTTTTATGACAAAAGGAAAACTGCAATGGTGCCATTTCTACAAGGTTGCAATCAATATACCATGGATTTTAGCTATAAGATCATTGGAAACCACTGTTTATTGAGAAGTCTAAGATGAAACTCTTTCATTTTTATGCGAGTTCAAAATATCAATGGAAGCTTCCCTACTAGAATGATCACCCACACTTGTTCTTGATTGATCTGACTTTGTATAGATCTTCCCTTCTTCTAGTTCTGCTCCTTTTTGAGACGCGGGTTTCCTATGCTTCACAGATCTGCTCCAGTGCTCATGCTCATTTTCAAAGGAGTTGATGTGCTTGTGCCAACACTTATAATGCTGGTGCTCATCATCAGAAGAGTCACTATGCTTATCTCTACGTCTAGAATTTTGATGTGCATTATCAGAGCATTCGTGCTTGTGCCTTTTTTTAGGCTGATGTTCATCATCAAAGTTATTGTTCTTATGCTTACCCTGTGAGTGCCGATGCTTCTCGTCATTAGAGTAGTCATGCTTGTGGCGGCGCCGAGAGTCTCTATCCTCAGAAAATGAACGTCTTTTATGCTTATGTATGTCCCTACCGCTTTCTGAAGAATGATGAGATCGATGCTTCTTCCTCGAGTGCTTGTGAACCTTTTTATTTTCTTCCTTTTCCTCTTGTTGCAAATCATTGTCAACTTCTTCTCCTTCATACCTTTTAGAATGGTAGCTCATCTTTGAACACCGCTCATTACATTCTTCAGCAGAAATTTTCTTCTATTAACTTCTCAACCTTATCTAAAAGATCAGCTTGTAAGGGAGCTAAACTGTTTTCTCTTTCTTTAGCTAAATGATTTATAATTCATTACTTTATGAGGAAATCCCTGACTCTGGTGGTTCAGCCGATAAGCCGAGCAATGATTCACTTTTCAAAAGAGCAGGTTCACTTTTGATCATAGCCGCAAACATCATTGCTCATTTCAATCTCTCTGCCTTCAACTTTTGCTATCTAGTCAAGGATGCTTCTGAGGAGTCTGGCTTATTTGCAGCTGCAAGGGCAACCGTCTCAGCAATAACCTTTGCAACATGGACATGAACGTGAGGCTCTCCAGAACAATTTGTCTTTTGGATAGAAATGTGAAGTTGAGATGTATGTACTCTCCCTGAGCTCAAATTTTGCCCACCCTCATTACTAGGAGCTTGATCTATACCACTCAATGATTTTGGGAACATCTTTAAACTTGGATTCTTAGTGCTTATTATGGCTACTTAAAGAATAGCTGCAACTGCATCTAGGCTGACTCTAGACTCAGCTTCGTTATCTTTGATAGGTGGATCATTTCTATCCTTCTTTGATGTGCCAATTACCATCTTAAAATTTTCTTCTTGCCATTATCAAAAAATAAATCATAACCAGCAGATTTTGAGGAGACATTATCACCTTCCTTAGCAGTTTTCTTTCCATTACATGCCCTACTGACTCGTGCTTCTTAGAAACCAAGCCATTGCCAGATTACTTGGACTACAGTGGAAGGACATGCATACAATAATGTGAAACACTGGAGTATCATTCAACCAGAGACTACAAGGACTCAAAATTTCACAATGTAGATTCAACCTTTATATAAATAAAAATTTGACTTTAAACATTTACACTAGCAATTGGAAGAATCTGTATTCATGTGTATATGCATAATATTTACTTATAGACCCTAGGAGGATTTGGCGCATTATCAAGTAAGTGTTTTTTTGTGTGTGGAGAATTATTGAATAAGTGTTTATGTATGCTATCTGCAGATGTTACAGTAACAGCTGCAAATACAAGTTGAGAGGAAGATCATGTTCCTTTTATGGTGCAGCTGGAATTCGTTATCATCTGTGGTAATCATCTTTTACTTAAGTTGTATGAAACTGCTTGGGTGTTTTTGAAGTGTCGACAATAGAATCCTTTCCTTCTGTTAACTTAATTATTCTAAGTTTCTTTCTATTAGATGATGAAGTAGCCGATCAGAGCCTATTTGAAACTCAAGAAGAGATTGAAGTTGGTGAAATGCCCACAGTGGCAGGTAAGGAATTGAAATTGGAAATTATGAAGTGGCAACTTTTGTTTGATCTGAGTGTAAAGTTAGTGGATGGAACTTTTGTTGCAGTTATACTTGTGAAGTTTCAGATTTTCATTAAACTTTAGGTAAACTTTACAAGGCTTTATACACCAAGAGGTTTACAGAATATAGGGGTCCTGCAGCAGTTATACAATACATTTAAATACAAATTACTTTTAAATGATAATAGCTCATCCTAACTGCCCTTGTCTACACTCCCCCGCAAACTTGACGCTGGAGAGAAGACAAGTTTGGAACACAAGGACTGAAAACGCGTCTTTGACAAGCCTTTCGTAAAAGATCAACTAGTCGCGAAACGGAAGGAAAAAAGTGAACATGATAAGTTCCTGAAGTAACACGTTTCCGGATGAAATAAGTTTCGTGCGAGCATGAAAGACCGGATTAGCAGCCATATATGTGGCATACAAATTGTCACAATGCATCAGTATTGGCTCCAAAACTAGTACACGAAGCTCACGCAAAAGACTCATCATCCAAATAGAATCAGCACATGCAAAGGCAAGAGCCCGATACTCTGCTTCGGCGTTAGATCGAGAGACCGTCCGTTGTTTCATAGCACACCAAGAAATTAGATTGTCACCAAGAAAAGTACAAAAGCCAATGATGGAACGACGTGTGTCAGGGCACCCTGCCCAGTTGGCATCAGAATAAGCAATGAGACAAAACGGTTATGAAGACGGAGTTAAGCGAAGTCCTATACCCAAGTTGCCTTTAAGATAACTCAATATTCGCTTAAGCACCGGTGTGTGCAGAAAGTTGAGTCTTGGCTGCTATAGGTATGGAACAAGGTATACACTCTAATAAGTCACCACGTTGTAATAACTCCAAAGTATATTTGTTATGACACAAGTGAATGCCATTGGATAAATAAGATACCTTTAAGCTAAGGACATAGTGCAGCTTACCAAGATCCTTTAGTTCAAACTCAGTGCTCAAAGTTTGGATAAAAGATTAAATCAAGGGAGAGGAATTACCCGTCAAAACAATGTCATCCATATATAAAAGAAAACCAAGGACAATGGAGCCATGATGATATGTAAACATCGAACTATCGGCCCGACTTTGAACAAAGCCTACCTGAATGAGAAAAGTGTTTAGACGTTGAAACCAACCTCACGGAGCTTGTTTAAGACCGTAGATGGCTTTTCAAAGCTTACAAACATAATTGGGACAATTGGGATAAACAAATCCAGGTGGTTAGGTCATATAAACCTCTTCCATAAGTGAACCATGGAGAAATGCATTCTTCACGTCAAGTTTATCTATCGGCTAACCAAAGGACACGACAAGGTTAAGCACAATTTGAATCATGGTAGGCTTCACAACGGGACTAAAGGTCTCTGTGTAATCAACCCCAAGTTGTTGATGGAAACCTTTGGCGACAAGACGCGCGTTGTTACGCTCTATCGATCCATCAGAATGATGCTTTATTTTGAGCACCCATTTACATCCGACAGTGTTAACATAAGGAACATGAGGAATTAAAGTTCATATACCTTGTTTGACCAAGGCATTGAACTCACCAACATAACCTAGCACCACTTAGGAAACCGTAAGGCTTGTGTAAAACAAGTGGGCTCCGCATCGGATTCAACAAAGGCAGTCATCGTAGAGGGAATATGATGACGACTAGCAAAGTAGGCCTTGGTTTTGGGTTTGAAAATTCCAGACTTGGACCGTGTGTGAGGTCCTAAGGAAGAAGCATAAGCCACGCTACTAGCTGACAACTGAGATGCATGTGGATGTGATTGTTGTTGCTGAGTTACAGTAGGAATTGACGTAAGGACAGTTGCAAATGTTTTGACAGTAGTTAGTTCCAGATTTTGAGGTACAATCACGATGTTGCAGGCAGAATGGGTGCCACGTCACCAGCTGGCAAGGGAGATGTATGTGGATGGAAGGGTTGCTGCTGAATTGCAATAGGGACCGACGCGAGGACAGTAACAAATGTGTTGACATTGGCTAGTTCCAGACTTTGAGGCATAGTCTCGGGTTGCATGGAGGACAACGTGGGTGACAAGGCATTGTTGTGCTGAAATGGGGTAGGTATGGGGATAATAGGAACAAATACCAAGTCTGATTGTTGCACAGAAAACGATGCCATATAAGAGTGGAATGAGAAATCATCCTCATTGAACTTAACATGATGGGACAGGTATACACGTTTAGTAGGGGGATGGAAGAAATGCTAGCCTTTATATTGGTCACTGTAGCCAAGAAAAACACATGACAAAAATCTAAGTTGCAGTTTGTTAGTTGCATAATCACCAAGATATGGAAAACAAGCACACCTAAACGTGCACAAAGCCATATAATCAGAAGCTCGGCAAAATAAAATTTGAAACAGAGAAGCCCAGTTGAGAATATAAGTGGGTAGCCGATGAATTATATAAACAGCGGTGCAAAGTACCTTAGCCCAAAATTTATGTGGAAGATTGGCAGCAAGTAACATAATGTGTCCCATTTCTGAGATATGATGGTGTTTGCGTTCTGCAAGTCCATTTTGCTACGGGGTATGTGGACTAGAAAATCTTTGGTAAATCCCTTTATGTGTACACAATGGACGAAAAGACAAATTGTCATACTCTTTACGCCCATCACTTTGGAGTATTTTAACCATTGTAGAAAACTGATTAAAAATGAAAGTTATAAAATTGTTAAAGTGATTAAAGACCTCAGACTTCTTACGCATAGGATAAATCCATGTGTATCATGTGTAATCATCCTTAAACAAGACATATAAATGAAAACCCAACACCAACACAATAGGAGACATCCAAACATCAAAATGTATTAATTCAAAAGGAGACATAACATAGTGTTCTGAAGATGTAAATGCTAGGCGATGAGATTTAGCCAACACACAGTGATTACAAAAATCTTTAATGGAGACAGTAAAAGACAAGCCTAATACATCACTAGATGCTAACACACTAAGAACTTGATGGAAGGAATGCCTAAGATGACGATGCCAGAGTGAGGGTGACGCAAAAATGGAAGCAAAATCATGTTTGGCAGTAGAACCATTTCTAGAAGCAAGACCATCCTCACATGGGCCCTAAAAAAGAACAACACCCATCTTTGAGTCACGTATGACAAAACCCCATGGAAAGAACGTTAGACTAACAAGATTATCACATGTAAACTTAGCAACCGATAATAAATTTTTTCGAATTGCTGGAACATGCAAAACTTGGGATAACCGAAAAATGAATGACCCAGACTTAAAGGAAATATTACTAGTGTGCGTAATAGGAAGAGTCTCACCATTACCCACAACAACCTTATCATTAGAACCATACCCCGTAGCCGAAGTAATAGAGTAAGTCACTTATCATATGATGAGTAGCACTAGTGTCCGGATACCATGTAGGATCAGAATGGGAAACAATGTGCATGCTAGCGAAAGCTCGAGAGATATCATCATCAGAATAAGTCGCTCGAGGGCACAACGTTGCTATATGACCAAATTGATGGCATGCCTAACATTGAAGGCCACGAGTAGCAGGACCTGGTCTAAGGATGCCATATCGTTGTTGTGTAGCACGCTGACCATATCAGCTAGCACCACCATGTATACTAAAACGGCCACCACCATAAGTACGAGGATGCCGATTTTCATTTGAAATGCCATGATGGAGGGAGGGCAGACCAACACGTCCTTGAGAGAAATTACCACCAGAAAGCAGCTTGAGTCATAAGATGTTTAGATTCATAAACCAGAAGACGAGCATGCAAATCATTGAATGACTGTAGTGGAGAAAAGTTGGTCAGCGCCAAGACAAGAATCTCATATTCAGGCCCCAAGCCATTAAGTACATAAGTCACCAAATCATCAATCTTAACAGGTTGGCCAATATAAGCCAATTGATCTGCCAAATGTTTGGCAAGACCCAAATATTCCAAAATCATTTTAGTACCTTTCTGTAGAGACAACAACTGAAACCGAATATGGGTAGAGTTGGCGAGGGATTGTTGAGAAAAATTTTGACGAAGATGCTCCCAAATCTCACGAGAAGTAGACAACCCGATGGTCAAAGAGAGAACATGCTCTGTAAGTGTAGCATGCAACATGCTAACAAGTGTTTGATCAGTCTGGTACCACACCAGGTAATCGGGGTTGGGAACGCTAGTAGTCACAAGAGGCATCACTGTGGAGGAGTCGAAATTAGCAGCGGCATTTGGTGAAGTTGCATGAGTGGTGGTGGTGGTGATAAAGGGAGGAGGGCAAGGGTGGGTTCCATCTACAAAACGCCAAAAGTTTTGGCCAATCAAGAATAGCTTAACTTGACTTTCCTAAGGTAAGTAATTAGACTAAGAAAGTTTGACAAAAACTAGTGTAGAGATATTAGGGATTGGAGATGTAGGAGAGGAAGTTACGGAAGCCATGGAAAAAAAAAAAGAAGGGATCAGAGGCTTAATACCATGTGAAGTTTTAGATTTTCATTAAACTTTAGGTAAACTTTACAAGGCTTTATACACCAAGAGGTTTACAGAATATAGGGGTCCTGTAGCAGCTATACAATACAATTAAATACAAATTACAATTAAATGATAACAACTCATCCTAACTGCCTTTGTCTACAATACTTATAACGCAAGTGCTCATCAAAGTCCACAAAGACAAGTGGAAACGGAAGTAGAAACTGATGCAACTCCATCGTTTTTTAAAAGCACTTTGTATTCATGGTAAGCAATTTAAACTTTTGGGGTTATTGAAATAAGAGTTTTGATTTATACATGTGGTAACTTATGCGTAGAGCTTTGATAAGAGTTACTTTATCATTGACAGATTATCTTGCATCACCTCTTCTATACTTGTGGTACAAGGAATTAGGACTCAATTTTGGATATTTAAGTGTGTTTTAGCTACATCACCATCATTTTCAATTTCATATGAAAAACTCTTGCAAATTACATATAGCTTGGATTTAGAAATCCGCCATCTTGGTTGTGCATAGGCTCTTAATGTAAATGTAGATGTAAATTGTAAGACTTATTTTACCATATAGTTTCAGCTGCTTTGATTAGGTTATAAATTATCTAGATATAGGTGTATTGAATTGTGATTACGATTTCAAAGAGTTAGATTGTAGAATCGTTCAATCCATCCGAATGAGCCCAGTAGAGCAACCTGAACTATTTATACATGAATGAGTAGAAATATATGGTTAATTGATGTGCAATAACACGATCACACTAAAATAGAACATTACCTCTGTAGTCTCAAGATAAAGATTTAACTGCCAAATCTGACTTGAAATAGAAGGTACAGTAACATTGAAGTAAGGTACTAACTTGATAGAGTAGATACTGAATAAACGCTATAGACTCAAATGAAAAACCCTTACATCATATGATTTTCCCTACTAAAAGCCATACTACTCTATACATTTACTATTATAAGTCTCGATTCATAGATTATTCTGGCAAAAATTTAATCAAATCCGAAACCATTTGCCTATTTAATTATCATAATAAAATTTCAATGTTTCTTAGTCAATAAAGTATTCGTCAATTTCTTTCAACTCAATTAGATGTCTCAAATATTTTCCATTTGGCTAATATTTTGTAAAGATGATCTATAAGGTACAACTTGAAAAAGTAGATGATTCAGATTGTTAAAAAGTTTGATGTGATGTCAGCCCACCAACTAACCCCTATTATTTTTTTTTAATTTATAAAAAATGGAGATCCATTCCCTTAAAAGCTTCTTATATATATGGGATATGATCAAGGGACAAATATTTTTACAACCATTTTTACACTTCTTTGTAGCCTTTGGATTTTATAACATCTAAAGGTTCTTATTTATTCATTAAATGACTTGGATACTTATGTGGATTTTAACTAATATTAAAAAAAAAAATTGAAAAAACATAAAATTAGGAAGAAAATTAAAAGGGGAAAAAAACCGTAGCTATAATCGTGAAAATAAGAAAGGAGGTCTGCAACCTCCATCTCCCCCAGGTTTGCAACTTCTATGCCTTGAATCTTCATTACGTAAGCTAAATAAAACCCTAAATTCTCTATTATTGTTCATATATGTAGGTGATAAAATTAAGTTTTGTCAGTTCATGATTCATGATTTTTCTACTCTCAAATCGTGTTTTTTGTTATTATTAGGATTATTTTTTATAAAATGAAAGAAGAGAGGCACTGCAGACCTCATCGGCAAATGAGAGATTTCATGATTTTTTGTTATCAGGGTTCAAATGTTTTTATTTTTTATTTTATTTATTATTTATTATTTTTATATATATATGAGGTATTTGTTTTAATTTAGATTCACATTTTCTTTACTAATTATTATCCACATCATCATTCAAGTCAATTAACGTTTAAATTTTTTCACATCACTCTTAGTCTAGACCGTTGAATGTTATAAAATCTAAAGGCTATAAAAAAGTGTAAAAATGTTTGTTAAAATATTTGTCCCTTGATCATATCCCTATATATATATCTGACTAAGGGGAAGGGCCAGCGGCAAGGGGAGAGAGATGAAAGATGTGTTTGTAGAATTGTAAGGGGAATGTGTGTGTTATTCCCTTCTACGTAGTGCCTACATTTATAGTAATAAGAGAGAGAAGAATTCCTTCATCCCCAAGGAATACAAGTCCATATAGGAAATAATAACTAGAATCAAATCTAATCTATGATATACACAATCACACTTAAACTAGGAAAGTTATAACACTCCCCCTTGAGTGTTTAAATACTCAAGGTAGATTTTAGCATCATGCAAAAGTTGAGGAAGTCGACTCGTCAGCATTGATTCTGAGAAAAACGTTTTTCTCAATAAAGTAGGAACTTGCACAAGGAAGTAATTCTCACTAAAAGACCCTATGGCTATGGCAAAAACCCGAGTAGGGACAAAATCCATAGTCTAAGGAAAAATGCGTGAGAAATGCAAAGTCAAAAGAAACATCTACGGGACGTCATTAGGGATATGATCAACCCAAGGTGGGTGCCTTGTTAAAACCTAGTTAGGTAGCAAAAATTCAGTGGGAAAAATGCTCGTAATCGTAGGAAAAAAATACATTAAGATCAAGCAAGTATACTTTAGGATACTCCCCTTGAGTTTGAAACAATTCCAAAAAGAAGTAGCAATGTTACAACTCAGAAGGTTTACACATACAAATTCCTTGAACAAGCTTCTGAAACGTTGCCTTCGGTAGTGATTTGGTTAAGAGGTCGACCAGATTGTTTTGTGAATGGATTTGTGTGACTTCAATCTTCTGATGCTCTAGTTGTTGATGTAAGAAGAAGAACTTCGGCGCAATGTGCTTGGTGTTGTTTCCTTTGATGTAACCCTTATTGAGTTGTTCGATGCATCCTGCGTTGTCTTCATAGATCGCAGAAGCTTCGAATATGGCCCACAACTACTCTTAACAAAAGCATTCCCGAGTTGCTTCATGTAAGGCAAAAATTTCAGCATGGTTAAATGAAGTGGTAACTCAAGTTTGTTTAGTTGACCTCCAAGAGATTACGGTGCCTCAAGTGGTAATGACATAACCCGTTTAAGAGCGTGCCTTGTGCAGATTAAATAAGTATCCTGCGTCAACATATCGAACAAGGTGAGAATCGACTCGAGAAATGGGGGGTGCAGCATCACTCGAGGATCTATAGGGATAGAACAAGCCTAAATCCGTAGTACCTTAAGGTAATGAAAGATGTCTTTAATACCAGTCCAGTGTCTACGTATTGGCGCATTACTGTATTTTGCCAAAAGATTAACAGCGAAGGAGATGTAGGGTCTAGTGCATTGAGCTAAGTACAGTAAGGCGCCTATCGCACTTAGATAAGGAACTTTAGGCTCCATTGCTTTCAAACCATAGAGTGAACGCTTCAGCCAAATTGAGAGCGTGTTCCGGGGTTTGGAAATATTTGATCCAATCAATGTAAGTCCTTCGAAAATTTTCATATAAATTTTCATATCAAGATCTCCATAGAGATACGCAGTTACTACATTCATCATACTCAATTTTTTAGAAACTACTAAACTGATAAGGTAGCGAAAAGTAATCACATCCGTAACATGTGAATAAGTTTCATCATAGTCAATCACAGGGCGTTATGAGAAGCCTTACGCAACATGACAAGCTTTATAACGCACAATTTCGTTCTTCTCATTACACTTCTGAACAAAAACCCACTTGTAGCCAACGGGCTTCACATGTGAAGGAGTAGGAGCTATAAGTCCAAACACCTTATGTTTCGCAAGCGAATCGAGTTTGACATAGATTACTTGTTTCCAGTTTGACCAATCAGTTCTACATCGACATTCATACACGGAACGGGATTCAATGTCATCGCTCAACATGATCTCTACTGCATATGCTAATGCATCGTCAACAATCATCTCATTTCTACACCACTCATCATATAAGCTAGCATAATATACCGAAATCTCACGATTCTCGGGATGAGGATTCGTCTCTTCAATGATGCTTCCGTAATCTAGAATTTCTTTATGAGTTGGATAAAATGAATAAGAGATTCACGGTAAGCTCTTCAGAAGCCTGTGTCGTGGATTTCCTTTTCTGGGGGTGTGAATCTTTTAAACCAAGAGGTCTACCACACTTTTGTGTAGGGGTAGATTATTGGCTAGCCGCTAATGTACGCCGATCACCTACATTGGCGTCCAAGGCCTTCAGAAGGGAAATTCGTCTTATATTTGGTACATCCATCTTTCCATGCACATTCACAGTTGGAATATGCGATCTTATCACTCGCGCTAGAAAGTTGAAAACATCTGCATGCTCTGAGCTATGCTGTGAAGATCTAATATACGATGCACTTCAGTTTTAGACTGAGTTGTGTAGAGATCTAAATGAGACAAAATGGGAGTCATCCATGATAATTCGTGTCGTTCTTCAGGAACATTGATGTTATTATCTTATCCTAATGACTGAAAGAATGTCTTATAGAAGTGACAATCCACTAAATGAGCGATAAATAGATCGCCTGCCAAATGTTCTAAGCAACGAATAATCGAATGAGAATTATATCTGACATAGATTCCCATCCTTCGTTTAGGCCCTATTTTTTGTACGTAAGGGTGGCGAAATCGGCACATAGACCACACAACCAAAAACTAGCAAATGCGATATGTCGGGTTCGTATCCGGTAACTAACTGAAGGGTGATATATGGTTCGGTCACAACATGCCTCAGGCGGACTAACATAGTTGCGAGTAATGTTGCATAGCCCTAAACAGCAATCGGGAGCTTGGTACGTATGACCAAAAATCGAGCAATTATTTGTAAGCGCTTAATAAATGCCTCTGCCAGGCCGTTTTGGGTGTGAACATGGGGTACATGATGTTCAACTTCAACCTCAACCGATATGCAATAGTCATCAAAAGTTTTAAATGTGAATTCTCTAGTATTATCCAATCAAATAAATTTGATTGGATATTTAAGTTTGTGAGCCTTGAGCTTGATAACCTGAGCCAACAGTTTGGAGAATGCAACATTCCTTGTGGACAATAAGCACACGTGTGACCAACGTATAGAAGCGTTAACCAAAACCATAAAATATCTAAATGGTCAACATAGAGGGTAAATCGGTCTATAAATGTCCCTTTGAATCTTTTGTAGAAAAATATGAGGATTCGTACAAATCTTGTCATAAGAAGGCTTAGTAATAAACTTTCCCGTTGAACATGTTTGACATGCAATTCCTTGGATCGAACCTAAATTTTGGGTTAGTGGATGCCCATGTGATGATTTAAGGATACAGCGCATTGCTATTCAGTTAGGATGTCCCAAACGATCATACCAAAGTGTAATTTTGTGAGCGGTCTCAAAGGTAGGGCTGGCCACATAGTGGCTCTCTATGGGGTGTATGGTTGTAATACATAGGCCACTCAAGAAACGCTCAATCTTCCCTAGAATACACTTCTGACCATATTCGTAAGAAGTTAGGCACATAAATTCAACTCCATTTTCTATGTGGGTTTCAGCGTGGTAATTGTTATCTCTAATGTCCTTAAAACTCAACAACATTCTTCCAGAACGCAGAGAATAAAGTGTCAATGGTCAGAATTGTACCATTGTAAAACATTATACGTGCCTTACCATATCATTCGATCAGGTGGATAGGCCTGAGAGGATTATCAGAGGTGCATTCTTAAGTATTAAGTTAGTAAAATAGATGTGTTTACACAAAACGATGTGTGTGGTTGCATTATCTGCCAGACAAGTAACTTCCCCACCAGTCATACCTAGAATGAAAATTAATTTGAATCGGTCACATGCATAAAAGTTCTTAAAACAAATATCCATTCAAAATAATTTTAAGTATTCAAGGATGGAAATTAATTAAAAACTTAATATCCAAAGATAAATCACCAATAAATAATCCAAACACAAAGGAAATTTGTTCAAAATTAGCTAAAAACACAAAGGGGTTTCGCTCACTACTGTGGAATTCAGCCCCAATGTCTTATTTTAGCTAAAAAAGATAGTTTATGTCTAAGATTCTAATCTTCCATAGGGGTAACGGCTTCTTGAAAGTCAGAAACCTCCATCTGGATACTCTCTGATTCGTCCACTTACATAAAGTTTGATTCAAACTTCTTACGACGAGAACGATATTTAACTACAACCTTCTGGGGACCTCAGCAAACACGGGACCAATGGTCCCCTGAACCACAGTGATA
This sequence comes from Pyrus communis, assembly GCF_041283825.1. Lineage (NCBI taxonomy): Eukaryota > Viridiplantae > Streptophyta > Magnoliopsida > Rosales > Rosaceae > Pyrus > Pyrus communis. The sequence goes on from NC_142567.1 coordinate 7,461,157, forward strand.
ACACATATATATATCCATGGTTTCAGGTGCTTTGCCCTTATTCTTGAAGTTTGGGGCCTTGGGAGTGAGGTTAGGGTGCTTCTGGGCTTTGTTTCCTCCCTTAGATGGGCCTTGACTTTGTTGACCTTGACGGGGTGGCTTCTGGCAGCCCTTACCATGCCACTTTTGGTGTTTTGGGTGTTGGTTTGTGCTATAGTGTGCTTCAAGCACATCTGTCACCCCAGTATGTAGAGCTTAATGATTCTTCATCAATAGTTGATTCTGCTTTTCAGCAAGAAGTAAAATAGAGATCAAATCTGAGAACTTAGTGAACTTCTAAGCTCTATATTGTTGCTGCAGGACAATATTAGTATCAGAGAAGGTCGAATAGGTCTTCTCCAAGAGATCTTCTTCGGTTAAAGTTTCATTACAAGACTTGAGAAGTGATTGGATTCGACAAACTTTAGAATTATATTCATTCACAAACTTAAAGTCTTGGAAACGCAAATGATGCTAGTCATGTCTTGCTTCAGGCAAGAATATGTCCTTTTGGTGATCAAAACAATCTGCCAAAGCAACCCATAATGCTTGTGGATCCTTCTCAGCAAGATACTCGGTTTATAGTGCATCATGAATATGTCTTTGAATGAAGATCATAGCGGTGACGTTCTCAACTTCGCCAACATGGTTGTCTATCTCATCTTCAATGGCAGGACGCAAACCCTTTGCAATGAGGTGGAGATTCACATATTGGACCCATTTGAGGTAGTTCCTTCCAAAGACCTCTAAAGCGGTGAAGTCGAGTTTGTTCAAATTCAACATGTTCCTATCACAAAATAGATGAACAAGATGTGGTTCGTGCAATGGAGAAAAATATCAATCCATTCACATAAGAGTAGAGCATTCAAGTTCTAATAGACATGTATTGGTTAAAATTTGCATGAAAAACTTCAGGTTTTCATGGGTGATGTTTTTAAGGAAAACTTAAGGTTTTCAAACAAGGCATGTTTTTAGAAACTTCAAGTTTCAAAATAATTATGAACTTCAAGTTCATATGTTCCAGTAGACAAACGCAAATATATAAGCAGAAATATGCAACAAGAGATATGCATACAGGACTTCAGGTCTAAAAATTATAATTGAATTAATTATTTGGACTTCGGGCCAAATTTAAAGTGTGGGTGAAAAAAATATAAAACTCATTGGGCCTAAAATAATTAGGCAATTAAGCTCGGGGGCCCAAAAACATAGACCAAAGCCCATGGGTGGGCTGAGTAAATATTTGTCGTGAGGTGCAGGCCCAGATTAGACTAGTTTGGTCTCGGATGAGCTGCAGGCCCAAGGCGAGAGAGAAAAAAAGGGGTTGGATCTAAAGGAGAACCTATGAAAGGGTACATATCCGGTGCGGCGTGGAGTAGTGCACCAAGTCTCTAGTAGCGAGCTGGGATTGTGTGCAGCATGGACAGGTAAACCTATGGGAGGACGCGATCCAGTGAGTCACAGACGTATAAGACACCATAGCCCTGCGGGTTGATGTCACACTTAGGCCGGGTTTTAATTTGTGGGTTGCAATTTGTGAGCCCATATTGATAAATCTATCTAATAAGCTTAAAAAAGAACATCAAAGCCCAAAGGGCTGGTGTTTGGACTAAGTGTAGCGAAGCCCAAGTGGGTTCGGCTAAGAACAAAAAAATAACCCAGTGTTGCTGGGTAAGATCGCCGGAGTTGAGGCTAGCGCCGCCACTGCTGGTGGTTGTGTTCTTGGTGAATATTGGTTGAGGGAAACACGGGTTCAACATGGAACCCTATTTTGAACGAAGAAAGTTCGATTTCTCGACATTGGGTGTGAAAACCATGGAGGTTTCAAATCAAAATCCTCAAAAACTTAATGAAATTCTGTGGGAATTTCGACGATAAATTTGTCCCAAAAATCACTACTTCAGGTCGTGGTTCTCAATGAAAGTCGGTGTTGGTGCCGTGACTCGTCTTCAGGCGAGTGAAGGTTTGGGGACGATGCCATGGACTACGTCGTTTTGGTTTTCATGGAGAAAAAGAGCTGCTAGCTCTTGGGTTATGGCTTGACTCGACTCAACCACACAGGCTGCAGGCCTAGGCGAGCAGCTCGAGGTCATGGGTTCAAAGAACCCTAGCGTCTATCGATTTCTGTTTTTTCCTTTTTTTTCTTTTTTTTTTTTTTTTTTTTTTTTTTAATTCAATGCATATCATATAATTCAAATATTTTAATGCATGTACTTATATTTGATGCCATTCATGGCAATATCAAATTCACATAATTTAACAATTATGAATATAATACATACACAATTTATGTAGAATCTAAAATTCGAAAAACGTAAAGTTGTAAGAATATCGAGATAAAAATCATTGTTTTGGAAGAACCTGATTGCGTATTGATATGGATGAACTTGTTTGATGCAGAAAAAGCTTCGACGTCAGATTCCTAAGCGCAGCGATAGGAGCGTGTTGGTAACGTGTTGTAGCCTATTTTATCTGACTAAGGGGAAGGGCTGGCGACAAGGGGAGAGAGACTATTGATGTGTTTGTAGAATTGTAGGGGAATGTCTGTGTTATTCCCTCCTATATAGTGTCTTTATTTATAGAAATAAGAGGGAGAAAAATTCTTTCATCCCCAAGAAATACAAGTACATATAGATATATGAAAGAATAACTAGAATTAAATATAATTTAGGATTTACACAATCAAACTTAAATTAGGAAAGTTTATAATATATATATATATATATATATATATATATAATCCTATAGAAGATTGATATAAATGATTAGGATTTGGATATGGCATTTTAAAATTAATTCCCCTCATTCAAACCCTATCAAGCCATTATGCTTACGTAATTAATTTAGTTATTTATATATTGTAATATGTATATGTATATACGTGTTATTTAATGACTGGTTGAAATATGTGGTTTCACCTATTCCAAAACCCTGAACCCCTTCTCAATTACAATTCACTTTCACAGAACATCAACTAAACTATCGATACCTGCCGCACGGCTCTCACCCTCACACCTTAGCAGGATTCACGCTGCCCGCACCCTCACTACATCGGCACATCAGCAGCCGCCCTCAGCCGCCGACAAGCCTTCATCCACCCCCTCCCTCCTACGGGACACCTCACAGGCTCACAGCATCTCCTTCTCTCATTCTCCTCGGTATTTTCTCCATATTTCCTCAGTTTTGACTTCCTTTCATATTTTTTTGCTTTAAAAATTTCTCTGAATGTAGGATTAGGGTTTTAAATTTTTGGTTTTTATTTCCAGATAGGAATTTTTATTTTTCTAATTTAAGTATTTTCATAACTTTGGGATTTTTCTTCCTTGCTGTTTGTTAAATATTGATTGGCTGCTCTGCTCATGTGAGATTAATGTGTTTCTTCCTCATATATGATTTAGGTATTGTCAGATTAGGGATTTTTTTTTTTTTGGGTTTTTTGCTTTTCCATTCATTGAACAGAGGTTCCAAGAGAATTCCCAGACTTGTGCATTTGTTACACCTCCTTAGGAGGAACTGACTTAACTGGGGTTATAATTCTATGTTTGGTAAGGTCTTGGCCTACAATAAATGGGATTCGCCTCGACTATGAGGCCCTCCCCACTTCGCTAAACCCCGCTATCTTGTCCCATACTTTCGCTTGGTATTAAGTGGGACTAAAAAGGAAATTGAGACTGAGATCCAGACCCCAGCTTTTGCTTGCTAAACAGCGACATTCAGTCCTTGGGCATCCTTCTTCTTCTGTGGTGTTGTCACCGTGGCCAGCAGTCGGCCGTGCTTGTTAATCCTTTTTCCCAAAAAAAAAAAACCACCTAGATGGTTAGCTTTGGGGACGAACAGAAAATCCCTGGGCTTTGCTTTCTTTTTCTACCCATTCTAAAAACCCATTTCTCTGTTTCAGATAATGCTCAAAGCTTCTTTCTTCTTCGATCCTCACTTTGACCAACTCGCTGGAAAAAGAAAATCAATAAATTAGGAAAATCAATGGAGTCCGTCAAATAATTGATAGAGATGATGGTTGATTGGTTGTATAGACTATAGATTATAGAGTTCAAAGGAAAGATGGGAAGTATTTGGGTTTTGCAGAAAAAAGAAAAAGAGGGGTAGAGTTTTTTAGGAAAGAAAGAAAGAAAATTGTTAAATTAATAATAAAATATTATTGGAAATGTATTAAATAATATAACATTATAGTTTGTTGATTATCCTATTTCTTTAGTCTGACATTGCACCAAACCGTTCATTAAGTCAGTCCAGCTTAGTCTAGTCTAAAAGCCCGTTCGGCTTAGTCCTTCAAGCTAGTCTAGTCCGAGATAGTCCGATGCAACAAACACACTTGTAGTGTCCCAAAAAGACTTCATGTTGAGCTCTTTGTAATTCTGGAGAATTTCCAGACTTATTGTTCTTCAATCTTACTATACTAGATTTTTTTTGTTTTGCTTGCTGTTGCTGCCAAAGACTTTTAAATTGTGTTTCTTTTTTTGTTTGCTTGGTGCCAAGGACATTTGCATATTCTTGTTTTAATTTATACAGATTTATTTTGCTTTTTATTTATTTCTGTGGTGCAAAGGGGATGCATATAAGAAGAACCTTGTTGCATTTGATTTTATGGAGTGAATTGAGTGATTGCTTTTGCTACCTATGATCTATCTTGCAAAAGAACGGAGAGTTGGATGGAGACCTGAACCATAGAATACAAGCTGGATGGATGAAGTGGAAGAGTGCATCCAGCGTGTTGTGTGGCCGTTGTATGCCACTAAAGCTCAATGGAAAATTTTATAGGACGGCAATAAGGCCGGCAATGCTTTATGGCACGAAATGTTGCATGGTGAAGCATCAACACGTACATAAAATGGGTGTAGTGGAGATGAGAATGCTTTGTTGGATGTGTGGGCAAAGTAGGAGTAGCCGAAATTGAAGGAAAGATGAGAGAAAATCGATTATGGTGGTTTGGACATGTGAAACGAAGGCCTACTAACGTTCTGGTTAGAAGATGCGATTACGGGACAGAAGTTTAGGGCCGAAGGGGTAGAGGAAGACCTAGGAAGACTTTGGAAAAGGCTCTAAGAAAAGACTTGTACTTAGATCTAACGGAAGACGTGACACAGAACCGAGCACAATGGCGTTTTAGGATTCATATAGCCAACCCCACTTTGTGAGAAAAGGCTTTGTTGTTGTTGTTGTTGTTGTTATATCCTCCTTTTTTTTTTTTATAGCATGTGACATATTTGGAATTTTAAACATATGTAAGCCTTAATAAGAGAGCATTTTATTTCTTTTTATTATTAATTAATACAAGATTTTAATTTTCAATATCTGAATTTTGCTGCTAGATTGTTCAAGGAAAAAAGCTGCTGATAAAGAGAAGGAACACCTTAAAAAGGTATCATCTATGTATGAAAACTGTTTCTAGTTAAGTGGATCAATTAAATTTTATGGAGACCAAATGAATAACAATTGAGTCGTTGCAATGCAAATGCTTATTCCGCAAGTCCCAAACCTCCGTCTCCTCTTCTTTTCCCCTTTCCCTCGTCTCTCCTCCCTCTCTCCTCTCACCCTTAAACCCTATAAACCCCGCTCTCTCTTCACTGCCCTCGCCTCCTCCTACCGAAAACGACACCATCCCCTTCCCAACAACCACCCTCCCAACCTCCGTGCCAGGAACAAAAGCACTCTCAGAGAGAGCGGAGGAGGCAGAGACGAAGCAATGGAGGAGGCCACGGAGGCTAAGAAGGCTGACACTGCTGGGTTCAACAAGCGAAGAGCTGAGGGCAACGACAAGAATGATAGGCCGAAGAAGAACCTTCAGCGGAAAGTGCGCTCCCTTAATCCCATCAATACCCTATCTTATGTGCAGGTAATTTTGATTTAATCAGGTTTTGGATTTATGGGTTTTGTTAATTGTTGAATAAATTCGTAGCATTTTTGGTTTGAATTTGTTGACTTGATTTATGGGTTATCTTCAATTGTGTGATTGAGTAGACTGCAATTCATAGTATTGGTTATTCAGTTGAGTTCATTTCTTTGCTTTTGGAATAGTTGTGCTTGTTGAATAGGACTAATCGGATTTCTACCGATTTTTGTACTGAATAAAGAGTTCCTGAAAACAAAAAAGTTGGTATGTGTCTTGATTCTAGAAAGAAGTGTTTGGTCCTATAATTCTTTTATTTCCTTTTCATTTTCGAGTAAGACTTTTTCTTATTTATGGTCTAATAATTTGCCCATGCAAACTCATTGCAGATACTAGGGACTGGAATGGATACTCATGATACATCTCCTTCAGTGTTGCTATTCTTTGACAAACAGAGATTTATATTTAATGCTGGAGAGGTAAGTGTCAGGTGATAGTTGCATTAGGAACTCAATTATATACATTTACATCTAGTTAGTTTGTAATATTAAATAAGGTGATGATTCTGTCACTGTCTGTATGAAATAGTAATTACAAATCAATGATAAACCCTTTGTGGAGTAAAGTAGTGTCTCTTACTATATAACTCTCACTGCAGGGTTTGCAAAGGTTCTGCACAGAACATAAGATTAAGTTGTCAAAGGTATATGATATCTGAAATCTTTACCCATTTTCTGCTGTGGGAACTTGAAGTGCTCTTCATCTTCGTTCATGAGGTTCCTTCCTATTGTTGAGATGCCTTATCGATGTTCTTGATGCTTCTTCAGATTGATCACATTTTTCTCTCTCGCGTCTGCTCAGAGACTGCAGGTGGACTTCCAGGTTTGTTGCTTGAAAGATCAACTATTTTGTTGCACTTGCAATTAAAGATTGTTTATTTTGTTATCTGTTATCACCAGTAACATGTTTACTAAGTCTATGATGAAGCTTTTAAGCATTATTATTGTGCTTTCAGTATCTGCACTGGTTATTCAAAAGAGGTTATTCTTGCTGATCCTAAATTGCTCAATTTTTAATTTTTTTACTTGACCTCACAGGTTTGCTGTTAACTTTGGCTGGCATGGGTGAAGAAGGAATGTCTGTGAGTATCAGATTTTCTTCCTATCCATTTTCTTCTTTTCTGTACTTCACCTTAAATTTTATTTCATTTAGATCCACCCTTCCAAATATGAGTTTAAATCATATTTTGAATTGTTTTGAAGGTCAATGTATGGGGTCCGTCAGATCTCAAGTATTTGGTAGATGCCATGAGGTGTTTCATCCCAAATGCTGCCATGGTTCACACTCGGAGCTTTGGGCCGACTCTCGGTTCTTTGGGGGGTTTTATGGATGATCAAACTAAGTTTAAAGAGCCGATTGTTCTTGTTGATGATGAGGTTGTCAAAATATCAGCCATTCTTCTACTCCCAAATTTCTCAAAAGGGACTCGACTCCCACATGAAGTAACCAGTACACAGAATCCGACAGAAAAGGTTCTTGATGATAGGATGGATCATGCTTCACAACCCTTTAGACTAAATGGAAACAGTAGACCTAATGCAAAGCCTGGTGACATGTCTGTCGTTTACATCTGTGAATTACCTGAGATTAAAGGGAAATTTGACCCTGAAAAAGCTAAGGCTTTGGGTCTTAAACCAGGGTCAAAATATCGGGAACTGCAACTTGGAAATTCTGTGCACTCAGATTTTCAAAATATCACGGTTGGTTCCGAAAACTATGAAATAGAGATATATATAGTAGCTCTGGGCAATGATGTACTTCATCAAAAACTTTATTGTGTATTTAAACTTAGTTTATTGACCTTATTTGTTTAGGTTCATCCAAGTGATGTAATGGAACCCTCCATTCCTGGTCCGATTGTATTACTTGTAGACTGCCCAACGGAATCTCATTTGGAGGAGCTGGTATCCATAAAATGTCTCAGCCGCTATTATGTGGATTTCTCAGGCCCGCCTGAGAATGCTAAGGGCGTGACTTGTGTCATTCATTTGGGTCCTGCATCTCTAATTAGCAGTCCGAACTACCAGAGCTGGATGAAGAGATTTGGTTTAGCCCAACATATCATGGCTGGGAATGAAAGGTAAGTAGCTTTTCCCATGCAGAAGATTAATTAGGAGCTTCTTGTTGTTTGTTAGTGAAAAGCCCTCTTTGCTTCTGTCTGTTTCCAGGAAGAATGTGGAGATTCCAATCCTAAGAGCGAGTGCAAGAATTGCAGCTCGACTTAACTATCTATGTCCACAGTTCTTTCCAGCTCCAGGTTTTTGGTCTCTTCAGAACCTTGATTGTTTGGCACCAGAATCCACTGCTTCAAGTGAGGTTTGTTGTAATATCATTTCTTTTGCATAAATTAGGTTTATTAGAATGTCTGGAAGTTTTCCAGGACCATGATCGTATGTTTATACTATTAGGCATTAATGGTTATGCTTTTTAAAATTGGGGCTGATGCTGTTGATAATTTGGTTTTGTTTTACCAGGGTTCTGTTTCAAAGTCTTGTGAAAGCATTTCCGCTGAAAACCTCCTCAAGGTATAAATGGTTGATTTACTTGGATGCATCTAGTAAGTAGGCTTTTGTGGCCTAGATCCTATGTGCCTGCTTTCTTTCCTAATCGATACAATGTTTTTCTTCTTTAACACAGCTTTATTGCATAAATTTCCATTCGAAATAGAATTTTTCTTCTGTCCTTGATTCAGTGTTATTCTTTTTATTTATTATTTTTTAAAGTTTCTAATATAAATGGGAGAAGCTTATATGATTAATCTGATAAATACTATAGAAGTTTTAGAAGGATTATGACTGGCTGCTTGTACAACCAACAGTCCAGAGAGCAATTTGGCTACCTGGGGATAGCGATTTGCTCCTGATAGTTTAACAGAGCTTTTGTTTTAATTGCATCATATCTCCTTTTATTTTTCTTTCCTTTTTCCCAAGCTGCTAATAAAGGTGTCCAGCAGTGAAGGGTTATGTTTCTACTACATGTCTGAACGTGTGTTCTCATTAGCATGACTGCTTTTTTTTTTTTTTTTTTTTTTTTTTTTAATTTAATATCTTTGGAGTATTGCAAGCTCTGCAATCACTTTACTGATGTACAAATGTTAATAATGGTGATTTTCGTGTGTGTTGAACAGTTCACTTTGCGTCCATTTGCTCGTCTTGGATTAGATAGGTCCGTTATTCCAAGTCAAGTGGCTTCCTCAGACATCATTGATGAGTTAATTTCAGAGATTCCAGAGGTTGTAGACGCTGCCCATTGTGTTAGTCGGTTCTGGCACCAGTCTGCAGAAATAAACGGAGAGATAAGTTTAACTAAAGATGATGAAGTTTTGGTTGAAGAGCCATGGTATAATGAGAATACGCTTCCTAGTTGTTTGGAAAATATAAGGAGAGATGACTTGGAGATAGTTCTTTTAGGGACTGGATCATCTCAGCCATCTAAGTATCGCAATGTCACTTCTATCCATATCAATCTATTCTCCAAAGGAGGTTTACTTTTAGATTGCGGTGAAGGAACACTGGGACAGCTGAAAAGAAGGTAACACCATTTGAAAATTTTGAAATACATATACTAGTACTGAAATCCATTCCCCACTTTAAGATATTATGTTTTATGTACATCAACAACAGATATGGTGTAGAAGGTGCTGATAATGCTGTGAGAGGTCTTAGCTGTGTATGGATTTCTCATATTCATGCTGATCACCATACCGGGTTGGCAAGAATACTTACTCTACGACGTGATTTGTTGAAGGGGGTGCCTCATGAGCCATTACTTGTTGTTGGACCGAGAAAGCTTAAGTTCTTTTTGGATGCGTACCAGAGACTCGAAGATTTAGATATGCAGTTCCTTGATTGTAAGCACACCACAGAAGCCTCTTTACTTGCTTTTGAGGGTGTTACTGAACTCAATAGGGACTACTCTTCTCCAGCAAGTCCAACCCGTTTTGAGGACATGAGCATTAAAAATACAGAGAGGCAATTAGCGGAGAGAGTTGATTCCACTCTATTTGCTAAAGGATCCCGTATGCAGAGCTATTGGAAGAGGCCGGGTAGTCCTATTGACAACAGTGTAGTTCCAATTGTAAAGAGCTTGCAAAAAGTGCTCAATGAAACTGGTTTGGAAGCCTTGATTAGTTTTCCTGTCATCCACTGTCCGCAGGCATTTGGTGTTGTCTTGCAAGCTTCAGAGAGATTGAATAGTGTTGGAAAAATGATTCCAGGTTGGAAGGTTGTATACTCAGGTGACACTAGGCCCTGTCCGGAACTTAGAGACGCATCTCGTGGTGCAACAGTTCTAATACATGAGGCAAGTTATGACGTATTGCGGTTTTTTTTTTTTTTTTTTTTTTTTTTTTTTTTTTTTTTGTCCGAGGAATAAACTTGTGCAATTAGCAAAAAAATGTGGAACTGAAAAGGAGGAGGATTGCAGTTGATCAATTTCACTTCTGACTCTTGCAGGCAACTTTTGAGGATGGCATGGTGGACGAGGCTGTAGCAAGAAACCATAGCACAACAAAGGAAGCCATAGAAGTTGGGAACTCTGCTGGAGTTTATCGTATCATCCTCACTCACTTCAGCCAGCGATATCCTAAAATCCCAGTACTTGATGATACACACATGCATAAGACATGCATTGGATTTGACATGATGAGTATTAACATTGCTGATTTGCCTGTGGCCCCAAAGGTACTTCCATACTTGAAACTGCTTTTTAGAGACGAGATGATTGTTGACGAGGAAGATGAGTTGATAGAGGCTGCAAGTGTGGCTTCTTGATAAGAAAGTACGTCATTTTCTCTTGTAATTTCCTTATTCTTTCAATACTTAATGTGTTATGAATTCAGAAGCAAAAGTGGTTGTGCATATTTAGGATTTTCACCTCTTTAGGTAGTGGACTTAACCCTAAATCCTACACTACAAGATTCCGGCGAAAAATGAACCAGCACCAGCAGCTACACACACACAGCTGGGCCACTGATTGATAGCATAGTCCCCATTAGGCTATAATTAGTAGTTAAAATTAGTAGATGAGATTAGTAGAATATTGCAGTATCATCTTTTACTTGCAGTTAAGTTTCTCTTTGCCCCCTATCTAGTACTAAAGTATAGTGATATTTTTTTGGCGTTCAAAAAGTTCAACGGCAGTGCTATATCCGTCTAAAACTAATTAATTTTCATTTTTCTTCTCTGAAAGAAACATGGAAGAGGTTTTGGTATATCTCGTGCGGCAGTGCTCCTATTTGCACCTATTTTTTTCGCTCAACACAGTTTCTAAAATTTTCTTCGATAACTAGACGATATTGCACGGATTTTTGAAAAATTATATGGCTATTTTTTATAAAGTTTTAGTAGTATTATGAGCAACCGAGCCTTTAATTCATGAGGTGATAGGTTTGGTTTAGAAAGTTGAACTTAGCTTTGAATTTATTGTGTGTTTAATCATGTGGCATGACTAATTTAATTTCAATGGTTTTCAAACTAATCTTTTAACCTACCGTATTTCTAATGTAAGTTGACTTACGAAGCAAGACCCCCCTCGCATAAATCCTAATAGATTTCACCTAGTCACAGGAGCTATCTTCCAACTGTTCTATCATCACAGAGACTAATAATCCCAACCCTTGTTTCCTTTTGTTATCAACACTCCAAAATAGTACTAGTGTAACTTTTACCAAGCTGATTGAATTGTTTGAACTGCATTTCTATCAATGAAGAGCCAAGAAATTTACAGCAGATACGGAATTCGAAAATCAAACTGCAACCAGACGAGCAACCACATTCGCAATCGAAGATAAATGCTTTTGGCTTGTGTCTGTTAGCATATGTTACAATTGTACAGGCTTTTGGCTGTAAGTTTGTACATGTACAGGGAGAGGAAAAACGCAAAATCGCAAAATCGGGCGGATAACCCAAAGAATTCCAGTAAATCTTTCCCAAGCCAAACGATGATGCAACGAACTGAAAGACGTTAATATTTTATCACAATGCAACAGATGAATCTTGCAAGTGATCCATAAATTTAATTGTCGATTGCAGATATCTGTTGTTTGTGCTCATACACGACTTCCCGGTCTCTATCAGATTCGAGCAAATTGATGATATTTCCTGACTTAGCTGCCAAACAGAGCAGACAAAAGCAATTAAGATAATATGTGGAGAAAATATTGTATATGATGTTAGGTCCAAGAAACAAAATATGCAGACATCAAAGTTAGTTCCGTGATCAAGGACGGGGTGGTCATTTTATAAACATTGCTTAAGCAGCATCGCGTTAGCCATGCTCTCTTCCGGCATCATCATGTGCAGGATGCATTCCACAAAGATTGTCTCCAAGAAGACATGGAGCTTTTGAGCAATAGCTTTTAGCAGCTGGTTATCTTAATTAAGTTTTAGGCTATGAGCAGTAATACTCAGATCATACTCGGAGTGGAAATGACAACATCAACTCCACTCGCTAGTACCATTTCATTGCACATATATTCATACAGTTATGAGGCGTTTAATGTGCCTCGTCACCTGAATAGCTGTATTATAAAGGAGTTCATATTATGGTAGAGCGTTCGATACAGTCAGTTCAGCAGATGGCAAGGAACTTACAATCAAAGATGATGCAATGCAGTTGCAAGCTTCAAGCGCCATGCTCCCGCGAGCAGCCTGAGTTTTAATCAATCACATCCGTATATCAGCATCACCAAAATGGAAGGGGAAAAGGGAAGCCCACATTGAAAGTTATTGTTACCTTGGAAGGTTCTTGTTGAATAGCATCAACCAGGTTCTGAAGAACAAACTCGCAAAATGACGCAAGCTCATGTAAATATGATGAATCACCAAAGAACAATACGTCATTTCCTAGAAGCTGATGACATTTTTTCGTCCAGAAAAATAAAAACTGAATATTAGCAAGCAGCAGATGACAGGATCTCACATGAAATACAAGAACAATATAAAAAGCACCGCTGCACAAGATAGTGTATGCAGACGCACCATTCCCTTCATCCCTCCCTTCCCCCCACCCACATTTATTCAAGGCATATCTGCCCATTTCTGAATATTTTATGTATGAATTTTTAGAACTTTGACAATTGAAAACTTTTGAGAACGACAAATTTCTACAAAGAATCAAACTGTGTACCTTTCCACTATCTGCATGATAAGGGAGATTTCGTTGAGAAAGTGCTGCTAACAGAGAAATAATTGCACAAAAAACTTTCACCCTCATTCTTGGTGTCATCCTATAACAATATCTTACAACATCAAAACGAGAAGTACACAAAAATCTATGAATTACTCAAAAATAAATTGATGCAAGGTTCTCAATATTAAGGTTGTCATTGAAGACTCACCATGACTGAGAGTTAAGTAGCGACACCAAGTTCTTCGGAAAGTACGTAACTCCATCTTCAGGATTACCTTTTCTTGGAAAAGACAAGTCAAACAAAATATAGGTAATTTATTTTTTCTTAATATAATTTGACTGGGGAGGGGATAACTCGGGAAACTCAAAAAAGCAAATGGATAATGTTCAGAAAGTGGCCAAGAAAAATAAAAACACAGATGCAATAGTTTACTGATCTACAAACTACAACAAGATGGAAGGGAACCAAAAAGAAAAAGAAAAGAGTGTAACAACCTGGAACCATAACCAAGAAGCTGAATAACTTTTGAACTGAGGAGAGTACCGCATCAGTATCAATTGGTAGTCTGGAGCCTACACAAGAAATCTTTGTTCATTTGTGTTTTGATTTGCTACGGAACAAGTTTCCTTTGCTACGTAGATGTTACATAAAACAAAATCTATAGATACTACTATGAGCAGCTTAAATTTTATAACGAAATTAGCTACAGTACATACACACAACGAGACTTTCAATTATGTAATACTGCATGCCATGTGGGCTGTCAATTGTGAGAGTCAATGCCATCAATGGCATTGGAGGGCATCGCACATCGATGTCATGCCAATAATACAACTAGTATATGTATGTATAATATAGGTACAATAGAATGATCATGCACATGATGGCTGTAGTATGGTTGGATGAGAGAAGGTTGGGTATGTAGGAACCAAAATGGTGCGATGCTCTGTTACCAAACTATAATTCAATTTTGGAGAAAACGGGTAAATCTAAAAGTTTGTATTGCCAATTAATAACGAAAGTTTAATAAAGTTATAAATTGTTTTTTATTTTCTAGCATATCACTCTAGACCCTTGATTAGGTGAAATCATGACTGAATGTGTGGTTGATGGAGGAGCTAACTGGCAGCAACCCTTTAAAAGTTTATCAAAAGCATGGTAAGAAGGTATAAGGCTGAAGCCCCAATTTAAAATACGCTGGATGATGTTGGGGCATACTTGGAGTCTTGCATAATTGGTTTGCACACATCCAATCAATACTAGCTGCTGTTATATGTGCCTTATTGCGGAGCCAAGAGTCGCTTAATGTCTAGGGTTCATGTAAGTCCCTACTAGAATTCTATATAAGGCTCGCAAACCTTTCTTTTTAATTGATGAATATTACATAAATTTTGTTCCTATATCAAGTCCATTTAAAGTAAAGAAAAGAAAAGAAAATTCCATTATTATGAAAGAAAATCAAATCAAATTTCACTCATAATATATAAAAAATAAAAAAAACATCTAGGATGATGGCATGATGCTAATACTTAGTCATATGATGATTTCACTCTGAGAGAGAGGCATGAACTAACCATCCATTATGTCTAAACTTGGCAAAGAGTTGATCGCGGAATCAATCAATCCATCCGAATGAGAAACTAAGCCACCCAGTAGAGCGACCTGAACTATTTATACAGGAATGAGTAAAAATATATGGTTAATTGATGTGCAACACGATCACACTAAAACAGAACATTACCTCTGCGGTCTCAAGATAAAGATTTAACTGCCTAATCTGGCTTGCAATAGAAGGTAAAGTGACTTCAGAAAATGCTATGCAGGATTTGACAAAACTGAGATGTTTCGCATCTTTCAAAGCCTTAATCGCTAAACAATTACTGGAGTGAATGAGAGTTTCCTGAAAGTGAATTTAAGTTTTAAGTATGCAAGGAATATATAGTTATAAATGGAAGTACAATATTTGCTACTATGGGAATTCTCTTCTGGAAAACAATCCACGTCGTTTTAAAGAGAGTCCAATCATTGCATCTTTTAAGCAAACTTATCATTAGAAAGTTCAATGCAATTGCATAGAACAAATTATCAGTATGATTAAAAGAAATTGGAGTCATCGAGATTTAACCTTAAGCCCGCGTAGGCTACCAAAAGTTCCACGACATTCAACTAAGAATGCCAACTGACTCTCAATCTCTGCTCCATAATCAACCTGACAATGCAGAGCAGCAATAAAGGTCAGACAGCCAGAAGGATTGCCAGTTTGCCACCATAAACAGTCCCAACATTTTAATATGTAGATAAATATTAATTTTACCAGAGATACAAACTGAGAAATCAAACGTCCTGGTTGGTTATCATCTTTTAGATTCACAAAACTTTCGTCGTGATGCAGAGCCTGAGAAATTTCAAGAAGAAACTGTATAGTTCTTGGATCACGTATACAACCCTTCCTGCCAAAAGAATAAGCAAATGTTAAATTACCCAAGGAAATTGAAGGAGCGATTCACACACCATTGATATATTAGTAAGAAGAAGAGAGGAATCACAAGACAGACACTGTAAGGAACCTAGGAAGATCTTAGCATTCATATTTTAGAACACGACACTTTGGGTTTCTAAACCAGGATTCCGAGACATGTATCCAGCCTCCATGTTTCCAAATTCATCAAAACATTTCTACATAAATATTATGAAATAGCATGAAGGCAGCTGAAAACATTCACCATCAGGAAGGCCGTACTCTAATTTGACTGGTTTCAAAAAGTTTTGAAATTGAGAGTATATTTGTCTTTCAAAAGGAACAATAACACCGAAGTGAGGCACTAACTTGATGAACTAGATACTGAATATAGATTAACTAAAATGGCACCTTATCCCCATATCAAGGATATGGATATTGACGATACTTCGCGAATTTCCATACATCAGATCCAAGATCTTGAGAAAATGATTCTACAAAATAACAAAAACAGGTAACTGCCCATAGTAGTGAAATAAGATGTTATGGTTTTAAACAACGCAACCGTAAAAATAAAACCAAGTGACCATTATGTTAAAACTAACACTGCAGTACAAACAGGAAAAAAAAGGGCTTGTTGCACAAGTACAAGGAGAAGCATACCATGGAAAATATGTCTTCTATGTCCTTGCAATATGAAAGAAGCTTCACCAAAATGGACTGCAAGGTTGCCAGGTCATCATCAGCAATACCCTTAGTGCATGCTCGTTTTGAAATGCCTTCTAAAATGGAGCTTAGATGGTCATCCTGGCAAAAAATCAAAAAAGTCAGAGGAAGAAAACTGAACCGGCATGAAGATACTAATGTGTATATACACAAGTTCGCATGCATCACTGAACATGAAGTTAATAAACAGCAGGTATTATAGTTACAAGAAATATCTTATAAAATAACATTAAAGAGAAGTCCCACAAAAACAGACCGGAGACATTTCAATTTAACTCAGCTAAGGTACGCCATCTTTCCCATTAAATGGCAACAGAGTATAACTAAATGTGGGGCGACTCCTCAATACTGTTTAACCGTAAGTGTCTAAGTAGCAAGCAGCATTTGTCTTAACTAATACGCTTTAATACATACAGATGAAACGGAAACTCTTCATCACATGCTCTCCTACTTTACTCTTCATAGTTAACAAGGAGAAAGTCCGTTACTATTCAAGTGAGGTACAAACTACATCCAGCATTATTGTTTAAATTGTGCAAGGCATTGCACGGGTACTTGGACAATATGATATAACAAAGTGTTAGTTTCAGTTTTACTTCACCTGCACAAGTCCTAAAGTGATGCACGTTAGTACATTTTAAGTTGATATACATTGTTTATCCACTTCCTTGCAATTTAAGCTTTTAGGACAATTCTCCAGCTAGGTATCGGATCTCAACTGTCCAAGGCCTTTACTCAAATCTTGATGTCTCTTCTTGTATATTCATGTTTAACATGGAAAGCTCACATGTTGGGCACGCCCACACATAGGTATGGATCTTAATAGGTTTTAAACCTAACATGTTCATAAGCTTACTTCCTAAAAGTTTAAACATTTAGGATTAGTGATTCTCCAGCACAGGAAAGTCATATCAACTTCAATGGAAACAATCAACAATCAACAAAAATAATACAGCAACAAAATCATTTACCAGGCATGTCACTTGTTTTGTCAGTTGTAATCACCAAAACAAGTGATTCACTTGTTATGAAACTTAAGGTTGAAAGAATGTTATTTATAAGAGTTGCTAATTGTTTTTATGGGGAGTTTCCATTATTTTTTGTTAGAGGTTTTGGATGAAAATCAGTCAACTGGAATGATGTCACAAACAGGAACTTTCTTTTCATTTAATAAATATGCAAATATGCTAAGACGCACCATATGATTTTGTAGAACAATATCCACAAAAGCATCCACAACCTTCAAGTAGTCATCAAGTCCATCATATTCAATAATAACCTGATTTATAAAAACCATAAATTAGGTTTAAATGAGAAATCTCAATAGGATTCTTTAGAAATGAAGCACTTTGAAATGAAAAATAAAAGAAAAGGGAAGAAGAAGAAATAAACACCAATGAAATGTTAAAGTTAAGCAGCTAAACAGATCTCTCTAAATACCTCAATGATTTTGTCCACTACAGCATTGACAGTGTCCATTTGAGATTTTTCACACAGCCTAAATCCAAGTAACCTGTAATTCAAGCACTTTCCCAACCAAAAACCAAACCAAGAGAGAAGAGATTTAAGAGTTGTGCACTGAAGACTTTCTCATCGATAAATTTGAAACTAACATTGAGGTTAACCCACCACATCCTAAGGAGGCAGTCACATCAATGAATGAAGCTGATAACAAAATTTCATGTTCTATACATAACAAAGCTTATGACTTGACCACTTTCTCATGAACAATACCTGATCAAGGGAATCATCCCTGCTGCACTCAATAAGATGAAGGATCTCCACTGCCCTTGAGCTAACTACTTCAGATGGAAGTTGCTTGAGTAGATGATGAAGAACGATCGAGACACATGGGAACCTTCCAAGCAACTCCTTTTGATTCAACCCAACTCCAAGCTCAACGAGTACATCACCTACTTGTTTCTTTCAAGTTTTGAACAGATTAAAAGTATTGTTACATCATCATAGTATAAAGTCTACGAATTCATGTCACACCAGCTATTCATGATGTGATAGATTCAACTACCTATTCATCTCTATCCAGCTATTCATGTTTTGAAAGATTCAACAGCATTCTCTACAACTATTAGAAATGAAATGAAGGATTTGGAGTGTCCACAATGAATAGGTGACTCACAACAAAATCCAACATAGTTCAAATGGAATAATATCTATGTTCTGCTTTATAATTACTATAAAATTCATGACAAAATATCAAATGCTCGTTAAATAAAACAGCAATATGCTCTATCAATACATAAGGTTGCTTCCCATATTTTCACAACTAGATATATCCAGGGCAATGGAATTTAAAATGTAGCGATACACAGTGCCGAAGACAATTATGATTGCTACAAGAAATTACAATATATACCTCAGACGCATTCCTAAATATGCATTTCATGATATACTCAATGGTTGGTTCCATCAGACTAACAACCAATCTTCTGTTTTCAGCTCCATGAGAGGTTTCCTGTGCTGACATGACCCTCATCGACACAATTTTCAAGTCATTCACACAGGTGAGCAGACATCCTGTAACAAAGTCATCAAACATGAGACTGTAAAATATTTATATATAAGGCTATTACTAGCACTCTTAATCACTATAGCTACAAGCTCAATCCAATAAGGATAAATGATTTGAGAAACAGCCAACACCTAAATATATCTTTGTTTTAAAAGGAACTATGTCGAACTCAATATTGACACAGTTTACATTCCACCATAATCTCTGCACTTTACTATACATTAGATTTTCACTTCAAGACATGTCATCCTACTTGCAATTTCATTATAGTGATGATTGGAATAAATGAGAATAAGCATATAAGAGGCCACATGTCTTGTGAGATGAGCATGTATTCTGGCAATTACATATCATCAAATTTGAATCAAATCCATCATTTATTATTAGTACAGAAAATGTATACCTGTATCATGTGAAGGCAACTTCCTCATGCAATGAGCCATATACAGACGGCAATAGGCCGAAGCCAATGGATCTCCTAACCCTCTTGTCATCATTAACAAGCGACGGAGACTGTTGAGAGGTTGATCAACTAAGAAACGCCAACAAGGCAACAATGCCAGCTCCAAATAACTGAAATTCAATATCGAATAAACAGCCAGAGAATATGCCATATTTGAAGAAAGGGGATGGGAAAGAGGGAAGATGCAATAGAAAATTATTGCATGTAGAAAGCACACGTATGAAGAACTTATAATGCACTATTCGAACGTCATTTCTTGTTTTTATTTTCAAGGTCTAATGCTTCAAGCTGTAAATATCGGTCAAAACTTTTCTTTCTCATCTTGTGTCTTCTCCAGAAGAAAGTCTGGTCCTCCTTTTACTTTCCTCTATTTCTTTAGGTATCGTTTGGTATGCAGACGGGACGGGACGGAACGGAATGGGACGGGACGGGACAGGACGGAACGGAACGGAGCGGGAGCAAAGATGCCCTCGGATGGAAACAAGGAGGAAGAAGAAGGAGATGGAGAGGTTATAATTTTGTGTTCCACGGATGTGGAACGAGTCGTTCTAGGGGGTTGAGGCGGAACGAAAATTCACCCAAAACTCGTCCCGTGGAACAGCTCGTTCCACCCGTTTTAGGCGCACCAAACGTGGGACGGAACGCCTTGTCCCACTCTGTTCTGTCCCATCCCACATACCAAACGGTACCTTAATACATCATCAATTATTTTATTAAAACAATGAAAGATTACATCATCATTAGACAAAAAGTAAGGCTACTTAGTGCTACATCAACTTTTTAGGAGAAAGTGACATGGAGGAAGAAGGAGAAGAAGAAGATGATGATGATGAAGAATGAACAAAGGATCATAAACATAATGAGCAAGAACTTACATGCGTGGAAGAAGTTCTCGGACTGCACCAATTTTGCAGAACCAGTTGTTGCAAGTTTCTTTGGCATCAAAGCAGATGTCACTTGCTGAAAAGTTCTCTGCCATAAATCCATTCAAATTTCATAAAAAATAAAAATAAAAAAACTGATACATTAAAAATGACACAACCATTCCAAACTTATTGAAGTTCATTAAATTAAAAACACTACGTAATGAAGAATTGCAGATATATTTGCAAGCTCCCAACGGCATTAGTAATAAATTGTTTCCTTCTCAGGCTTCCCTAAAGTTACAAGTATCTACAACTGACAACCAGATAGCTCTGCTTTTTGCAAAATGACCAAGGAAGTTAAGTTTCACTTTCAACCATGTCAAAATGCATAAACTGATCTTTACAGACCATATATCAAGTATGTGATACATAGACATATTCTACGAATAACTTAAAAGAGTATTGCTTAGTAAAAATGATGCCGAGGGAGAAATGTCAGTGATACCTGGTAAGGAGAAGATTCTGGTACCATCTTCGGTAAATTCAGCTTTCAACTTGATTCGCTCCCATACCATATCCCCAAGAATATCCAAAATATATGTAGCAATAGCAAAGAGTGTAGGATAACATTGTAAAACAGATGTATCCATCAAAAGCCTAGCAACCTGTAAAAAGAAATTGCTTTTAAAATTTAATCGCATCCACACAAACCAGCATTACATACACTCCCAAACCTATTTCTCCCACTGAGATGAAGTTGCAGCAACTAGTAATATGATCTAAGGGCCAATCAAACTAATTTTGTATTTTTAGGGAGAGAAAAGACAACCCAGATTCTTAAAAAAAGTGGAAAAGAAAAAACTAGTTATATTGTGTATATGAATGGAAATCTTCAAGCTAAGTTATAAGCATGCATAGCTCATTTAACCTCTGAATGGCTTAATTCTCAGAGAAAATAATAATTAACACGAACTGGTAATCCAATGACCTTTCAAAACTATAAAACAAAAATGACTTCTTACATATGAGGGCGCAACAAAAACCTAGTGTTGTATGCCAAATAAATGGAAATCTTCAGGCTATTTAATCTCAACTACTTAATCTTTTCTTCAACCACAAATTCTTCAGGCTATCAGCAAATACGATATCAGGCTACCAAAAATAAATGGAAGTGTTCTGGCTATCAACACACATAGCTAACTATTTAAAAGCTCAGCTGCTTAATGTTTTCTTCTATGACAAATTCTCTCAAGGTAAGATTAATTGGGTAAACTGAATTATCAATTAAAATTTACTTTTATTGATAATTTCAGGGATGTAACACGATCATCGGCATGCCATGCATGAGTTAATTCAGCTTTAAGCTCATGCAACCGAGAAACATATTCCTGGCCCGTGATGACCTTGCCCCCCTCTTCTGCAAATTTTTCTGGATCTTCCAATTCCTCCAAATGCATACTTGTCGAAGATTTCTCATGTGCTGTAAATTCATATCAGTAAAACAAATCAAAGTGATTATCATAGCTGCTCTAGTTGAGCAACAAAAATACTTGCGAAAAGAATACTTGTTCCAAAAAATTATAGGAACAAAGGAGGCTGACATACTTTTCCTGCCTTTCCCTATCATGTCGGACATCTGTAAGTAAAAAGAAAAAGGAAAATAAAAAGTTAGAAGATAGATTACAGCTTTCAGTGAGAAACTTAAGGAAGTAAATAGCTGAATGAGAATAGAAGGTAGGGAAAACCAAAATTTCCCCTTGAAAACCTAAGAAAGGAAAACGGTTATAGAAACCGATATATGATAAGAACATTCTGAATACCCATATCATACTTAATGGTTTCGAAAACTAGCCAACAATAATTGGAGTAACATTCATCCAGGAAATGCAAAATTCAAACTCTATTTCAATATAGAAAATATACAGAATATGAAAGTGAGGTTAGAACACAAGCCCCACCAGCTAAGATGCTTAATGGTTGTGTTTTTGAAAAATAGCTAGCAACAATTGAAAAAGAATTCTTCTAGGAACCCAGACATCGAACTCTATGCCATTACAAAATACACAGAAACGAAACTGATGTCACAAATGGGCTCCACCATCTAAGATACGACCAAACATGCTCGCTAGCTTGACAATTACTTAAGACGAAATGAAGCCTCGGAAGATTGCATACTTTTGAACATAAAACAGCATGGGGAACTAATAAAATCAAGAAGCGTGAAATGCTTACTGAATAAGTCAAAACTGTTTTGGAGACTGGAAACCTCTGCATCAGGGATCTCTTAAAAAAGGACCATTCTTTAGACGGATTTTGAATAGAAGCTTCACCAGAGAGTCCTGCAGTAGAACTTGTTTCAATTTCCACCAAATCCTCTCTAGAAGCTTCGGCATTGTTATCTGACCTTCTGAGGGGGTCAAAGTACTCCTCATTCCCTTTATCCACGACCTCAACCTATATTAAGATGCTGAACTTTGTAAATTCCAAAATTTTCATGATCAAAACACCAAACAGCCAATACATACACCATTAGCATTCGAGTTTCTTAATCCGATGCTATTTGTTTCCTCTTTAATCCCACATGTTTTCGTTACAAGGTACCAAACGAACACGCGAACTACAACGAAGCAAAGAGATCCACTCCTTTCCTAGCCACCAAATGTTTGCCCTTCCATTTGGCATTCGTCAAATATTCCAACACAATTACTGTATTTAACTTGAAATTTTGCTCCATTTATTGTAATTATAGGCTTCTAACCATATTAGTACACTGATTAACTATAATTCGACATGGAATTATAGCATATGATAGCTCAAATTTAGCACACCGGATTAGTATCCTGATCAAGAAATATTGGTGATTTGAATGTCCTACTCTATCCTTGCAACCAAACAGATGCGCAGAGTCAAGGGCGATTAAATTACAAAAAATCGAGAGTGAGATGGGTGTGATTTGGACCTGGAGCTGAGATGGAGAAGATGGAGCGGAGAAAGGGTGGCTGTCCGCGAGTACGCGAGGAAGCGCGTGGGCTCCTTTTTCGGCGATGTAGTTGCGAGTTCTGAACTCCATGCTCAAGCATCGACAGCACAGTAGGCCGCTTCCTTTTCTTTGGAGGAAGATGGTATCTTGCGACGGCCGTTTGGCCGTTTTTTCCCAGAAGTCGTTTTCTCTGGAAAATGGCCGTAACAACAGAAGAACGTCATGTCGTTTAGTTCCTCCATCATACGACTTGGTCCAGTGAAATAGTAGGATTTTTTTTATAAAAAAAAAAAATGTTATGAAAAGGGCCTCATAACTTTTCCTAGTATAAAATATTTAACAATTTTTTTTAAACATAAACACAAAAAGAGAGGGGTGACATTTTTATAAATCAGTTGAACTAAAAATGATTAAATTAGTTGAACTCTAGTGACACTAACAACTGTTTCTTAAGAAATGTTTGTGCACTTGTAAGTGAAAGGTTTTAGTTTTGATTCTCACCAAAAACAAATTTAAATCATATTATTGTTGCTAACGCATTATGAGGCTAAGTCCACTCTCCTCCCTTAATGTATATAATTAGACGAGGTAGTAGTTGGACTAGGCCCTTTAGAGCAGTTCCAGCCCTACACATTTGGACCGGCACCAAGTGAAAAAAATAGACTGGGACCAAGTGAATCAGCTCCAGCCCGCAAAACAGGCTGGCACCCAGCCCAAGCCAGGCAGGAGCCCAGCCCAAAATGGACAGACCCAGAGGCCGGTCCATTTCCCTGGCACGTGCACAACACGCTCTCCATCCCGCGAGTAGCCGACAGCAATTGCAGGCGGTGGGGCCCGCGTGCAGGGCAAGTTGCGTTCGACCGGTTGAGGGCTACGTGGCCCTCCTCAGAGCCGTTGGAACTAGTTTTTGTAGGCCGTTGGATTTCCAACGGTAAAAAAAATTTAAATTTCACTTTTAAATTGGACCGTCCGATCACAGATCAACGGTCCACCTTTTTTTCACCAAAAATTAAAAAAAAAAAAAAAAAAAAAAAAAAGGCCCAACGGTCAAAAATTTGACCGTTGGCCACGTGGCAACGTGTTGGCTGTTGGATTTGATTATTTTTCAAATCCAACGGTCCAGATTAATTACAACATTAAAATTTATTAAAAATTAATTAAAAATTGTCAAAATTTTTTTAAAAAATACAGAAAAATTTTAAAAAATTAATTTTTTTTTTCTATAAATACCTAACCCTCATCTTCCACCTTACACCACATTTCAATATTTTCTACACTTTCTACACTTTCTACATTTGAATATTTTGTACACTTTGAGAGAAAAAAAATGACTTCGTGGAAGCTCAGTGAAGATGTTACATTGTGTGAATGTTGGGTTCGCACTACTCATGACCCGATTACGGGTAATGAGATGGATAAGCGAGAAATGTGGAGTAAAATTACGAAATCGTTTTGCGATGTACATGGAAAAGATGCCAGATCTAGTCAAGGTCTTCAAGGTCGTTGGAAAAAACTCAACGCATCCTTTACTTGTTGGAAAAACGCCCTCTCTCATGCTTCTGGTAATCTGCGTAGTGGGACAAGTTTAGCGGATGAGGTAACAATATTTTTATTTATTTATATGCATTCCACCCACATCAATATTTTAATTTATTTAATTTCTTATGTAATTTTTATGTAATATGCATTCCACGCCCATCAAGTAGCTCCCTAGGTTAGTTTTGTAGTGTTAGAAAATGGTATTAGTTGGAGCTTGTCTATTCCTCGAAAATGACTTACATATGCATGCAACAAATTTATTGTCATTATGACATCTCAGTCCAATAAAAGAATATCATATATAAGTCTCTATCATATGACATTACAGTATTGAATCATGATGATACATGACGGTGAACATATTCCATTCAAGTTACTCTCCTCTTTCTCAGCCGATCGCTTTGCCAGCAAGCCATCCAGCTACTAGCTAGGAATATTACACAATTCTTCCTTGTAAACCAGAATAGATTCATGAATAACTCAAACAACCACGATGAACTCGTTGACAGCAATTACAACACATAATTTTAAAAAATGCAAACAATACAGTATATGAAAAAAATTATGTCAAACCATAAGACGTATTTGGTGGTCATTGATTTGGTACGCCTCTGCATTATAATGACGTATTACACAATAAACGCGGGTAGAAATATTAAGCCTTGAGAGCTAATTAACTTGAATAATTGCATTTGCATTAACACATGTTTAATTTTTTGATTAATAATTAATAATAATAAGCTGTACATGTACGCAGACGTTCTTAGAGCTAAAGTTATAGTTCGAAAGGACACGTCACAGCATAACACTTAGACGACCTCTATTGCTTCGTTGTGTTATAACATTTCATTAATGGCCTATCTCCTTTGCTTCCCCTCACAGCATGCCTAAATTTCTTCATGTCGGCTCACTTGTGGCCGCACATTAGTGAATTTTCATAGCTGCCCTTTGACTTTCATGGGGGTGTGGCATTCGCAGTGTGATCACAACTAGAGATATAAGTGAAAAAGAAATGCTAGAGCATAGACCGATATCATCTGCGGGAGCAAGTTGAATTGACGAAATTTACACCCACAATGAAAAGCAGCAAACTAAGACTAGTTTCTGATGGCTAAGTTAAAAAGAGTGTAAGAAGTAATGAGTTGTGCGAATTCTTGATTACTGAAATAAAATGGTTGATCTTGGTTATGTATAGAGGACTAAGGAGTTAACTCTAGCATCCAGGTTTGTTAAACCTATTAGCAGAGTGTTACCTAGTTTGCATATCGATGAAGGAATATTCTTATGAGATTCCTAAAATATGCTTCGGAGAATCTTACCATGTTAAGAGACTGATAGGCAAACTCAGGTAAGAGCAGGTTGTGTGACGATCGACTTAGACCGTTTGCGATGAATTGGGCCAGGGACTAGCCAGGGTTTGACTAACTTTCTGGATATTTCATCAAGGGCTAAGTACATATCTGATAAGTTGTATGCGTGGCGTGTTTCCATTATCAAAATATTTTATGGTCCCATAATAACCTTGAACCGCACTAACTTGAACGAAAAACTTTTGTTATGCGGCATATATATAGATTCACTGGTTACAGTTCAATTCTGAATAAAACACTGATCATCTATCACATTAATATTAAGTACGATCAAATACAAAATACGTAAGTACATTGCCTAATGCATGCATTTAATTTTGCATGCAACGTGGTCCTTCAAGATGAAGAGTGCGGTTGGAATGTGGATGGTTTGAGTGCCCAAATCATTTAAGTTTTTAAGAAGTAATACTAATATACTATGCCCTAGAGCCTAGAATTCGACCACACTCTTTGGATGACATAACCACAAGCTTTTTCCACCTTTCCCGCGTCAACCCCTCCCTGGCCAGGTACTATAAGCCCTAAGTCTTCCAACCCACCATCAAATCAAACACAACTCAGAAACTACAATCCCCCCCCCCCCCCCCACCCAAAAAACACACAAACAAAAAGAAAGAGACAAAGCCATGGAGGTCATCAAGATAATATTGGTCATAGCAACAACCATGGCTTTGTCTATCACTCTCATGACCGTGAAAAGGGTCGGTTATGGAGAAGAAGAGCAAGAAGGAAAAACCCCTTTCACCGACTCGTGGAAACAGCAACCGGAGGTCGATGAAAACACCTTGCTACTACCTTCCAAGAGGGTGAGTCGTTTCCTAGCTGAAAATGATCTGGTTGACAAAAACCCTAGAGCAGCTGACCATTGCCACAAAGACAATGAGGTATGTGCCTACACGCCGCCGGGATATAAGAACTCAACGTGTTGCAACAACAAGTGCCTGGACTTGTCCGAGGACAAGAATAACTGTGGTGCATGCAACAAGAAGTGCAAGTACACTGAATCGTGCTGTAGAGGAGAGTGCGTGAACACGAATTATGACAAGAGGCATTGTGGCCAGTGCAACAGTCCCTGCAAGTTTGGGCAGTACTGTGTATATGGTCTTTGCAATTATGCGTGATTAAGGTGATTCGTTAATACTCCTGAGGTTCGTAATTTGATTTGATTATGCAATAAAAACCACAATAAAAATAAAAAAAAATAAATAAATAAAAACAAAATTGGTGGTTCTCAATTAATTATATACACGGATATATATATAGTTTTCTTTTCTTATCAATTATACTGTCCTCGAGTGCTTTCTTTGAATGTAATAATCGATGTCATAACTTTATATAAGAACTTATTTTACGAGCTCAGACTTTAAATCAATAATTTTTATATTATATATTTACATATTTTTTGTTTTTAGAGATGTATTGCTAATTACAGTCCACATATGGAGACAACTGTAAAGTTTGCTACTTGAATATCATATGGATTGTTATAATATGGAATCCCTTTGGGGTCCATGCATGTGGTTTTGTTATTTCCTTTCTATACAAGATATTGTCAGCTAATATGTGATTTAATTTTAGTGTTTACGTATATAATTTCAAAAGTAATTTACCCCGCCCACATCCCTAACCAATGTCTTAAAACTGAGGCACCTTTCATTTTTTTTTTTTTTTTTTTAACAAACGATAGTATATAAACTAAGGGATTGGAAGAGTTGGCTAAACCTTACAATGAGTCTGGTTCAACTTCATTTTTGGCAAGAATTAAACTTAAAACCTCTCACTTACAAGTACTAAATGGCAAGGCACCTTTCATTTAAATCTCCATAGTTTTCTATTAGTTTTTGAGGTTCTATGCTTATTTCTTATTGTCATAACCTAGCTTATATTTGACAAAAAAAAAAATAAAAAAAATAAAAAAAAATTCAACTAATAAGAAGGGAGAGAAAATCTTTTCAATCCTATCAATCCCAAAATACTTATACTTCCTCAATCCCAAAATTTAAGTTTTTATCAAAATTACATCCAATTTTCATAACTGCCAACTTACTTAACCAATCTTTGGAGTAGTAAAGACTCTATTATCTTTGAAATAATAATTTGTTTTATAGATATTTATGGAAAAACATCAGCATAAGCAGCATATACAAAGATGCATTAATTCAGATCAGAAGCAATAAAAAGTGGCGCCCAGTCAAAAGTCTCCCTCTATTCATGCGCTAATCTTTATCAGGCCATTGTTTGTCAAGTGATAACTTGATAAGCAAACAAAACAAGCATGATACAGCTTTAATATCACTTGGAATTCACATAAAATACGTATGAACCCTCATTGAAGCAAACGACCATAACATTTTCCCAGAAAAGTCGCTTATAAGGCACGTGGTTTCCGATCTCTTCCTCCCAGAATGGTGCTTCAATTGGGTTGTTAATGGGTAATTTGGTTTCACTTCACACCATCATCATTACTATCAATCTCACCTTTATAATATGATCATATCAAATTAAAATAGTCTTAACGGGTGCCTATGAATAACCCAATGGGTTGATTTGCCACCTTTGCTAAATTTCTAAGATTTGAAATTTTAGAAAACTGAAAGAGATATATATGTGAGAATTCTGAAATTTAGGACTGAAATTCATTTTTGAGTTTCCAAACCTAGAGAAATTTATCCGATAAAACTTCAAAATCACAAGCAAGGTGGTGTAATTATATCTTTTTCTCCTACAAGAAAAGTTGTTTTATTTTTTGTACTACACCGGGATATACATCCAGCCAATTGAGGGTTGTTTAATATCCTAGCATTATGTTGAAAACTAATTCGGCAAAAGACACACACAATAACTGAATAACATGACACATACAAACACGAAAAATCTTTGGAGGATTCTAGTGTTAGGCCATTGCTGTTGCAATTAAGAACATATATCCAACACAACTAAAATTTCCAATGAAAAATAGTAATTCAAAATTAATCTCCTGTGCTTTGCGCTTGGAATTGCATACAATTTTATGAATTTGAATTAAACATACAAGAAAAAAACGAAATCAAATATAATAAATATTGACTATACATAGTTGCATTGGCCAAACGCACAAAACACTAGTACAAAAACACATTTGAGCAATGAAAACTTGTGCGACGGAGCAAATTACGTTCCGCAAGGACATTTTACGCAACATTGACAATTAAGCGTCACGCAAGGACATTTTGTGTGACGACGCATTCCGTCATGCAAAACCTTTTTTCACCATGAGACTTTGAGCAACGAAGCATTCCGTCGCACAAAATGGTTTAGTTCAATGAAGTTGTACACAATGTTGGGAAAAAAGTGGTAAAACCCTTGGTTTGGCGCTAGAAAATTGTGCGACAGACCAACCACATCGTGCAAATAGCCTTTGCGCAATGTTTTCGTTCACCGTTGATCAAAGACTATTTGTGTGACACAGGTGGTCGATCGTGAAATTTTCTTGCACCAAACCATGGGTTTTACCGCTTTTTTTCCAACATTGCGCAACGAAGGTGCACCTTCATTGCACTAAACAGTTTTGCATGATACAATAGAGGCAACTTCAATTGACCTTGGTGATCTACCGCGATACAATGCACCAGAAGAGGCAAACGAAGATGAGGATGGATGGGAATCCGAAAATGATAGTAGTGAGGATAGCGATAGTTATTATTGTAGTTCGGATTAGGATTAATATAAACTTGTAAAATTGAATGGTATATATATATTTATTAAGTAGCTTTTAATTTATTTATTTTGTACGTATAACACTTAAGAGATTGAATGGTATATATATTTATCAAGTAGCCTTAAATTTATAATTGTAGTTCGGATCGGGTTTTTGTTAGCAAAATATATTATTGTGACAAAAAATTGCGGTAAAATTTTAGTTTGGCACCAGAAAATTGCACGACGGACCGAATGTGTCTCAAAAATGGTTTTTGCATGATGTACCGACCAATGCGTCATGCAAAGGGTGTTTGTACGATAGAGTAACCACATTGCGCAAAGGGTTTTTGCGCAATGGACAAGGGTGACGCGCAACCACCGTTTGCGCGATGTTATAAATCTCTGTTGCGCAAAGAGCCTTTGCGATACGTGGTTGTTCCGTCGTGCAATTTTCTAGAAGCAGTAATGTTTTGCGCTAAACAATATATGCAACACTGTCAAAACAATAAATTCAGAAAACACTTGGAGTTTATTTATACTTTCATTATGTATAACATAAGATTTTGTTGTAGCCACTAGTGTAAATATTTTAAATTAAAGATAGAGTTCATTCATTGTATTCATATAGGGTCAAGGAGTGTAGCTGTAAAAAAACATCAAAATCAGAGTTAAAATAACCGTTAAATTGTAATTTTTCGTTTATAACCGTCGAAAGTTTTGTCCCTTTACTTGATCTCTTAATGTTTATTTTTTTGCGATTTTTGGCGTATTTGATCTCGAAGTATATACAAATAAGTTTGAAGGTTGGATCGTTGAAACTAGTTTTGTAGAATGTGTATCCCATCCAAACAATAGATTCAACAAACACTTAAGAGTTTATTTATACTTTCATTAAGTATAACATAAGATTTTGTGGTATCCACTAGTGTAAATATTTTAAATTGAAGATCGAGTTTATTCATTGTATTCATATAGAGTCAAGGAGTGTAGCTGTAAAAAATCATCAAAATCGGAGTTAAAATAACCGTTAAATCGTGATTTTTCATTTATAACTGTCGAAAAGTTTTGTCTCGTTACTTAATCTCTGAATGTTTTTTTGTTTTGCGATTTTTGGCGTATGTGATCTCGAAGTATATACAAACGAATTTGATTGTTGGATTGTTGAAAATAGTTTCGTAGAATGCATATCCCATCAAAACAATAGATTCAACAAACACTTAAGAGTTTATTTATACTTTCATTAAGTATAACATAAGATTTTGTGGTATCCACTAGTGTAAATATTTTAAATTGAAGATCGAGGTCATTCATTGTATTCATAAAGGGTCAAGGAGTGTAGCTGTAAAAAATCATCAAAATCGGAGTTAAAATAACAATTAAATCGTGATTTTTCGTTTATAACCGTCGAAATTTTTCGTCCTGTTACTTGATCTCTGAATTTTCATTTTTTGCGAATGCGATCTCGAAGTATATACAAACAAGTTTGACAGTTGGATCATTGAAACTAGTTCCGTAGAATGTGTATCCTATCAAGTTGAATAATATATATATATATATATATATATATATATATATTAAGTAGCTTTAAATTTATTTATTCTGTACGTATAACACTTAAAAAATTGAATGGTACATATATTTATTAAGTAGCTTTAAATTTATTATTATAGTTTGAATCGGGTTTTTGTTAGAAAAATATATTATTGTGAGTTTTATGTTAAAAAAAAAAAAAAAATTTGAAGGGAGTACACATTTTTAATAAATTTTATAATAATTTTTTTTTTTAAATATAACTTGTGCGATGCCACAATGGGATCGTTGCGTAAAAACCAATAACGCGACGTCATAATGTATGCATGCGTCGCGCAATTGTTAAAATTTTTACGGTGCAATTAAAAAAAATAGGCCATGTTTTTTAGTTTTCCCAAATTACTTTTTTTAATTGGACAAATATGGGTGCAATTGGAAAAAAGTCCAGACACTACCCACCTATCTGCCACTCGGTCTCTCTCTTGTCTCTTCCCTCTCACGCATCTCACCCCCCTCTATCACTCTGTCTCACTCTTCTCTCCCACTCCATTAGACGAAGACAAAGACGAAGGAAGACAGCAGCCACTACCCACCCATCTACTCCTTGCCGTTTCCTCAATTCCAAAGGTCCATTCACATCTCTCTTTCTCTCTCTCTCTCTCTCTCTCTCAATGTTTTGCTTTTTGCTTTAATCGTTCACCATATGATAATTAGGGTTTTATTTGGTGAGTGTTGCAGGAATTTGTTGTTAATTTAAGTTTCTATGCAAATATTAGGTCTAAATATAATCAGTAAGCTAAAATCATTCAATTCTTTGTACTTGTATGCTGTCGAACATTGCAGCTTAGCGGCAATCATGCCTTGGGTCGATGCTTTTCAAATTCTGATGTACCTCGTGTAATTAGATTTCAATTAGAAAAACACTTGGGCGTGGTTTTGGTAATCTGAGTGAGTTGGGATTTGGTAAAGTTGGCTAGGATTTGGTAATATGAGTGAGTTGGGGTGGTTTTGGGGGGTTTCTGGGATGAGTGAGTTGGGGTGGTTTTTTTTTGGGGGGGGGGGGGGGGGGGGGGCTTCTGGGATGGTTCGGATTTCAATTTTAGTTTGTGTAATTAGATTTCAATTAGAAAAACACTTGGTACATCAAAATCGGAATTCAGATTTCAATTAGATTGCTCAGTTAGTGATTCGTTTCCCAAAAGCGAAAATGGACATGGTTATGGAGTTAAACCCCAATTCTTTTGAATGAGCTATATGAGCACTCAGAACCTAAGTTTCTAACTAGGTTTCACAACTTTAGTTAATGCTCCCAATAAACCAAACTATCCAGCAGATGTGTTGTTAGGTGAATTGCTCCCATAGTTATGCACCATGAATAGTTGTATAAAATCACTTGATTAGGCATTTGATAAGATGAACAGACACATAATTGTATACAATCTGTAACACAAAATGTCGTATGTTTTACTAGTTATGGTTAAGCCCTGATTAAAGACTAAATATAGTAAAGCATGGAGCCCTAGCATGGACACTAGTTGTCTCATGTTTTGGACCTTTGTTGCACATGTAGTCAAGCTTCAAATTAATGATTTTGTTGCTCCTAAAATTTAGGGTTCTTGCACTGTATCTAAAATTTCATGGTGACGTTATCTTCTCTGCATATATTATGAATTTAGGGTTCAAATCATGTTTGGACCTTTGTTGATATTATGAAATTTTCGAAATAGGTTGCTATAAAATTTATGGGATTAGTTTTGGCTGCTAATTGATTAATTTCAAATGCAAGAAAGGATATGATATTACTTTGGCTGCTAATTGATTAGTTTCAAATGCAAGAAAGGATTAGTTTTGAAACTGAGCTATGCATGCACCTGGTGAAATAGCTTTCATTTTTAGTTTCACCCTCTGTGATTTGAGCATGCAAAAGATGAAATATGGTCCTCCTCTTTTGGTCCTAGAAAATGATATGGTCCTAGCCAAGGATTAAAATATCGGCCGTGCAGATAATATCGGGCCTCTAATTTACTGATATTTCGGGAGATATATCATTATTGTTTTAGGTATCGGGAAAAAATCAACAAAAATGATAGATATAGGCATTGAAACACATAATTTTGGTCTAAAACTTTCATAGATGTTATGTACATTATCAATGAATGTATTGAACAAATAAAACTCAAAATTTACTAATAATAAGATATACATATAATGAAATATAAGTCGTATGTAATGTACGTTAACGAAAAGTTTTCTAATAAAATGTTTATTAGAATGAATAAACCATGCATAAATCCATAGTTTGTTTAAACATTAGATTACAATCTAGATAAGTGTCCAACTACATAAATGAAGAGCTCCTATGAGGTTCAAACAATGAAGAATAACCATCTAGATTCATACAATAGTCATACCAAGTCATGTAACCCAAGCAGTTTGTAAGCCATGTTTGAACATGGTGCACATATGTCTCTCTTGAGCTCCCTACTGTCCTTCCATACATGGGATAGTTAGGATTAACCCAACTAGTAGGTTCATAGTCTGTTTCATCATCTTGAGCTCCATAACTAGTTCCACTATAATCAAACATGACATACCTATAGCCATCATAAGATTCATTTGAGTTAGTACTAGGTCTAGTTCCTATGCTCATAGATCCAAAACTGATCGCCATGTCATCTTCAGATGGATTGATTGGTTGGCTTCTTTTCCTTGAGTATAGTTTCCCAATTGCGCCAATGCCTGGTCCAGCTTCTCTGCATCCATGATCCTTATCTTGGGTGGCATGAATAAAATCAGCTTCAATAGTAAATGGGCTATATTGTCTTCCTTCTTCATTACCTCCTGATCCAGCATTACTTCCTCCATCATTATCTGACGATTTGGATGAACTTTCATTTCTACTAGTACTGGCATCGTCTCTCAAGGGACATCTTTGACCTTGCCGAGTGCCAAGCATTTCCCTTTCAAATGATGAAGTATCTCCACTCCTAACATCTTCGGATATGACTCTATCAATATCAACTCCTTCTTGGGCAACATGTTGTGCTATAACGGCATCATGGTTGCCTTGTTCATCATCCAAGTGAGCTGTCATAATCCATTGTTGAATTGGATTATTATCATCATCAGATGGTTGCACTGCAATGTCAAGAAGGTCTATGTAGTCATTTTCTGCAACCTTGTTCATTTTGGCCTCTTCATCACGTAGCTTAAGTTTCATATTATAATAGCAAAAGACAATCTTTTCCAGCCTAGTATATGCGAGACGGTTCCTTTGTTTTGTGTAAATGTACTTCAATTTCACTCACATGCCGATGATGATGTTGTTTGTGACAATATACGCATAGCAATTTTTTGCAAGTTCGAGGCAGAATCACCATGAAGATTCAACCATTATGCTGGGGGGATCGATTTTCTTGATTTGACAGCCATCTAAATGCGAAATGTCTTTCTACAGTCTCTAAAATTTATCATTTGGATTCACAATGTTTTGTTTTCAGTATGCATAAAACTAAACTTAATGAGGAAGACATTGTTTTGTGTTCACTCACCTCGGCCCCAAATGCTTGCAAACCTCTATCCCTAGTTGGATTTAACCTTTCAAATACGCGTTAGAGTCTTGAAAGGCTCTTTATTGTGGCCAACCCCTGTTTCATATTGATATCTAGGGTTCAAGTAGTGGGCTACAAATATGAAGATTAGTTAATGCCCGTTGTATAAATTTAAAAATTCATGCGCATTTTTACTAAGAGATTAAAACATACCAGCTTGATGTAATGGACGAGATAATGTGACATCCCATCTGTGATTGAAGATTTTGAGAATCCATTTTTTTCCTTAAATCCTTAAACTTAGAAATCTTCTCTTTCATTATGTGAAACATATCATATAAGATACGCATTGTAGGAACTACCTCTGTGTCAACAATTTGCAGGATGCTATACAAAGGCTCATAGATGGATTGCACTCCTTCCATGGCATCCCAAAATCTATGATCAAGGACTCGACTTTCAATTCTCTTCCCTTCTTCTGATTCACTAAATCGACTATTATACCATTCCTCACTTGTAAAAAGTTGCCTCATCCCAGCTTTCTTATTTAAGATGTTATTGATGGTGTAGTTTGTCGTAAACCGAGTTGCACTAGGTCGGACAAAATCTCCTTGATAGAATATCCTCATCTGAGCCAATAGCCAACCATGATTGTAAATGTAGTTGGTTAATTTCCTAGCTTTATTTATGACATTAGCCACCGACTCTTGCTTCCCAATATCTTCAAATATTAGATCAATGCAATGTGCAACACAAGGAGTCCAATAAATTGGATACCGCTCCATCATTATCTCTCCAGCCTTAACAAAGGCTGAACCATTGTCGGTGACAATATGAACAACATTCGATGGCCCAACCTCTTTTATGACATCCTTCAACAATTTGGCGATGTACTTTGCATCCTTGGTTTTATTTGAAGCATCCATTGATTTCAAAAAAATTGTTTTCCCGTTTGAGTAGACCATGAAATTTATTATGGACAACCTCATCGGCCCAGTCCATCCACCACTCATGATGGTGCATCCATACACGCCCCAATCTTCCTTTGCCTTTTCCACATAGGCTTGCATGTCTGTGTGTTCCATATTTAAGTACTTATGCTTTATTTCATACGGCGATGGTGTGGCTACACCTTGACCTAATATAATTGAACTCATATTAGCAATTTGTGTGTTTAGAATATTTAAGTTCAAGAAAGGAAAGTCATAAGGAATAAAGCAAAACCTGCTTGTTAGGCTGCAACAATCATGTTCTTGAAATGAGGGGAACTTGCTTTTTGAGGAGCCACATTCTCAAGTATGAAGAATTTGCTACAGTATCTTCCAAGTACCTCTGCTGAGTTTCTAATCATGCCTTTGATTGTTCTTTGTTTTGCTCTAGTGTTCTTGTGTGGCATTGGTACCGGAAGAGACTGGAGTGGGTTTTGAAGGCTTTGAGTGCGATGGTATTACGGTTGACTACTACCACTTGCTCCCCTTGCAAATTGTTTGCTTCCCATTCCGTAAACTCCTCCTTGTCTAAACCATTCTTCTTCCTTCGACGCTCGAATGGCAGCAAGGTAATCTTCTTTCTCCGTAGGGTGCATGTTTGGAGGATATGCATATCCATCCTCATCATCATCATCAACAGGATTGCTACTTTTATTGCCCATGTATCCCCCTCTTGCTGTAGATCTTATGTTTTCTTCAACAGATTTCTTATGTTGTTTGCTAG
This sequence comes from Pyrus communis, assembly GCF_041283825.1. Taxonomy (NCBI): domain Eukaryota; kingdom Viridiplantae; phylum Streptophyta; class Magnoliopsida; order Rosales; family Rosaceae; genus Pyrus; species Pyrus communis. The sequence continues at coordinate 7,497,616 of NC_142567.1, forward strand.
ACTCTTTATCCTTTATCCATGCAATTACCTCCTTCTTAATATCCGGTGATACTTCTTTGCACTTCTTTACACTCTTATGTGGATCAAATCCGGCCAAATGATACTTTAACCATGTAATTTCACCACTTTGAAATGTGGATTCACAAAATGTGCATATTGTGCCATGCTTATTGCCTTTTATTGGACGAGCATATTTTCATGCCACATCAAGACCACCTAGCACACTAGCTCCACTCGATCTACTACTACTTGCCATTTTTAATCTATCACACTTAAATATATTAAATTAACTTACAATATCAAATCTATCACAAAAATAATACAGACCATGAGGGAGAGCCACATACCTAAAACAGCAGTCAAAGAGAACTTGCAAACAAGGAAAGAAGCTCACAAACTAAATAAAAATTGAAAAGCTCGCAGAGAAAGAAGAGAAGTGAAGATTTGGTGCCCCAAAAAAAGTAAAACAACCTCTGATTTAAAGAGGGCTTCTCTCATGATAACAATGGGAAGTTTTGGGGGTTAGGGGACAATGGTATATGGGCTTTGTAGACTTTATTTTATGCATTCCATTTGGATGATTCTCTGGCTTTGATGGAAATAAAGGTAGTCAGATTTTTTTGGAGGTATATGGGCAGTGCATTGCATATTGCCAATTGCCTGACTTCAAAAAGTGAAAAAGAAACAACCAAAAAACAAAACAAATGGTAAATGATAAAGAGTTCCACAAGAAGCTCAGACATATGTGCATCATTTTCTTGCGAGTATTAAAGATATATTTGACTAGAAATTTAATATTTGGATTTGTGTATTTCTTTCTCTTCAGATAAGACACGTATGTCCCCTCAATTCATTGTGCATAGATTCTTTATAGTAATAATTAATGGATGCTCCAAAAAAATCTTTTGAATTGGATATTGCCAAAAGCCTTCACACATATCTAATCACTGCCCACATATCTCCAAAAAATCTTTTGGGCTTCAATTTGCTTCAAAACTCTTGAATTTTTTTGGGTTTTGTTATAGGTATCGGGAAATATCGAAAATATCGGCAAAATATCAGAGATATCGCTCTTATTGGGGATATATTGTCGATATAGGGGAAGATATGGCCTTACCCCCCAGTATCGGTATCGACAGTTGAAAATATCGATATATCCGCTGATATATCGGTGTATCGGCCGATATTTCAATCCTTGGTCCTAGCTAAAACTATTACTTTAATTGGTCTTTTCCTTCTGAACGGTGGAAAGTGATTTCAGCATACTTCTTACATGCTATTAGGATGGTTAATGGGTACTCATTTAGTTAAATAGAGGACTATTTAAGTATAGATATGTGTTATCAGTGGCGGTAAGTGGTGGCGTTTGTGTTTGTGACGATGATGATAGGATATGGAGTATCCATGGGCACCCATTAACTGTCCCTACTTTCTATATATGTACTTTGTTTATTTGTCCATCTATTGATAATTAAAAGAGAATTAGAAGACAAAAGATATCACGTATGTGCAAAAAAAAAGTGTGCGAAAAGCATTTCTTTACATGATCTCTCATGATCTCTGTTGAATAATGTTTTTGGTAATTTTTTATGTTGCAGAACTTACAAAAAGAAAGAGTAAAGTTTAACTAGGCAATTGAATTGACTACAAACATGATACTCTTTGGATGAAAAAGTGCTCAGCACCCTTATAGAGTGTGGGAGGAAACATGTTTGTAGTCTTACTAACTGTACTGAAGATACACCCTTAATTGATGAGCATTACTTTTATTTTATTTTATTTTTGAACATAGCATTATTGAATTAGTTTACTTAATTTCTACATGTAAGGTGTGATTTTCTATTTACTTAGCTTGCAAATACTCATTAATGTTATAAAAATAAAAATTGTTATGCACATGTTAAATTGTAATTTATCTACAAAAATAATGACTCATGATTAGCGCTAAGAACATTTCTTTGATTTTTTATTTGATATGCATTTGCCCAAATTGCTCTTAATTTTTCGTTTATTTTGTTTTGTTTTAGCGTTTATTTGTTTAAGCCTAGGAGAGACTTTTGTAGTTGCTTTGGGATTAGATTACATTCGGCTGAGTCACAGATTCACTTCATAATTCTAATATTGGTAATTCTACAGACACCCAAAAGTTCTCTCCAAACGCTAACTATTGACTATAGAAGTTGATAGTTCTGTTGATATGTATGAGCAAGGCACTTAATTAATTGGCTCGATTATTGGTCCTTGCTCATTATTGAAACACGTGAATGCTACTGCATGTGTGCTTTGAGTCATCTGCTCCGTATATTTTGAACAATGAGTACATCACATATATAAATCAAATCCGGATCCTCTCCGGATCCTCTTTGTGAGCCATCTGCTCTAAAACTACTTTTGAATTAGTATTATTTCTACCTTTGCAATACTGCTTTATATATATGTGAACAAATGCAAGAAAGGATATGATATTACTTTGGCTACTAATTGATTAGTTTCAAATGCAAGAAATGATTAGTTTCTAATGTTATATTTTTATGGTTCAAAAATTGTATAGATGTCACAGTTGATCACTTGTCGTCGGGGTGCGACCACTGTGCCTCCTGCATTTTCAGCACTTACTGCTTCAGTCGTGAGTGCTCAATTGATTGGGGAGCCTACACCCCTTACTGAGGTTACTCTTGGGGCGTCCCAAGTGCCCGCATCATCGGCGTCATCAGTGTCAGTTTAGCCGCTCAGTGCATGGCGGCCTCACTGGCACCGCTGCCATCCAGAGCCTTCTGATCACACTTCCTAGGCATCCACAGTCGAGGGTAGGGGTTCCCAGCCAGGTACCTCACTACGTTGTATTTTTTCATTTTAAAACTATTATTTTTATGATTGTGAAAATGTGTTGTGGGTGTGAATTACTGTTATTTTACTGTTTTCAGGTTTTGGAAAATGATATACTATTAGGGGAGGTTTTGTCGAATTTTCTGTAGAAATTTAAGATTAGGGTTTTCACCAATTAAGTTATTTTGGGCAGCTAAAAAAAACACCAGAGGCCCTAATCGAATGCTGAAGCCGGCACACAACGTACGTCTGTCCAACAAATTGATTAAGATTGCATATGACTTGTGACATCGTGGAGCGCCTAGCTCACAACAACATAGTGGCATCGCTACTAGCTGTGGTTTTGTTATTCGGTGGCATTGTCCTATGCAGTGGGAATCTTGGGCAGAAATTCCTGAGAGGACGAAGAAACTGGTGCGAGATGTGTTGTCAGTTAGTATATTAATTTTTAGCCTTATAATTTTTTAATTTTGTTTACAAATTTTATAAACCAAAGAATATTATCTTAATATTATTAAATTTCTTACTATTTTACTATTTTCATATTTGTAGGTCATTTATAATCTTGAGAACATATCCCCTGAGGTCGCCGCCTACTTAGAGGAGAACTTAGCAACCCGGTACAAACATTGGAAGTGCGAACTCCACACGCATTTTAAGAAATGGGATGATATGAAGATTGCTCGCCTAGATGGTTGCCCAATCGAGTTGTTAGAGTAGCTGGAGGATTGGGAGTGGCTCTGCAAACATTTTACGCACACAAAATTTGTGGTATGTACATAATATTTTTATCATAATTTATTACTGTTTTAGTTATTTTTTTAAGCTTTTTTAATAATTTCTTTCAAATAGTCGCACTAACATGTATATTGTGTGTTTAGCAGAATAAATCTGTTGTTGGCAAGAAAGCTCGGGAGTCAAAGACACTTCTCCACCATTCCGGTTCGATGCCCTTCTTATATAAGGTTGAGGCACAACATTAGGTAAAAGTATATTAATTTTTAAATTTTATACAATTTATATTTTATTATTGATTAATAAATTTTCTTAATGTTTTTTTTTTCTTTAGGAGGGTTCTAAGTTCCCAGAGGTAGACATGTTCAAGGACGTTTATGTTCGACCCGACGATGAGACCACTAAGCAGCTGCATGTAAGTATATGTAATCCTTATTATTCTTATATTTATGAATCGTTCAAATATTAATTACATTTTTTAATTAAATATTAAATGTTTTTTTCTTTATTGTTACAGGCTACTACAGTGAAGAAGGTCACTGCTGTTCTCCAAGAAGTAGCATTGCAGCTTCCCTTGGAGACCCTGATCAAGAACGTCACTGTACCCAAGGATGCAGGTCTGTAGATCCTCACTGAAATCTTGGATCAGAAGCTCGGTCGTTGTCATGGCAAGGTTGTTCGGGGCATGGGGAAGGCGCGGGTTCGTGAGACGGGTGCCTCCTCTTCCAGACTGATCACAGGATAGGTCATCGCCCTGACGAAGGATGTGGAAACCCTAAAAGGTAAGATTGTAGTCTAAGAAGTACCCTGGGATGCTCGGGAAGACCAGATTGGAGCCCAATTTTAGGCCTAGAACGAGAAAATGAACATGATCTTGCGGGCCTTACAGATGTCCGGCCTCCAAATCCCAATGCCAGCACCTGATCTTGCTCCACCTTCGAAGTGGCTGGGAGGTCGAATGTGGAGTAAGATTAGGTGCTGGCATCGGGATTTGGAGGCCGGACATCTTTAAGGCCCGTAAGATCACACTCATTTTCTCATCCTGGGCCGAAAACTGGGCTGCAATCTGGGCTTCCCGAGATCTCGGGCCGCTTCCTGGGCCGTAATCTTACTTTTTAGGGTTTCCGCTTCCTCTGTCAAGGCGATGACCTATCCTGTGGTCGGTTGGAAAGAGGAGACACCTATCTCACAAACCCACGCCTTCCCCATACCCTGAACAACCTTACCATGACGACAACCAAGCTTCTGATGTTACAATGCAGGTATTGTCGTCGCAAACCCTGCCCTTACCACCTTTGCGCGCGACGAAGTTTTCATTGGGCTAATTTTCAGGCAATGCTTTTTGACTTTGCGTGACGAACTATGCTTCGTCGTGCAAACTGTTATTTGTACTAGTGACACCCTCCATCTTTGCAGCTACTGTTGCAACCACCACAAAGCCTTCTATGGAAAGATGGGTTCACACATTTCCCTTTGCAGCATATCTCATTAATTGTACTTGCACTTCTTCCCACAGTTAGCTCGGTCAATGAACACAATAACACACTTCTTGCAACAATGAGTCCCTGGGCTTCCCTTAGCACGACGTATCTTGGGGAACTTGTTGCAAGTCAATCTCACCCGGCGTTTTTGCAAGAGAAAGCGGTTGCTTCCACTAACATATTTGAAGGTTGTGATTCAGTGAACACAATAACACACTTCTTCTTGCAACAATGAGTCCTTGGGCATCCCTTAGCAGGACATATCCTGGGGAACTTGTTTCAAGTCAATTTCACCTGGCATTTTTGCAAGAGAAAGCGGTCGCTTCCCCGTAACATATTTGAAGGTTGTGATTCAGTGAACACAATAACACACTTCTTCTTGCACCAATGAGTCCCTGGGCTTCCCTTAGCATGACATATCCTGGGGACCTTGTTACAAGTCAATCTCACCCGGCGTTTTGGCAAGAGAAAACGGTCGCTTCCACGTAACATATTTGAAGGTTGTGATTCAGTTTTGTTTAACTGAGAATTCGAAAACTCATCAATGGTTGCATCTTCGTAGTATTGTTGGGATTGTACGTCATTGGATTCAATGCTTACAAAAGGAGACAAGAGGAGGATAGATATGAAGAAACAATATATAATCAACTTCATGGTGAAAGAAATAATGTGAAGAGCTAGGCTTGCTAGAGAGAGGTTTAATGTTGGAAACTAGAGACTGAATAGAGGCTTAGATGGGAGGGAATGTTTGATTAAGGATGACAATGGAGGTTGGTTTTTATAGTAAAGCTTACTTGCAGATTTTTGCCTCCCGTGTATCTTGATCTCAGTGGAGTGGTCTACACAGCAATAAATAACTAAATTTGGAGCTATAGTTAGGTTGTTATTCATCCGACTGTTAAACAATTGGAAGGAAAAACGCGGAGGAGAGAAGCTGACTTTCACGGATGGAAAAAATCAACTAAAATTATATAGAACAAGCATATTCATTTTTGTATTAGAGATTCTGATTTCGAATCTCACATCTCTCACTAATTCTTTGTGTCAAAAAATTAATAGGAGCTCAAACATTACCCCTTTAATTGTTAGAAATAAAGCGAATTCAAACATAAATCTTACGTGTATACATACGAATAAATAAAACACTATCACATTTAGATTCAAAATATGCACTAAAAGTTTTCTTTTATTATTGGGATTCATATGAACTGTGAAACTCCTTATTAAGTTGAGATAAGACCTTTTTTGTACAAACGAATTCTGGTCATAAGTCTGAAAATATATAATAGCCACTACATGCTCTACTTCTACAATTGTGGACAATGTGCATTTTCCGTGCTCACACTTTGCATATCTTTTCTGTATGTTCATGAAGATTTGTTTTATATTTGAGTAGCCTAACCGGAAGCCCTTATGCCTAATCCCCACCAACCCATCCACTATATATGTGGGCCACTCTTAGGTTAGCAAAAGTTGATTTAGTTTCATGGGAATAATGCCACATACTAGTTTTCAAAAAAATAAAAAATAAAAAAAAATAAAAAATTAAATAATGCCACATACTACTTCCTTAACACAAACATACAATGAGTCAAGACCCGTAAATTTGCACAAGCTAACTGATGCATCATATTCTCTCAAATTACAATATATATTTGCTTATTAAATCTTGAGTTTACGATCTAGAATTTAGTACTTTTGATACACTAATGATAATACAAGTGCTATGATTTGCGAAGAAACTACTATATCAATATGCAATGCAATATATGTCTCAAATAAACACAATAGTTGTCAAAGAGGGTTGATAGAGTTGGAAAGATCGTTTTATTTGCTAGACCAAGGGCTTATGTTCGAGTTGCACTGCACCTGCAGCAATCCCCCTTAATGGGAGATCTATAAAATCAAAAAAAAGTGCCAAGACTCCCTTTGTACGTACTAAAAATGACTTGTAGTAAATTTTGTCCCTAGCCTTCTCTCCCCCTAAACTTTTTTCAACCAAAAAAAAAAAAAAAAAAAAAAACCACAATAGTTATTTGATACAACATAAAACACTTAATTAAAGAGACAAATAATTAGAAACTTAATCAAAGAACAAAGGATGTCAACTGGGCAGAAAAGCTTAGCTGCTTAGGGGAATCCTCGAGTGTTATTGTAAAGCCAGGGCGAAGATAATTTCCTTTCGTTCGTCTGGGTTAAAGAATATATGGGGCAAAACATGAAACACGAGCTTTCTGTTTCTTTTTTTTGGTCGGAAAATAAGAGCTCTTTTATTTGTATTTTGTTATGCATATGCATAACATTAACAACATATATGTTTGCATGGCAAAAGTGCGGACAGCGCCTTAGGCCATCTCCAACTGAGATCGAAGGGCTAACTATAGCACCGTTCAGAATTATAATCATGCAAAAAATTATTTTAAATAAACAGTGTCACGTCATACTCATATATCATCATCAACCGAAAGGGCTAAATATAACCTCATCAATTAGTTTTTAGTTTATACTTGAAATTATAGGCTAATTCAATTAATTACTATTGAATGTTTTCAAATCTAGCTGTTAAATTTGAATAAATTATTGCAATTGAGGAGCTGGCCCCAAAAAATGAGTTAAGAAGGAAGGGGGGGAGCTACGGTTGGCCAGCCTGATGCCCCTTTGGCCAAATAATGGCTTGGTGAGCTCTATAGAATTATAGCACAATCATCGATTGGAGATGAATTTTCAAACAAATCAGATCATTTTTTGTCGCTTGGCCTTTTAGTTCTTTCCATTAGAGATGACCTTACTTCCTGTGGTTCATACGGTACACCTGGCGCTCCTTCTTGTAGTGGTTGGGCACTAGGGGATCTCTTGTACTTTGCACAACATCTTCATTAACTTCTCCTGTTTTTTTTTTTTTTTTTTTTTTTTTGGACAAAGGAGATTCAATACCAAGAGAACACAATTACAGACAAAGGGGCGCAAATACAAAACAAAAAGTGAACCCCCAACACTAAACAAAAGCCCAACCCGAGAGAAAGGCCCAAAACAGAAAAACACAAAACATAAAACCCTACAATACTAGCATCCTCCTTTGTCGTCGAAGAACCGGCCATCGACCACAATCCAGTATCCCAGGCCAGAGATCGCACCAAACATAGAAGAAGGCGCCAGCGTCCTCCACCATACACCACACAAATCGAAACTGCAGCCACCAAAGGAATAAGCTAGAGGGAAAGAACTTACCCCTGGCAACAAAGCCGAAAACAGCATACAAGTGGAAGGTGGTGGTGGGTACACCATATGAGTCGAAGCTCTGCACACCTTCCTAGAAAACCGCACAACGCGGGTGGAAAAGATGGTTGCAGAATCAGACATTTGTGAGAATGATGTAGGACAGAAGCAAATGGAAAAGGTAGGAAATGGTTGGAGTAGAGTCATGGAGGTGGAAAAATGTGAGAGAGAAGAAGAAAAGGGAAGGTTGGAAGTGGGACTGTCAGATCGAGATCGATGAAAAGTGAGATTGGAGGTCGCAATGGGGGAATTACCAGAACAGATGGGCAGAAAAACCCGGAGAAAGCCAATCTCACATAGAAGGGCAGAAGGAAGAGGAAGGAGGAAGAAAAGCAACATGAGAAGAGAAAAGAAGAAGAAAAGGAAAAGAGAACAACAGAGTAGAGAAGGGGAAAGGAGAAGAAAACAGAAGAAGAAAAGGAAAAGAGGCAACCGACTCCAGCCGAAGCCGGAGTCGGCACCGGAGTAGGAGGAAAAGCTGAAGACCCTCACTAAAAGGGAAAGAAAACTCTCACAGAGGAGAGAAGGTCTCTCAGAGGGAGAGATATAGTTTTTAACTTCTTTTTTGGATCTTTAATTTTCCTTCATCTAATGGGCAGCGATAAAGTACGATGCCATAATGGTTTCTAGCTTTAATTTCGGGATTTTCCATAGTTCCCTAGCTCATAAATTCAAAACTTTTTTACGTCCATTGTGAACTTAATTTTGGAGTATGATTATTCTCCTCCTGTTCACATCTCTTTCCTTCTCTTCCTCTCATATTTGTTTTTTGTCTTATTACTTTTATAAAAATGTCAATATAACGTGGTTTAATCGCAACCATTCAAATAGGAAGGAAGGAAAATAGATAAGGAGGGAAAGAATCCTCCTCCTATATTTTACCCGTTGGATGGCACAGTATCTTGAGCCTTGACCGGTCTTTCTCTTAATTTGACAAGTCATCTTCAACAATTAGCATCACTTTTCTTTTTGGTAAATTTATGTTGTTAATCATCATGAATTTGACTGAAAGTGATGAAAAAGTTAATAATTTGGTGTTATTTTATTTTAGGGTATTTTTTCTTAAGTGTTGGAATTTGTTACTAGCATAAGAATTATGATTACTTGCTTTTTATGTTTTTGGGTTATTGTTTTCTTGTTTGTTTAGAATTAGGTGTTTATAAATACACCTTGTAACTAATAACCAAATATAACCAAGTCATGGTGCCATTTGTATATTGGTTATCTTTAGATGAGATTGCCATGTTGTAATAAGGTGGCGGATTGGATAGGATTAACACAGAAGCAAGGTAGTTACTACTGTATAACTATATGTACTGTTGTAAATGTCTGTTTACACCATTAATTCAAGAACTCTTCTTCTTCTGATGCTTAGCTCCATCTTCTCTTCTTATTCTCAAGCTTCATTTCTGCAACATTTAGTTTTTCAATTCAGTCAATGTTAAGCAGTAATAACTTGGTAGGAATGAGGTTTGTTAGATATGTAGTTCTTTCCGTTCATAGAATAATAACAAGCAATATTTTTTTTTTAAATTTATGTATGACCTTGACGGTATGAGAACGAATTCTAATAAATTAGATAAAAAGAAGTTAATTACACTAGTCAATAAATTTTTTAATTTATTTGTGGTTAGGGAGAGGCTGAAATGCCTATGTGAGTTTTTCCGGCCCCCGGCCTCTGGAAGGGGTGGATAACAGTGGCTTGCCACCAGTTGTCCCTCTTTTTTTAAAAAAAAAAGAAGTTATAGATATGTATATATAGTATCTCCAAGGCCATATGTATACAGACAAACCCCTTTTATCCAAAGGGATTTCCAGTTTTTGGTAAAAATAGGGACTAGTTGTGGCCCTGTGGGACCCCCTCTACACCGAACTTCAATCATCCAAACCGTCTATTTTTCAAATTGCAGTTTATTGATCATCTTTGCAAAATATTAGTCAAATTGGAAATGCTTTAGACATCTAACTGAATTCAATGATCTATGAATAAAGACTTAAAAAATAGAAAGGTTGAATCATTGAAATTTGATGTATAACGGGCTCCACGACTAGTCCCTATTTTCCCCGTAAGCACAACTATACTTAAGACTTATGATGGCCTTTATACGTACCCAGCTAGCTGGTTGATAGCTGGTTGAACAAGAACAAGATCAACAAACAAATTTAAATTGTTAAGTTTAAAATGAACAAAATTAACTTCACCCTCAAGAACTCGACCGTAGATGAGAACATTTGTCGAAACATTAGACAAGCAACAACGTACATATTTTTATTTTTTGTCGATGAAAACATATATTACACAACTTTCTGACAGCTAAAATAGAAAAGTGGCTGGGTTGCTCATGAAGAAAGCAATGTCTCACATCGAAAGCACCTGTGATATGACCCTAACAAGCTGTAAAAAGAGAATAAAATTAAAAACTATTCTTGACTTATTCTTTAATCTCACCCAAATTTACAAATGAATTAAAAAAGAAGAGTGAAAAGCTTTCTCCTCATAAGTACATATCATATATCCTGAAACTTTAACCTTAGGAAACTAGTCAAACATGTTGGGCACTACCAACTCTGTAGTTCTGATCATATTAACGGTTTCCTCCTCACTTCTTTTCCCAATTTCTGAGCAATATTCCAATTGTAGCCCCATCAATCCCATGAACATTACAAACTGCAAGAAACTAGTCACTCTAGGAGCAGAATTCGGGTGGAACATTCACAGCAACACCGAAATCGACATCTTGTTCACCATTAGACCGCCTGCAAAATGGATAGCATGGGGTGTGAACCCAGGTCCCCAAAGGCCAGAGATGGTCGGGACCAGGGCTGTTATAGGCATTTCACAGCCTAATGGAACGGTGGCAGTCAGAAAATACAACATCACCAGTGACACCAAGCTAGGTTGTAGGCTTAAGCCTTCACAAAATTTTGATGATGTTATTGTCAAGAACATGAAAGGTGAAGTGAAGCCTAGGAGGTACATGTCGATATTCGCAACGCTAATTTTGCCACCGGATCCAGCTGCGTACAATATTTTGAAGTTGAAACATGTATGGCAAGTGGGGTTTGAGGCTGATGATGCTCTTATGGAGCCTAAGATGCATTCCACTTCTCTCCAGAATGTGGATAGCACGGAGACTATAAACATGACCACAGGACGCGGTCTTAGCATTGGACATCGCCAGCATCACCTCAGAACGGTACGTAATTAAGATGCCAAACCATAACATGAAATTCACCTAAGATGAAATTCAAATATGCAAGTGAGTCTCACCTCTGTGAGAAATTATACTAAATGTGGTATATATTTGTAGCCAAGTTACAATCTATTGGTTATGATTGACTATGGAATATATAATTATCAACTATTGAAACAAATTATTTAACGGTTGGTGTTATAGCTTAGGGCTTGTCTAATAACAATTTTTTATAACTAAAGATAAAGATAAGATTTATGAAATAAATAAGGAACGGAGATGAATGAAGGGAGGAGGAGTAACCGAAGGATGTTATATGAAAACAAAAATTTGAAAGTGATAATAATTTTTTGTTTTTATTGTGCATCATTTCATACACATTCCTTTCATATTATTTGTGTGTAAATAATTAATATTCCTTTTTCTCTTTTTACTAATAGGTACATGGGATTCTTAATATTGTGGGGTGGGGAACAATGTTACCATTGGGAGTGATCATAGCAAGGTACTACAGAAGATACCCTTTTCATTGTCCAAGGTGGTATGTAGTTCATGTCTCGTGCCAGATTGTTGGTTACACTCTTGGCACGGCTGGTTGGGCGATCGGACTCTGGCTCGGCCATGCTTCCAGACACTACAGCTTCTCCACTCATCGAATTCTCGCCATTTGCATATTTGCCTTCACTACATTACAAGTATATAACATTTATCTCTCTCCCTCTCTTCCATTATGCCATGAGTCTCACGAAATTGTTATTCGAGTCTTGACATATCACATCCAACGTATCAAGGAAAAACATGCATAAAAATGTTCAGATAATATGATAGTGCGTGCTAAGTAACTTAACAATTACAATATGACATGTGTTCGAGGTTAGCGATGAAATTTCTTAGTTTCTTGACATTTTCTTGACATATGTCATCTTTTGACTTTGTTCCACCATTAATCAACATTGTATAACACGACAAGAACATTTTTTTTTTTTTTTTTCCTATTAGTCCAGCATATTACGTCCGAAGTGTCAACGCAAATACTGTTTAAGACTGTTGATCGCGGGACAATGTTGAATGACATAACAGTTCACTTACAATATGACATGTCTTACAATTTAGCGATCAAATTTTTTTAATTTCTCGACACAGTCATCTTTTGACCTTGTTCCACCACTAATGAACATTGTAACACGACAAGAACATTTCCCTTGCAAATATTTTGCTATTAGTCTGATATTAAATCGCAAGCATCAAAGCAAATAGTGTGTAAGATTGCTCGGATCACGTGACAATACTGAGTAATAGAACAATTTAGTTAAGAGATGACAGTGTTAAAATTAAGCGATATAATTTCTTAATGCTCAACACATATTCCCTATTGATGTTTTTCCGTCACTCATGAACTTGGACAAGAACATTTATGTTACTAATATTTTCAACATACCCTAGAATTTAGTGTTGCTTTTATAGATGAGTGACATTGTTTCTGTGCATTGCAGATGCTTGCCCTGCGTTTAACGCCAACAAAAACTGATGATTACCGGAAATACTGGGACATGTACCATCATTTTCTAGGGTATTCACTGCTGGCTGTGATCTCAGTGAACATATTCCAAGGCATTGCGATTTTGAAGCCGAATAAAACCTGGTTGTGGGTTTACGTCGGAGTCCTTGGAATGTTTGCTTTGGTTGCAATTGGTTTGGAGATTTTCACTTGGATTAAGTTCATATATAACTTATATCGCGAAAAGAAGAGAAGGCTCGGATTCCATGACGGGGCCAACAGCTCGAACTAGTACTCAACCTCAAGCCTCGTCGGGCGCGGGACAACGCCCAGAAACATTACCGGAAGCTGAAGATATTGATAAAATTTACAATTACAACAACTCGAAGCCTAATATGTCCAGCCAAGTCCAGAAACTCATGAATCTCACTTGCCTTGTTAGCTAGTTATGTTTTTCCTCTTAATTCCATTTTCCACTTTAGGTTTGCTCTTTTCGGACTTTGCAGATAAGGTGGCTTATTAATACATAATATACTTGATTGTTGAGCAAATATCGTATTTTATTTTAGGTTTTTTTAGCATTTGACTTGATATGTTATAAGAAATTCCTATGTTAACTCCATTTGTAATGGTTTTGTTGTTTTTGGATCTAAGTGATTCGTTTTAGGCTTTTAAGGCTATATCCTGTTAAGCATTATGCAGAAAAGATAACAAAGAGATTGTAGAGGAAGAAGAAGGAAACAGAGAAAACTTACAGAGAGAAAGAGAATGATTTTTCACTTGTATTTTCTTTATTAATTTTCTGGTTACAAAGATACAATTGCTATATAGGTGGATATTCACCTAACTGCCTTATCCGCATCTTACACTAGCAACAATTCTAACAGAACTTTACAACAACAACAATCCTAACTGCCTTATCTATTTGACTAATGACATGTGTCATGATCCACGCCCTCCATATCCTATATATTCTAACATCCTCCCGCAAACTCATGTTGCTCCAAGCATGAGACTGTTGTAGTGAGTATGGAATAATGGTGAACTCAGGCATTTGGTAAGAATGTTTGCAAATTGCTCAGATGAAGATACAAATTGAACCAAAAGCTTCTTGTTTGCAACTCGTTCTCTCACAAAGTGAACATCTACTTCAATATGTTTTGCGCACTAATGTTGAACTGGATTAAAGGACAATGTGATTGCAGATAGACTGTCACAAAAAAGGACTGGTGGGTGAGAAATTTGAACTTGCAGAATGTGAAATAGTTGTTGAAACTAATCCAATTCAGTAATAGTGGATGACAAAGCTGTATATTCAGCTTTAGTTGATGATCTTGAGACCGTTTATTGTTTCTTTGAAGCCCAAGACATAGGATTTTTACCGAGAAACAACAACCAAATCTATTGTAGATTGCCTATCATTAGGATCTTCAGCCCAATCAGCATCACTAAACGACCGGAGTGATAAATTGCCTCTTGTATGTAGAATTCCATGTGTCATAGTCCCTTTGAGGCACCTTAAGATTCTTTTCACAACCAGAAAATGAGAAGCCATTGGAGATTGCATAAATTGACAGACTTGGTAAACTGAAAAGGCTATGTCAGGCCTTGTGAAGACCAAGTACTGTAAAGCTGCAACAATGCTCCTATAAAGACTAGGATTATTAAAAGGTTCCCCATCATCCTTCAATAACTTGTTATAAGGTAAGCAAGGAGTTGCACATGGTTTAGAATCAGACATTTCAATTTTCTGCAATAAATCTTTCACATACTTCTCTTGAGATAGAAACAACCTTTCATCCGTTCTTGTAATTTGGATCCCAAGAAAGTAATGGAGAGACCCCAGATCTTTGAGATCAAATTCTTTAGTTAAGTCTATAATAACCTGTGCAATCATCTCAGTAGCATTCCCAATTATTATGATGTCATCTACGTAGAACCAGAACTCTTGACAAAGAGTGATGAATTAGCATATGTATTGTGAAACCCCAATTTAGGCAGAAAACTTGTGAACCTATCATTCTAAGCCCTTAGGGCTTGCTTCAGTCCATAGAAGGACTTATAATTTACAGACTTTATTAGGGTGGTTATGATCTTCAAATTTAGGAGGTTGGGACATATCGACTTCTTCTTGAAGAATGCCATGAAGAAAGACATTTTTGACATCTAATTAATGTAGAGGCCAATCATGATAAGCTGCCAAAGCTAATACTAACTTGACAGTTGTTGGTTTAACAACAGGGCTGAAAGTTTCCCCATAATCGAGGCCATGCTCTTGATTAAATCATTTTGCAACAAGTCTTGCTTTGTACCTAGCAATTGTACCATCAGAATTTCTCTTGATTTTAAACACCCACTTGCAGCCTACAAGATTCTTATTGTGAGGAAGATCCACCAGACTCTAGGTTGCTTGAGAATCTATGGCTGCAATCTTTTTATTCATAGTATCATGCCACACTGGTGCTTTCAAGGTTGATTTATAGGTTGCAAGCTATGTGGTAGTAAGATCCTCACCTTCAGAATCACAAACTCATGCATATAAAGCTTTATGTTTCACAATACCAGTTTTGGATCGAGTCTACACTGGGTGGAGATTCATAGGTGGAATCTTAAGAACAACTTGGAGAGTCTCAGGACAAAATTCAAGTGCCACAGGAGTTGATGAATAGGGAGATGGAGCATCAATAATAGATTGTGGTGTGGTTGGGGTATCAATATCATATAAGCTAGAAGGCTATAATAAATCTGTGGACTTAATGGATATTTGAATTGACTCTGTATGAATGTGAGGGGATTGACTATGCGATAGAGGTGTCTGTGCATGCATTTGAGGTGTTTGGGATCCAGTAGATAGAGTATCTCTAGATATAGATGAAGTTTGCATTCTAGAATTTGAAATTAGTGAAACAAGAACATTTTGATGGTTTGGGGTTGGTAGTGGTGCTGTGTCAAGTGATGGAGTGGGAGTAAGAATTTGAGCTTTAGGATAAACTGTTAGTAATGGAAATGGAAACCCAAGTTCATTGAATATTACATGTCTAGAAATGTAGATCGTTTTGGTTTCCAAATGATAACAGATGTATCCTTTATAGTGAAGAGCATATCCCAAAAATAAGCATCGAGAGGTTTTCGGTTGTAGTTTGGAGGTATTATATGGTTTAAGGAAAAGATAGCAAGAACACCCAAATACCCTTAAGTGAGAAAGTTTAGGGACAACATCATATAGTAATTCAAGGGGTAATTTGTTATGAAGAACAGGAGTTGGCATTCTATTGATTAAGTGGGTTGATGTATGACAAGCATAAGTCCAAAACAATGGGGCTAAATAAGCAATTTGCAACAATGTAAGGGCAGTTTCTACAATATGCCTATGTTTACGCTCAGACAACCCATTTTGTTCAAGGGTATAGGGACATGAAATCTTATGGAAAACATCTTGTTCAATGAGAAATGTTTGGAACTTTTTGCTATAAACTCTCTTCCTCCATCATTTTGCAGAATTTTAATTTTGATTGTAAACTGAGTGCAAACATAATGATAGAAAGAGACAAATGTAGGGAAAATGTCTGATTTATTTATTAAGGAAAAGATCCAACTGAATCTAGTACATTCACCTGTGAACAGAACATAATATTTTTATCCATCTAAAGATTGACAAGGTGATTGACCCCTTAAAAGGAACCACAGACTTAGTTTGAACAGACCAAAAGGGTAACTTGCTAAATTTTCTTTGTAAACAACTTTGACACATTGTAGAAGATGTATCATGTATAGTGACTATGTTAGACTTCTTAAGCATTGTAAAAGAAACAGAGTTGGAAGGATGACCTAGTCGGTTGTGCTAAATAGTTGAATTGACTAGTTTTCCCAAGCAGGCCATGATTTTTGAAGTTGATGCAAACTGATGTGGTATAAAGGATAGCTGAGCGTAAACATTTGAAGGTGTTATATTCTGCAAGAAGACCATTGAGAGCCAAGATCACAATATCTTTATCGGCAAAGACAACACCTGCAGTTGCAAGAAAATCTCATGTTGCTTTGATGCATTCAAGATACATAAATACATAATCAAACCCTTTTTTGATGTTCTGAAGATCAACTTTCATCTGGAAATTAGATGTACGAGTAATAGTAGAAAACTATTCTTGAAGTCGAACCCAAAGATCTTGTGAGCTGGTATTGCCTATGGCATAAGAAATGGCAGAGGAGGACAAAGTTGTAGTAAGAAGTTGCATAAGAGCCCTGTCATGCATCTTCCAAATCTTGTACTCATCAGTTTCAATTAGTGGAGTTGAAGACGTAAAGGTTAGTGATGAATCAGAAGACCCAAATGAAGAAAGTTGAGGCGAACATACATTGGTGCCATTGAAGGTAGTTGGAATCATCCAGCTTCAAAGTAACTGAATTAGAAACTGATGAAATCAAGTTGGTAATTAGTGATTGCAAGATTTGCAATTGATTCGCAATAATCATCTTGAGAAAATTTGAGTGAGACAAAAAAATCAAACACCTGGTGTGCAAGAACTCACCAAGAACAAATAAGAGAATTGGGGCAAGGAAAAAGCCTGAAAATCCTAGAGAAAAGGGAAGGAATTAGTATGTAGACATTATAGCGGAAGGAAACCAAGGATCAAGAAAGCATGAATGACTTTCAAGACGATGATACCATGTTAAGCATTATTTAGAAAAGAGAACAAAGATTGTACAGGAAGAAGAAGGAAACAAAGAAAACTTAGAGAGAGAAAGATAATGATTTTTCACTTGTATTTTCCTTATTAATTTTCTGGTTACAAAGATGCAATTGCTATATAAGTGGATATTCACCTAACTGCCTTATCTGCATCTTACACTAGCAACAAATCTAACTGAATTTTACAACTACAACAATCCTAACTGCCTTATCTATTTGGCTAATGACATATGTCATGATCCACACCCTCCATATCTTATATACTCTAACATATCCAATGCTGGAAAATCCTAAAATTTAGCTCCGTATTTTTAGTTATCCAAGGGGAAGGAAAATATTCTCTTGATCTCCAAGCTTTCTCATAGCTCATATTAACCCTAAACATTGCTCGCATATCCTTAATGATATCCTTGGGTCTATAAATGTGACCAACCCCTTCTTATTTTGACTTTATACATTGCCTGAAGAAGGAACTACTTGCTTGACAATGATCACGATTGATTACATTACAAGAACAAATGAACATCAGAATATTTCCTAACTTAAAGAAACTCTGATTTTGAATGCTTGATGGTGCGTAGTGGCCATCTGTAATTTTCATCAATTCATTTATCACAAAACGCTCCTTATCAAAATTTTTACTTTCAACTCAAAGCTCTTAAGCATTGTGAACATACTTAACTGCATTTGCAAATCCTTATTCGAATACAATTAGCCAACCATATTGTTTTCATTTATATTCGCCGTATTGTATGTTCTTATCCTTTTTATGGCGAGAAGACAAACTATCAATATCAGTAGCATCTGGTATAACATCAATAGGATCTTCATGCTCATTGGAAGCCTCACTAAATAGGAGAGGGCATCCATTGAGGACTCGAGTTGCATGTTGTCCCCAAATACTTTAGCTTAGGCCATATTTTCAAATCCTAGATCTGAAGCATCAAATTTTGTGCCACCGTGACCGCCAGGCACCAGAGACATCATCGTTGAACACATCAAATTTGTCATCACATTTGTCAAACTGAGATAGTTCTAGAGGTCTAATTGTTGTGGCATGGTTTTTACTTTTACTTCTATATTAATGTATTGTGGAATCTTGTGGGTTGCATTGATAGACTTTCATAAACCTAAGTAGCCACATCATCGTTATCACATACCTCCATCATATTGGAAGTCTTTACATTTGTCTTGTATTGATAAAATATTTTGATCTCAAAGTTTCTTCAATCAACCAAGCCGTTGAAGTATTTATTAAGTATATAAGTCAGTAATACAATTAGAAATACAGTAGGTAATATAGTTAGCAAGGTTGTTAGGAGTTCTCTTATAAAAACAGTGTGTGTAATCTTCATTTAGTCAATTAATACAAATCCTATTTCTCTCTCTAAACTCTTTTTGTAGACTCTCTTTTGTTTCTCTTTGTCATCTTCCTCTTCCTGTGTACTAATTCTTCATCTTTTACAATGTATTTAACATGGTATCAGAACCACTAGGCTCACGCCATGGATTCTGGTGGTTCCACTTCCCATTATTTTTCATTTGTTTCTAGCTTAATTTCTTTCCAAATTTTCATTAGATGTTAGGATAAGTTTCTGGGTGCTTCCACGATCGTTCTTTTAGGTTGATTTGTTTTTGGGTTGATTTCTTTCTGATCAAATTCATGAGTCTTCCCGTTCCCGATCGAAAGCAAGAGATCGAAAGTTGGAGAAAATTTCAAAGCAAAAAAAAAAAGGGCTGCGGGGACATGGGTTTTCTTCTTGTTCCTCTTCCACCTCTGCAACTGCTGCATCGTGAAAAAGATTAAGAATTTTTGCTTGGCTTGGGAAATTAATTGACCGAAGAATTGTAAGGGAAAGAAAAATCATAAAGGGGTTCGAATTTGTTCAATCATTGTCGCACGAAAAGGGATAGAGACTGTATGAAATGATGGAGTCATTGTCCGAAAAGTGAGACTGAGAGGGCGGCTTCACCAATTCCAATCCCATATGCAATTGCATGCTGATGGCCACTTTTATTGGCAAGATTAGGATCTGCAGATTTTGGTATGGTTCTTTGCTTCTTCCTTTCATAATGTTTCACTGAATTTGCACTGGATTTAGGTATGTGTAGACATTGAAATTTCAGTGAAATAAATGTTGACCAATGTATTAAAATTACAACCTTCACTCATTTCACCTACAACTTCCACTTACTTCACCAACCTCACACACTTATTTCACCAACATCACACACTCATTTTACCTACAACTTCCACTTACTTCACCAACCTCACACACTTATTTCACCTACATCACACACTTATTTCACCTACAACTTCCATTGGGGTTCTGTCGAGAAAAAAGACTGAAATTTTGATTTTTTTAAATTTTAATTAGATTTGGAAGAGTAAAACTATAGTTACATGTGGGTGAAGGAAAAGAAGAAAATAGTAAAATTCTTTTGTAAAAAATTATATTATTGCCTATGATATTATTTTGGCTTTTTAGCCAAAATGATCTCTGAGATTTGCATAACTCATCACTTTGGTCTCTAAGATTTGAAATCAATAAAAGTGAGAGCCCCTTTGGAGTGAAACTGCTCCCACTTCTATTCATATTTTTATTCAATTCAAATTGTAAAAAAAAATGGGAGCCCCTTAGGAGTGAAGGTGCGAGTGCCTACTTCGGCTATCCTTAAGGCTATCCTTGGTCATTTTATACTAAAAAAGAGCAAAGTTCTATAAATTTTAAAAACAAGATCAAATGTCTTTTTGGTTCTTAGGGAATAGGCATTTAACAATTTTTGGTTGGCTGAAAGTTTCTCCAATGTAAATATGTAAAATTTACATTTTGACCAGCAAATGTAAATAAAAATACATATTCGCATTGGGAAATTAAATTTGGACCATGAGTAGAATTTTAGTCAATTATTTTTCTTGTGATTAACTCTAACCAAATTTTGACATAAAAGTACTTAAGCACCACCATGTTGACTGAAACTTTCGCAACTTATGTTCTCTAGTCCTAATCGTCTTTCCCCGGTGAGATCCACTCCCACTTTGTCTTAACAAGTTCTTGATCAATCATAGTAGAACAAAAAAATTACCCCAAAAGCATGAAATTTCTGTAAAACTCTCACTCAAGAAACCTAGCTTTCCATCAAATCGCATTACGCAGGGTATTGGCTGACAATCCAATACCCCTCACCACCAACCATATCTTCATTTACCAAATTATATGATTGCAACTTTAATAACTTGGCCACTTTATGCCTTGTTTATATGCAAAACAAAAGGCTGCGTGAGTGGATTAAAGGTTCATCGTTGGGGTGTTCGTGGTAGCTGGTAGTGGCGAAGCCAGGATTTGTCGAGGGGAGGGGCGAAATTCAAAGGAGTGCAAGGTTCAATCAAAGCGGTTGTTTTCACATTAGGGAGTGCAAAGTTTTGAGTCCATATTCATAGCAAAAAATAGTCTCTCTACCAAAACGGTTGTAAGCAATAATATCAAAGTCAGTGTAAGGAGCTTAAATTGGTTAGGATTAGATCCTAAAAAATGTTAGGCACTAGTCAAACAGCGGACTGAGACCTAACAAGCCTAGGCGAGATCTAAACGAGAGCCTAGATGAATTTAAATTATCGTAAAATAAGCCTTAAACAATATTTACATTGTTTTTAAAAAGTAATACAATATTTATAGATATTATGAGAGTTTAAGATAAATATTGTAGGACTCTTAAAAAAGAAGATAAAAATACATACAAGAATTAAAAAAAAATTAAAAAAAAGGAGAAAAAAAAAAAAGAGTTAATTAACAAACCACAAAACAGAGGTGGGATCAGAAGAGAAAAGAAAGGGATAATACTTGGGTACTCTCTAGTGAGTACCCATTATACTGAACTTATGAAGTGGCCCAATAAAAGTAGTCCACTTGTCATAGCTAAAATCTCCCAAAACACTTACTACCTTTGTTACCAAACACTCATCATCTTCCTCTTCCCGACTTCTATTTTTCAATTGGTTCCAACCCTCTTCCCGGTGACCGCAACCCTAATCATCTTCGGCGAAACCATCTTCTCCCTCCCTTCTACTATGGCTTTTCTTCACCACACCCTAAATAAAACAAAGAACCAATATCCTTTGTTTGCCATGAATTCTCACTAACCAAACACGTCCCTTAAACCTTTCACCCACCAAATGCCTGTGGGGAGCACGGCAGAGCCATGGGAAATCTAGGTCGGACGAGGAGACAGAAGTAGTGCTAACGAAGGAGAGGTTGGAGAAGGAGACGGCGACCCAATTTTTTTTTTTCAAATATGGACAAACAACCAAATTTCATTGCGACCCGCCACCAATCCCTATCTCCTCCGGCGACCCACCTCCACTCACTCTTTTCTACGGGAAGACCGACTCGTCGTCCTTCTCTTGAACGCGGCTATTGCTGAAAACGGTCTCCCACGCAGCAGCAGAAACCAGATCACTGGAGTGGGAATTCTCATTTCCGACTAGAGCGGAGGGGCTGAAGGAACGCTCCTAGGCATGTTTTTCGACTAGGGAAGGGGCGGCCACCACTCCTTGCCCTCACGTAGCTTTGCCACTGGTAGCTGGGTAGGCGTTGTACTTAAGAGAAAAAATTGAAAAAGAGTTCTCAGAGAAGAGGGCTAACATAAATTATCGGAAGAGAAAGACTGCACAAAGCAGAAGATATAATTTTGTAATTATATTAGTTAAGAAAGGATGTTATAGTAGTTTAATGTATTGTTTTGGTTATAACTCTGAAAAGTTATAATGGTTGATTAAAATTCTATTGATGATGCAAATTTTGGCTAGTTTTTTAAATTGTCTTTACCTTTTTACATCTTTTGGAGGTGAATCCCGTCAAATGTAGAGAGTGAAACATGTCCACCAAAAGGGTATTTTTGTCAAATTCCTCGGTGCATGGAGACCACAATTGAGGTGCGGCAAGAACAAAACCCAAATGTTCTGGCTTATCATCTTCATATTTCACCACCACCACCGCACATCTTGACACTTCTTCTGTTCACAGCTTAACGGTCCGGATTTCGAAACACCCTCGGCATGGCTGCTTCCGCTGTCGAAAACGCCGGAGTCTCGGCGCTCCGGTCAGTCATGCTCCGGGTCCGGCAGGCTGCGGAGCGGTCGGGTCGGGATCCGGCTCTGGTGAGGGTGGTTGCGGTGTCGAAGACCAAGCCCGTTTCTCTCATCCGCCAAGTGTACAACTTCGGCCACCGCTGTTTTGGCGAGAATTACGTCCAGGAAATCCTCGAAAAAGCTCCTCAGGTGAGTTTTTCTCTCTCTGTAGATCTGATTTACTCTCTGCAACTATCCGAAGTTCAAACGGCGGCGGCGTTTAACTGTTATGAACGTGTGTGTGTGTCTGCAGCTTCCTGATGACATAGAGTGGCATTTCGTTGGGCATTTGCAGACCAACAAGGCTAAATTGCTTCTGGGTATGATTTTGTTTTTGCTTTCGATTTTTTGGTAATTTGCAAAGAACCCAACTTTTGATAATTCGAAAAAAGCTATGATGTCCTGCTTTTCTTAAAGCATTTTCTTACAATGTTTTTCAAAATCTGCAGCTGTTACGAATGAACCCTAATTCCTTTGTTTACCTTTGCTGGTATTTCGAATTTCGTATATCTTCAAACTTTGAGAGTTGGCTGTCTGACTTACTTTGAATATTGTGATTGAATTTTTTTGGTTCCTTTCGGATATTAAAATATATTAAAGCTTAAACTTTCAAATGACTCGTTGAGTTATACCAGCGAAAATAAGAAATGAACGGTTTTGGTCACTCATTTGATCATGTCATTACAAATTCAGATATTGCATTTTAATTTCAAATCCGTTGTGTATTGTTTTGAGGAATGTTTGTGACTAATCTAGCTGTTTGAGGATGTGATTGTATTTACATTAACTGCATGCAGCTGGAGTCCCGAATTTGGCCTTGGTTGAAGGTGTAGACAATGAGAAGGTAAAGACAAGTCCAGTGTATGTTTTATTTTCTGAAGGTAATTGATCCGAGCTGCAGTTTTTTTTTTTTTTTTTTTTAAAGGAAATTCATATACTTGTGTTAACTAATAACCAAATTGCTAAAAATGTCATGAAACCTTACTATCTTTTGGTTGATTAGTCATTCCAGAGAGGCTATGCTTGTGTTACAACTCACAATGATAATGTGTCTTTATAATCCGCAGCTTGCAAATCATCTTGATCGAGCGGTGTCAAACCTTGGAAGAAATCCTTTAAAGGTTTTGGTCCAAGTAAATACCAGTGGAGAAGAATGTGAGTGATTCAAAATCATCATTCATTCCTGCACTAATCTGTCATGTTGTTTGGTTGAGCATTAATATAAATCAGAGGCATCGAAAGTTGCTTGAATCTTAGCCCCTGCTCCCCCTTTTAGCTGCATAAAAGCCTACAACTCTCTCTGATTTTTTGGTTCCTAGTCTAAGATAAATGCGACACATGATATTTCATTGCAAGAGACGACTACATAAGTTTAGCAATTATATCATCTCATGTCTCAATTTCTTACATGTCCTATACCAATCGGAACCTGGAAGACACTTAGCCTGGTCTTCAATAATTTAATTTTTACGCAGCTGCTTGTAAGGCAGCTACCAAAACCATCTGCAGTCATGATATTTCTATAGTTGGTCACTTGCAAAAAGAAAGATCATGCTCTCTCTAGCTACTGAATTGAATTTCTATTGCCAGTAATGCTGGGTTAAATTCAAATTTTCCCCACCTCACCTACCTCGTGTTTTTTTCCAATATTTTTTGCAGCGAAATCTGGAATTCATCCTTCTGGTTGTGTTGAACTTGCAAAACACGTCAAGTTTCAGTGCCCAAATCTACAGTTTTCTGGCTTAATGACCATAGGGATGCCGGACTATACATCCACTCCAGAAAACTTCAGGGTAATCTTTGTACTTGCATAGTGGGCTGCATGGAAACTGCTTACAAAGGCATTCTTTAGCTCTTTTTTCTCAGAGCATTCAAATTAGGTTCTGTATCACAAACAAAGTTCACGTGCTTTAAATTCATTCTTTCCTTATATTTTTAATTCCATTGATATATACTTAAAAGCTAAAACAGAATTAAATCATTTCATACCCGTATAAGGTTGCTTTCTCTTGGTAGAAATGGTAAAGTGTAGACTAAGCAATTTAGAGGACACCTTTTCCTCTCATATCCAAGTCCTCATTGTTGTTGGACTTGAGACCTTTGCTTGTTAAAGGAGAGAGGTACTGGTTTCACATGGTCAATGGTATCACCTTGGCTACAAGGACCAATAAAATATCCAGTTAATGTTAGAAAGTTCCATTACTGATTAGTTTCATTTATCTACTTTTTATTTTTGATATTTCTTGTGTTCACGTGTTTTTTGTTGTCGATTAATTTGTTATCTTGTAATTCTGTAGATGCTATCAAAGTGTAGAACTGAAGTCTGCAAGGCACTTGCTATGGCAGAGGAGCACTGTGAGCTGTCAATGGGCATGTCTGGTGACTTTGAACAAGCGGTATGAAATGCCCTGTACTGTTAAACTTCAAAGAAACAGCAACTCGTATTTTCCAAACGGTGGTCCAAAACATCTAAGACATGCATTTTCCCTTTCTCATATGTTCATTAAAGGCTCTGCTGCAATTCTTAAACCTTAAATGAGCTAGACATTATACAGAGTTTTTGCTCATAACCGTTAGCATTCTCAATCCTTGCAGATTGAAATGGGCAGCACCAATGTCAGAATCGGATCCACCATATTTGGCCCTAGGGAGTACCCAAAGAAGCAAACAGATTAGTATCTTCCAACCCCTGCCTTGATGCGTTCATGTTTTTCTACATGTTTATGGATCCTGGTAAACACTCATTAAGTGTCACTCTGCTTGTCATTTCATATGCAGCTTGTGACTGTTATTACTTTCTATACCGGTAAGAATGTAATCAAATTATGTACCACAAAATCTTTCTTATAGTTGTTATAAAGTCATTCTTACCGAGCATGTGGTGCTACTTCCATATCTCCTACTTTCAGAAGTTGACGAGTTTAAAGAAGAAACAAAGCCTAATTAAGAGTTTAAGAAAACCACAAATGGTCCACGTGGTTTCCTAGTTATGTAAAGAAAAACGTTCATGTGCTATTAATTTTGTCCAGAAAGCCTTTTGGTTTACATTAGTCATTAGTTTTAGTTGAAGGGAAATGATTTCCCGCACACCCATTTTCTTTGTTTGCACACCATGTTTGTATTAATGTTGTTACAGAAGCCCAAACTCTCCTTTGATTTATCGAGTTCAAAGACTAGAAATGAAAATGGGTGTGCATGAAGAGAAAAAAGGAGTGTGTGGAAATCACTTTCTTTATTAGTTAAACTTGAAACATCCACGTCGAGGTTATACAAATGGTTATTATGTGGTTTTAATTTATATGTTCCGTCAGTTTTGTGCAATTTCGACTATGTTACTTTGGGTATATTAAGAACTTAGGCCTCGTTTGGTGTTTGGAATTACCTTGGATTGATAACTTGCTAATTTAATGAATCTTGAATGACATATTTTGTTCAGAAGGTGGATTCCGTTTTATCTTCGGGAGAAGCCTAGAAGGTGGATAATCAGGCAGGAAATTTCTATCGTTTAATTTCCACAAAAATGGTACCAGAGGGATAAGTTTTCTGTATGACTAAGTCCATCTTTTACTTTTAACTTGGACAAGATATACAAGTTGACATTCCTTTTTTTCTTATTTAACATTCATCAAATCTATAGTTTAGTATCCAATCCAAATCTCTTCTAGACACCAAACGAGGCCTAGGGTTTATGGTTTTTTTATTTTATTTTTTTGGTCAAAAGATATATTTTGTTAGATTAGATGTTAGATTAGCCACCGACGGGGTTCAAACCCACGCCGTCATGTAATAGCTCAACTCAACACCTTTCTACCATTATGGTAAAGGGCCACTTGCAGTTTACAATATTGAATCGAAATCAGAATTTGAAAGTTGACATATTGGTGCAATTTCACTGGCTCACATTTCCACCAAATGGATGCAACAAAGAAGTACATAGACTTGCATACAGAAAAACTGCATTGTTCATCCTAAAGCTTTATCTTTGCCTGTGCAAGCGGGGGGATTTTGCCGGCCAGAAATTCTGACATCTGCGTTTGAACATGTTGATTGAGCCGGTCCCTCACGACCGCTGTAAGTTAGGTTGATGTCATTCAACCCAATCTTCTGACAGGGTGTAGCTTTGCTACATTTAAGATTAACTACATTTTGGGTGATTGAAGTACCCCAAATGTTACTGAACCGAACTTCTTCGATTTGAACTCGGGAGTAGACCTGCACACATCGAAAGCGATACGTATAATCATGGTATAGGGCTACATTTATACACGAATCACATTATACAGTAGCGCTAAAGCAGTAACAAATCGGTAAGTTAATACAGCGGCAAATTACTCATTTGTGCCCACCTTACAATAGCATCATATTAACTTTGTATTCAGTGGTACATAAGTACTTATTAGCGATTACGTACCTCTGGATCGCAAATACGAGAAGGGCAATATTGTTGATCGATGATGACGGGGTTTTTGACCTGATCGACTTGAATTTGCTCGAAGGTAATATGTGACACAATGCCTGGTTCAGAGGGAGCCCATGTTTTGATCCTCACTCCATTTTGAGTACCAAAGAAGGTGCAGTTTCTTATGTCCACAAAAGAAACATTGTCACCAACTATCTTGCCAAGGCTTCCGATGCTTATTCCGTGGCCTGGACCGCAGTGAACGCGGCTGATGTTGACGTTGTTTGTTCCAGTGCTGAAGCTTATACAGTCATCGCCGGTGGCGATCGCTGCGTCCAAGATTTGGATGTTTTGTGACAAACCGAGGTGGATTCCGTCGGTGTTGGGGCTGTTAGCGGGGGCTGATATGTTGATGCTGCTAATTGTTATGTCGTGGCTTGCGAAAAGGCCGATGTGGAGGTTCTTGCTGTTGATCGACGTTATGTGATCTATCCTTGCATTTGTGACGTAATCCAATCTCAAACTCTGGAAAAAAAAGGGGAACCACAAGCATTAACAATCAGCATTAGGAGTAATGGTAAGAAGCTCAAATTTTCTAACAACGTTTATGAACCCTTCATGATGAGGAATGTAGGTCATTAGAGTTTGGTTATTATACGCAAGTATAATATATCCATATGTTATGACATAAATAAATATTTATTCATAATCTGAGACTATATCCTAAAAAGCGAAAATATCAACTCTCTTATTTATGTTCTTATTACGCGTGAACTAATTAATGATTATGAGATGTTATGGCATTTTAGTACCGCATAATAATTTTCAGATTATATTTGGTGAACTGATTAATGATCACACGATGTTATCGTATTTTAGTATACTAATACATACTTCCATCAATCTTGTATTAGAAAACCATAAAATGATCAACTAAGTCTGTATGGGACGTGCATGAGGTTCACATTGCCCATGCACACTAGTGGAGCCACACTGGGGTCATTGAACTCACTTGACCCCGATAACCCAAAGTTTTCCCTCTTGTTTTTTTGTCTTGACCCCTACTGGTTTGGGAAAGAAATGGTTTGTAGGTTAGCATTTTGTTTCTCAATGATCTCCTCTGCTGATGTTGCTTCAATTTTCTTCTTTCTTTCCTCTATCTTCTTCTTTTGTGTTGCATCTTCTTCTTAATTCAGATTTCCTCTGTCCCTTATAATGTGCTTAACTCAAATTCTTATTAATTGACCAAAAAAAAAATCGTGTTCTAATTTCCACTTCTGTCCTTGACTACATATTTCCTGGATGTATTGACTTCTTGATTCGTGGTTTATTGTCATGTGTGGTGCTTGATGTTTCTTTTACTTTTTCTTAGCGCTTTACATATAAACCAAAAATATGATATTACTATGTGGACAAACTATAAACAAAAATATACTTAATTTTACACCTACTTATCATGACCCCATTGTTATACAATGGCTCCACCACTGCCCATGCAAGCCCATAATATATACGCACAAACTAAGCAAGTGATTGATGCAAGAACTTACACAGGGAAGTCGTTTGCAATGTGGATTTTTCTTGCAGTCGTTATAGGGCCAAGCAGAAGGGCCTTGCCCATTCAACGAACCACCACCGTTGATTACGAAGTTGTCAACATATTTGAAGGTGATCCAATGGTCAATATCAACCGAATATTCCTTCTCCACCCGCGCCAGTAGAGTCCCCTCTATCTGAACTCCGATTGGTCCTTTGCATTTACCGTTCAAAACCAACGGGCTCAGCAAGTATACTCCGGGTGGGAATAAGACCACACCACCCCCATTATTTTGGCAAGCTACAGTCCATGCATCGGTGAAAGCCTAGAGATAAACAAAAAGGGGTAAGAATGTAGCTAATTATATAGAATCTAAGTGGCAAACATCTTACTTACAAATAAAGAAGAATATTATTAGATTTTAGTGTTTAGTAAATATAATAATAATCTAGCTAATTATATAGAATTTTACAGGAGTCGAATCTTAGACATCTTCCTTACGAATGAAAACAAATATTATTAAATCAAAGTGTTAAATGAAAACTTATAATTATCTTAAATTAAGATAAAAATTACCTTGACATTATCAGTTATTCCATCACCAACACCACCGTATTTTGTCACATCGAAAATTTTTTGCTGAGCTAGAACTCTGGAAAGTGACACTAGCAAAAACACTAAGCAAACAAATAGAACAACCAAGCTGGAGCCCATTTTATCGTTTTTTTTTTTTTAAAAAAAATTTGCTACTGATCTTCTTCAATCATATGTCTGCCTTATTGCAGTTGTTTTTATAGGCTGTTTTGGTAGAAAAAATTGAATATAGCACCCTAAAACGTAGCTTTTTATTTTGATGGAAAAAAATCTAGTCTTCTATCTTGTTTTAATTATATTTCTTTTAAGGGGAATGAGAGAATTTTCTTACCCCAATTGGTTTTGCTTTTGGTAGACTTTGAATGCCGTTCCTATCCACTAATATCATTGTTTGGAACTGCAATATTATTAGTATTAATAAATTTCTATGTCACCTTCTTTGTTCTTAAATTAAAAAATGTATTCTTATCAAGGTAATTAATTTCTTCGTCAGTTATCATAATTAATTGCCAGAATTCAATGTAATCATAGAAATACAAAATTCTTATCTTCATCTAAATTCATGATAATTCTATTATTGCTTTTTTTTAGAAAGTACCAAATTTTTTATAATGTACCCATATAAATAAGAGTAGTTAAGGAAACGGACCCATAAGGAAAACAATATTGTACCCTTTACCTACAAAATCTGCACATTTGAATACTCATCAATCATGATTAAATGTACCCATTGGTTTCATGTGACAACCCGTCCCTAATTTTACGATTTTATTAATTTTAAAAGAGTGAATTGACGATAATGCTCCTAGAGGAGAGATTGTTGACTTTTGTTGACTGTCTTTTTGCGACATGTATGAGCTACTATTTTACCGTATTCTCAAAGTACTTGATGGTACAAACACATACGATGAAGATTTTACAAACTATGGAGCGTGATGGGCGTTTTAGTAATTTCACGTTTTCGAGAGATAATTTGATTTTGTCTTTTGGCCTTGGGCTATGTACCACGTGGGGCCCACGCCCAATTCCTCCACCTCTCTCTAGTGTCCCTTATCTCTCGGGACTATCTCATTTTTTTTTCAACTCTCCCTCACCTCATTTCCTCCACTCTCTGGCTGCCAACTCACCTCTTTCTCTTTAACCTTCTTAGCTCTCTCTCATTTCCTAACTCCTCTTTCTCCCTTAGCTCTCTCCTCTGCCTGCAACATTGATTGGTAGTGAGGCGAGCCGGCACCTTCACCATCTCTTTCATTGCTCTACTCTTCCCCATCTCAAACTCTCTCGCCTTCTGTGAAAACTAGTGTAGTCGTGTACTGCACCACCATCACTCACTGGCTCCAGCAAGCCAAACCATTAAACCCCCACCACACCTTATTATTCCCCATCTTTGTTAAGCTCCGATTGTGAACATCAAACCCAGACATGGAGCTTGCACTGCACAGTGGCCATTACCACTGTTCATCATATTCTCCGACGAGTTCTCATCGATTCCAACCAAGGTAGGCCTCAGGAACACTCTTTTTCTATTCCTTTTTAATGTTTGTGGAAGATCTTAGGGTTTTGCACTTGTTTTGGTAGGGTTTGGAGACTATAAGGATGAATTGGAGGCTTTCCCTAGTTTTCTGGAAAAGCAAAACCATGGTCATCTGACCACAATTGGTCTCCCAATAGGTATAAAATGATTCCTCGCATTCCTAGCTTTACTCTGGTTTTTAAATCACTGAAAATGACTGAGATTTGAGTTCGTTTGGAGCTCCTGATGTTGGACCAAAAACCTGCAAAACACAAGCCTTCGCGAGGAAGGCAAGTACTGTTGTACTCGCAGACGCGCGTAAGGGAGCCATTGTGAGTGGCGAGTGCGGTGGCGGGTGGAGGAACCCGAGGTCCCTACTTAGGTTTCTTAACGTGCCGAATCCGAATCCGAATCCGTCATCCGTTTTCCCAAATTTGACCATTTTAAAATATTTCTTTTATTAGTTGTACGTTGTACAAAAACGCATAATTACGTTAGTACGTCATATTTACATAAATGGTTTCATTTCTAGGTGAAACTCATTGTAAGGATCTTTGATGCCCGCTAGGCAGGTTCAACCCAATAACATGATCTATGAGTGGGTCTTTTATTTATATATATATATTTTTTTTTTCTTTTTTTTTTTTGTTAGTTTCCATTAATATACTTGAAAAAGAATTTTCTACGTTACACCTAGATTAGGGTAACGTGTATAAAATTACCGTGTTGATGAAATTCATGCAATTATACTACGTCATATGGGATGCACAAGTATGCGTATTAGAAGGGATGCTTTAATAGTATTTACGGTTATGAATAGTATTTCATTGACTAAGGTTTTTGAATTATCGAATTATTGATTTACCATTGCATGATCATACTTGCATTATCTGCTCATCGTGTGCTGCACTGGTGTTAGTACTTGCTCGGGTCAGGGCTAGTCTTTCATGTGTATGTTCACATCGCACCATACGCTCACTTTGGATCCATTGTAGGTGCCAGTCATGTCCTAGGTTGCTAGAGGTAATTAGAACTCGTATGTGATGCGCATAGTTCCAATCTTCACTTGATTGTAGTACTAGAGCGTAAATCATTATTACATCCAGTCATGTTCATGTTAGAATACCTCTGCATGAACTCGTGTGTTAGCATATGTCGATGAGCACTCGATGTGATATGTTTATTTTTGTGAGATATTGTGATTATTGAAGTTATATGCCTATTTACAAATTTTGTGACGCATTAAATTCTTGAGATATTGCAGGCTATGGTAAGTATTTTCAGATTATATGTAGTATGTATATTTTGGAAACTATACTTGTTTTACGGTGAGGGGTTATAATGTTTTCAAAAAGGTTTTTAGAAAACTTTATTTTTAGGCCCACTTACCCTTGTTTTTCGCCCCTCCAGGTATTAATGGCAGAGCTTTCATGTCAACGAGGATTTCTGGCAAAATGTTGTTGTGGGAATACTACTGATGGTATAATTCTCATCCTACTTTAATGTACTTTACTTATACTTTGACATCACGTGTAAATTAGGTTCATTCCCGCTCACAAGCACACTCTTACATTTAGCCACCTTTAGGTTGAAATTTACCCACATTTCCACATCACTACACTTTATGGCTTCGTCACCCTTCTGGTGTCAGCCATCACAGCTAGATTCGGAGCCTAGGTGGACATTCCGGGTCGAGGTGTGTCAGTTTGGTATCAGAGCATAAGTTTGGGCAATATTGTGTTCATCACACGCATGATGTAAGCATTATTGGTTCTTGAACCTAAGTGTAGAGTCCTACCACCTCGTTGAATACGAAAAAACGTGTTAGTTTTTCCTTAGTTATGGGCTACTTAGACGGCTTATCGACCTTCTAGAAGAACATTTTGGCGACCATCCCTAGACTTTAAATAGAGAACCTTCCTACCAAGGAAAAAATTTCGATTCGGAAACGAGTTTGTGGTCTTAAAGGAGGCCTATTGTGTCGGTAATTGTGTATCACTGAAGACTTTACTCATAAATCCCACTACTATTATCGCGTCATCTTTACCAACCTTTTCAAGTTGGGAAACCAATAATAGTTTTGATCTCTTGGCAGTACTCGTTAGAATAATATTTATCAGAATTCCTACAAAGTTTACTTTCGTCCAGATTCCATAAATGTCTTGAGCGACAACATGGTGCTAAAATGGTAGCACTCGACGGAAAAACATCTGGGGAACATCCACTTTTGGTCCCCGATAGCACTAATCTTTTCAAACGCACTAGTGACCATTCTGGATCTTCAGGAGGAAGATTGACTTTCATTTAAAGTGGATTATTAGCCAACACTGGCCTTAAGACATTCCAACCAACATTAGTTCCCAGATTTCCTATGGATGTTGTACTTGTCATTTCGATGAATATAGGCTTGTGAGTATGAGTTTTTATACCTTCGGGTATCATAAATCCCAAAAGCAGTAATCAATTCCTCCTGGAATCAACAAAATCAACTAGGACCAGTTCCTTGCCAATCATCTGAAACCATCCTCCTGAGTGGGCTCTAACCTATAATCAGCCTACAATGGCGCTACTAAGTGATGATGTTGTCTGATATCCCGAAGTAATCAACTAGTACTCTGACGGTATGATTTCTGATACCAACCACATTCTAGTATCTGGGAGTGATACTTTTGTGCCAGAACGCCAGTTCACAGTTTCAAGGTAGTGAACAATATCAAAATGTCTTAAAAGTGTTAATTAGCGGCCTAACTGATAGACTAATTAACAGTGACTACTTGGGCCAGAGAAATTTAAATCGTGGAAACTTAGGAGCAAGCTTTGTATTAGGACAGTAAACTCATGGTTGTGTTAACCATATTATCCATTTAGGTAACCAAAACCTTTTCAACCAGTCACTTTTTTGTCACTTCCACATGCAAATATTAGAATTGAGGCACAAGTTATTTTCCTGCTGTAAGAGCGAATTGAGCATTGAGAAAATTATGTAGATCTTTGAGTACATGGCGTATAGGAAGGAAGTAGTATGGTACGTTTCGAGGACGTATACCTTTGGCATCATTTCCCAAAACTTAGGATATCACTAAATTGAGAAATGAAGTACACCATCAATCCATTTTCTCGTACTACACCAGTTTTCATTGCGCATTTCCAAATGATTCCTACATCCTTGAGAGAACTTAGTTACAAGAGCTTACCAATTAGGAATTTACCTAACCAAACACTTCATCTAGGGAACCTCAAATCTATCCGCAAAGGCGAAAGATTGAACCTTAGAATCGTAACTAGATTTTAGCAACTTAATCAGGTGACGATTAAAACCATTAACCCATATTTTGAATTGATGGTCTACCTGACCAACTTTTGGAACTCAAGTTTTCTTTTGTAACTTATCGACTTCGTGGTGGTCTTACCGATGACTTTCTCACCTATCCTAGCAATGAGAGCAAATTTTCTAAACACCGACAGTAAACTTTATACCAAATTCCTCAACTCTTAACTTTGATTAAGTTGGTACTTTTCTTAGGAGACGTGATCTCAGCAGACGATATTCTTTTCTTTTACCAAAAAGGTTGTAGCGGGAGAAACTTGAAATTCTCACAAAGTGTTGTGAAATTCGAGATATCTTTGGTCTTGTCGATTTTATCGACAATTTCTTAGCGATTTTTTTTGCTGTTATGTTTTTCCTCACTTATTGACTGAGGAAAGTTAGTTTAGTTTGAGATGTTGGATATGAATAAGCTTTCTGACAACCTAAGTGTTGTCTCTTTCGGAGCATTATTCTTACATTTTTTGACAACGTTGATAATTTGGAAATCCACAATGACATTTTATCTGGATAATTTGGCTGGGTAGATGCAACATGACGGGGTATCACTTATGTTTCCCAATGATTGGAATCGTATGAAATGAACCATCTTACTCATGACCTTGAGTCAATAATTATCATTCTTACTTGAAAAATCGGATGACACTTCTCTGTGGAGAAACATGTCCAAAATCTTTACCAACCTCACAAACTTCTCAAATACACATTCTTTTGAAAAGAGCTAAATTTTTTACAACAACGATGGAGATACCAAATCAATGTCTACGATTGCACTATCGTGTGTCACCCCGGTTGTGCAAACGTAATTACTGTTACCGCAACAAAAAACATATATACCCTTGAACACTTTTAGCATGTCCTATCCCATTTTAGCTAGAACTCACGAGTATTGATATGGCATTACTTACAAACCATCAAGAAATCATTTGAGTGGTTATAATCACTTCCTGTATCTGTATGGAGATGGGAAATATCACCATAAGCTTCCAGTGCGAGGTATCTTGTACATGTGGAGATTATGATAATATTTCGATCATTATTGACTGACTCGACATGTCATCTCACTGTATGTTGGTTCCATGGGGACTACATTTTTTACCACTTATTAAAAATTCCTCATTCTTGAGATTATTAGGCTTTCCGGTGTTTTGATCAACATCTACTGTAACTAGGATTCCATATTCACCTTCTTATGCCAAAAGGCATTTCAGTCAACCCTAGGTACGTGTCTACCCTACTACACTTCGTATTATTTCTGAGGCAAACAGATTGTCTAAGAGAATAACTCGGACATTAAAATTTTAGTTGTGACAATTAATTCCTTAATCACCCAATAAATACCTTGCTAAATGAATCTTTACCGTTGGTGATTGAATCTTTCAGAAGCTACCGTTGTAGCGAGATGTCATACATTCATTCCAGTTACCTTATATTGTTGATCTGATGGATTTGTTTTGACTATCAAATTCTTGAGTATTCCTTCAACCTTTTCGGTGTAGCTTTTTGCTAAATTCGAGAGAAAGACACAATGAACCTGTGCCCTAAAGTACTTGTGAACTACATTGTTCAGCTACATGATGTGCGTGCTACTAATGGATCTCACTATGATGTGCGTTTTACTTCTAAGTCTTTGGCAGTCTTGTTGAAAGCCAGGTGTACTAAGTTTTTTTTCCGCTAGTACCACATTTCACGCTCAAACTAACGGTTAGTCTGAACGAACTACTCAGACCTTAGTGTACATATTGTGTTTTGTTCGTTCTACAGACAGTATGGTTGTAACAAACATTTATTTTTATTGGAGTTGTGTGTAACTACAGTTACTATTTTATTTAGGCGTATGGCACCATTTGAGATATGGCATATAAATTCTATACACATTACATGATTGACAGAAGAATTTTGCAAATAGGTATTTGAATGATCGAGATTACGATATAGCAAAATTGTGTGCTATTGACGTTGACACCCAAGAGGGTAGTACGTGAGCGTGATCGAGACATTATTCAGTTGATTTATGTGTATTTCCCAATGAGGGGCATGATGGTAATATTGCATCCTCGAGAATTATTTGCTTGCTTATCATGACAACAATGAGTTACCAGTATTATGGGTTGCAGACCGTAATATCGATAACTTATTCATTGGAATCGTTAAGCAAGTGGAAAATTAGGTCGTCTACGTTAGTATTTTTATTTAGTTATCTATTGTTGGGCTTGACCTAAGGATAATACACTTATTCTCAGAGTACGTTACACTACGAGTGTGTAAGTGGAATATTTCTATGTTCGGTTTTAATTTCAGTACAACTATTTTAACTTCACTTCACTACATATGTATTTTTGATGTTCTGTTATTATGTATATATTTTTTACTTTATACCTTTCTAAAGGTTTTATATTTTAGTAGTGTACTGAAGGAGAAGGAAAGTATTAGCTTAGAGGCATGAAAGAGGAATCATTGCAATCCGATCGCGATGGAATGACATTCTCTTTCATGCAACCTCTCTAAGTTGATATCTATTATATATATATTATTTTTGGCTATCTTTTCACTATTTTTATATAGCAACTTATTTCAAATTTCGAGGACAAATTTTTTTTTTAGGTGGGTAGATTTTGACAACCAGTCCTTAAGTTTACAATTTTATTAATTTTAAAATAGTGAATTGACGAAAATGCCCATAGAGGAGAGATTGTTGACTTTTGTTAACCATCTTTTTGCGACGTGTATGAGCTACTATTTTACCATATTCTCGAAGAACTCAATGGTATGAACGAGTAGGCGTAAGTGGAACTAAATTTGGAGTTACGGCGAAGATTTTACAAACTATGAAGTGTGATGGGTGTTTTAGCAATTTCATGCTTTCAGGAGATAATTCGATTTTGTCTTTTTGGCCTTGGGCTGTGTATCACGTGGGCCCACGCCCCATTCCTCCACACCTCTCCCGTGTCTCTATCTCTCGGGATTATCTTCTTTTTTTTCAAATCTCCCTTACCTCACTTCCTCTATTCTCTGGCTTACCTCTTTCTTCTAAACCTCTCAGCTTTCTCTCCTTTCCCGACTCCTCTTTCTCCTTTAGCCCTCTCCTCTGCCTGCAACATTGACCGGCCGTAAGGCGAGCCACCACTTACCACGATGGCGAGCCGGCACCTTCACCATGTTTTCTTTCTCTGCCATTACTTCACTCTTCCCCATCTCAAACTTTCTCGCCCTCTGTGCACCATCACTCGCTGGCTTCGGTGAGCCAAACCATTAAACCCTTACCACAACTTGTTATTCCCCATCTTTGTTAAGCTTAAACAGTGAACGTCAACCTAGACATGGAGCTTACACTGCATAGTGGCCATTGCCACTGTTCATCATCTTCTTTGATGAGTTCTCATCTACTCCAACCAAGGTAAACCTCGGGAACACTCTATTTCCCTTCCTTTTCGATAGGGTTATGAGATTGTAGAGATGAATGAGAGGCTTTCCCCAGTTTTCTGGTAAAGTAAAACCGTGGCCATCCGACCACTTTAAAACCAAATTCCCGGCCAACACCGACCACGATTAAGCTCCCATTAGGTATAAACTAATTGCTCACATTCCTAGCTTTACTCTGGTTTTTAAATCACTAAAAATGACTAAGATTTGAGCTCATTTGGAGCTCTGAAGTAGAACAAAAAACCTGCATAATGCAAGCCTTCGCGAGGAAGGCGAGTATTGTCGTACTCGCAGATGTGTGGGCACGCATGAGGAATCCACTGTGAATGGCGCATCCAACGCGTGGCTGCCTATGCAACCACCTTATGGCGGCGTGTGGAGGAACCTAAGGTCCTTCCTTAGGTTTCTCGACGTGCCGAATTCGAATCCGCCGTCCGTTTTCCCAAATTTGACCATTTTAAAATAGTTCTTTTATTAATCGTACTTTGTACGAAAACGCGTAATTATGTTAGTACGTCATATTTATGTAAATGGTTTCGTTTCTAGGTGAAACGCATTGCAAGGATCTTCGATGCCCGCGAGGCGGGTTCGACCCAACGACAAGATCTGTGAGTGGGTCTTTTCTTTTATACAATGTGTGTGTGTGTGTTTGTTAGTTTCCATTAATATACTTGAAAAAGAATTTTCTACGTTACACCTAGATTAGGGTAACGTGTATAAATTACCATATTGACGAAATTCATGCAATTATACTACGCCCTATGGGATGCACAGATATGCGTATTAGAAGGGATGCTTCAATAGTATTTACGGTTACAAATAGTATTTCATTGACTAGGGTTTTTGAATTATCGAATTATCAATTTACCATTGCATGATCATACTTTCGTTATCTGCTCATCGTGTCACCTATTGTTTCATTGCCTAAACTTTTAGCTAACGAAACTCTATTCGAAAAAGTTAGTCGCACAAAAGTCATCATCGCTCAAATTTTTACACTACGAAACTTAAAAATCGTTTGGCAATTATATTTTTCTTGATTGAATTTCCAGCCGCCATTTCGTTGCACAAAACTGCATTGCCCAACCATGCTTGACGAACTACTCATGCCTGACAAAAGTTTTTGACATAGAAAAGTTTACATTTATGAAAAAAAAAATGATAAAATATAATAGCCCGACCAAGATTTTATCGAGAAAGCGTTAAATAAAGAAAAATGTAAAATGTAAAATTCTTACCCGATGACTTACTTTTTTCGGGCAAACGTTCTTTAATCCAGCTTATTTACTATCAAATACTATTCAATCTAATACAACAAAATTAAGATATAAGAAATCAGAAAAAGCAGGGTTGAAGTTGTCTAGTCACCAATCCACTCTTCTAGTCTCAGATGCCCTAGTCTATATTAATCTACATCTCATTGCTTGTCTCTTGCCAACCACGTTTGGAGTAGCTTTTGAGCCAAGGTGGGTTCACAAAAACCACTACATGTCCAAAACAACCCTAAAATGACAAACTTTCCTAAAACAAAAATCTAATCTTACATTCTCGCCGCCAACCTAGACCTAAAAATTGAAATCCCAAATTGGATCCAATACTGCAAAATCTTATGTTTGATTAAGAGAAAGGGAAGGTGGTGGGGAAGAAAATGGGAGAAAAGGAAGTAGATGCAGAAATTTGATGGGAATATAGAAAGGATGGGGTTGAAAGAAATGAGCCTGAAAATTGAGATTGGGGTTTGAAAAGAAAATAGAAAAACTAGAGAAAAGAAGAAAACAAAATAGAAAAGATAGGGACAAACACTAGATGCCCAGGCCGCCAACTCTCAAAACAACAAACAAAATAAAAGCAAACTGGATCTGAAAAGAAGGAAAGGAAAGAGCTCTCACAAAGGGAGAGAAAAACTCTCACCAACTCTTTTGTAATCCAAAATAAAATAGAGGGGAGACAGAGAGTCTGATGTAAGTTGATCTATAATATAACTCTAACAGTACTAATTTGACAGCAATTGATATGAACAAGACTGAACCATGAGCAACAAGGAACAAGCAAAGTCTTCCTCTCTTTACACGCTTTATGCACTCTTATATAGGGTAGGTTTTGTGCTAGAATAATGCGTTGAGAGTGAGGACCTAAGCCTCATATTTATAGGTGAAAGTTTTAGGTTTCTTGCCCATAAAGAAAACCCTAATACATATATTTAGCACTTTCAAAATCCATGACCTAATGACGAATATTCACATTATTATTACTTTGCTTCACTGTCAAGTAATCCGGGAAAATCAATTATTGCTTCCTATCTTGTGTTCTTAATCAATTAATTAGGTCTCTTAAATAGATGTAAGCCCAATAAAAGTCTTACATTCTCCTATATGGGTGTAACATCTATTCAAGAAGCTCTCTTTAAGATCAAGAATTTATATCCTTATGTGCACAACTTTGAAAGACTACTTGATAAGAATATCAATCAATGTTAAATGTCATTAGCTCGTAGGACTATAGACAATGATATCATATACGGCGGATACATATACCTCTATAATCACATACATGAAACGACATTCACATAATGTACTAACAAGTCATGGACAACATATAAATATGATAAATGAGCTTAAGGGTGAGTATCACACTTAATGAGGAAACTAAATGAGGAAAAACTCTATTTAACATGTATGCAGTCATATTTGTAGTGTTAATGTAATCAACACTTGTATATCATTCCCTAATATGCATGCATTAAAGTTCCATAACATCCCACTAATGAAGCATACATAGTAGAGAAAAATAATTGTTGACTGCTTAACATTTGTCCTTGTTATTGCACCTCCTTATACAAACACAAAACTAGAAATAGACTTTAGAAGAATATAATCTATCAAAACGGAATTTGAATAATCATTTATTTCCAATCCTTCATCCCTCTTGCAAACTAGTATGTGTTCTTTAGATTAGTCTTATTGCGGACAGCAGAAACCTTTCTTTTGCACTTACTACTGTTTTGATTTGTTTAACATGGTAGGGCAGGGTGATAGGAGCATTTTTATGCGACTTAATTGGCTTGTTCTCATGCATTTATGTTGTTTTTCCTTAGTTAGTTTAGTGTTTAAAGTCATTTTCGTGCAATTTCAGGTTTTAGTGTCAAACCATGCAAAAAGAAGCAATTTGGAGCATTCTAGAGCATTTTTGGGCCAAGATTGGATAGTGCAAGCATGGAGGCATGAGGATGGACGAATTTGAAGGCTTGAATTCAGTTAGGGAGCTGGAAGGGGGCCTAAAAACCTTATTTCTAGAAGGCTTTATCTATTCACACATGGTGCCTAATTTCTGTATTGGAAGAACTAGCCGTCCTAGCTTGTCACTAGCCGTCCTACCTTGTCTCCTAGCCGTCCTAGCTTGTCTCCTAGCCGTCCTACCTTGTCTCCTAGCTTGT
Source organism: Pyrus communis (assembly GCF_041283825.1). Lineage (NCBI taxonomy): Eukaryota > Viridiplantae > Streptophyta > Magnoliopsida > Rosales > Rosaceae > Pyrus > Pyrus communis. Next base: position 7,538,668 of record NC_142567.1, read on the forward strand.
CACTAGCCGTCCTAGCTTGTCACTAGCCGTCCTAGCTTGTCACTAGTCGTCCTAGCTTGTCTCCTAGCCGTCCTAGCTTGTCTCCTAGCCGTCCTACCTTGTCTCCTAGCCGTCCTATCTTGTCTCCTACCTTGTCCAAGCTACACACATATATCCTTTTAAGTGTTTCATGTATAGAATTTCTGGTACAAAACCTTTTGGTTTCAACTAAGTTCTAAACCTTTCCTAGCCCTATAAATAAGGCTTTGCAGCAAGGCACTAAGGGGATCACTCATTCACCCAATTTTCGTCCATTCATCTAGCCACACCACTCTACACATCCTAAAATCCTAGAAACACAATTCCAGCCAAACAATACACCTTGCCGTGCCTATCCTCCATCCAATTCCATAATCCCTGATCCTAAAACACATCCCAACCATCCCATCCACCTTTGTGCCGTAGCAAGGAGAAAGAAGGAAAGACTCTTGGATGCTCAAGCTTCGTCGTTGGTGCATTCTAGGTGTAATTCGTTTTATGATTTCAATGTTTAATTTATTTTCCTTTCATTTTGCTATGAACATGAGTGGCTAAACCCCTATTGGTTAGGGGTGATTTCGAAGCCATAACTATGTGTGCAAGTTGATTTGATAAATTCCAGTTATGAGTTCTTGAATCGTGAATGCAATTGGCTTAACTGTGCGAGTAATAACGTATTTGTGTTTGTTAATTAGGGGTCGACACTTAATTGGCTTGCATGAATATGATGCTAGAATATAAGTTTGTTTCACATAATTGTCACACACTTATATTTACAAGTAGTGAAGGTTGCTAGTCACAATCGCGTTAAGTTCAATTCCTAGCACAAGTGTCATGATGTCATAGTCACAAGTGCTTTGTCAATGCTTATAGTTTTCATTGAACGTAATGATCTTTGATTGTATCTTTATTATGATGTCATGTAAGGAACTTTTGAAGAATGCTTTGGGTTGTCGTATGATGTCATCCAATTCAATAACACAAGGAAAACTTGAGAATTAACTAGTGATGTCACGGTTAATTTGGGGCATTGTCATTCATAATTCTATGAAGGAATAACTGGAAATCGAGTCATTTGCATACTTGTCATCTGTGGAGAAAGAACCCCTAACTAGTCCATCATCCATTAAAAACCCCAAAAACGTTTCAAAATCAGTTTTACTTTGCAATCTGTTTTCTCAACTTTAATTTCGTCCAAATCAAATCCCCCTTTACTTTGAAGTCTCAATTTAGTTAGAAATTATTTTGGTTCATGTTTTTAAGTGTTTTGAGTCAAGTTTTCAACCAATTTCGTCCAAATTAGTGTAGGTGCTCAAAACTGCCCAGAAAGTGGTTTTTAGGCAGTTTTGAGTCTTCTAGTTGCTGTTTTGAGTTTTTGTTTTGTTTTAGTGTTTTAACTTTGGTTTTTCATTCTTTGAGTCCAAATTAGTGTTTTTAACTTTGTTTTGGAGTTCTTAGGTCAGTTTTCAAGAGTTTAGCAATCCCTCCTAATCCCCGGTTTTGAACGATCCCTACTTACATACTTTGCTACAATTGTCAGAAGAGGGTTTAATTTGTGTGCTTAATATATTTCGCATCACAGGGCAAGGCCTATCCTTGTTCTCTACTCTTTCAATATTATAGGATAATCCTTGTCACCTTTAGAAATGTAATTTAAAGCACCATTATAACTCGACATATTAAAAAAATACTTTTTTTTAACAATAAAAAAATACCTTAAAGCTCTAAAATTTCACAACTTCTAATAGCACAACTACTTTAGTCATAATTTTCTAGCCGTAATAGGGTATCTCCCATTTTCTCTTACTATAGTTTCTTAACCATTACTAAACACTACTTTTATTTATTTATTTAAAACCTCCAAACTTTTGGTTTAAATCCCAATTTGCTCTATAAGATAATCAACTGTCAACACAACCAATCAAAATAATTCATAGAATAAGCATGAACCAAGAAGTACATTCTTCTCCTGAGAGAATTTTGTCATCGAAATTCTTTACACAAGTAATTGGATGCAATTTCTGTTGGAATGTCACTCTGAAACTTGTTAATGCTTCTTGTGGTTGGAAATTGTAACTTAAGGCGGATGTCACACTCTTAAGAGTTACATGGTTTTTCAAAAGATTTTCACAAAATTTAATGAGTCTTGCATATTTATATTTGATCTGAATAGTATAAGAACAAGATTATAACTTCTTATCCAAGGAACAAGAATTCATCCAATTGAATCACAACTCATAAACCTTTTATTGAACACGCTTAAGAGCCAAAGCCTTAAAACATACCTGCATTATTCGATCCTGATGAAAAAGCCATTGCAACCTCTGTGCTCAAAACCTTTTCCTATTTTGCGGTGATAACAACTTTTCTAATCAATAGGTCTTAGAACAAAATAAACCAACGAACGCAAGAGCAGTGGTTTGAGACACATATATACAATATTCCTATGTCCATTCCTTATCAGAATTGGACTAGGATTCAAACTATACAAACCATAAAGAATTATGAGACCTTACAAAGTTCCAACACTAAATCCTTTTCTAGAACTAATCAGAACTTTTCTCAATTCTGTCATCTTAAAACATTTAGGACAACCTAATAGCTTTAATCAAGACTTTTCCATATCAATCTTAACCACTATGATTGGTTTTATAATATGTATCATACTCACAATCTTACATTCTCCCACTTGAGTATGAAACACAATAGCCAATCTTTAAGATTTATAGAAGTGATCACTAAGTCTTATTCAAGCCATATTCATACTCATGTACAATATAGTCATGCATTTCAAAATAAGGAATTGAAGAATCTACTATGTACATTACATAAACAATTCAACAATCACTACATATTCAATATGCAATCAATACTTATGTGAACTAAAATGCAAAGCACATAATGTATTACTCCTATTTTGAGTAAAACAGCTCTCAACTCAATAACATTAAGCTCTTGGTTATACATTAACTAAATCAACACATCAATAATTCCAATAAGTATGCACTAGACAAAATCGCAAAATTGATTTTTCTAGCAAACTCATTATTATTGAACAAACTTGTTTTTTGGAACAATTGATCACATTGGAAGAATTGAACACTAACTGAAAATAAAATAAGCTATAAGACTAGCTAAAAAAAATACTACCAATATTCAAACAAACAAAACTACCTAATGGTGAAGACCTGTTGTCTTAATGTCATCATACACTAATGAAACACTTCGACAATCTTCCAAATCTCAAAGCAGTTTTACACCCACTGTTCAAAAGACACTACAACCCCCATCTGTGTAACATGCTCCTTGTACCCATTGTTTGGCAAAGCTTTAATGAGAGGATCTGCAATCATTGCACCAGAAGATAAGTACTGAATATCAATATCCCATTTCTTGACCATTTTTCTAACCTTAAGAAACTTCACATCCATTAACCTTGAAGCCGAAGTTCTTTTGTTATTCTTTGAGAAAAACACAATAACATTGTTATCACATAACATTTTTATAGGCCTCTTAACTGAATCTACAAGCTTCATATCAGTAATTAAATTTCTAAGCCAAACAGCTTGCTTCATCCCCTCAAAACATGCTATAAACTCAGCTTCCATAGTTGAAGTTGACACTATAGTCTGCTTAGCACTTTTCCATGACACAAGCAGCTCCACTCAACTTAAAAATATATCCACCAATTGATTTTCTCTTATCCACATCCCGAGCAAGATCAGAATCAGTAAATTCAATCAACTCTAATGAATCACCGTGCCCATAAACAAGCTTAAACCCTTTCTCTACAAATATCTCAACATCTTCTTAGCTACCAACCAGTGAGCTAATCCAGGATTTGATTGAAATTTTCTCAAAAGTCCAACAATGAAAACCAAATCAGGTCTTGTGCAAATATTAGCATACATGAGACTACCAACTAATGAACCATACGGTTTCATCTTCATTAGCTTAGTCTCAAGTTCATTCTTGGGACATTGATCTCGAGACAACTTGTCACCCTTGTTCACTGGAACATCATCATTGTTGCAAGTTTCCATGTTAAATTTGTTAAGCACTCTCTTTATATAGCCTTTCTGAGATAAACCAAGGAGTTTTCATTTTCTGTTTCTCACAATCTCAATTCCTAGAACATAATGAGCTTCACCAAGATCCTTTATTTCAAAGTTTGAACTCAGCATGCATTTGGTCTCTTTTAACAGTTGTACATCTAAACTTGGATCATTTGAACTTAAGGTAGACACAATCATCCATCTTGTTTTCAATAAACCCTTTGTGAAGTAACTACTTAATCAAATTTCAAAAACGCCTTGAAGCCTGTTTTAAACCATATATCGATTTATTCAATTTGCAAACCATATATTCTTTCCCTCTTTCAACAAATCCAGGATGTCGAGATATAAAAATATCCTGATCAAGTTCACCATTCAAGGATGCAGTTTTGACATTTATCTGGTGCAATTCTAAGTCAAAATGAGCTGTTAAAGCCATTATTACTCGCATTGAGTCCTTGGAAGAACGGGTGAAAATGTGTCATTGTAATCAACACCCTCCCTTTGTGTGAATCCCTTTGCAACTAATCAAGCCTTATATCTCTTAATTCTTCCCTCATCATCTCTCTTGGTCTTAAACACTCATTTGCAATTATCTGCTTTAGTGTTAATTGATGGTTTCATTAAAGACCAAACATTGCTTTTAGACATTGACTCAAGTTCTTCTACCATTGCTTGCTACCATATAGCTACTTGAGGACTTTTCATAGCTTGTTGACAAGTTACAGGGTCATCTATGTCACCATAATCAAATTTTGTCTCTTAGAGATATACATAGTTTGCTGAGATTACAGGTTTCTTGATTTTGTTGGACTTCCTTAGCTGTGGTTAACCAATCGAATTTTCAGTTGTTTGAACATTGAGATTTTGATCTTGAGTTCCTATTTGATTCTTAACATTTGTATGATCATCATTTTCATTCTCAGTTTCTACCATGTCATCATCAAGGTCAGCAATTTCTGAGTGAGGTCTTTGAAATACATGTACTTGATTGTAGTTTAGATGAGTAGAATTTTCTAATTGCACTATTTCCTCAAAGTTGAATTTATCTTGAGTTATGTCTAATACATCTTCATCCTCCAGAAAAATGTCATTTTGAATTTCTTGAATTCGTGTATATGCCTGTGTATAATAGAATTTAAAACCCTTTGACTACTCTGAGTAACCAACGAAATAACATGTAGTTGTTCTAGGGTCCAGCTTTTTTTCATTTGGATTGTATAATTTTGCCTCTACTTTGTAGCCCCATACATGAAAATGATTGAAGCTTGGCTTTCTCCCATACCATAGTTCAAAAGGTGTCTTAGGCACAAACTTTGAGAACACTCGATGTAGAATGTAACTTGCAGTCTTCAATGCCTTTCCCCAAAGAAAATTTGGGAGCCTTGACCTTGAAATCTTGAAATCATGCTTCTCACCATTTCCATAAAAGTTCTATTTCTTATTTCTGCCACTCCATTCTGTTGTGGGGTACCATGAGTGGTATATTGAGCCACAATCCCTTGACTTTCAAGAAAGTGAGCAAATGGACCATTTTGTTGCCCTGCTTTTGTATGCTTGCCAAAGTATTCACCACCCTTTTCTGATCTAACAATTTTAATCACATGGTTTAACTGTTTTTCAACTTCACTTTTAAAAACTTTGAAACATTCAAGGATTGTAGACTTTTTACTTATAAGGTAAATATAACTGAATCTTGAGAGTCATCTATAAAGTTCACAAAATAAATATTCCCACAAATAGTTTTGACAGGAAAAGGTACACAAATATCTATGTGAATGACTTTGAGCAAGCCTTTACTCTTTTTGACATCTAACTTTCTAACATTAGTCATCTTGCCCTGATGCAATCAACACATTCTATAGCAATTTTAATGTCTATTGCAGGGATCAAATTCAATTTAGATAACTGAAAAACTCTTTCTTTTGAAATGTATCCTAGCCTCTTGTGCCAAAGTATGAAGGATTGATCAGAAGCATGCATCCTTTTAGTTGTAGTATTCAAACATGCAGGTTTTCAAAATCTACATTGCATTGTATTTTCCTAAGATAGTAATGCAAAAATGTTTTTCTGTGCAAGGATCCCCTTTTGAAAAACTTGACAAACTCATCATCTCCCATAAAACAAAAGCCTTGTTTAACCAACTTTGATGCATAAACCAAATTCCTCCTCATTTTGGGCACATATAACACATCATTTAGTTACATTGTAAACCAAGTGTCTAATTTCAATTTGACAGTACCTATGGATTCAACAAACATTTTGGTTCATTCTCCAACGAAAACATTAAAACTGTTTGTCTTCCTTTGTTCTTTACAACCATGTAAAGAATTAGTGACATGCACAAATGCACCAGTATCAAACCACAACGAGTTTGTGGGAATATTAACAAGATTTGTCTCCTCATAGACATAGATATCAATTCTACCCTTAGATCTCAGCCAATCCTTGAATATTTCATAGTCTTTTTTATAGTGATTCTTAGTTTTGCAGTGATGACATCTAACCTTTTCAACACTTTGTTTTCATCTTAAATTTGTTAGACTTAGAGGAATCAAAATTTTTAGCAATCATAACAGATTTATCATAAAATTGGGATTTAGAAGTTTTACCAACATTTGACTTTTTTTTTTTCCATTTTGCAGGTTTGACAAAATTGATAGTTTCAGGCTCCTTCCCCATTCTCTTGTTTCTATCTGTTCTCTTCTTGCACACATTGAGCAATGAGTTCATCCACAGTCCAATTCTTGTCTTGAGTATTGTAGGACACCTTGAGTTGACTGAATTTATGCGTTAGTGCTTGGAGTATCATGAACACAAGTTGTTTTTCTCCAATGTTAACTTCCATAGAGTTAAGTTTCTTAGCTCCATCAGTCATTTTCATAATGTGATCTTTGATCCAACCTCCACCTTCAAACTTGTAGAAATTCAAGAGGGACATATATTGAGCAATCTCAGTCTTCTCTGATTCTTTAAATTTATTCTCAATGGCTTGGAGGTAATCTTTTGCAAAAGCTTACTTATTTATTCCTCCATGCATAGTGTTTGTCATACCACTTTCTAGTATGGATAAAGCTACTTTGTTGGCCCTAGTCCATCTCTCAAAATCAGTCTTTTTAGCCTTGGTGCTTTTGTCTGTCAAGGCCTCAAGTTGCGGATTGTCAAGGGCAATGTCATACTCATTCAATGTCAAATGCAATTCAATCTCTCTTCTCCACTTTTTGTAACTTCTTCCACTAGTGAGTATTGGCACTGCTGATAAGTTAAGCGATTTTAGTGAAATTGCATTAGACAACAATGAAATCAGCACCATGAATCTCAATGATTCTTGATTTCAGTCTTTTCACTACCAAATTTGTCCACTGAATCAACTTATTCATATATATGATCTTATTTTTTAAAGACATATATAGAGGATAGAATCCAACAAAATTCTCTAATTTCTGCTTTAGATCAACACAGATTGTACAATATACATATGTATGTGTGTATATATACATATATACATGAATCAACAAGGTAACTATTGAAGAATTTCAAGCCTCTTATATCAGATATATTAGCAGATGCAGTTTATAAAGACAATATGTGCAATTCAAATTATTCAACATTAATATGAATCTTGTTAATGTTTTAAACCTTTATTATGATCAAGTAACCAATTTCCAACATTAAATTCATATAAACTCAACCCAAACATTCTGCATAATCAGAAAAAATTTGAATTTCAAAATACATACCTTTTCGTCGTTAGCTTCTGAAATTTGTCAATTCCAGCATCTATCTTGACTCAAAATTGCGTTTTAGAGAACAACAAGGAAGGAATAGGTCAATCGAAGATGATGGAGAAGAAACCCTCTTCGAAGAACATAGCGAAAACAGAAACCCAGATTTCCCAACGGTCAAATTTTTAGTTATTTAAACATCTCACGAAACGACACCGTTTTTGTAGCTTAACTTTCCAATGGCTCTATAACGAAAATGACACCGTTTCAAACTAAAGATTTTAAGAACCCTAAGAACTCAGTCTGAAACCCAGCTAGTATGTTTTCATGCATTCGATTTTAATTTTAGTTGAATTCAATGGTTGAAACCTAATGGCTCTAATACTACATGTAAGAACAAGATTATAACTTCTTATCCAAGGAACAAGAATTCATCCAATTGAAACATAACTCATAAACCTTTTATTGAACACATTAAGAACCAAAGCCTTAAAACATACCTGCATTATTCAATCCTGATGAAGAAGCCATTGCAACCTCTGTGCTCAAAACCTTCTCCTCTTTTGCGGTGATAACAACTCTTCTAATCAATAGGTCTTAGCACAAAATAAGACAACGAATGCAAGAGCAGTGGTTTGAGACACATATATATATATATATATATATATATATATATATATATATATATAGTAATCCTCTATCCATTCCCTATTAGAATTGGACTAGGATTCAAACTATACAAACCATAAAGAATTATGAGACCTTACAAAGTTCCAACACTAAATCCTTTTCTAGAACCAATCAGAACTTCTCTCAATTATGTCATCCTAATACATTTAGGACAACCTAATAGTTTTAATCAAGACTTTTCTGTATCAATCTTAACCACTATGACCGGTTCTATCATATTCACAATCTTACAAATGTCACATACGAATTACATGTTAGATGTATGTTCTAGGTTGAATGCCCAAGTAGAATATGCATTAGGAAAACCTAACCTTCAAAGTTTGCATATGTTAACTCATAATTATTATTGTGTTGATTTTAATCCTTTTATTAATTTGCACTTGTTATTTCAATTCAAATTTCAAGCTTATAAATCTTGTATTTGAAAGTTAACTAAGAATTGTTCTTAAGCACAAGTTATTCACACTAGTTCTTGTGAAAATCGATCGTGCTTGAGTCGTTTAAACTACGGTAACCATGTTCTCTTGCAATTATTTCTATATAATTTAACCCCTAGTTATGCAGGTGGCAAAAATCCTATTAGCTATCATGTGGAGTCTAAATTTGCTCACCACCCTAATTATTGATGAGCGTTATCACCATTCTTAGAACGTGTTGCATGTTAGTGGTGTAACCATGTTTACATATGTAAAAACTAAACTAATTAACTATAGTTAAGTCGCTAACACGTTGCACACTTTAAGAAGGTGGGAATGCTCGTCAGCTAATTACGATGGTGAACAAATTCAAAACTCTTATCATGTGTAATTCAAAAAGCCTTGTACATGAGCTTGTGCAATTAATGGTTAATCCCAATTCATTGAGCTTATTGTTGGATTTGAATCATGCTCTATTATAATGAGCTAGCAGGTCTTATCGTATACGATCATCCAATTAATGGTCAATCCCAATTTGTTAACCATCATGTCGAATCTAGTCGTGTCCTATCATAACAAGCTAGCGAGTTTTGTCACACATGAGTCATGCAATTAAAAGCAAGTCCATCCTTAAAAAAATGACACAGCATCCAACCTATTTAATCCATTCAGTGAACAATGATAAACCCTAATGAACAATAATAGGCCAAATGCATCTCCACCCCTAAAAGAAATAGCCTAGTCAATTTTATTAAAATTTTATTATTTTTTATTTTTGACTTTATAAAAAAATATTATTAATTTCTGACATTTTATTTATTTTTTTAAAGTTTTTTCGGTGGAAAAATCTGGACTGTTGATTTGAAAATCAAATGGTTCTCATTGTGCCATGTCAGTAGCAATTAATTTTAAATTTCAATTTTTTTTTTTTTACCGTTGGAAATCCAACGGCCCATAAAACTAGCCGTTGGAAATCCAACGGCCCATAAAACTAGCCGTTGGAAATCCAACAGACAGAAAGGAGCCACATGTCCCCACGTTGGAACCCCATATTGTGCCTGCACAGTGGGCCTCGCATCTACAATGCTGTTGGCCATTCACGATCACGTGCGCGTGTTTCCCACGTGCTTGGCGTAAAAAAAAAAAAAAAAAAAAAAATTAAAAAGGTCTATGACGTCATATAGGCCGGACCTTAACTCAGCACATTCTGAATGGCTTTAGCTGTCAGCCGGCCTAATCTACTGGGCTTGAGGGGATTGGCTGGATGACGGCCTAATGGTCCCCCGTGGACTTGCTCTGGGAAGCATTTAAAATAGCATCCATGCGACAGTGGAGGAGCGTAGACACACTTCCCTTTCCAAGCGGATATGCTAAATCAGTTCAATCCAAAATGAGGTGTCAACATCAAGGGCGATTACCACGCGCATGTCGAGTACGTGTCTTCAAATATGAAGCCAATTCCTGCTCCTCTCGAAATTGAACTTGTCTTCTTCACTCTCTGTCTCTCTCTCTTTCTCTCTCTCTCTACAGAAAGCTGAGAGCAAACTGTGAGAAAGCAATGGCAAAATTTTAGGGCTTGGACAACTTCCTGCTATGAAATGGAGAATCTCTGTTAGTTTGTGGAGATGAGTGCACCGTTTGGAGGTCCGATCGGTTCCAACCCCAGTGCTGCCGGAGCCCAGCCGAACAGGGACCCTAACATGGCGTCGGCGGAGCAGTTGGTGCTCGAACTCAGCAACCCTCAACTTCGTGAAAACGCGCTCCTTGAACTCTCTAAGGTCTAATCTTTTTGCTTTCATTGGGTCTGGACAATTGAATTCCTCTGTGTTTGATTGATCCCTGTTAGGGTTTTTGTTTAATTTTTGTTTTAGGGTTTATGTAGCTTGTTGATATGATGATAAAGTTTAAAATTTGGATTAGGGTTTTGTAATTTGGATTCTATTGAGTTTTGTTTTGTTTTAGCTTCATTTCTTTGCTCTGTAATCATGTTAGTTTTGCTGAGAAAACCAAGGCAATTGGGGTAATGAGATGATTAGTTTTGCATGACGTGTTCGTGCGAAGAGGGTTTGCTCGTTCTTTTTTCTTGTTAGAGTTGAGACTTCAAGTTAGCTTCATTGTAATCACAGCATGCATGTGGGTCCCACCTTAATGTAGTTGTTCCTAGGGTAGGATCAAAATTGGATTTTGATGCCATTTGTTTTACGTTTCTGGTACGTATTGGTTGGTTAGGTAGATATGGAGAAGGTGCATAGCTGCAATCTCTTTTGTGTGTCTAGGTTTGGAATGGTGTAGTGGTTTTGAAAGGGTTTAGGGATCACTAGATATCAGGGAACCTGCACGCAGTCTACGTGTCATGCCCCAATGGCTATACGTGCTCCCATGTCATCCCATGTATGTGTTGTCCGCGCGTTTAGCTCCATGTGTTTAGCTCAAGTTACCCTCCACTAGAGATGAGGGGTGTGTTGAGTATGTTTACACAGTTGGAATGTGAAATCTCACATAAGAATATATTTACGATCTTGGGCTGCTCAACACATTGCCAATTGGTCCTGGGTTGGGTGCTATAATTCTATCGGTGGTGTGGGAATGAAAGTGATATAAATCCCATTATAACATGTTAAATAGGCTTCATAATTTGTTAATTTTGCTTTATTAGTTTGAAGTTTTCATTGACTACTTTGGTGACAGTTGCATATCAGATCTGGAAAGAAGTTAGTTTCCATCCATAATAGCACGTTGGCCAAAGGATTATTGTTCCCACCTATTGTGAAGAGCCTGACAGTGCCTTAAAGCAAGTAGCCAAAATGTTATTTTGACCTTATTTTCTCTTTTATTTTTAAAGGAATAAGAAAAGAAAAAAATGGATAGATTATACCTGCGATACGACGATAAAGTTGCCACCCCTTTGTTTGTTATGCTCATGTGTTCTTCACCGAGAAAATAAGTTCTTAGTTCTTACTGTTAAACATTTTTGAGCTGAAAGTGGACTTGGATTTGCCTTTCTTGGTTTTAGTTTTCATTTGCAATAGATTTTTATTTTTTTCATATTGAATCCTTTTGGTACTATATATGTACATATACACATACTCCTAGTTAAACCCCTGTTTCCTTTCATGTTCCAATTTTCAGAAGAGAGAATTATTTCAAGATTTGGCTCCATTGTTGTGGAATTCTTTTGGTACTATTGCTGCTCTGTTACAGGTATGCGTTTTGTGGTTTTATATTCATGTCATTCTTATTGTTCCTTTTTTATTTTTTATTTTTTTTTATGCTGTTGTGGGTCAGTTGCTGTTCACTTGTTTTATAAATTCGTTCATCTACAAGGGTAGCAGGTTTCCTTCTGTATGTAGGAGTAGGACCTATGTGTTATACATATGTCCATGCATCGTTGACTTACCATCATTTGACTGTCTGTTTGATAATCAACAATACTGGATACTCTCTTTTTTCTTGTTCCCTGATGATGGATTCTCATTCTACTTTTTATCCTTTGTGCAGGAGATAGTTTCAATATACCCTGTTCTTTCACCACCAAATTTAACTCCTGTCCAATCAAATCGAGTTTGCAATGCTCTAGCGCTTCTTCAGGTCCATTGTTGTTGCCTTTAAATTATATATCTAATCTTTATTGATGCACTTCATTTTTTTTCCTAAACGACAGTTACCTTCCCTATGAAAGAGGCTTGGCGTATATTTTACACTTCTCATTATTATTGTATGCTTCATATTCCTTTTGTATCTTCTTGTAGTGTGTGGCATCGCACCCAGACACAAGGATGTTATTCCTTAATGGTAATAACCTTTATCTTGTTTAAATTCAAAGCTTGAAATGTCCTTTATAACGTGCTTGTACATAGAAGCATAATTTTTTCATATTTCTTGTCGTTGGCAGCTCATATACCTTTATATTTGTACCCTTTTCTTAATACAACAAGCAAGTCAAGGCCTTTCGAGTACTTGAGGCTTACTAGCTTAGGAGTCATTGGTGCCTTAGTGAAGGTATGTTATTCTTATTTGACAAACTGATGGGTATATTTTCTTTTTATTTGTTTGTGTGATAAAATGTACAAGAGTAAATTACCAGCTGATATACAAGTATAACTGGATAGGTATACTGCTACACGTTTTGAGAAATGATGTTTAAAAGAGTGTAAATGTGAAAATTTCATGCATGCCCTAACTAAAAGCACTCTTTCCATTCTTGCTTGTGTAGCTGATCTGAGAAATAAAAGGACTAGCAGAATCTAACGTGAGATAGATGAGGGGATAAAAAGAATGCTTAGTTTTTATCTATTTTATTTATTTATTTTATAACGTTGATTGAAATAGGTGGCTTTACTAGCTCCATCATTTAGTGAAGGATTTAACTGGAGCGTGAACTTGGACGAGAAAATAGTTAACATTGCTTTATTTGCATGGGTATTAGATTCAACTTGTAATATTGTCCTGCACGTGCACCTTTATGTGCAGCTGGTCTTCTCACTCTTTTTCACATGTGAACCTGAAGTTTATAGCATTTTTATGACAGACATATTTGTAATTAAAAAATATTTGGATTTTGGAATATTAATTCTTTTTACTCCGTTTTACCAGGTCGATGATACAGAAGTGATTAGTTTTCTTCTATCAACTGAAATAATTCCGTTGTGCCTGCGAACTATGGAAATGGGTAGTGAACTGTCAAAAACAGTTGAGTGTCCGTGTCTGTTTCTTCACTTCTTTTTTTTCTTCCCATCATTGTATGTTTCATTAGATCTCAGTATATAGCATTTATGCAAGGCCTTTCCCCGATTGCCCGAGTTTGCCCGAGGTTGCCTGACAAAAGTTGTTATCTTCGCAGGTGGCTACATTTATTGTTCAAAAGATTTTGTTGGATGATGTGGGCTTGGATTATATCTGTACTACAGCTGAGCGGTTTTTCGCAGTGGGTCGAGTCTTGGGAACCATGGTTGCATCACTTGCTGACCAGCATTCGTCTCGCTTACTAAAACACATTATTCGATGTTATCTTCGATTGTCAGATAACCATAGGTTGGTCGAATGAAGTAGATTTATTATTTCTTTTTTGTTTTTTTGTTTCTTCAATATCTTGTGTTAATCATTTGATTTGATCTGTTTTTTTTATTTTTATTTTATTTTTATTTTTTATTTTTTTTATCATCAGGGCTTGTGATGCTTTGAGGAGCTGTCTTCCCGATATGTTGAGAGATACTACCTTCAGTGTTTCCCTCCGTGTAAGCACCTTTCTGGATGCCTATGCTGTTTAATTCATAATTGATCTTAACGAGTAGTTTGGAAAAAAAAAAAAAAGTAAAAAACTAATGCGTTTCATCTTCAGATGAGGACATATTGGTATGCAGATGTTCTTTGTGGTAGTGTCCTTGAATTTTCCTGCTGCATCTCCTTGTACTTGCATGGTTGCCATTGAGGTGTTTGTGAAGTCATATTAGCTTGTCTGAAAATAGGGTGTGATAACTCGCATGTTTGGTGGTTGCTCATAGGAGTTACTGAGTTAGTCCTGTATTTTTTTTCTTGCTCCCATCGTCGAGGGTACATATAGTTACCAGACATAGTTTGTGAGATATTGGAAAAATATACCTTGAGTTTGATTTACTGTTTGTTTTCGGTATCCCCTACTGTTTTATTTGGACGCAGTTGTGTGGTCTGCTTTCAAAGTTAATTATTTGCGTCACGATTTCAGGAAGATCCAACTACAAGGAGATGGTTGCAGCAGCTACTTCACAACGTTGGTGTTAGTCGGGTTCCTGCGCTTCAGGCTGGAGGAGGATTTGATCATATGATGGTGAACTAATACAAATAATTCGGTGTCATCTTTGGGCTGCCGTCTGTTGCTTAATGCATCAGAGAGGGCTGGATGCTTTTTAATTTATCTGTCTCGATGCTAATTGGCAGTCTTCATCTGTCTGTAATTTACAAAATGTTTCTTCTGTGACTTGGCCTGTTCGGGCCAAGTTTAAACTATTGACGTCGCTTGATGTCAATTGTTCGCTAAAGAAACAAATGTCGTCTTATTTTGGTAAAATTATAAATAAAGTGAACTTTTTTTCATAAACATTTTTTTTTAATAGAAATGTTCTCATGATCATCCGGTGACAACGGGATGTATAGTTACATATCTTTGGATTTGATATTGATTGTGGAGAATGGATTGATTGACGTTCTTTTGTTGTTTTAATCTTAACATTTTAAATTCAAAGGTGGATGATCATGATTTCCAAGATAACCAGAATCTTGTTTTGCCATTCTTTTGTTTTGAAACCTATTAGTTAGTAAGTAGTTGTGATAGTGTCGGTGGTGGTGGAGCATTTTACACTCGTACCTGCCGTACTTGAACCAACTGACCGTACTTATCTAGAAATACAATGATGAAACAAAAATTCTTGAGTGCTCCGGAGTATTTGATATTCTAAGTGTTTTAATCAATATATTTTAGTTTTTGTATTATTAAACAATTATCTAACGGTTAGAACATAGTACCTAAAAACGTTTCATACTGAAAATCTAAAATTATCATACTCATACCTGTAGTACTTAAATGAATGAATCCACATTTGCAGCTCAACTGACCGTACAATTTTGTATGATATATAAAACCGCTACCAAAAATTCTTAAATGCTCTGAAATACCAGGTATTCTAAGTGTTTTAACTGTTAAATCATAATTTTTGTATATTTAAACATAAATCTAAAACACTAATTGTACTGGGTGCTCGAGAAAGTCCCAACCGTTATACTTGCTAGAAAATCCCCTTGTATATTCCATTTGTCCAACTATTTAATAGAGGCAGGACCTATTAAACTATTTAATAGAGGCAGGACCTATTGTATTAATAGGTCCTACATTTTTTCTCTAACAAATATTAGACCTATCAATACAGTAGGTCTCATTTATATTGAAGATTTGATACAAATGTAATATATAAAATGTAGCAAGTATATCATTTTTTAAGTAAAGGAACATTAAAAGAAGAAAGCAACAATTAATCGATAAAAGTGCTTAGAGAATTGGTAATTCATGAGTTCATAGGTCATTTGTTGCTGTTCTTTCCTGAAAGTTAATGTTTTGAACTTTTCAAGCTGTCTGAATTAATGTAGCATTATTTTGACATACTAGTCTTAGGCCCATAATATATAGATTTGAAAAGAACGACGAGATCTACAAAACTTGTATCTGTGCAGAAAGTGCAGTTAAAATATGAACGTATCATGTCGTTTTAAATTTTAGCATTTTCAACCACACTTAAATTATTTATTGAACGAGTAACGTACTGTTTAAACACCAAGTACTCAAGTCAAGTGAGATGGAATCTGGAATGTAATTTGATGCAACCCGTTTCCACACTGCCCCTCGTCCATCTGTCCTTAGGTCTTTTTTATTTTTTATTATTTTTTATTTTTTTATTTTTTTGTCGTTTAAAGCTGGTCACTTTAAATAAAGATGTACTTGCATTCGAACCCATCACGGACCGGGTGCTTCAAACTCAGAACGACGACTTCAGAGTAAACTCCAACTTCCAACCTGCATCAAACCCATCAAAAACCTATAAAATAAATTAAATAAAAAACTCCGCAAATCATGATTTCAATCAAGGATCGTACGGTCCAGCCATCGCTGGAAATGCAGCAATCCGTGGCAGCCGTGGAGCAAATCGTGGGCTACGATTTTAGGAACAAGAGGCTTCTAGAAGAAGCTCTGACCCACTCCTCTTACTCCGAATCGCCGTCGTACCAGCGCCTCGAATTCGTCGGCGACGCCGTACTCAGCCTCGCCCTCAGCAACCACTTCTTCCTTGCTTATCCTGGGGTCGAACCCGGCACTCTCTCTCTGCTGCGCTCCGCCAACGTCAGCACCGAGAAGCTCGCACGTGTGGCTGTCCGGCACGGCCTTTACTGCCACCTCCGCCACAATGCACCTGCTCTCCGGGATAAGGTTCGTTACTATTAATTAATTAATTAATTATTCTCTTTGTTCTCAATCAATTTCATTTTTTCTGATTCTCTGTTTTATGTGTGGAAAGAAAGAACAAAAGGAGGAACATTTTACCTGGGTTTTTGTTTTTGTTTATATTTTCTTGTTGCCTGGATTTGTGTCAGAAAAGTTTAATTGTTTCATAGGTATTAATTTTGTTATCTGTTAATATTTTTCCCATTTTTTTTTCCGGGTTAATTTTCTTAAAAGGATTGTTGTTGTCAATCAATGGTGTAATTTTAAGATTTGTCTGCAATTTGTTCTAAATTTTAGGTTAGGGAGTTTACTGAAGCTGTCACTGGAGAAGACGAGATGCCGCTTGTATATCGTGGTTCTGTGAGAGCTCCTAAGGTTCTTGCAGATATGGTGGAGTCTGTGGCAGCAGCAATGTATGTTGACGTGAATTTTGATCTGGAAAAATTATGGATGGTATGTATTTGATTACCTTCTGTTAAGTTTCCAAGCGTTTAGAAGTTGGATATAACCTGTTAGTTTTCGTTGTTGTTGATATGCATTTGTAGAAATTTAGGTGCCTTTTGGAGCCTATAGTTACTCTTGAAGAAGTGCAAGGTCAACCTCAACCTGTTACAGTGTTGTTTGAGCTTTGCCAGAAGCACGGGAAACATGTTGATATCAAACATTGGAGAGATGAGACCAAAAGTATTGCTAGTGTCTATGTTGATGGCGTGTTTGTTGCCTCGGGTTCTTCTGAGCAGAAGGAGATTGCCAAGTTTGATGCTGCTAAGATAGCTCTTTTAAAGTTGTCAAAATCGTTGGGGGTAAGTGGCAGGTCGATGACATTTATTGCGGGAATTGATGGAAAGTTTCAAATTGAAGAAGCAAAACAGAAGTTGCATGAGCTTTGTGACAAGAAGAAGTGGCCTAAACCAATTTACACGTATGAATCTCTTTGCCCTGATCATGACCTCTGAACATATTGGAAGAAAAACACTCTATTGTTGGAATTAATGTTGTCTATTCTGTAGTTATGTAAATTTTCTGTTTTTCTAATGCAGCATTGAGAAAGATGAAGGTCCTTCACATGAGAAGAGATTTGTATCCTCAGTCAAAATTGCAACTGCGGATGGTGTACTATACATAACAGGAGATGAAAGGCCGAGAATAAAAGATGCCGACAACTCTGCAGCTTCGTCAATGATCTGTGCTTTGCAAGAATCTGGTTATATATGATGCAACTCTAATTCTTTTTATTTTCTTGTACCTCCTGCTGCATTTGAAATTTGAATGCTTAGTTTAGAGGAAAACTCTGTATGCAACATAAGAGCTTGCAATTATGCAATAACAACGATGGATTATAGGAACATGTTGCGTTTCATGCCCAATAGATTTCGGTTAGGATTTGAGCCTGTAACATTTGTTTGTGGACGTTGTAGTTTTCAGACTGTTTATCCCCTGTTTCAAGTGATTGTTTGATTGGATGGAGTTTACTGGTGGTCCATCTTCTTCTCTCTCTACCTCCATAGCAACCTTGAGCTCTTTAACCAGCACTTGGAACCAGCACAATCTGATTTTCACTCAACTAAGACTCCCATATTGACCCAAACCCACAGTGCTGCACAAGGCTATACTCTCAACATCGATAAATTAGTATTGTTTTGTTTTCTGGTAAATAAAATTTTATAATATAATGTTAAGTAACAAATTTGATAGTGAAATGTGTGTAGATTAATGACATTCATACCACATTTTTATACTACATGATGTGATAAATAAATCTATTTTAACTCATTTAATGTGGATATTTATCTCATGAAGATTTGAGTTTATCTGATTAGATGTTAATTGAGTGTAGTGCTAGTGACGGCTCTCGTGAGTAAAGAACCTATGTGGTTTTAAAAATGTAATAGGTGTAATATTATGGGAAGAACTAGATTAAGCCACACAATTGGTAAATCGTAACGATTAGATATCGAACTCGACATTCATATATGAGTCGAAGCTTATACTTCTCAATTACAAATAAAAAAAATATCAACAAAAGTAAAACATAATGCTAGTGACGGCTCTCGTCATAAAGAAATGTGGCTGTTTCTCTTCTGAATATGTGATTGTTTTGGTTTACATGATGAGAGGAGACCAAAAACGAAAACTAAGAATCAAACATTTAGGATGAAGATGTAGCTCCTGCAAAGACAGCCATGGATCAGTGGAAAGGCTACTACTCACACTCATTTTTACCTCTTTCACACTCCTTGTTAATTTTTGTCTTTTAATATTCTTCAATTAATTCAATCGGACGATTGAAAATTAAGAAACATGTGTGATAAGTGTATAAAAACTGATATGTTAGTTTGTATAGGATTGTGACAGATGTCATTGATCCAATGGTTTATGTTAGTCATGCTAGAGTCAGTTAGAATGAGTGCAAATAGTATAAATACTCTTATTATCGTTGTATTAATCACATTCTGTAAATAGAAAGAAAAGAATTCATTCTCTCACTTTCTCACCCTAAAGTTCTCTATCTATCTCTCTCTAAAATTTCTTTATGCTATCGTAGTGTTAGAGCATGTTGATCCACTAATGGCCACATGCGTTCTACGTCATTCTATTTGTGTTGTTCACGTGTTAAATTTGAAAATTTACCAGAAAGCGTATGAGAATATGAGGATAGCATCACCCTACTAAGAAATTGTTGCGTTTCATCTCTTTAAGGTTAGGTTAGGAATTATATTTGAGGCTGTAATATCTCCAACAGGATCCTCTCTGGATCATTTTGGTGAGAATTATAAGAATTCGTAAATCGTGTTAATTTATCGTACATCTTATAATCAGTTTTTATTAATTAATGTTTGTGTTTAATTTTAAATAAAAATATTATCATGCCAGCTGGCTGCCAGACCATTGGATCTGGACGCAAACGGGGAATAGAATCCGATGATTCATCAACCAATCCCCAGATGACAACATCGGCTAAACTGTTTTACCCTTTCTCTTTCTGTTTTCCTTTAACATTCTTATTCCTTACTTTACTTTTACTATTAAGGTTGCTTAACCTAATTGCTTTCCATCACAACTCAAGAGTTATTTTCTGGTATCCAATTCCAAATCCAACTAGCTAGTTTTGCTTCAACATACATCAACGACGATCTTCCAATTCAGCAACATGACAGTCTTCAGCACTACCTCAGCATCCCTCGATCGCGAGCTCCCGCCATCGCCTGAAATGAAAGATAAAGTGACGGCCATGGAGAAAATCGTAGGCCACAACTTCAAGAACAAGAGGCTTCTAGAGGAAGCTCTCACACACCCCTCCGTCACAAACTTCCCATCGTATGAGCGTTTAGCTGTGCTCGGTGACGCTGCCCTTGGCATGGCTATGAGTAAGCACCTCTTTCTTGTTTACCCCGACATGAATCAAGGTGACTTCTCTAAGCTCCGGTCCACCAATGTTAGTACGATGAAGTTCGCACGCGCTGCTGTAAAACATGGGTTTGATCACTGCCTTCGTCACAATTCTCCTGCTCTCGAAATTCAGGTCATTGTTTGTGCTCTCTGGTTTCTTTTAATTATTTCATACATTATTATTTTAGTACTTTGCAAGTTGAATTTGCATTTTGCAATTTGTGGAGGTTTTTTTTTTAATTTTTTTAATTTTTAATTTCCACAGGAGCTTAAGCTTTTATTGACACACTAAAAAAGTACACAAAATATAAGGAAATGGAATCGTGCAGAGTGAGTTTTTTTTTTTTTTTTTTTTTTTTTTTTTTTTTTTTTTTTTTTTTTTTTTTTTTTTTTTTTTTTTTTTTTTTAGGCAAATACCATCTTCCCTTTTTTTTTTTTTTTAAATTACTGATATATCCTAATATATATAACCTGAAGAAAGAAAAAAAATGTAAAATATTTATATTTATATGTAAAATAGTGGTAAGTTTGAATACAATAGCATGTTTATGCAAATGGCCTTTTACCATATTAGTGTAAAGGAATTGAGCCAATGCATGTCGACGTGGTTAAATTAACAAAAAAAAATATTTTTATATTGTAAGAAATACTAATGTACCTGTTACAATTATTTGAAAAGGAAAAAAAATGCTCATTTTTACACAAATGTGAAAACAACCATATAAGGAATCAAAAGTCTAATATCATGTAATTTTTGTTATTAATATGCATTGAAATTATGACATTTAAAATTTTCTTTTCCAAGTCCACATAAGCAAATTTTTTTTTTTAGAACAAGTACAATATTTATTGAAGTGAGTGGAATTCGTACAAAATGAGGATAAGGTGCATAAATGAGTCTCGAAAAAAACCTTACCAGAAATTTCAATCCGATCGAAAGGAAAAACAGTGTCTCGCACAAACAACTTTGAAAGTTAGCTATCCTCAAAACAAAGTTACATCAACTCCATATAAGTTTGAATAAAACTAAAAGTCCGCATAAGCATTTGAGAATGTGCATTTGAGAAGGTTTAATTGAATGAAATAATGCAAAATAAACGTAGATAACAAGTAATTGATTAGGGATGACAATTCTTAACCGTTAAATCTAATAACAGTGAATAACTGTCCGAATTGATTGGATTTGAGTATGAAAATTCGGATATAATTTGGATATGGGGAAAAACCGTGAAAATATTCGGTTATGGTTTTGGATATGGTTATAAGAGTTCTCAATCCGTATCCGTTCTCAAATCCGAACCGAATTATATATAATATAATAGTAAATATATAATTATATATAATATATATATATATTTTTTTTTATATTCACCGAATCCATTACATTGAGAATACAAAAGTTGCACTGTGTGAGTTACATTTTGTGGGTAAGTTAAAAAGTTTTGATATGAATCAAAATCTATGAGAATCCAGACCAATAATACTTATGAGAGATATAAAAAATCAGCCAACTTTATCAATGTTTAGCTTTAATTTTTATGCTCCACAAGATCCATTCATTAAATCATTTTATATATCAAATATTTAATGACGAAATTAATATTTACTAAATTATCATGAGTCAATTAAACGAATATATTTTTTGTATTGGCAAAGATGGGTATAACAGTTAACCGATAAGGAATCCGTTACCCGGTGGGTATGGCTATGGATAATACCCGATGGTTAATTGGCGGTTATAGATATGGTTAATTTTCGTGGTTATGGAGATGGATATAG
Organism: Pyrus communis; assembly: GCF_041283825.1. NCBI lineage: Eukaryota > Viridiplantae > Streptophyta > Magnoliopsida > Rosales > Rosaceae > Pyrus > Pyrus communis. The sequence goes on from NC_142567.1 coordinate 7,560,707, forward strand.
CATTTCTATCCCCAAATTGAATCGTTGACATTCCTATAATAGACACAAAGTCAATCATATGAGGTGTAATTAAGTTTGGTTATTGCTTAGTTAGAGCCTAATCATTTAGTTATTATTAGAAAAATTTATCATGGTCGGTTTTAGTTGAAAAAAAAATTGAATTCCAAAGGGTATACTCATATATAATTAGCTAGAGACATTAGCATATTACATGCACTTTTGGTTACCAATTAATTAACTAGTGTGAAACTTTCTTTCTTATTTCTAAACGCTGTCACAATAGTTAGTATTTTAAAAGCTGGTGTCTCTAGCGTTGTATATATTTACCTCTTTTGATGTAAGTTTTCCTTTTTGAAATTTGTATAAATCATTTGTCGTTAAGTAATGGTACTTTTACTCTTAGTTTTATGAGCAATATTTTGATTTAAGTTTTAGGTTGGGGAGTTTGCCAAAGCGGTTTCGAATGAAGAAGATGAGACGGATCTTTTATATGGTGGGACTATGCAACCCAATCATCCTCTTGCAGATATTGTGGAAGCAGTGGCAGCTGCCATATACATTGACTTGAACTTTGATCTGCACAAACTATGGAAGGTGCGTATTTCATTATAGCTTGTTTCATTTTATATGACAATTATGGAAACCTCTTATTGAGTTTGTAATTAGGGTTTGTAAGTTGGTTTGAACTTTAACTAGTGGTTTTTGTGTTATCTGCTGTGGTACATTTGTAGACATTTAAGCATATTTTGGAGCCTATGGTTACTCTTGAAGACTTGCTGGATCACCCTGTGTCAAAGTTGTTTAAGTTTTGCCAAAAGCATGGAAAGCGCTTTGAGATTGAGAAGGCGAGAAATTATGATAAAAATATAAGTATTTGTCATGTGTATGTTGATGGAAACCGCATTGCCTCGGCTTATGGTAAAAATATTTCAATTGCCAAGCGTCATGCTGCAAGAGAAGCCCTATCTAAGTTGTCCAAATTCGGCATAAGCTATGGGTCGTTTGAAGTTGTTGCTGAAAATGAACCTAAAAAGATTTTGAAGGAGCTTTGTGAGAAGAAGAGGATCCGTAAACCAACTTACAGGTATGAACATATTCAAAAACCAAAAAAAAAAAAAAAAAAAAAAAAAAAAAATTGTGTTTTTAGAAGGAAATTGTTATTAGCACTTCGAAAATCTCATTCTACGTTCCAAACTTTCTATGTTAAAAAAGAAAAATATATTTGTGAGGAGTGTGAAATGATATTTTTGGAATACAAATAACACTTTCCTTTTAGAATTAGGGTAAATTACATCTTGCACCCTCAAGTGTGGATGTAATTACAACGTTTACAACATCTTTAAAATATTTCAATTTCATACCTTTGCTATTATTTCATTTCAATTTCGTTAATTTTTTCATTATCTGCTTAGATGGATCTCACGGGCCCATTATACTTGTGCCATGTTGATTAAAAATTAATACAAAAATAATTTTACTTAGAAATGTTAATATAAAAAGAAAAATAAATTAAAGTATAATTTGATTTCAAATAATAGTGGGTCCACCCTTACTTCTACACTTCTCTTCAACCTCTCCGTCAGCTCCTCCCCCTTCAACCCCAGCCGTAATCTTCATCCAGCCACACCTCTATCTCCCTTTCCGCTGCCACACACTTCTCCTTCTCTCTCTAACTCAACCCCCACCCCACTCTTTCTCTTTCTGTGCTTTCTGTGACTTCCAACAATGGCGTTACGGTCAGTGACGCCGATTTCGAAGCTCGTTCAATACTCCAGTAATGGTCGCTCCCCTGCCATCCAGCCTCTTCGCAGCGGACTCTTCCTCGTCGATTTCGTTGGCTCGTACGGTAAATCGAAGCGGATCCGTAGGAAATTCGGAGCCGCCTTAAAGAGAAATAACAAATCTCAATCAGATCCCTTGTTGAAGCCTCTTTCTCTGCCTCCGGCTTCTGTCATGTAGTGGTCGAACGCAGTCGAGTTTGCCCCGTTTTCTGGGTTCTTGCATAACCTGTGGGTTTTCCTTGGTTGGTGCGGATCTGGGTTCTCATAGTTTGGTGGGTTGTGATGGATTTTTGTGATTTGAGCCACTTTTCAATCTTTGCTTCAATGCTTCGAAATTCATAGATTTTCTAGCATTTTTGGTTGTTTTGGGTTTGCAAATGGGTGGGTTGCAATGGAGTTTCTATTTTAGTGCTTAGTGCTAGCAAGGCGGGGACTCTGAGATGGGAGCAGCGCAAATAGAAAGGGAGGAAGAAGAAAGACAAAGCACCACCATGCCGGTGCATATCGTAAGAGGCAGAGTTGGTCAAGGGAAGCGAGGGAGTCGAGTGGCTCCCAGAGAAGAAGAGAGAGAATAGTGAGGGGTGGACGGAGGCCAAGAGAAGAAGAGACAGAAAGGAAAGGGTGGGGTGGAGAAGGAGAGAATGGGCACTTTCTATAAGTAAAAGTTATTTTAGTAATTTTTAATCCACATGGCACAAGTATAATGGACCCGTGAGATCGCGTAAGTAGATAATAGAAAATTAAGAGAAATTGAGACGGTTGTACGGAATTGAAATGAAATAATAACAAATGTATGAAATTGAAATGTTTTAAAGATGTAAGAAGTTGTAATTGCATCCAAACTTGAGGATGCAATAGATAATTTACCTTTAGAATTATGTTGTCAATAATATTTATAAATAATCCACGCATACATTTACCTTTTCTACTGTAGAATTGAGAAAGAATTTGGTCCTGAGCATGAGAAGAGATTTGTATCATCAGTTGAAATTGAAACTTTGGATGGTGTGCTACATAAGACAGGAGATGAAAAGCCAAGAAAACGAGATGCGGAGAATTCTGCGGCTTCCTTGATGATCATTATGATGAACACTAAAGAAGCAACTAAAATTAAGGGTGGCTATTTTCTAGAGGAAGCCTTTTAAGGGAAGGGATTCCTATTTTTCGAAAAAAATAGGAACATCCTCTTAATCATTATATTTGGCTTTAATGAAACCTGTGATTGAAATTCTGTGGCCTATGATTTAATCTCAGGTATAAAATTTCGTTAAAGTCAAATATAATGGTCAAGAGGGTGTTTCTATTTTTTTTGAAAAATAGGAATCCCTTTCCTTAAAGGACCTGAATTTCCAGAAGCAGCTAAAATTAAGGGTGGCTATTTTCCCTCAGTACTCTACAAACTTTGGGTAATGATTCGTTGGGTGATAAGGCTGCTTGTTTTTTGTTTCACAGGAATAATTCTGTTGGTTATTTCTTTGCTGTGGTCGGTTCTTGTCTGGAATACTTTTTTTTTGGTTGAAACTTGTCTGGAATACTTTCATATAACAAAGAATAGCCTTATAGAGTATAGTAGGGGCTCTCAATTAGTTATCGGATAGCCTTTCGCTTGATTTCCGTTGATTTCCACGTTTGCAGGCCACTTTTGATTCCTCTTGGAATTTGAAGAGCTTGTTTGTATGGCCTTGTTTGATGTTCATTACTGAATAAGATTGTTGGTCATGGAGTGAATGTTAATCATGTTATATGTCGCAACCCATGATAAGGAGATATTTTTATGGGTAGCATAGAATTAAGAAAAAACTAGATATAGGTAGAAGGTATATAATCGAGAGGCTTGAATATAGGTAGAAGGTATAATCGAGAAAAAGATGAGAGGGTAGGGATGTTTAGTGGCTGAGAAAACTTTGGGTTTAAAGATCCCAGATTTGGATCTAGTCTGCACAAGATGAATAGAAGTTGGGGGAAGAGAAGGAGGGGGTGGGGGTGGTTGTGTTGATGGTGGGGAGGGTGATGGTGATGGTATAGTACTGGTGTTTGAAGATGAGGGTGGCGGGATAGGTGGAGAAGAAGGAGAAATGATAGTGATCAATTTATCCTTCTCTTTTCTTGTGTTGTTAATTGGTCTTTCTTGCGCTTCAGATCCTATGTCATGAGCACATGATGGTGGGTGATTAGGGCATCAAGTCTCACTAATCACATGATTTCATTCGTGTGTGATCATGAATGAAGTTATGAGACGAGATAGAAAAATCATGCAGGAACATGATTGAAAATGTAAAAACATGTTGCTCGACTGTAACTCCACTCAGCCCATGTAAGCCAATGCAACCACTTCCTAGGGTGAGCACTGGTAAAACACCTCAAATAGGTTTCTAAGCACCTATTGAGCACCTCAGTCTACCCATCAGTTTGGGGGTGACAACCAGAGCTTAAACAAAGTTTAGAACCTTGGAGTTTGAAGAACTCCTTCCAAAATGCACTCAGAAATACAGGATCTCTATCACTTACTATGGAGGCAGGCATTCCAAGGGTGATGGTGATGGCATAGTACTGGAGTTTTAAGATAAGGGTGGCAGGATAGGTTGAGAAGGAGAAATGATGGTGATGAATTTATCACTCTCTTTTCTTGTGTTGTTAATTGGTCCTTCTTGCGCTTCATGTCTTACGTCATGAACACATGATAGTGGGTGTTTAGGGCATCAAGTTGCGCTAACCACATGATTTCATTTGTGTGTGATCATGAATGAAGTTATGAGATGAGATAGAAAATTCATGCATGAACATGATTGAAAATGTAAAAACATGTTGCTTGATTGTAGCACCACTTCCAAATTTAGTGCTAGTGGATTTATTTCTTGAGGAGTAATTTTTTGCCTATGTGAACTTCGACCTACAAATATTATTAGTGCAAAGTTTTTTATCAACTTAGCATTTTGATATGCAATTTTTGTTTTTAGATGATACGCATTTATTTATGTCATGGGAATGAAATCAGAGAATGCTGGAGGCTCCTTCAATCAATTGTAGGAAATTATTGTGTTTTCATGCCCAATTATGATTGCTTAGAACTTGAGCCTGACAGGAAGCTACTTACAATAAATGGCTATCAACATTTGATACATATTTGCAAACAGTTGAATTCTACCAAGTACTACAATGTTTGGTTCTTTAATTTGAAGGAGTGGAGCCTCCAACAAGTTTTAGAGCTTCAGCGAGGGTTTCTCGGAACCTCACCATGTTAACCTTCAGATTTTGTCCATCAACGTACACAGCCCTAAAAGCCCGATAGCCCTTCAAGGAAATAGACATGGGATCCGTGATGACCGGGTGATCTGGACCATAGTCATCAATCAGTGAACTCTCCTCTGGTTTAATCTTGTATTCCAAGTAATTTAGCCCCATTTCACTCGCCGGTCCACCATAATAGTTAGCTGATGGCCAATCTAGGCCCAGCGGTACCACTTGCACCAACACTGCCCCAGCTGGCAAGAACAGTGCATTTGTAAGGCCAGCACCGTGAGCCCCAACCATGACGCTACAAGAGTTCACTAAGCCCGAAAATGTGTCCAAGTTAGATGTCTGGTTAGGCGTTGCAGCGATAACCTGAAAGCCTAATTCTTCCATCATTTCCACCATCTTATCTTCATTCAAAAACTTCCTTGTTTTGCGACGAGATATAAGAACCAGCACTGGTTTTTCCCCCATCTGATTTGAGACATCCTTCATTTTCAGCATGTATGATTCTCTTAGGAACTGCTTGAAGTCAAACATGGAGTACCCTCCTGGAATGTCGGAAGAATTTAGCGCTAAGTTGTCATGAAACTTAAGGCCTATGACAGCTCCAGGATAGCAGTGAGCACTTCCATTCTCAACCGAATTTATCACATCATAACTGGACAACGATGATAGAATTCGTTCGTACTTGCTAACCCACCATGGCTTAAAATCAGTTATGACAAACTGAAGCTGGGATCGAAAGCGGCGTGACATGATGAACAAGGGGATGATGATCTCATTGAATTCGTGAAATAGGTTTCCGGTGAAGCCACCAGAAGAGAATATTATAGCTGGGATGTTGTAAGAAAAATTGCAAGCCGGAGGAGTACTAATGTTTCCATGCAGTATTTGCACTGGTGTGACAGCCTTCATTGCAGTCCCATCCTCTTTCCTTGCATATGGCTGAACCTTGTATTCAACTTGGGCTTCATTTGAAGGTACATAAACTGTTAAAGCATTCTTGTCAACTATAACTGGTCTATTAGCCACGCACACTTCCGAGTGAACGTCGGAGTGGCAAGAAAACCCGGTGGTTTCGAGTTGAATTCGATCTACCCCTGCAGTTCATAATTTCATATTACTTACGCAATCAAAACAAGAAATCATGAATTGGGTCAGCCATAATGGTAGCTCAAGTGGTTAAAAACATTTTAATTCAGCACCCCATGTTTTACGTTCGATTCATGAAAAAATAAGTACATAATCAGAATGGTAATGAACGAAAAAGAAACCTCTAACTAGTCTTCTGAAGAGAGAATTGAGAGGCTCTTCCACTCCAATGACTTTATCATCTTTTCTGGCGTGCATCCCTTCAATTTCAAAACTCAAAAATTAGTGAAATCATGGCTACAGTGAAACAAGGATAATCTTAATCACAACCATTACCTTCGCTTAATTAACGAAATGTGACTAAACTAAATCGAAAATTAAGAAAACTTACATGTTTCAAAGGGATTAATATTGGGGGTGAATGCAGCATAAAGCAAACCAATTGTAAGCAAGAAAATCATTGAAATTGTTGAACCAACCACCCCAGTTTTTGAGTCCTTCGCCATCATCGATCTATGATCCAAAACTCCTCAAAATTTTCAAGTCATGTATCAAAGACAATTTAGAAATTATTATCCAAAGACTTAGCAATATTTTTTCCCTCTCAGTTTGTTAAGATGCAGGCATCAACTTTGTTTATTCCTAGTTGTTTATATTAAATTTGATATATTTAATTCACAGATAGCGCAACGTGAGCTGCACTGCAGTTTTTGCAGAACCAGTTTTTGGTAACATTTGCTGGAGTCGTATAAACATAATGTTTGTTTACGTGATGGTCGTTAGCCCCTATTTTTATAATTGCTTAATGAATATTTTAATTTTGATAAACATCATTTGCGTGAGTCCAGCATAAGACCTCCTCCAAGTAACTGGCGGCTTTGTGATCTAGACCAATCGGTCATGTGGCTTAATGGTTCAATCATCTTCTTTGGGAACACTGTCATTGATGCCTCTGGCTCTTGTTCTTTTGGTTTATTTAATCGAGTAAATTGTTGATTTTTGAACTTTCACTTAGCTTTTAATTTTTCCCCTAAACTTTTCTATTGGAAAACTAAGAATTCAAACTAATTCTTTTAGCCAATTTCAGTTTTTCATATATTCCATCCCAATTGAGTAAATGGAAGAAGCACAATATATAAGGGTAGATAAGTTGTTTCACTTTTAAAAGTAATTGAAAAACTGAAAAATAAAATAAAAACAAAACTTCCCCCGTCTTTCTACCCACCAACTCCTATCTTTCATTTTATTTTTCCCTTCTTTTCAATCCACACATCACATGCCCTGGTATGAGAATTAGCATATGGCGTGATTGCCTTCAAGAACAGCGAAATTACTCTTTTTCTTGGAGCAGGTATTACCATATTTTTTTTTTTTTTCTCTTTGACAAATAATGAACAAGAGCAATTCCACTCAACCAAACGCAAGCAAAATAAGGTTTTAGTTAACAAAACAAGATCATCAATGTTATATTCAAAACACAGATCACACTTTCTGATCAACTACACTTTCCATGGCCTTCCTTGTTTGACTGGAGCCTTTTACCTACGCCTATTGTCATTTGTAGTGACTGAGTGAGGCTGAACCTGTGATGAAGAAGCAGCAACTTGAGTACGTTGTGATTGGGGTTGTAATATAGAAGCAGCAAAATGAGGAGGTTGTGAATGAGTGTGGAACATAAGGCTGCATAATTGTGAAGTATTCTCACTTTAGATACATGCCCTCGTCTTGTAACCCAAAAAACATGAGATTCAAAGTGATAGTAAATACTAATGAATGAAACACTATAAGGTCAGACTAATTAATATCGAATGGTTCCTGCATTGCAATCCCTCCTTTTATGATTATTGTTTCTTTTCTTTTCACACGTTTCTTTTCATCATCATTGCCTTACCTTGTATTTTCATTTATATCAATAGAAGATGGTGTACCTGCAGAAAATTTTCATTTACACCCAAATATGTTGCTAGCTAATTCATTCCATTTATTTTATAATTGAAGTCAAGTGTAGGAGTTATACTTTGTGAAACGTCATTCCTTCCCATTAATAATCCTTGTTATAAATTCTATTGTGACGTTGTCGAACTTGCGTTTTCCGACATTGTTCTATATAAATAGCTCTATTTATTGTGTCGTTGAACATATAGTTGCCAATGTCAAAGGAAAGAATTGAGTTCTTCATTTGACATGAGTATTGCGAATGTGTGCTTATGAGGATATCATGTTTTTGTACTTTGGAGGGTAGGGCACCATAACCTGTTACACCAAGCTCCGACAAAATATAATCTTAAGAACAGTGAATTTATACGTTTATAATCTGAAATCTTATACAAATCAAGTGCCATGAAGATCAAATTATTCGTCCCAAACAGATGAGTATTTCATTTTTATTTTATTTAATCTGTTTAATTATACATGTCTACGTAAATTGCTTATGAACTGCTACCTATATGTGAATTGTTTAGACCTGGCATTCATGTCGTTTTCGTGACATACCTGATATCTTAACAGGTCGTGTCGTGTAAGATCCGTTAAAGTAAACGGGTAATATGACCCAAATGATTCGACCCGCTACCCGTTAAAGAAAATCTATTTTATGAAAAACCTAATTTGATCCCAAAAAATGAAAAACATAATACTAAATTAGTATATGCATACCACGTTGTCACATAAATATTACTTCAAAACATTAAAAAAAAGAAAAGAAAAAAGCATTTGACTTTCAAGTATTACATACCCCCTATTGGAGCAATATTAGAAAATATGAAAAATAACAATATAATTCCAATGATAATAATCATAAAGAAATTCACGACATCAATTATATATGAGATTAATATAAACAACTAGAGAAAAAGTTAGAATAACTGACAAACTTGGATAATTATATATTACAATATATAATTTCCAACACCCCCAAAATAAGAGCTTAATGAAAAAACATTAGTACATTACTACAAAATACCAAATGTTTAAAGATATGCAAAATGAAGGGAGTTGCGTTTCGAGGTTGAGAAGCCTTGCACGTTTTTAACAATAAAACCCTTCAATTTTCATCAATCATCAAAGAAATGGTATTGGAACTTTGGCTTGAGATATTGTTTTCAAGAGTTATATTGACGATGTTTTCATTAATGCTTTCCACATTAACACTCTTCCACATAAACCAAGCATAAAAAACCAAACATCATAAACCATTAAAATGTGTTTGGTATTTTTAAATTACTTGATATTTTTAATTTTAATGTCTTTGGTATTTTTAAATTACTTGATATTTTTATGTTTAATGTGTTTTATAATTTTTTAATCTCACTATTTGCCTATAGTATACTATAAAATAAATAAATTAAAATTAAAATTTTAAATTTATATAGAATAACAATACACTAATACATATTAATATACATATATACATATACTCTATGGCTATTGTATTTTATAGTAAGTGTTTTCAATAGTTAAAAAAGGCTTATTATATTAGCACCCCACAAACTTAATACACCCCACATTTGCTTTTTCAATTAAATTTATCTTAATACACCCCACGTGTATTCCCATAATACCCTCACACCTCACACTATCAACATACACCTTAAATTTTCTACATACACCTTGCATTTTCTACATACATCTCATACTCTTCACAATAGTTTCTTTCTTCGTTTTTTGTCTGTGCTATGTACCATTTGATACAAAATCATTCACGTCATACAAGGATCGATTTGCTCAACTTTTTCCCTTACATTATTGTTTAGTAACAAGGATTTGCTCAACGTTTTTCTAACTAATGAACATTTATCAGCGAGGAGTTGTATCCTAAAAATGACAATACATTTTAACTTTCATCCACCTGTGACGGTACATTTTGAACAAGGTTTAGGCCACAAGTTCAGGTAGCCCCACAGAGCTAGAATTAACTTCTCAATGTTTGAGGATACAATGTTACTAAAAGTAGCTGACTTGGATATAAATCCTATAGATGTGCCCTTTTGCCTATGATAGATCAGAGGGAAGCCTCGTGTCTATAACAACATACTCCTAGATAACTAAAATTGTTTTAGATAGAGAAAGGTGAATTCCAAGTTAGGCTTAGGGTTGTCAAGTAGATTCTTTGGGTGAATGGGATGAAGTATGAACTACATGAGATATATGGCATTAGTAATTCAGTTGAAGGTGACGCACATAATTTGCCTATCTGAACCACGAGACACAACTGTTCTGACATGTAGACACATGGTAGTCAAACTTTGCTCTTTTTCTTTTCAAAGTTTGTCAAAGTTTGCTAGTGGAGAAAGTTGAGCTTAATCTTGAGTAAATTTCTGATTGGTGAAAATTAATTTGTTGCCACAAAAATAATGGTAATTGAAAGCGCATGTAAAGATCAACAATGGCTCTGAAGAATAAGTGGACGTGTTTTGCCACTAGCATTATGTAAGTTAATGGCATCCCAACATGCCCGACCCTAGAGAATGAGTGGACGTGTTCTACCAATGGAGGTTAAGAGTGATTTTGAGAGTTGAAATCTTATAAAACAAAAAAACAAAAAAAAAAAAAAAAAAAAAAAATTTGGGATATGCATATAAAAAATGATTTGGGGTGTATTTAGAATTTTATTTATTTTTAAATCTTATAAGGTCGAAATTGTCATTACATATTAGATATATAAATCATTTAAATTGTGGGGTTTATTCAACATTAAGTGGGGGTTGCTAATAAATCATCAATATAACTTTTTTCTTAACATGTCGAAACGGGTTACCCGCATGTCACTGTCACATCCCAGCCTAGGGTCCACCACATCCCGAGCCTGCTCCACCACCATAGCACGATATTGTCCGCTTTGGGCCACGACCATGTTCCCACGCCCATAGGCCACCTATTGTGCTATGGTGGTGGAGTGGGCCTGGGAACTTCCCAGTGGGTCACCCATCATGGGAGTGTTCTCGCGCGCTACTCACTTAACTTCGGAGTTCCCATGGAACCCGAAGCCAGTGAGCTCCCAAAAGGCCTTGTGCTAGGTAGAGATGGGAATATACATATAAAGATCACTCCCTTAAGCGATGTGTGATCTTACATCACTCTTGTGTAAACCTGTTAAAGACCAGTTAATAACGGGTCTTTATCGTGTAACCCGATAACGACCCAATTAGTTATCGTGTTGACCCGAAACCCATTATTTTTGTGTCATTTACATGTCGTGTTAACATGTCGTATAAGAAATTGTCAGGTCTACGTCCATGTTCCCACGCCCATAGGCCACCTATCGTAACTGCGCTTAATAAGGCTCGAGCCTCCTAAACTGCTAACCGAACAAGACAAAATAGGCTAAAAGAGACTCTTTTAACATTGTCAATGCGAATTTTTTTTATTCTTCTAACATCATATATATTGATAAGTAAAAATGGATGTAGATGAATTTGTTAAAAAAAAAAAAAAAAAAAAAAAAAAAAAAAAAAAAAAAAAAAACAAACGAAATGGCTTAAATTAATCTTTGCGATGTAATGAAATAAATCTTTTTGATAAGCATGCATCACTTTTGGTTATGTTGGAGTTTCTAGAAAGGAGGAGTTGGTTAATTAAACTAGAATAGGTTAGGTGGTTTGCATCCAATGCGTTATTATTTAGTACGTAAGAGAAAAAACAAAAACTAAGGGAACAGAAAACTAAACACGTCAAAAGAAATGGGTTTCTTTACCTTTTGTGCTCTTAAATTTAGACCTGCGCGTACCCCCTCCTTGAGTTGTTTAATTATAAATATGATCTCCATTCATCCATTGCTTAAATCAAACAAATAATTTGTGATCACTTTAGCATCAATTTAAGAAATATATACCTTGAGCAATGGACTCCTCAATTGGATATGCAACTTTCATTGCATCCTTGCTCTTATGTCTCTCATCGTCTCCAACACCATTTGTAAATGCAACAACGTCTTCATTGATTAGTAGTGTTTGCAAGCAAACCCAAGACCGATTCGGCTACAACTACAATCAATGTGTAAAATCTCTTTGGAAAGATATTCCAACTCGATCAGCATCTAATCTCAAAGATCTTGATACAACCATTGTTAAATTAGCACTAACAAATGCTCAAAAAAGCAAAGCTTTCTTTGTCAATGCGCTCAATACCACCGGCAAAGGTATTGCTAAGAGCTTCGAAGCAGTAAAACAATGTGCAGATTCATATGATTTTGCCGTAGACGGTTTTGCTTTCTCAGTGAGAGGGATCAAAGATAATGACAAATCGGTCTCCCAAATACTCACACAAGTACAAGACGAAATTGTTCATTGCGAAAACGCATTGAGCTCTGCCGAAATTGAACTTCCTGATTTAGTATCTTCGACAAACTTTTTAACCACGTTGTGTAGGGATGTCGCATTCCTTATTACTTCCCAATTATGAAATATCTAGAAAAGATACGTGAACAATGTATTAAATTTAATATGTATTATTTACATGCTAAATAAAATACATATGATTACTATATATTTAATTTGTAAAAGAAAAGAAAAGAACGAAAAACGAATGTAAGAAAACAAAAAGCTGTTTTAATATTGAATCCTTCTGTGTTGCTCTTTTGGCTGTCCATATTACACATACACCCAGATATACGACACGTGAAAATCTTAAGAACACAATATGCTATGCATTTTTATTCTTGACAGCATCAGTGGAAACTTTCAAACTATAATTCTTTGTTGATTATTCAAATTTGAAAATATGAAGGAAAAAAACGCAAGACAATGTGCATATATAACTATGATAGCATTTCAAATTGATAAACCAACTATTCAAGATCTCTCTTCACGTCAGAAATGCATGGTAAAGGTCTCTCCAAGTCAGCTACACAAGTTGGATACTCTTCAACCTCTTCAACAGATAGAAAGGAATCACAATCCTTCCTTATCTAAAACTCATGTGTAACTTAGTTTTGAATTTCAAATGTAATCAGATGATATGTTTATACTGTAACCAACCTCATCTTGTAATCTCTATATAATGAAGTCCATACCTCACTCATAATTAATTGAGTTGAGTTTATGCAATCAATGTTTACAACCCTAGCTTAAATTCTTTCATGGTATCTCTAAGCTAAAGTCTAATGACAAAATTTTTGTTTTTCTCTCCTTCCATGGCTTCTCATTCTTCCTTTCCCATTCCCCTCCCAAATGTCTCCAATTTTCTCACGATCAAACTTGATCGTACCAACTACCCCCTCTGGCACGCCTAAATGCTACATCTCCTCCGCAGTCGCAATCTTGTTTCCTTTGTAGAAGGAACCAGTAAGTGTCCTCCAGCATTCCTGAAAGATGATGATGGCAACATCAATGACACAGTCAATCCCGACTTCGAAACTTCAATCCAACAGGATGCCACTGTTATGTCCTGGATCAACTCTTCTATTCACCCTACCGTACTTGCTGCTTTAATTGGGAAAACTAGCTCCCATTCTGCATGGACAACCCTACGTGATCGATATGCTTCTCAGTCAACCGGTCGTCTTCTCCAACTCCACAGTGAGTTGATGAATACTCACATAGGTGATTCTTCCATTTCCGAATTTTTGGATAAAATTAATTGTCTCGCAAATACTCTCTCTCTGGTGCTCCTATTTCAGACTCCGACGTTGTTGCCATCATTCTCAACAATGTAGGCCCTGCCTATGAAAGCACCGTTGCCTCAGCCCAAGCTCGTGATGAGGCCATTACCTACAGTGCTTTGGAATCACTTCTCCTTAGCACTGAAAGACGACAGAAAATGCATTCTGCATTTGGTACTGACAACAGCCTCACTGCCCTTGTAGCAGGCCGCTATGGCAATCGTACACTTGCATATTTTTGAGGACGAGGATCCTCTACTGGGTTTCGAAGTCGTAGTCATTTCAATAGTGGTCGTGGATCTTCCAATCGCCACTGCAACTCTCCTCACTCTCACCAAGGGTCCAACTCTAATCAAGGGTCACACTCTCACCACGGGTCTAACCCTCACCCAGGCTCCCACTCTCGCCAAAATGATGGGATTCTCGGCACAGCTCCTTCCCAAGGTACTTTAACTACTAGACGCATTCAATGTCAAATCTGTAGTCGTCATGGCCATTCTGCGATCGAATGTTTCAACCACCTAAACATGTCTTATGAGGGACGCATCCTTGCACCCCGATTGCAAGCTTTTGCTGCTACGGCACCTTCTGCTTCTGCCACAGCACCTGCCATATAGGAGTGGTTGTTTGACTCAGGGGCCAATGCTCACATCACAAATAATTCTGCCAATATTTCAAATCCTCATCCTTATAATGGCATGGACCAAGTCAATAGAGTTGTTGGTGGAACAGGTTTGACAGTTTCACACATAGGCAACACTTGCATTCGTACACCTAACTCCACATTTAGATTACCCAATACCCTCCTATGCCCACATGCATCAACCAATATTATTTCCATCCATCGCTTTACAAATGAAAATAACTGCTCTCTAACCTTATATCCTAATTCGTATTCTGTTCAGGACCTTCACACGGGGAGGATGCTTTTACAAAGCCCGAGTAGAAATGGTTTATACCCCTTCTCTGGTGTTTCATCATCAAATAAAGGTGTGTCTGCATTTTTAGGTACTAGAGTGTCCAATTCAATTTGGCACTCTAGGTTAGGTCATCCATCTACTCATATTTTAAAAAGTTTGGTTTCTAGGAATAAATTGCCCATTAAAGGCGTTGTCACTAGTGAGTTCTGTCACTCATGTCCCATGGGTAAGAGTCACAAGTTACCTTTTCAATTGTCAGCTTCTAGGTCTTTGTCTCCATTAGAATTGGTTCATTCCGATGTATGGACTTCACCTTCATTTTCTATCAATGGTTTTAAATATTATGTAGTATTTATTGATGATTATTCTCGCTACTCTTGGTTATATCCATTAAAATTAAAATCCGATGTTTTTTTCTACTTTTGCGTCATTCAAGAAACTAGTTGAAAACATGTTTAATACTAAAATTAAATCACTCCAAACCGATGGAGGAGGAGAGTACGTAAACAACACTTTTAAAACCTTTTTGACTCAACATGGAGTTTTACATCGCTTTACATGTCCACATCATCCCGAACAAAACAGCATTTCTGAATGTAAACATCGTCATATAGTTGAAACTGGTCTCACACTACTTGCTCATTCATCCTTACTAACTTCATTTTGGGATGATGTTTTTCATACAGCAACTTATTTGATCAATCGTTTACCAACTAGAGTTCTCCATAATGAGTCTCCATTCCAAAAGTTGTTTCACAAATCTCCTAAATATGATTTTCTTAAAGTTTTTGGGTGTGCATATTTTCCATATCTTCGTCCCTATAATACTAATAAGTTACAATTTCGTTCCAAACGTTGTGTTTACTTAGGTTATTCATTAAATCAACAAGGTTATAGGTGTTTAGATATGTCCACGGGTCGCATATTTTTGTCACGTCATGTCTTATTTGATGAAACCACTTTTCCCTACAAAGAATCCATTTCTACAAAGCCTTCATCCTCCCAGTCATCTACGGTACTGACCATTGATCCCTATCCTTTAATAAATCCCCTTAGGAATCCTAGCTCCATTACTTTCCCACCAAATCCGCATCCCACCTTACTATCCACCCAACCTAACCCTATTTCTCCTACTTTCCCTCAAAACCCACACCATCCCATGCATCACACCATAACATCCACACAACCTAACCCTATTCCACCTACTTTCCCACGAAATCTGCACCCCCCATCCCTCCCACTATATCATCCACACAACCTCATCTTACCTATTCACCTATATTAAACAATCCTATTCCATCACCATCACCCATCTCACCTGTACACTCTATACCTGCCCTATCCCCAATCCTATCCTCTACGAATGCAATAGGTGTTGCTCCTGTCTCATCTTCCTCTCCAGGACACATTCAACCTGTTCACTCCATGGTCACACGTTCAAAGGATGGCATTCAAAAACCCAATCCCAAATATGCGCTTGTTTCTGATGTGACTAATGAAATAGTTGAGCCTACTTGTTTTACACAGGCAAATAGGTACCCTGAATGGCGTATGGCAATGGCAGAAGAGTTCAATGCTCTGCAACAAACAGAAATGTGGTCCCTGGTTCCTTTTCATTCTGCCATGAATGTTCTACCAAATAAATGGGTGTACCGTATTAAACGTAAATCTGACGGTTCCATTGAAAGATTTAAAGCACGTCTTGTTGCTAATTTTTTTCGTCAACAAGAAGGAATCGATTACAGCGAGACGTTTAGTCCTGTCGTCACTCATGCTACCATCAGACTTATTCTCTCTGTGGCTCTTCATTTTAATTGGCAAATACGCCAGCTTGATGTCAAAAATGCGTTTCTCCATGGTTCTTTAACTGAGGAAGTATACATGCGCCAACCTTCTGGCTTTGTCGATCCACAATTTCCAACACATGTATGTCGTCTTCGACGGTCCTTATACGGCTTAAAATAGGCCCCCCGTGCCTGGTTTCAGTGTTTCTCTCAACATTTGGAAGAGCTCGGGTTTCATGCATCAATGGAAGATTCTTCGCTGTTCATTTACTTCAATAGAACTACTGTTATTTATTTACTCATCTACGTTGATGACATTCTTGTTACAGGTAATAATCCATCCCACATCTCCACATTGATTCAACAATTGGGAAACAAATTTTCAATGAAGGACCTTGGGGCCTTGCATTATTTTTTGGGAATGGAAATTACGAGAACATCGACGGCCATGTATTTAACACAATCAAAATATATCCTGGACCTACTCAAACGCACTAAAATGGCTGACGCCAAACCATTGTCTACTCCAGCCCTTCCTAGCCGCAAGTTTAGACTGTATGAGGGTGAGCCCTTGGATGATGGTACAAATTTTCGAAGTGTTGTTGGGGCTCTCCAATACCTCTTATTCACACGACCTGACATTGCTTTCGCTGTAAATCAAGTCTGTCAGTATATGCATTCACCCACCACTACACATTGGGTTGCAGTCAAGCGCATTCTTCGTTATTTGAAAGCCACTCATGATCGCGGTATAGTTTACAAACCCAGTTCGTTGTCCCTAACAGCCTTTGCAGATGCAAACTATGCTGGTGACCCCGATGATCGTCGCTCCACTGGTGGTCATTGCATTTTTCTAGGGGATAACTTAATCTCTTGGAGTTCTAAAAAACAAAGAGGTGTGTCTCGCTCTAGTACAGAGACTGAGTATCGAAAAATGGCCTATACCTCTGCCACTTTGTCTTGGTTCCGCCACATATTCCGTGATCTTCATCTGCCTCTCAATCCACCACGATTGTGATGTGACAATATCAGTGCATTGGTAGTAGCTTCCAATCCAGTTTATCAGGCTCGTATGCATCATGTGGAAGTTGATTATCATTATGTTAGAGAAAAAGTAATTCGCAATGAACTGGTTATGGGATATGTTTCATCCGCTGACCAAATCGCAGATCTCTTAACCAAGGGTTTATCCACAGCTCGTTTTAGTTATCTCATTTCCAAGCTTCATGTTTGTCAACGCCCACTCAGCTTACGGGGCGTGATAAACCAACTATTCAAGATCTTTCTCCACGTCAGAAATGCATGGTAAAGGTCTCTCCAAGTCAGCTACACAAGTTGGATACTCTTCAACCTCTTCAACAGATAGAAATGAATCACAATCCTTCCTCATCTAAAACTCATGTGTAACTTAGTTTTGAATTTCACATGTAATCAGATAATATGTTTATACTGTAACCAACCTCATCTTGTAATCTCTATATAATGAAGTCCATACCTCACTCATAATTAATTGAGTTGAGTTTATGCAATCAATGTTTACAACCCTAGCTTAAATTCTTCCACAAATGACCGCAACACTTTAAAGACAATAAGGAGTCACATTGATACTGATACAATTACACTTCCGAGTTTTGAGGTTTGGATTTTATTTTTCTCCACTTTTCTACTGCTTTCAGTTCTCAATGAGTTTTGGGTACACAATCATACGAAGAAAAAGCCAATTGGCAAGGAAGAGATGTAAAGTCTGGTCCCGTCGATCACCCTTCCCTTGATAGGATACATGGGTCAAGGGGAAGACTTGAGTTCAGGGACGAAGTTGGCTTGCTCATTGAATTATCGCGGTGCTGTGAATATCTCAACCTCCATCCCTACCTGTGCAAGAAAGAAATAGAATTTGTTGAGGCACTGGGAATTTCAACAACTCAAAGAAAAGGACCGCGCTCCACCATACCACTTCCAAACTCAAGGTCCAGCTGACTCTACTAGAAGCAAAGGGCAGTACTTTCCACCATTGGAAAACTGGTGGGTATATTCTAGCAAGTCGTATTCCTCTCTTAGAGACTAGTAAAATCTTAATATCGATCACATCCGTTGTAGTAAATACAAATTGGTAGCTTTCAATATGGACTTCGACTTGGACAGTGGAATACTTTAGGTTTCTATAAGTCTTCACTACATTTTGGTACAAAATTAAAACTTAAGAGCTAGTTTGTTAACCAATTCGTTTGAAGTTTTTAATTTTTATTTTTAATTCTATAGATTGATGAAAAATATGTGGTCTAATGACCAATGAAGAAAGGCGAAGGACAGATGATGAAAGCAGTGTGAATCGATGTTCTAAAAAAGGGTTTATACAGCTGGCTAGCACCACGATTAAATACTAGTTGGTTAGAAAATCAGGTATGGCGCCTAAGCGGGCCTAGGTGGAATAGGTGATTGTCTTTTTTTTTTTTAATTGACTTTGAATCTTGACTCACTCTTTCCCAAACAAAAAAAGAAAACCAAGGATGCAATGTGTTCGTCTATCTTTGCCATAGCTCTTTGATGTTGTCAACAAATTGTAGTACTTTATAATTGATTTATATTTTGCATTTTATATTTCCCCATTAGAAGTATAGTTTTTATTTATTTATTTGTTTTAAGTATAAATATGCACTTATTTATATGTCATATAATAAATTTAATAATTAAGATAAGAAAAAAAAAAAAAAACCCTAGGCCACCAGTTAGGACCCTACCCGACGCTTAATAATGGCCTATCAATGTTTAAAACATAGGTGTGAGCGAAATATGTCTGGAAATCAAACACAAAATGTCTTGATTATGCTCCCTCGGCTGATTTCCGGATCGCCCTTTCGATTCTTCCTTCGAATGGCTTAAAGCCCAGGTAGTACATTACTACAAAATACCAAATATTTAAAGATATGCAAAATAAAGGAAGTTGCGTTTCAAGGTTGAGAAACCTTGCATGTTTTTAACAATAAAACCCTTCAATTTTCATCAATCATTAAGAAAATAGTATTGGAACTTTGGCTTGATATATCGTCTTCAAGAGTTATATTGGCGATGTTTTCATTAATGCTTTCCACATTAACACTCTCTTGCACATAAACTAAGAATAAAAAACCAAACATCGTCAACCATTCACATGTGTTTGGTATTTTTAAATTACTTGATATTTCTATTTTCAATGCTTTGGTATTTTTACTTGATATTTTTATGTTTAAGGTGTTTTATAATTTTGTAATCTCACTACTTGCCTATAGTATACTATAGAAATAAAAAATAAATTTTTAAATTTATATAGAATAAAATACAATAATACAAATTAATATACATATATACATATTCTCTATGACTATTGTATTTTATAGTAATTGTTTTTAGTTGTTTAAAAAAATTAAAATCATCAAAATAACTTGTTTCTTAACATGTCAAAACGGGTTACCCGCATGTTATTCTCGTGTAAACATGTTAAGGACCCGTTATTAACAGGTCCTCATCATGTGATCCATTATTAACGGGTCCTCATCATGTGACCCGATAACGACCTGATTAGCTATTATGTTGACCCAAAATTTGTTATTTTCGTATTGTGTTAACAGATCATGTAAAAAATTGCCAGGTCTAGAATTGTTGTGAAGGAGTAGCATTAATCGCCAAATTTTTAAACACTGCACACAAGTATCAGTTCTTTCACTTTAAAAGATGAAAAGCACTAGCAAGTCACAACGAGAAAATCTTGGGCTATATTATCATTTGTTCAAAAATAAAGAAACTCATCACTGATATTCAAGGTTCCTCACCTCTGTTAACTTTGGCCTATGGATCTGGACAGTTGTTTAGTAATTTTTTCTAAGAGCATGTGATCAAAATGTATAAATCAAGCAAAAAGGTTTTTTTTTTTTTTTTTTAAGAGCATAACTACTGAAAAATATATGTTTATGACCAATTGTCATGAGATTTTTGTATCTATCAGTAACTTCTTAGTTCCTGCATATAATTTTTCTTCAACCACATCTCTAATAGAAAGACTTCTGAAACATCTAGTCTGGTACTTAAACGTTGAACTAAATCTTTGGGTGCTCTTGTGATACTCATGTTCTCTATTCGGATCTTGAGGATCTTATCTATACCACAAGAAGCTTGATGTACTCTGATACTTGATTGTAGTTCCATACTACTCAAATATCACATGTTCATTCACTGAAGTTTCCATTCTGTCATCATTCCTTCCAGTCTGATTTACATTGTTGTAGCAATTGAGATATCCCTGAGAAATTATGGGTGTATTGAAGCTTAACAACTGAGAAGTCACCCTTGCAATGAACAGTTTTCATCATTAAAAATTTTACATGTCCTGAAAGTATCATGTTGTGCAACATGACAACACCTATCTGAATATATGAGTACTTAGTGATGGTTTAGGATGTCTTCACTGGTAATGGTTCTAGATGAACCTTGGTCCTGTTTTAGGTATGAAGACAGTTATTTTCTGTATAATACATGCTTCATATGGCCAAAATGCCTCTTTAAATTCAATTGATCTTATGTGACTGCCTATTGCTTCCATAAATGTACTCTAAAATAACAACCAAAAGGGGAAAAATCATTATGTTTCTTATTATGCAAGATGTAATAGTATCTTCATGCTTAAACAAGGTTTCTTCAAGAAATTAGTCCAACTTGGAAGTCAGACTTGTCTCGAGGGTTAAAAATGGCATCAAGTTTCCCTTATTCGATATTCTAGTGCATTACTAGATATCATTAAAGTAATACACGATATCTTGTTACGTTTTTTAATGCAAGACATTCTTGTTTTAAACTAATTTGTTAAGAGTATATATATTGAATAATATATGTCTTGCAGTATATCTCAGTTGCTTGTTAGTTAACTCAAAATAAATAATAATCACCCTTTGTTATCATCATTGTCTGGTTACAAGAAAATATACTCATATGATATCATTCCCTTTGTTATCATCATTGTCTGGTTACAAGAAAATATACTCATATGATATAGTTTATTCTAGACTCCGTGTATGTGTTATTTGATCTACCAATACTAAGCAACCACGTTCAAAGATGGTGGAGTCATGTTCATTAAGTTTTCCTACAGATTCTTGGACGTTTGGACAAGAAACGATCAAGGTCGTCCATCATGACGTATTTATACTTCGACATCTCCAAGGGAAGAAACCTTAGGTTGTTCACTTTCTCAATCTGTTGCAGTTTCCTCTTTCTTGTTTCCTATTTTCCTTTCGTCTAGTTTGTGTGTGTTAAAGAAAAAACAAAAAAAAAAAGACAAATCAAATGGCCTCACCATCACGCTACGAGAAAAGATCATCTAAGGGCAACCAAAAGGCTAACAGAACAGGTAATTATTTGGATGATCGTGTTCAGGGAAATTTGCGACCCCAAACTCAGTCAGATGCAGACTTGTATCAGAAGGTCTATAAGTGGACGATGGTTTCAGAAGGGAAAGTAGAATTCACTAACATTCCAGGGTTGCGAGAAGGTATGAGTGCCAGTGCATTCTTAGATGACGAATAACCCTTAGAGAGGCATTAAGAGATGGGGTTTCCATGGATGTGTCTACGCGTAGATAGCAGCATATATGCAAGATGAGCGTATGTTAGGCGTAGAGAGAATAAGTGTATATTGGAGAAGTGAAAAGTCTAGAGAAAGTTTGGATTATAAAAAATTTCAGTGGATAAATACTCAGGTTGGGGTATTTATAGAGATCTTGAGAGTCCTTGTAAGGAAAGTAATCCCAATTAATTTGGGAGATATCTAGGAAAGAATCTAATTCTCCTAGTGTTATGATTATGTTGCCTAAATCCCCATGATATCCTAATTTGACTTGAACTAGGGTTTCCTTACGACAAGTAATATCTTCAATAGGCTTAAGCCTAGCATGTTGGACTAAGATTGTCGGACTACACCTGGGCCATTGGCAATCTGGCCCTTTTCACCCCAAGGTCATGGGCCGGAAAATCATGGTCCCACAAATATCTCCAGCATGCAGTGTATACTCCTCCAAAGAACTTCAACATGTTTATTGTCCAAGGATTCTATAGCAAATTTCCACATGTGTTCTCGAAAAACGATCATGTGGTATATGTCAGAGGAAAGTTCATCAAGTTCTCTCCACAAATATTAGTTTGGAACTAAAACTTCCCTACATATCTGATGATGATTATACAGTCTTTTTGAAGTCAGCCAAACATTTCAGTCTGGATTTTTTGTGAGAAACTTGTTCATAGCTGTACTTGGAACTTTCTTACACTAAATGTCTTCAACAATCCTCGCCCCGCACCTATAAAAATTGAAGGTTAAGTGATTTTTTGTATCATGAATGGTGCACCTTACATTTTGCTCATATCATGTATCATATGATTATCTCTCAAGCCAGGATATACAAGTCTAGTACGAGAAGTAACATTTTCAATGGACTTAACTCTAGCATGTTGGACTAAGACTGTCGAACTATGCCTTATGGGCTATTAGCATTTTGGCCCTTTTCACCCCAATGTGCCACGTGTCATGGGGCAGAAAAAACCACGGTCCCACAAATATCTCTCAACATGCAGTGAATACTCCTCCAACCTGTCTATCGTCCAAGGATTCTATAGCAATTTTCCACATGCGTTTTTGAAAACGACCATGTGGTGTATATTAGAGGAAAGTTCATCAAGTTCTCCCCCCAAATTATTAGTTAGGTACTGAAACTTCCCTACACATCTCATGATGATTTTACAGTCTTTCTGAAGTTGGTCAAATATTTTAGTCTGGATTTTTGTGAGAACAAGTGAGAAACCTATTTCTAGCTGTACCTAGAACTTTCTTGCACTCAATTTCTTCAACAATCCTTGCCCTGCACCTACAAAAATTGAAGGTCAAGTGATTTTGTGTATCATGAATGGAGCACATGTACCTTTTGCTCATATCATGTATCATATGATTCTCTCTCAAGCCAGGATATACAGGTCTAGTGGAACTATCAAACTTCCCTGTCTTGTTCACAACATTTGTCTAAATTAGGATATCTATTTCGACTTGAATGACATATTTGCCCAAATTCCTCCTCCTCTCAAAAGAAAGCATGTGCATGACTCTCTATAAGCAATTGAAAAAAAAGGGATAAATTTGAAGGAGAAATTTGCAGAGTATGCAGTGAACCATGTAGAGTTTATCAACATGGTCTTTATCTTTGTGGAAGGTGAATCCGTTGGAAATGCCTCTGTTTCTGATGATGGTGCATCATCTGCGGATAAAGATACTAAAAGTTGGAGGATGATGGTGATATTGACGAAGACAATTACTTTCTGGGAATGATAAAGGACAAGAGAAGGGTGCAGGACTGGAAGAGGAATTAAGCTTTACAAGATCCAAACAATCAAGTGGTGGTCGTTACTGATGAGGCTTTTTATGTTTGTCGATGATGTTTAGGTTTTTTAAGTCATTTTATTTAGTTCTATTAATTCTGTAACATCTTATCCACTTACTATAGGATACTTGATTTTCTTTTTAAATCGTTTATTGTTTTGTTGAACATATTACTAACCGCCTTTTAATTTTGGAGGAGTTTCCACTTCTTTTAAGTATAATAAGTATAAACTTATGGAGAGTCTCCACTTCTTCTAATGATTGCAGTGTGTATTTAATTGTGTCCATTTAACTGCTTGTTGGCTAGTATACTTTGCTTAATTTATTGACATTTTGATTATGTTTATACTTGTCAGATCTGTGCGCATCATACATGTTGTTTCATCTGTTTGTACTGTTTATTATGATTGTTGACTTGTATATTATGCTAATCTATTTGCATATGCATGCTATTATCTATAAGAGTGTTATCTCCCTTCTAGCAGCTTTGTCTTACTTTTTCTCTATTTGTCTTTCCATGGCCAAATAGGGTGGAAATAATGTCAAAACAAGTCAAACAATGTCCATGTTACTGTAACATTGTTAACTCCATCGACCAACATAAAAAGCCTTATCAGCAAATGACCACTAGAAGAGACATCATTCACTTGTACTCTATCATTCCCTGGAAGTATTCGTCTTCATCATTATCACCTTCATCTTCCAACTCTTGAATATCTCCATCATCAGATGAGACACCATCATCAAAACCAAAGTCGCTTCCAGTGGATTCACCTTCCTCAAAGGGAGAGACCAGGATGATAAACTTTGCATGGTTCGCAGCATACTTCACAAATTTCTCCTTCAAATTTATCACTCATTTTTCAATTGCTTCTAAAGAGTCATGCACATGCTTTCTTTTGAGAGGATAAGAATTTTGGACATATATGTCATTTAAGTTGGAATGAATGTCCTAATATAGACAAATTTTGTGAACCAGGGAAGTTTGACAGCCAAACTGGACCTGTATCTCCTGGCTTGAGAGAGAATCCTATGATACATGTTATGAGCAAAAGGTACAATTGCATCATTGATCTTTTCAATTGCTTCTAAAGAGTCATGCACATGCTTTCTTTTGAGAGGAGGAGAATTGTGGACAGGTATTTCATTTAAGTCGGACTGAATGTCCTGATGTAGACAAATTTTGTGAACTAGGGAAGTTTGACAGTCCAACTGGGCCTGTATGTCCTGGCTTGAGAAAGAATCGTATGATACATGATATGAGCAAAAGTTACAGTTGCACCATTCATCATACATCACATCACATGACCTTCAATTTTTATAGGTGTAAGGCGAGGATTGCCGAAGACATTGAGTTTAGAATTGTAATTTTTTCTGGACATGATTGACACACCTCGACCAAGGATGTCCACCTAAACTCTGAATCGAACTGTGATGGCCGACACCAGGAAGGTGATAAAGCCATAAAGTGTAGTGACATGAAAAATGTGAATAAATTTAAACCTAAAAGTGCCTAAATATAAGAGTGCGCATGTGAGCAGGTTTGAACCCAAATCACACGTGATGCAAAGCATAAGTAAAGTATAGTAAAGGTAGAAGAAGTATTATACCATCGGAAGTATCCCCGTAACAATGTTTTGCTAGAAAGTTCTCGTCGACACGAAAGCTCTACCACTAAAACTTGGAGGGGCGAAAAATAAGGGTGAGTGGGCCTAAAAATAAAGCTTTGTAAAAACCTTTTCGAAAATATAATAACCCCTCGCCATAAAATGAGTACAGTTTTCAAAATATACATACCACGTATAGTATGAAAATACTTATCGTAACCTGCAATATCTTAAGAATTCAATACGTCACAATATTTCATGAATGTTTAATGTTTGATAATCACATAATCTCGCATAACAACATATCGTGTCAAGTGCTCATCAACATATACTGACACATGAGGTCATGCAGAGGTATTCTGACATAAATAGGACTGGGTGTAATAATGATTTACGCTATAGTATTACAATCGCGTGAAGACTGGCGCTATACACATCACATATGAGTCCTAATTGCCTATAGAAATCTAGGATAGGACTAGCACCTACAATAGATCCAAAGTGAGCGTGCAGTGCGATGTGAACATACACATGAAGCATGGCCCTGGCCCTGGCGAGTATTAACACCAGTGTAGCACACGATGAGCAAATAACGTAAATATGATCATGCCACAATAATTCAATAATTCTAGTCAATATAATAGTATTCCTGGCTGTAAATATAATTAAGGTATCCCCGTATAGTATGCTTACCTGTGTATCTCGTAAGATGATAATGATTTCCTAATTCTTATTATTACGACATTTCTTATAAACGCTAATTTAATTATGGCATCACATACAAAATTCGTTATTAGATGTATATATGGAAACTAAACAAATACACACACACACACATACACACACACACACACACACACACACACACTATATATATATATAAAAGAAAAAACTCACTCATAGATACTTACGAAGTCGTAGCCGTTTGATCGAAGGAAGTCGGAGTTTTCGATAGTAATTGCACCTAAGCATAATATTGGGACCCATTAGTAAAACTCAACTAAAACAACTTAATTTGGGAAAATAGAGTGGTGATTTGGAATCAAGACGACGAAATACGCTAAGAAAGGTCCCGGACAATTTTCGTAAAAAGTCAACGGTCAACCCTAAAAAAGTCAATTGAGACGCCGAGCCAGTCAACTACATTAAAACTTCGAAATTTCACTAAATGGATGTCAAAAATGGACTCGTGGCATCGAAATTAACCTAGGAGGGTCTCCAAGAAAATTTCACAAAAGTCAACACAAGGAATATTTCAAGAATATTCTAGGAATATTTTTTAAAAAGGGCCAGATTGGGTCAACAGCCCAAAGACTTGGGTCGGGTTTGGGCTTGGGCCCTTTTTTTTTTTTTTTGGTTGAGTCTACCTGGTCCCAATCGTGGGTTCAGTCGCCGGAATTAACGAAAGAGAAAGGCGGAAAATCCCAACTCCAATCAGGATCAAAACTCAACCATTATCAACATATAAGTAGTCAAATTGAAGCTCGGGAGATAAGGAGTAAGATTATACCATTGTGGTATCTCATCGTGGCCGGAGTTGGCCAGAAAAAAAGTCTGAAACTTGCAGACTTCATTGGAATCTAGGAAATAGTTTCCCTGAGCTATTTGCTGTCATAAAACCAGTCCAAAACCACTTATCACATTTAGATTTAAGCTAAAAGACGAGAAATATTTATCCCGATGCATTTTCGACTCACTTTCACCAGAAAATTACGATCCTCACCATAGAAGTGGAGGTTGAAACGAGGAAGAAAAGGACGATGGTGCGCTGGCCTAGGTTGGTTGGTGTAATTCACTGAAGTTGCAGCGGCAAGGTGGTGGTTGTTCTTGGTGTTGCTAGGTTTCACTGAGGTAGAAAGAAAGGGAGTCTTACGGGAGAGGGAGAGAGAGAGAGAGAGGTGGAGTGAGGGAGAATTGATCGAGTGTTCCGAGAGAGTTGGAGAGGAATGACACGTGGCAGAGATGAGTGGTGGGTGTGGGCCCCACAACATAAAAACCCTACTTAAAATAATATATTAATAACTAAGATGATAATTTTTTTTTCCAAAAATAACCTTTCAGATTCGTAGTTCCGTAAAATCTCCAACGTAACTCTGATTTCAATTCTGCATGCGCCTACGCGTTCGTACCATCTTGTACTTCGAGGATACGGTAAATTAGTAGCTCATACACGTCACGAAATGACAGTCAACAAAAGTCAACAATCTTGCCTATAGGGCATTTTCGTCAATCCATTGTTTTAAAATTAATAAAATAGTAAAATTAGGGACGGTTGTTACAACGATTATCCAAATAATTACCTGTTCTGTTAGCCTTTTGGTTCCCCTTGGATGATCCTTCTCCGTGGCTTGATTGTGAGGTCGTTATATTTGTTTTTGGCTGAGTTTTGGTTACACACACAAACTGGAACGAAAGAAAATAGACTGTAACGAAGGAGGATAGGAGAAAAAGAAAGAGGAAACAGCCGCAGATTGAGAAATTGAACAGTCTAGGGTTTCTTCCATTGGAGATGTCGAAGTATATATAGTTCTTGATGGACGGCCCTTATCGTTTCTTGTCCAAAAGTTCAAGAATCTGTATGAGAACTTAGTGATCACAGGACCCTACCGTCTGTACGTGGTTGATTTATATTGGTAGACCAAACAACATGTACACAAAGTCCAAAATGAACTACCTTATATTTTCTTGTAACATAACAATGATGATAACAAAAGGAATGGTATCATTAGTCTAAACAGAGAGGGTGGTTATTATTTATTTTGTGTCAACTAACAAGATACTGAGGTTTATTACGAGACATATATTATTCAACATCTATGCTCTCAACAAAGCAGCTAAAAACAAGAATGTCATGCAGTAAAAAACATGTAACAAGATATTACTTCAATGATATTCAGTGATGCACTAGGATATCTAATAAGGGAAACTTGAGGCAACTTTTAACCAACTAGACAAGCCTGACTTCCAAGTTAGACTAAGTTATTGAAAAAACAATAGAACTTTTACGGGATATAATCTTCTATTACTTGTTTTGAAATATATACATGTGCTATCATAGCTTTACAAGGAAACAAA
The DNA here is from genome assembly GCF_041283825.1 of Pyrus communis. Taxonomy (NCBI): domain Eukaryota; kingdom Viridiplantae; phylum Streptophyta; class Magnoliopsida; order Rosales; family Rosaceae; genus Pyrus; species Pyrus communis. Next base: position 7,589,186 of record NC_142567.1, read on the forward strand.
AAACATATACACAAACCTACTTAATAAAGGACTCCTATTATTTACATTCCTTATTTTTCCTAATATTGACTCACGCTAACACTCCCCCTCAAGTTGGTGCATAGATATCACACATGCCCAACTTGACAAGTGAGTCATCAAACCTTCGACTACATACTGCATGAGTTAGAACGTCTGCAAGTTGCTCCTCTGACTTCACAAAAGGTATTGACACAATCTTCCTTTCAAGCTTCTCTTTAATAAAATGTCGATCAACTTCCACATGTTTTGTCCTATCATGCTGTACCGGATTATCAGCTATATCTCTTGCTGACTTATTATCACAGTAGAGTCTCATGGTTTCCTTTGGCTTGAACCCAAGCCCCTCAAGAAGCTTTCGAAGCCAGAGAATCTCACAAATGCCATGAGCCATTCCTCGATACTCGGCCTCAGCCGAGGATCTTGATACTACCTTCTGTTTTTTACTTCTCCATGTAACCAAATTTCCTCCTACAAAAGTAAAGTATCCCGAAGTAGACCGTCTGTCACCTACACTTCCTGCCCAATCAGCATCCGTGAACCCCTCAATCCTTAAATGTCCATGCTTCCGATAGAGAACTCCTTTTCCAGGTGCAGACTTTAAATAAGCTAAGATACGCATAACAGCAGCCATATGATCTTCACTCAGTGAATGCATAAATTGACTTACTACACTTACTGCATAGGCAATATCTGGACGTGTATGAGCCAAATAAATTAGTCTCCCTACAAGTCTCTGATATCTCCCCTTATCAACTGATTTCTGATTCGGATCCAAACATAGATGATGTTTTTCAACAATAGGAGTATCAACTGGCTTACATCCCAGCATACCAGTTTCTTTTAACAAATCCAAAACATACTTACGTTGTGACAAGAAAATACCTTTCGACGATCGAGCAACTTCGACTCCAAGAAAATACTTCAAATCCCCTAGGTTCTTCATTTCAAACTCAGCCGCAAGATTTCTCTGCAACCTTGAAATCTCATCACAATCATCCCCAGTAATAATCATGTCATCTACATAGATGATTAGAGCCGTCACTTTTTCCTGTCTCCGTTTGACAAACAATGTATGATCAGAATGACTTTGGTAATACCCAATCTTTTTCATGACTTGAGTAAACCTATCAAACCACGCACGAGGCGATTGCTTAAGCCCATAAAGAGACTTACGCAACCGACATACTCCGGTACTTCTACCAGCACTGTACCCAGGAGGAAAATCCATATATACTTCTTCCTCCAAGTTCCCATGAAGAAAGGCATTTTTCACATCAAACTGTTTTAATGGCCAGTTCATATTAGCAGCTAAAGATATCAGAACTCGTACCGTATTCATCTTGGCAACCGGAGAGAACGTTTCTTGATAATCTACACCATATGTTTGGGTGTATCCTTTAGCTACCAACCTTGCTTTGTACCTGTCGATTGATCCATTGGCTTTGTATTTGACAGTGAACACCCAACGACAGCCAACTGTTTTTTTTCCCTCTGGTAAACACGTCACCTCCCAGGTATTATTCTTCTGTAGCGCCAACATTTCTTCATCCATTGCGTTTGCCCATTTTTGATCCTTTAGAGCCTCCTCCACACGGGTTGGTACTCGAGTAGCCTCCATATTGTCCACCAAAGTCTTGCGCTCTGGTGCAAGACCATTGCATGAGACATAGTTGGCTATTGGATACTTCACTTTGCCTTCCGGAGAAAACCTGTTAGGAGGCACACCCCGATTTTGTCTCGGTGGCAGCTTATATGTATTTACATCATTACTTGTATTAGTTACATAATCATCCACAATACTTACCTCAGGTATATCCAGAGAAGATTCATTGGGCAGCACTGTGGAGCTAGAGAGAGAAGGGGGTACATTAGTAGGTTCGTCAACAACCTGTCCTGACTGCATGCTGCTCTCAGTGACTGTTGGAGATTTATCACTCTCGGGATCACTCTCATCTGGAACCGGTCCTGACTGCATGCTGCTATCGGCAACAATTGCAGATTTATCATTCTCAGCATGTATAATCACTGCCCCATTATGCACGGCATCAACCACAGGGATTCCTTCCAAGTCCAACCATTTCAGATCATCACTAGAGCTCTCCCCCTAGGGATCTGAAGATGAAGATACGGGCGCATAAAAATACTCGGATTCAGAGAAAGTCACATCCATGGTAACATACATATGACGAGTCGCAGGGTGATAACATTTATATCCTTTTTGGTGAGGGGAGAAACCAACAAACACACAGCGAAGTGCACACGGATCCAACTTAGTGCGATGAATTTTCTGAATATGCACGTACGCCACACACCCAAAGACCCGGGGTTGGAGAGTATGAGAAGACACCACAGGAACATGTTGAGTGAGGACTTGAAACGGAGTTTGAAACTGAACCACCCGAGAGGGCATACGATTAATCACGTAGACGGCATAAGTAACCGCTTCAGGCCAAAAAACCTTAGGAACAGAAGCACCCAGAAGTAGTGCACGTGCCGTTTCTAAGATATGGCGATTTTTCCTTTCAGCCACCCCATTTTGCTGTGGAGTATAGGGGCAAGTTGTTTCATGGAGAATGCCTTGATCACCAAGAAACTCTGACAACTCACGATTAATATATTCACCACCATTATCAGAACGAAGAACTTTAATCACAGAGAAGTATTGGGTCCGAAGCATTTGAGAGAAATTCCGAAATACCATACCAACATCACTCTTATTTTGTAACACATATAGCCACGTCATACGAGTGCAATCATCAACAAACGTAACAAACCACTTAATCCCAGAAGAAGTAACAACCGGAGATGGCCCCCAAACATCAGAGTGCACAAGTTCAAACGGTAAAGCTCTTTTATTCATACTAGGCGGAAAAGAAGCACGATGGCTTTTAGCAAGAATACATACTTCACAATGTAAGTCTGATTCATTTATTCCACTAAATAAACTAGGTAACATATGCCTTAAATACCCAAAAGATGCATGGCCTAACCGACGATGCAACAACCACACTGCTTGTAAATTACTAGACCGGGATGCGCGAACTGCATTTGCTCTTCCAGAAACGACGTCGTCCACGTAGTACAACCCCTCTCTCTTAGTGCCACGCCCAATTATCTCCTTGGTCTGAATATCCTGGAGTAGACAAAAAGACGGATACATTAGAACAACACAATCCAATTGTTCAGTAGCCTGTGGTATGGATAATAGATGATGGGATAAAGACGGAACAAGCAAGCAATGATGTAAGGGAAGTGATGGGGTGAGATGCACAGTGCCGGCACCACACACGGGTGCCAAAGTACCATTAGCAGTAGATATATTTTTCCTGTGAAATGTAGTCATGTATTGAAACATATTTTTATCATATGTCATATGATCCGTTGCCCCAGAGTCCAGAATCCAACCTGTATGGTGCTGTTTCTCGGAGGCTAAGAGAACATGTCCCATGGTACCTGTGTCGGACGACGAGGCACCCTGAGTACGAGTCAACAAATTCTGACCAGAGGCACTGGGGCTAGGCACGGCTTCCTGAACAGTGGGTGTAGCCGCAGCAAGGGAGGCACGGCCTCTACTGGACCCGGCTGCTCCACGCTCCTTGGCACGCAATTTTTTCTTTAACTCTGGGAACCAATCAGGCACTCCATGCTTAGTAAAGCATGTATCCTCAGTATGACGGGTTTGTCCACAGAAATTACACTTCAAATCATCTTTATTTTTGCGGTTGAAGGGACGAGAATTTAAGGATTGATTAGAATAATTACTAGAACGATTTGTACCAGCCGGCCGAGATATCATTGCCATGGACGACAACCCTCCTTGAGTGTTACTTCCACCCATCATGGTAGCATGTCGTTGAGCTTCACGTCGAACAACAGAAAACACCTCCTCAACAGAAGGTAAAGGTTGAGTACGTAAAATATCACTACGCACTTTATCAAACACATCATCCAATCCCGCCAAAAAAGCGTACACACGATCAATCTGAATTTCTTCTCGAAGCGTCTTGAGATCCACAGCACATACCATCCGGATTGGTCTCCGCTGATCTAACTCCTGCCAAACGGACTTGAGATCAGCATAATACACACCAACTGGCCGACCCTCTTGACGGAGTCTGAATGATTTCACCTTTAATTCATAAATCTGAGAAATATCTGACCCATCATAGTAGGTCCGAGCTACCTCTTCCCACACTTCTTTAGCAGTACGTAGGTGAATGAAAAAACCCATAATAGTAGGTTCCATGGAGTTGATCAACCACCCTTTTACTATTGCATTCCCTGTCTCCCACGTCTCATACTCAGCACTAGCCTCAGCCGGCTCCTTGGTACTCCCAGTCACAAAGCCCTTCCTACCGCGTCCAGCGATGTGCATCTCCAAAACCTTGGACCAAAGAGGATAGTTTGATCCATTTAACTTCACGGTATTGGGTACAGCAGACGCATCACTCTGAATAACGATAGAATTCACGACTTGATTATTGGTTGAGTTACTGCCCTCTAACCGCATCACACCACTGCCTCCTGAATCCATTCGGTGTTGCTCACCAAATCACCAAATCAACCCAAAAAACAACACGATACTACGTACACGCAACCACACCACACAGACAAAAAACTGTGCAGAGAAGTCCAACACGATACCACACAGATAAAAAACTGAAGCAGTACAAACGGATAACCAATTCTGATTCGTACACAACCTGCACGGCAGCAGCCCCAAGTTGCAGAAAAAAAAAAACAGCAATTTGCAGAAACCCCAGCAATCTGTCCACAACCCACACGGCAGCAGCAAGGTATTGTGCTGCACAGCAGCAGCACACACCACACACAGTCTGCACACACAGCAGCAGCACACACCCACACGGCAACAATACACACCGCAGCACCACACCCACACGGCAACCTGTTTTCTGCAGAAGATTTGCAGAAATAAGGTCAACCAAGCATAGCGGAAAAGAAAAAAAAAAAAAAAAAAACTAGGGTTTTGGCTCTTGATACCAAATAGAACTTTTACGGGATATAATCTTCTATTACTTGTTTTGAAATATATACATGTGCTATCATAGCTTTACAAGGAAACAAAAAACATATACACAAACCTACTTAATAAAGGACTCCTATTATTTACATTCCTTATTTTTCCTAATATTGACTCACGCTAACAAAAACCTTATTTAAACATGAAGATACTTACTTATAATAGGAAAACTTATTTAAACATGATTTTCACCTTCTTTTTTTTTTTTTTTTTTTTTTTTTTTTTTTTTTTTTTTGTTGTTGATTTTTTAAGAGTATATTTATGGAAGCAATATGCGGCCACATAAAATTAATTGAATCTAAAGTGGTATTTTGGCCATATGAAGCGTGTATTATATAGAAAGTAACTGTGTTCATACCTAAACTGGACTAAGGTTCATCTAGAGGTAATATCACTCTTGCTATGGGTTATTTGCAAGAAACATTTACCAAAGACATCTAATCCATCACTGCGTACTCAGATGTCATGTTACATGACATGAGCTTTCCTTACTTTACTCTTCATCACCAATAGCCATGCATTAGCCACCTTAATTCTCTTTCTTTTATTATCCTTTACTCATTCTTTTAACGTCATTGTTTCTCTTCATCAAATAAGGAGGGGTCATCTCCCTCTCCCAACTTATGTGGATGAAACAATCATTCCTATCGAACTTATGCAACATTGATCCTTGACTTTGGTAAAGACTTGGTCATCGCGTCTGAACTATTGTCATTAGAGTGATCTTCTCAACCTGTGGTTAATGGGCTATTGTGATGGAACCTTAAATTTAAAATAAAGTATCAGAAAAACCGAACTAAGGAGAACGAAGAGATCCTGACTCGTATATAGGAAGAGAAAGTCCTCTCGAGAGAACGTATCACTTTGGACCTAGAATGGGTAGAAAAATTGAAATCTGGTACACAAACTAAAATTAAACAAAAAGAAAAACGGAATAAAAATTAATTTCCTCTTATAAAAACAATCCATTATTCTTTATGAGGCTAAATTAAATGAATACAACTTCTATCATCATGTCTAATTCAATATCATCCCCAATATGAAATGAATAATGAATAGATGGTTATATTTCAAACTACCGTATAGGAAATTAATTAAAAATAATTAATAAGGGAAGTGTTATTGGCACTCCAAAAATCTCATTCTACATTCCTCACAAGTGTATTTTTATTTCCTAATATAGAAAGTTTGGAGTGTAGAATGAGATTTTTGGAGTGCTAATAACAATTCCCATTAATAAATGAAAAAGATTAAGCAGGTCATAATTCAAAGGTAAATGAAATTAATCGCAATAACTCATTTACCTTGTGACAGCCCGTCCCGAATTATTTGTATCGTATGTGTGAAAAGACAATTTTGCCCCTGGACGTTATTTAGTGTTATAGGGTGTTTGGTTTGTTTTGTTTTTGGTTGGTGGGCTGCCATCTGGACCACACACCACACACACACGCACCGTGACTTTCTTCTCTCCCTTCTCTCTCGGACTTTCTTCCATTTTCTCCCATTGCCTTTGCACGTGTACGAACGAACTTCAAACTAACTTTCCACGCACGGATCAAAGGTTTAAAGGTTAGTTTTGGACTCTTTGAAAGCCTAGGAACTCATCCATACCATTTTTAGGACGTGAGACCTTTGAAAACCCGAGAACCCCAATTTGGTGCACTGTTCATGCACACGTGATTGTGAGGTTTTTAGATGTTTCTAAGGTTATAGGGAGCTTTAGAATCTTTGCTCGAAGCTCGGGGAATAATTTTGAAATGTTTTGGACGTCGAGAAGCTCGAGTTCATCGAGTTGCAGGTTTGGCCAAAATATTGAGGCTTCTTCGGCGAAATTCCGTTGGTTTTAGGTCCCCCAAAGTGGTAAGGTTTTGTTGTACTCGTTGTAAGCTTCATTTTGGAACAAATTTAATGGAATTTGGTTGAGAAATGAAGAAGATATTAAAGGTTGAAGTTTTTCCCAATTCCCGCGAGAATTCGAGTTGCAAACGGCGGTGATCGACGAGGCTCACCGGAGAAGAAGGAGAATATTTCGTCAGAGTTAACGGAATATTCTAACGAGGTCATGTAACGGCCGTTAACGTCTGTTAGGGTTTTAACGGAATATTCCCTAATGGCGTTAAGGTTCCACACGCGTGCTAGGCACGTTGCCAGCGCATGGAGGCGTGTGGGAGGCCAGAAAATTATTTTAAAAATGTGGGGATGTTCGTGAGGTTGAGTAGAGCACGTTGGTATATTCAAACACCCCATTTGAGCAATATATGAGAAGTTATTGCCTAAGGTTGGTTATGTGCGTTAAATTGACGTTTTTATAGTTGTTTCGCATATAGGTGAGGACTATCCGGAAGACGAGTGTAGCCACGTGAGGCTCGGGGCTTATGACCCTTCTATGTATCAGTGAGTGGGCTTTTGGTTTTCCGTATATACCTGTATACTTGAGAATTTTTCCAGAAAATGAAATTAAATGTTTTTTATGTTTTTAAATGCCATGCATAGTGTTGCATATTTAGTTATGCATCAGTAGTTGCATACATGTATGCTTTGGTGCTGCAAACGCTCAAGTAAGTCAGGTGAGTATGTTGTTAATGTTAGATTTGGTGATGATGAGATTGAGTTATAGCTTATATTCTTGCACCTAAGTGATTGTGCTCCGCCAGAGTAGGGCCTAGCCTTCACGTGATCGTTCACCTCTCGCACCGTACGCTTAGCTTGGATCCAAGGCAGGTACCACCCTGTCGTACAGACCACTTTAGGTGGTTCCGACTCATAGGTAACTTGCGATACATTGCACAGCCTTCACGTGATCGTAGCACTAAGCGTAATTAGATACACCAGCCTATCATACAGACCACTATAGGTGGTTCTGACTTGTATGCAGGACAGTAGTTGAGGAGCTATAGTTTCAGCCGTACAGGTTACTATAGGTGACTTTGGCTTACATATTGATATTATTGGCATATTGTGATTTTGTTTTATCTCACCTGCTTGATGTTTATACTATTTGTCTGGATATTCTGACACGGCATATTCCGGCATGACATATTTGAGCTTTATCGTTTTAGCATGATTTGATATACGAGTACATATAATATTTTCTGGAAAGTATACGGGTTTTACAGAGAGGGGTTATTACTTGATATTGAAATGGTTTGAAAAACAAACTTTTTTTTTGCCCACTCACGTTTTCTGTTTTGCGCCCCTCCAGGTTTTAGGTAGCGAGGACGTGGGTGACAGAAGAGGCATCGAGGCATTTCTGACAGAGTACCCTCCATGTAGGATTTTCTAGTTTCACTTGTGTAGTGTTTGTTTTTTCTGGATTGCATCTAGGATACTTGAACTCCTACTTTGCATTTTCCTTCCGTGTTTGTCACTAGTGCTCACTGATCTTTTTATTGTAAATTATCTTGTCGACTTTATTTTTCTCGTATTTTCACTCTTTTTCTTCTGCATTGTGCACTTGGTTACATCACCCTCACGTGATGGCCAACACGCTCCAAATTTTTTATCAGGGTGTGTCATATCTTATCTTTACACCCAACTTAAAAAATTATTTAATAAAATTCCAAATGTGGCCTGAAATAAATAAAAAGATTTTAAAACAATTAGAACTTGTATATGCTCAAAGTCATCCACAAAATAAAATAGTGGTGGTGGGTTTAGGGTTATTGGGTGTGGAAAGAAAAAAACACCCATTTGATTTTCTTTTTCTTATCTATTAAGACTATCTCCAACTCTTGGCTAAAAACCTAAAATTTTTAGCTCAGAAAATTTAGGTTTTAACCCAGAAACAGCTTTCTACTCCAACCTTTCTAGCCTAAAATTTTAGCCCTAAATTATTAAAGAATGAATTTAGACTTTTTTTTTTTTAAATTAACTTTAACAAAAAAATTATGTAGACTATCCTAAATTAATTTTATGAACATTTTAACCTAAAAATATTTAAATTCCAATAAATATTAAAAAATCACTAAATTGATACATGAAACCCTATGGAAGAACATGAAAATCATGATAGAGATGTATAAACACAAAATACATGAAATACATAAGACACACATAACACATATGAAGCTGTTGACCCTAAAAATTACGAAGCCTACGTGGCGCTCATGCTGAGTAATTAATAAGCAAAATACGTCATTCGGTTGTGTCGGCCGAGCTCGGCTGGGGAGTAAAATATGTTAATGTGGCATTGGGCGCGCTATCGACTTCTTGATCTTGCAACTGCGGCCAAGGAAGGAACACGTCTCGGCCTTCAGGTTCTAGAACCTGAAGACAAGGCTGCTAGTTCTGAGAAGTTCAATATCAAATTCGGCTTTCAATGTGCCGAATGTAGTAACCTGGTAACACCTCACTTCGTCGAGAAAGTTGATAAGATGGCCTCTACCAACAAGGACTCGAAAATCCTTGTCCAAGGAGACTTGGATAAATAACAGTCGGTCTCGAAGCAGTGATGTTTATCCAAACTAAAGGTGTTCCTGATTGGCTAATTCTATGGCTCCAGTGCTGTTTATCCAAACTGAAGATGTCACCGGTTGCCTTCACAATACTGTTTATCCAAACTGACGATGTGTCGATGGAAAAAGAAAATAAAACCCTCAAGGTGTTGAAGAGGTTTGTGCAGAGCAATTTATGTGTTGAATTGGAAGGGCCTTAAATGTTGCACCCCCTCTTCTATTTATAATAACAAACCTCTTCCTGGCCGAGCTAGACTTATACTTAGACTAAAACTCTTCATCCTAATCTGGTTAGTTTTTGGCCAATCCTAAACCCAATAGGACTTTGAACCTAGTTCTCAAACAAACTAGATTCATTTCCTAAACCTCAGCATCCTTAGCCTTGAAACCACTTTGCAGTAGGACTCGACCGACCCATACCGAACGACCCAAAACAAGATAAGGACAATGCTACTGGGCCGAGAAGCTATCACCGAAATGTTAAAGGCTCACTACCTAAAACCCCATGTTGCACTAAGTCTCGACTACCTCATCGTTGTCCAAACCAAACCTCTTCGCAGTAGGACTCGGCCGACCCATATTGGATGGCCCAAAACAGGATAAGACCAATGTTACTAGGCCAAAAAGCTATCACCGAAATGTTGAAGGCTCACTACCTAAAACCGTTGTTCCAAGGGTATAAGTGGTCGAAATGGGAATTGGCCAAACCCCAAGGTGTCTGGCCCTTGACCACTACGACCTGGGTTGATTGGGTCACTCGAATGGAGCCATACTTTGGCAACGAGTGGAGATTTCTCGACATTTTTGATGCCATCAAACTCTCAACTATCGAGATGAACCTAGATCGAGAGCTTGTGATGGCTGCCCTAAGCTTCTGGTGTTCAGCCACCAACACGATGATCCTTCCCTTTAGCCCCCTTGGTCTGACGGTGTTGGATATTATGGCCATACTTGGCACTTCCCCCTTCGGCGTCCCAATTGACACTGTTTTTTCCGGGTATAAATTCGACTTAGACTTGAAGACAATCTTTGAGGAACGCGTCATCGAAGCCTTGATGAAAGGAGACCAACAGTAGTCGAAGGACGACGCACAAAAGCTGAACAAGAACTTCTTTAACTATAACACCTTGATCACCCATTTCACCGGCCCAGAAGATGAAGACCTGAAGAAGGAAGAACACAGGGCCTTCTTATTCTATTAGTACAACAAGTATATCTTCTGTGCCAAGTTGAATAAGTGCCTAGCCGAGAACATACCAGTTGCCGAAGCCTTGGCCAGTGGTCATGTTCTGGCCTTTAGTCTGGTCATCCTTGCCAATCTCAACCGATGCTTCTACGGGGAAAATTAACCCCCACCAAAACGATCTATTCTAGGTCTTCCAGCTCTACTTGCAGGTCTATTTCTCAACATTATGGCCAGAAGTCCTAGGCTTCTATTCATCTGAAGCAATGGGCCTTAAGTTGGCCTCACGCCTCATTCCTTCTAACTCGGTCGAAGACATCTTCAAATTTTTCATCAGCATAAAAAAACTCTCAGACACCGAATTCCAAATTTGCTGTCATCAGACGTACCCATCATCTATTATCCTTCCATAATCAGCGTAGGAAAAGGCCGAGGAAGTTAATCTCTGAGAGTCTTAGGTGTCCTTTATCATCACCCGCGACCTATCATATGGTTGCAAAGCTCTGCGAGGAAGTTGGGAAGTCTATCATCCCAATTTCCTGGCTTGTCAGCTGGGCTATCTCTAGGGATACCTCATGCCGTATCTCGATTCTTGCTCACTTTTAAGCCGAGAGCGCCTCTCCAGCTCCTCGGAGAGGGAATGTGAGATCATCGAGAAGGAGTTCAAGGAGCGATGTACCAAAAATTTTTAACGATCAACCCAAAAAGACTCTCGCTCCAAAATCCAAAGAAATAGCCCAAGGTATATATCTACTTCTATTATTTTGTTTGTTTATCCATCCAGACTTCGTTCTAACTCAAGCTCAGTTTTCCTAGGTAGCCATATAATAAAAAGGATCGATGTGGTGGTGATGGCCGTCACAAAAAAGAAACTCTCCCCTCCTCCTAAGAAGGCCACAACCATCACTCATCCTTCAGCCGTACCAGCTCTAACAGTGGCCCTTGCTGCATCGATTGTGCCGAGCAAACAGCTCTCTCGGAGGTTGAAACAACAGGCAACGTTACCCAGCCTCCAAAGCGGATCAAGAAAAATGCAAAGAAAGGGGAACGGGAAATTCTCATCATATCAAGCCAGACCACGGCAGCAACCACTCTGAGTGTCCCTCTCCCTTCTCTTGTTGTCTAGGCCTCAACGGGAGTGCCACAAAACCCTCTGGCTCACACGACTGAAGTTCATCCCACCACAAAAGCCGTGGTCGAAAAGGTCCTCAGTAGAGAATGGAAGTTCGGCCGTGTCAATATCAATGTACATATCTACATCGAAATCGAGAACTTGAGCCTCATGTATATACTGGAACCTGGCTTTCATCCCCGTATCCAAGGTCTTTTGGATAACCCGTTCAGCGTTGGGGCAAGTTAGAACGAGATCAATATTGTTTTGGCACGCTTTTGGTAAGCCATATAAATCATTCATCGAATGCTTCTTGTGAAACTCTCACATGTAATACAAAGCTTCGTCGAGGAATGGTGGGTGGAGATTCCGTCTGACTTTGATCAACAGTTCTTGTGTAGGTAACGAGGGAAGTTTGCTCTCAACTTCCTTCCAAAGGTGCTCGAGGCAAACTTTCATTTCCCCAGGCCGAAGGAAAAGTTTGATGTGATTTTCAGATTCTTCAATTGTGGTTTCAAAGTCTCGGTCGATCATCCTCTTTCCTTGAAGTAACTCGGCCATGATTGCTAGAGGTTGTCGGTCATCTTCGCTGCCCACTGTTTCTTTCGACTAGCATTTAGTAGCCAAATTAGCCTAGGCTGCTTGTCAATGAGCCATACAGTCTATTCACTGGCGCCTGCATTTTTATGATTTAGATAATGCAGTATATACGCTAATAGGAAAATTATAGCTATACCAACGTTGGTCACGTGGCTCAGGTGGCTTGAAGGTTTTCTAGTTTGTGAATGAACTCGAACTGTTAGAGTTGCGTGCATAATAATCCTCATTATAAAATGGTGCGTCGAAATCGAGTCACCGTTTGGTTGAATGTGGCCTGTCATTTCGTGTTTGAGGGTCGAGCCTATCGAAAACTTTCTGACGTTGGCCTGTGCCGAGCACCTTTTGAGGTGTCGTTGCAGCCACAAATGACTGTTATGGTATTGTAGCTCCAAGTGGCTTCTCTTTCGGCTCGATTAAGATTACGTTTGCTTTGCACCAACTACACAAAACCATTGGCTTGTCGGCTTCCTTTGCGCTGGAGTCTGACATGGACTTGACAATAGCCGATCCTGAAAAGTCTTTGTGTGGTTTATTGGAAAACAAATCAATCTTTAGTCGTGGCCGAGAGTTTTTCTTTGGGACGAATTGCATTGGAATGAACTTGGCCTTCCTTTTTCCTTTGTCTTTGGGTAGATGAGCATCTACCATACTTACCGTTGCTGAAGGGAAATGATTGACGTCAACTACCATTTGTTTTTCAGGAAATTTGAGCTTACAATTATCAATCAGCTCTAAATGGCATCGCGAAATATGACACATTTGTTTGTCGTATGTTTGTTTAAGTTGTGATATTTGGAATAAGTTTTTCCTTTTAAGTCTTCGGCCTTGGGAATATTATGCCCTGACCGAAGTTTGATAATTTTCACGAGTAGTAACTGGTCGAAGATGGCATCGGCCTTGGTGATGTCGAAGGTGTAGACTTTTGATGTTTTAGCAGTAGTTTCCATAGAGGTCGAGCGGGTTTTGACATCTTTGGAGCTAACGTGAGCCAACGCTTTGCATACATATGGTTTGTCAATCACTATCTCGGCCACATCTATGCTGGCGTATTGGGAGTCTTTCATGTCGGCCGATGCATAACTAATTGTAGGGTTCTTGTAGATTGTTCCTCGGGATGGGGATTTTGAGATCTTCTCTTCTCGAAGCAAATAATCATATTACTCGACGTGTTGGGCCAGTTCGTACATATCTTGGAAGTTTGCCCCCAAGAATTTCTTTTTGTACTCTACATCCAGGCCATTTAAAACGAGTCTAAATAACTTGACTTTAGGGAGAGGTACTCGACACCAATTTCTAGCCGACTTAAACCTCATAAGGTATTCTATTAATGACTCGTCAGAAGCCTGACCCATCCTGGGTAGAGAACACACGGACATATTCATCCTTGGTCGATAGAATTATTTATGAAACTTCTTGACTAGTTCCTCCTAACTTTGGATAGAGTTAGCTGGGAGGTTTATATACCATAAGACTGCTAAGCCCATTAATGAAAAGTTGAACAATCGCAGCTTATGGAAATCATTGTTGACGTCCCCACATTGAGCAATGAATCGAGTCACGTGTTCTAATGACAATAAGGATGATTCTCCAGTGAAAAGACTGAAGTTCAGGATCTTGAATCCCTTGGGGTACTCGAACTTTTCCACATAAGCAAGATATGGATGAATGAATTTTGAAAACTTCGGCCCCTTTTTCAAGGCCAAATCAATCATTCTCTAGACTTCGACCATATCAACATATGTCGTTTCTGCCCTCTAATTGAAGCCGTCCGATCTGCTGGTTGACCCAACACTTTTTTCTAATTCAATCATTTTGAACCCAGCAGATCATGTCTTGGCATGTGTCGTTGGTAATGGATTGCTCTTGAAAAAAGGCTAGCTAATTCGATCGACGGGTCCACTGTCATGAACTTTAAATAACATATCATGCATTTCTTCACGTACATTCTTTATGTCATTCACCACCGTCCTCATCATAATCCTCCATTATTCCTTCAACAAAAATTCTTTTTGTCATTCAAGTGGTGATCTCCGCATCACGAGGCTGACCACCAAGACTAACTTCATTTTCTTAACATGTCGCACTTGTGGCCTCGGGTGTGACGGCAGCAAGAAGATTTTGCACCTGTGACAAGTCGTCATGACCTAGGTTTGGGCTGTAGATAGAAGATTAGTCGCTGATTTACCCATTTCTATTTTCTTTTTACTGACCGCGTCTCACTGGTCATGAACTTCATAGCTTTAGCACTGGGTCCCACTGGGCATGCCAAAATATTGACCCTAAAAACTACCAAGCCTACGTCGCAAGCATGGCAAGTAATTAATAAGCTAATTACGTCATTCGGTTGTGTGTGGGACATGCCAACTCGTTGGTCGAGCTCAGCCGGGGAGTAAAATATGTTGATATAGTGTTGAGCGCACTACCGACTTCTTGATCTTGCGACTGCGGCCGAGGAAGGAACACATCTCGACCTTCGAGTTATAGAGCCTGAAGACAAGGCTACTAGTTCTACGAAGTTCAATATCAAATTAGGCTTTCAATGTGCCAAATGTAGTAACCTGGTCACACCTCACTTCGTTGAAGGTTGATGAGATGACCTTTACCAACAAGGACTCGAAAATCCTTATTGACCGAGACTTGGATAAATAACCAGTTGGTCTCGAAGCAATGTTGTTTATCCAAACTGAAGATGCTCCTTGATCGGCTGATTCTACGGCTCCAATGATGTTTAACAAAACTAAAGATGTCGCCGGTTGCCTTCACAATGCTGTTTATCCAAACTGAAGATGTGTCGGTGGAAAAAGAAAACAAAAATCTCAAGGTGTTTGAGAGGTTTACACACCACAATTTGTGTGTTGAATTGTAGGGGCCTTGAATGTTGCACCCCTCTTCTATTTATAGTAGCAAACCTCTCCCTGGCCGAGCTAGACTTATACTTGGACTAAAACTCCTCATCCTAATCTGATTAGTTTTTTGCCAATCCTAAACCCAATTGGACTTTGAACGAAGCTCTCAAACAAACTAGATTTGTTTCCTAAACCTCAGCATTTTTACCCTTGAAACCCCATGTTGCACTAGGTCTCAACTACCCCATCATTATCCAAACCAACCCTTCTCGCAGTAAGACTTGGCCGACCCATACCGGACAGCCCAAAACAAGATAAGACCAATGATACTGGGCTGAGAACATTTCTAAGCTCGACTCAAAATAACATTTTGGGCCCAAACAGAAGCACATACAAAATACATGATAGAGATGTATACCACACCAAACATGTTAAACACATGATACACACGAAACACATACCAAATATATACAAAATACATGAAATGCATGAAACACAAACCTACACACATGAAACGCA
Source organism: Pyrus communis (assembly GCF_041283825.1). Lineage (NCBI taxonomy): Eukaryota > Viridiplantae > Streptophyta > Magnoliopsida > Rosales > Rosaceae > Pyrus > Pyrus communis. Next base: position 7,604,961 of record NC_142567.1, read on the forward strand.
AACCTTCAATCATCCTCTATATAAGCATAGGCTGAATATCTAACCATCACACGACATATTCACCAATCTTCTAACTTTCAAAGTGTTTTTGTTTTCTCAAAATCATCAATATCTCATCAATGAGTGATAGAAGAAGGCGTAGCTTGGCAATGTAGATGGCATAATACCAAGCAAGCCTTGCAACTGCGGATGCAGAAAACCTTTTTATTTTAATTTGTGCCAACGGCACCATCTTCTCTAATAGAAATCCATGCCAAGCATAAAGCAACATCTTCCTCAAAGGTCCAATTACGACCTCTAATATGTTTTTTTGCCATCTTGAAAAATTTGGAAATGGGAAGAAATGGTAGAAAGAAAATTTGGAAGAATTGTAGGAGAAAAGTGAGTTTTGTGTGGATGTTTGAACAAAGACATAGGTATTTATAGAGTTTTTGGGTGACTTTTGAGTTAAATAAAAAAATTAATTATTTTAGCTGTTGGATTTAAATTTTGGCCGTTAGATCTTCTTTTTTTTTTTTTTTTACCGTTAGATTTGATTATATTCGATCTCAACCGTTGGATTCAATAAATATATAAGTATAAAACTTAAAAAAGAAAAAAATTGAATATAGGCCGTTGGATCAACCAACGGCCAATTGATCTCAGCCGTTGGAGTCTAACGCAAGTGGTTGACATGCCCACATGGGTGGGGCCATGTCGGTCTATCCCTTTGGCGCATCGCAACCCTTCGTATGGCGTTCAAGCGCTGAGTTTGACTCTAGCTAGTGGGGCACACACCATTTTCTAGGCTAAATGTTGGCCGGATTCTGGCATTTTTTCAAGTTTTAGGTTCTAACTTCAAATTAGAACTAGGGTTGGAATGAATTGGGAGTTTAGACCATGGGTTGGAGTTGGTCTAAAAGAAAATTTGAGAATTTGTTGGACAAAACTGTTTAATTGGACGTAAAGATAAAACAAATGGATCCACATAAAATTTCCCTAGTTAAAAATACAGGTCTTCACAGAATGTGAGAGATAATATGGCGACTTTTTGTGTAATTATACTTTGTATTTCCATTTTTATAGTGGGAACTGCTGAATTAAATTACACAAAGGCAGAAAAAGTTAGATCCAGAGACTGTCACTTTACTTATCAACTTTTATTAATTGCTATTTTTCTCAACAAATATTTTATTGGTCCCAACAAAAATGATCGTATGTATATACCATGCTTATCTTGGATTGTTCCCTCAAATTGTCTATTTGCTTTTTTGGACTTATATGTGCTACGTACTAAGTAAGTTGTTACTTGTGGAAGTTTTGAGCAAAAAATGTCAAACCTAAACCTAGGATGAGGATAATTGTATGTTAGGTAGGAGCTTGATGTAATACGCATATTATATATTTTGGTGAAATATCTAAATGAGTCTTGCTTTCGTCATTTCAGTTAGGTTGAGTGTACGAGTTCAAATCTTCTGCAGCTATTTTGCGTATGGCGTTTCTGTGATCTCTATTAATAATTGACACATGTAAAATTTCGTAAAATGTCCATAATGTTGATTTTGCCCATGGCAATCGACCGGACTAAAATAGCAGTGGGTCGTCCATGCCAAACTGATGAACTCAAGCTCCTGAAAAATTACGATTGATCAAATGAATGTTAATGATCGGTCAGCTTGCGATTTGAATTTGAATTTCTCATACATTTTTTATTAATATGGTTGGGTTCTTTGCTTTCAAACTTTGATATTATGTGTATCGCATTGAAATACCTTCACAAACATATCCTAAGCAATTGAAACACGACTCCACCTAAAGAGACAAGTTTCATAGGAAGTGGTATTGGTACTGGTACGTACCTCTTGGTGAAGAGATGGTTAATTTCAACACCAATTCAGTTTTATCATCTATACATAGGGAAGATTTTTGTAGAAAATAAACATTCCCTACTTCCTCCATATATTTCTACAACAATAAAACTCTAGACATGTCTAGTCCGAGAAAACTTTGAGACACGTCTAGTTTGAGAAAAACATTATTGATTACGGAGTGAGTTTGCGTTAATTATCACAAGGCATAGTTGTGGTTCCTTTTTCCCACAACCATAAGTTTTAAGAGCAAACGTAAGATACATAATACATTCCTTGAAGCAACTTATATTTATTTTAACCCTTCTCCTGGCTGTTTCCCACTATATATCCAACATAAATGGTGTTGGGGTTTTTGATACAAATAGAATTCAAAGTCGACGGAGAATCGAATACACGATCTTGAATGCTAGAATAAATATCCTAAAGCACTTGCTACGAACCCTTAAAATAAGTGAGGGATTCAGTTGATAACTTGATCAAATGGTCCATTCCATTGTGCGTAATAGAGAGATATTTGGGACCATGCGATCATTCGAATGCTCAAATGACGAATATTGTCCTTCTTGTTCACTCACTCACCACACCACAACAGAGATAGAAAGAGAAAAAGGGATTCAACTTTCTATATGACAAGAAAGATAAGATACAAAAATAAAAAATAAAAGGAGAGAAGAGAAAAAAGATGTTTAGAAAATTTGGACACCAAGATCCTTCCAATTTCCAGTCTATTGACACCGGACGCACTACACTCCAGAGAGCAGGTGGAGATGCAAAATATCACCTTCTTTTTTTAGAGTTTGTATTGGTAGCTTGTAAATGTTACCATCAATATTTTTGTGGGAAAAATAATATTTAACATTTTGACTTCTTTAATTTTCTCCTTCTTTTTTATTTTGAAGGATTGTCCTCTTGGCACATCCAAGAAATTATGCTCTTTTTTCTTTCTAAGCATTTTAAATTGCCTCGGTACAGGCTAAATTGCTCACTAAATAATCAAACTTTCAACAACTAAATCTTCTCTTCTTCAACACTACATATGTTAATAGAATTGAATTTAGCCAAGTTGGCTAGATTGCAGTATATATGTTCCACCTTTTGCACCCAAGTTCGAACTCCTCCTCTCATAATTTAGATGAATTAATTAGTGTAAATATCCTATCATTTGTAAAAGAGAACACACTAAATATGTATATATCCTTGAAAAAAATTTAGATGGTGGAAATAATGCTCATGCATGCATAGCCGATCCACATAGGTAACCGGTGCTCCTGGAGCCCCCCAAAAATCGAGAAAAACGCATGTAAAGGTCTTTTAGGAATCTTTGAATGTCTGATATACGAAATAATTTTGTGTCCATCAAGTGTTTGATAAACTGTCTTCTTGCAATATCTTAGCAACATTTGGCAAAATGTGTTGACGACACTCGACATGGGATCTTGATATCCTTCGGCAAATTACTTTAGCATTTGTCGACATGAATGCAAATGACTATAGGCCCACCTACTGCTTGACAAATTTCCTCTCTAAAAAAAATTTGCACAGTGCGTGCACAATTTCTATCTAAATAAAACTTAGATATTTGATACTAGAGCACCCCCAAGATTAGAATTCTGGATTTGTCACTGCATACATGTCTACTTATGATGCGAGAGGCAGACCTTGAAGAAAACAATTTGAAGACCACTATAATGCATTGGAATAATAAGGCTGTGTATTTTAATGACATAGGAACTTATTAAGTCATTTTTAGAGAGTTTCTTAGGAAGTTGTAGAATATTTATGTTCCTTTATCTTGAGTTCCTTTAAATATTGATGTATCAAAAGCCTTTGGGGCTAAACTTGAATGAATTAAAATATTATTTGCTTTGTGCATTTGAAGTGAGTTGTTTCTCCTTCTAAAAGCAAGCATTTGGCTTGGTCGTGTGAGTGAATACACGATTAGCGACGTGAGCAAGCTCCGTTGCCCCTAATTGAGCGAATCCCAGGTTATCTATTCCACTCTCCTCGATACCCTTGGTTCTACCCTGCATCAACTTAATTACCTTCTAATAAAGAAAATATTATTTGTATGTTATAACCTTTTAGATTCTGCCGACATCCTTCTCCACAACACCTTAATATCGTAATTTGAATTTTTTAGGCAGTACTGGAGCTAGGGTTGATTAATTTTTCACTGATGTCAACAGTTCTTGGATTGCAGATGAGTATTAGACACAACAACTGCAAATGTTAAGCTGGCAAGATTAAGAAGAGAAACTCGATATCAATTTATAACATGTTTCAGTATGGATCTAATAAAACACACAAAATTTCATCCCTCATTACCAATAAAATAATATTTAAACATTTGTTGAATATATGGAGATTCAGTACAAGGAATTCTATATGCATCAATATTTTCTTTCTTTTTTTCTTAATATGTCTAAACTAGTAACTTCAGTAGTTCTGTACAAACCCAAATAATGAAATTAAGGAAGAAACATGACTTCAACTACATGGATTGTTTCCCTCTGACCCATCATAATCCCCAAAAACCAATGACATAGATTATGACATACGATAATAACATTTATAAAGTTGCAGCAGAATTATTAGCAGAATTATTAGAAGGCATGCGATAAAACTCATGAATATTCTTCCATGAGTCTTCTCTCTGCATTTTCAGCTGCTTGTAGAAGTTGCCAATAAAGTTCTCAGCTTTTGCAAAAAGCTCTTGCCCGCTAAGGTCCCCCAAAACTTTTTCTTCTTCTTCCTCCACATAACGCTTTCCCCCGATCACCTCATAATCTCCATGATCAGTCTCACCTCCCCCTATGAAGAAGAGGCTAGGCATAGAAGTACACTTCTTCACACTCTCCACTTCCACAGTGTCCACAATCTTCTCAGACTTGGATTTCTCAACAACCCTAGCCTTCTTTTCAGCATATTGCGGAGCAACAACCGTTTGATTTTCATCGTTACGGGCAACAACCCTTTTGTCGGAGGAGGCTAATTCCGTGGGAACCACAGGTTTGGGAGCAAAAGAAAAACCGGTGCCGGAGCCGCTCTTCTTGTCATGGTCTGAATTAGGTTCGGTAAAAGATGAGAGGAGGCCGGCTTGCGCTCCGAGGGCGATGATGAGGAGGTTAGTGATGATGTAGAGGTAAGGAGTCCTTAGGGATGAGGACAACAAAGGTGCAAGGACGAGAAGAATAACTAGCAGAGAAAACATAAGAATCTGAAATTTTTCATTAAACTTGCTCATTGGCGTCTGCTGAGGGACTGAAAAGGTGGTGCGGCTAAAAGGATTATAAGGATGAAATGAGAGGAGTAAGAAGAATGAGAGGAGTGAGAGGGATGTGGTGTTTAGTAGTAGAGAACAAGTAAAAGGCTAGGGACATATTTATAGAGAGAGAGAGAGAGAGAGAGAGAGAGAGAGAGAGAGAGAGAGAGAGATGAAATTGTCTTGCATATAGGATCACGGCCGCAGAATATTATTATTATACTAGTCAAAGAAGTTATACATAAGAAATTCATAGGAAGCCACCAGTGCCCTAATCACACTACAAATTTTATCTCTTCATGCATGTCATTTTCACGATCAATTCATTTAAGCAAACGCCAATCAAATTATATACTCAAACTCACCTAACGGAAGAACATTCACTCATACACCTAAGGTTGTATGTTTCTGTATTCAAATTCACTATGCATCTATTAGAGCCTCGTAAGGAACCTGTAGTTCGTCAAGAACTTTCGCTTATGTAGTTAAGGTTCTATGCTTGATTCCTCCCTTTTATAGTGTTATGGTAAATAACTAACAATTTAAGTGGTTAAGAGCATTCAACTTTATATCTGAGATTTTATATTCGATTCTCCCTTCTACAATTTAGTATCTACAATATCATCGTAAGCCACTTGTAGCTCATGTAGTAAAGAACATTCAACCTTACATTTGAGACTTCTACAATATTATTGTAAGAGCATCTTCAATCATGCTCTCTAATTTTTTAGTTGAGTTTTAAGAGCATTTAGCCTTACATTCGATGCTCTACGTTTGATTTCTACTTTTTTACAATATCAAATAATTAAGAACATTCAATATTATATCGTAAGTGGTCATTACTACAATGGTAGAAAGAAATTGAGCTCTTGTATGACGGTGTGGGTTCGAACTCCGTCGGTGATTAATCTAATAGCTAATCTAACAAAATCTATTGATTGACAAAAACAAAAACCATTATATCTCAAGTTTCGTATTTGATTCCTCCCTTCCCCAACATCGAATATCATCCATTTTCGGAGCAGGTTCTGTAAAAAGAAATTTATAACAGCAGAGAACATGCAAGAGGGAGCGAATTTGAATGTAATTGGACAAGGTTGATAAGGTCGGTGAAGTCATGTTCTTCAATTGCTTTCTTTTGTTCTTTTTGTTTCCACGGTTAACTACCTTTAGCAGAAATGTGCGGCTTCCAAGGATTAACCTTGTATCGGGTCCCACAATGGACTAATTGCATTTAAAAATTACTAATTCATGTGTTATAAAAATAAACACGACATAATTCATATGATATAGATTCATGCTATTAAAAACTACATTTATTTTAATGACATAAGTAAATCAATCATAATACGTATCGGTGTGACTGTCAGCTAATTTGGAGTCTTCTTGTGGGACCCCCCCCCCCCCCCCCCAAAAAACACCAAAAAAAACTACCCAAAGAGAGTCCCACTTGTAGCACTAGTGCGCATGTGGTGAGTGGTACCTCACAACCCTTCCAATTCCAAGGTCCACTTGTCCATGCACTTTGGGCTTTTAGCCTCTCACAATCAAATAAAACGACCCGATTTTAAGATGCACCTAGAAGGGTCCTCAAAACTTTGTCCTTTTCTTCTGTATTTCCCTGTCTTCAACTATTACCAGTTCTAGTTGTCTCGCACTCCTTAGTACAATGATAATCTCATTACGATTTACAACGCAAAAATACACGACGTTTATTTTAAAGTGTCGATAATAATCTCTTAAAAATAATCTTGAAAATAAAGGTGAATTTATTTACTAAACCCTAGCTTTCAATATTTCTCAAAAGATAACCTATAAATAGATGGCTCCCAAAGAAAAGTGGATGAGGAAAAAGGATGCAAAGAGCTCACGGATTTTACTATTCAAATCAAACTTTTCTAATTTATCCACAATTTTTCAAAAGCAATTTTATCAACTTTTTGAACAATCTCTTATCTTAAAATTTAATATTCCAAAGTACTAAATAGATAGCTAATGTGAGAGAGTTTTTAGTTTGTTTAGAACACAGAATAGTACATTTTTTGTCGCTATACAAGCGGTGAAATTGTTGTATTAAATAATTAACAACTTAAAAAATAAACTTTTCTTCACTTATATAAAGACAAGGTGATGTGTCAATCATGTTTCGGTTACAATAAAAAATTTATCTTCTAATATAGTCAATAATATATGTATAGACAGACAATTATAGGATCCACATCAGATAGCCTACACAAACATGTAGGTTGTAAGATGATGATTTCACTTTTCCTAGGATTGGAGGTTGAGGATTCACTTTTCTACTTGGAAGATATCCTTGGGTTGAAATAGAAGGAAAGAAAGCAATGTTCAACGTGCTCTGCACCAACGTATCCTTTCCACGGATTTAGATTCTCCCTTATCCTTTTGATCCAAGCGCCAGATAAATCACAGTTTTCTTCATGTATTTTTTGATCGCTATTTCGTTTAGTACGTATAATTAGATTGAAATGATTAAAACTTAATGCTTCCTTCTTCATCGCCGTCTTTTTTTCTTCATCGACACGTAAAGAGTTCCATTCTACAAGATTAGTCGTGGTTAAATCTTTATTTTTGAGGCTATTAAAAGTAAAAGCAAATATTTTTTTCATTTGGAGGAAATTCAAAGAGGATTAGGCATGAAAAAAAACTCATCCCTCGTAATCCTGCAATTTTAAAAATGATTAGAATGGATAAATTTTCTTCGTGTGTAAATCATCTTAACATACCTTAAAATTAGAAGTTACCCGGTCCAATCTAATTCTACGTATCAAACAAGCCCAATTATGGTATAACTTGTCCTGGGAGCAAACAGCTTATTGACTTTTGAGTTGAGAGCCTGGCAGTTAAAAATAAAATGGTTTGCAGTTAAACCGAAAGGTTTGGAATAAAATGTTGGGTTGGAAGCAGCAAATAAAATTAGTACACGGAAGCAATTGGGAGCTGATATTTCATATCATATTCACAAAAGACGCATTGGACAGCATATACAGAAGCTGGATTAGCTTAAGCAAGTTCAGGGCATGCTCAAAGCCAACACAGCATCAGCCAACAAAACATGATAACGAAGGCGACTGAAATAGGCTTACGTTTCTTTCAGTACTGCTCGAAAGGCCCTGGCGGCTTGCATATCGCGGAGGCATGCTAGTCTCAAATATTCACATATCAAAATGTACACTGCATCTTTGGCTACGATGAGGGCTGGTCCACTCCATCTGAGTTTCAACGAGAGGGGAGATGAATGCTAACGTCATCTAAAGTCGGGCAGTCATGTATGCTTAGCCCGTGATCGTTGGCCAAATGCAAAAGGTAGATGAAACATAAATGGGGCGTGATGTCCTGAGCCGCTGCAGCTCGGGAATTGACAGGAAATGTAGCCAGGATATACTTGAAAGATATGGTGTCCTTCAATTCCTTCTGTAAGTAAAATGGTATTCAGAATGAATGAAAAACCTCATTAAGTAGATAAAACAACAAAGTATATCCCTGCGGAACTTGCAAATAGATACTTAAGTTACGAGCTTGGAAAAAAAAAAATTCATGAAAGTGTTGAAGAAAAAGAAAAATAATTCAGGACATGCAAACAGAATATGCTTACCGCAGTAGGAGCTTCGGCAGATTCTTGCATATAACCCCACAGAGTTTCCTTCAATGCATGAACATCAACTTGTTTTGAAGTTCTGTCGTACTGAACTTCAATTTTGCTTACCTGAAACGTCACAAGTCACAACTCAAGACAAGCATGACTAGCACTGTTTTATGAAGGAATTTGTCCGGTGACAGTCTTTAACCAAAACTTCCAGAATTCGAGTGCGTTATTATCATTAGACAACGCCCAGAATTCCCAAAAAAGTTGATTTTCTTAGTGCGTTATTATCATTAGACAATGAGGACATTGTAATTTCAGATACAAAGCAATTGCACGTCCAGGAAAGCAACAAAAAATGAACAAACCCAGCATGCAAGGTAGATATAGCGGCGTTTTCCCAACCTAATTTCAGTGGCACCCTGTAACCCATTTCAGAGAAATCTCCACTTTTTTCTTATTGCAGTGTAGCCTAATCCAAAATTCCAAACGAGCACCAACTACCAAGGATAGAGTTTTCATGTTCACAAAATAAAAGAAAATTTTGAAACCTGACGAGGTGGAGAGGCAAGAGTATCCGAGTCTTCAACATCGCTATGAATACATCCATCGTAATATTGGCCACTAAGCACACTCTCGTTGTCCCATGATGGCAATGCTTCATCAAAATTATGACTTTGTTTCCAGGAGCTATAATCCGAAAATTAAAAGTAAGAGTCATACTTCAATACTAGTAACAGTTGTGCAGAAATTAGCCTTTTTCGTTCTAAATTAAAATAAGATTACTATCATAAGCCAATAGATCAAAAATCATTAAAAACATTATCACAAGTGGATGCTAAATGGACATAGGAATCATGATGGATGTTTAAACTGAGATACACACACACATATGCATACGTACGAAAAAGCTGATACCTGTATGCCGTTGTCTTCTCTTCCGGAGGCACTACAGTCACAATTGAAATTTTACCATTAGCCAGATCAAACATAAGGATCCAGAAACTTAGGAAACCGGGGCAGAAACATGAGAAAAATTGTCCACAGCCCAATATTAAGCCTACGACTAGGACAGGCTAACCATTGGGTCATCGTTTCGAGGCACAAGACCATTGTATGATTTTGGACCTGAGAACCAGCCCTTACTACATTATGAAATTAAGCTTGTACGCAAACACAATATGAAACATGGAATTGCACAACATATTCTGAGCAATAGCATGTTATCATTTGTATTCAATTCTAACTAAGTGGCAAATTTTATTTGCAGATTCTTATACTGTAGCTATCACAAACTCAACCAATGGATTATCTACCCCAGATTGGCGTCCTATACTAGGAGTGAGATCATGATCACGACCGAATCTCCATCTTTCCTTGATATTTTTATCACGGATAACAACAGATTTGTGTATTATAGGACTACATGGAGAACTCATTACCAGAACACTGGGAAGAAGAAACAACTTGATAAGATTCTCAGGTTGATAATGGTAGTCATCTGGTAGCCTATTACTGACTGGTACTCTATTTGCGGGTGGAAGTAAAGACTTGGAACTTTTTGGCACAGCAAAGATATTTGGAATTTCGTTGTCTAGAGATGCTATGAAATTAAGTTCAACTTCCTTATGGTTTGTGTGTTAGCATACAGACTATTATCTTGTATGTAAGCTTCAAAATCAACAATCAATGGAGCTGGAGATTAAAGCTTTTTTTAAGAGAGAGAGAGAGTGCAAGAGCTTGAAGAAGAAGCAAATGAGCTGATTACTTTTCATTCACACGCACATTGTGCACATGTAACCGTTGGGAATGGAATATTCCTCATTACATCACTTAAATCTAACCCTTCATTCATCTACCCTACAAGGTAACGACACTTGGCATAAACTATTACTTACTCTAAGATTACATCTTAGCTGCACACTTGGACTGTGATCCAAGGGCTGACATTCAAACTAAGTTCTACTCTAATTTCTTATAACATTTTCAGCTGATACACTTATAAACCAACACTCCCTTCTAAGTGTTGTGCTGAAATCACTCCTAGTGCTTTCCTCAAAGATTCAAATCGATCCCTTGCTAAAGCTTTGGTGAAGATATCTGCAACCTGTTCTTCAGTCTTGCAATATAGCAGATCAATCTCACCATCTTGAAGTGCATCTTGGATGAAATGAAATCTTCGATTAATATGTCTGGTTTTGTGATGATGAACTGGATTCTTTGATATGGCAATAGCTAAAGTGTTGTCACATAACAACAGAGTTGGTTCTGCTTGTTCTTCTCCAAAGTCAGAAAGCACAAATCTCAGCCAAATGGCTTGTGCAGTGGCTTTTGCTACACTAATGTATTCTGCCTCTGCAGTTGAAAGAGCAACACTACTTTGCTTGATTGAGGCCCAAGAAAACACACCCGAACCAAAGTTAAATGCATAGCCAGATGTACTCCTCATGTCATTTCACTTCCACTCCAATCATTGTCAACAATGACCAATCAACACTGCACCTTTTCCTTTTTCATAGACAATGCCATAGTTTAGAGTGCGTTGTATGTATCGCAAGACTCTTTTAGCTGTTCCCATATGATTCTTGGTAAGATTATGCATGAACCTAGCCATTAAGCTTGCTGCAAACATGATATATGGCCTAGTTGTTGTTAAATATAGCAAACTCCCTACCATTTGTCTATACAAAGTCTCATATGCCAGTTCACTTCCATCTACCTTTGAAAGTTTGTCATTCACAGCCAAGGGTGTTACAACAGGTTTGCAATCTCTGAGTCCAAACTTCTCAAGCAAAGTCTTTGCATATTTCTTATGATGCAAGAAAATGTAAGTGTCTGTCTGTAGTACTCCAAGACCAAGAAAGTGATGAAGTAATCCTAGATCAGTCATCTCATAATGTCTTATCATTTCACTTTTAAACTTAACCATCACTTCCTTTGAGATTCTTGTGTAGATAATATCATCTACATATAGTGGCACAATGAGAATGCCACTGTGAGATGTCTTGGTATACAATGTAGCTTCACTTAGACTTCTGTGGAATCCAACATTTGTAGAATAGGAATTTATCTCTTCATACCAAGCTCTTGGAGCTTACTTCAAGCCATATAAAGCTTATTAAGCATGTACACTTTATCTTCTTTGCCTTGTATGACAAAACCAGATGGTTGGTCTACATACACCTCTTCATTCAACACTCCATTTAGAAATGCTGACTTTACATCCAACTAAAATAATTTCCAACCTTTTTGTGCAGCAAGAGCCACCAAGGTTCTTACAGTGTCAAGTCTTGTCGCTGGAGCAAAGGTCCCATTAAAGTCAATTCCAAGCTTCTGAGAATAACCCTTTGCAACTAACCTTGCTTTGTTTTTCTGCACAGAGCCATCCATATCCAATTTTGTTTTATAGACTCGTTTGACTCCAATGATTGGTTTATCAAATGGTCTATCAACGAGCTCCCAAGTGTTGTTCTTCTCAATCATGGTAATTTCATCTTCCATAGCCTTCTGCCATGATTCATCATTGGCAGCTTCTTCAAAATTTTCTGGTTCTATAATGCACAAATTGCACTTCTCATACACTTCTACAATACTTTTGTCCTGTAGAGGAGTGTGATCAATATCCTGTGGACCTGCCATTCTTTCTTGATCACAGATTTCAGTGCTTGAACTTGGCACTACATTGTCTTCACTTATTTCAGTGCTTGAACTTGGCACTACATTGTCTTCACTTACTTCACATTGTGTTTCAGAACCACAAGAACTTCCTTCATACCTTTGTTCTCCTTCTGACACTTCAGTAATCTGAATACTCACACTTCTTTCCTTCTGTGCATTCCAATCCCAACATGCATCTTCATTAAATACAACATCTCCAGAAACAATCACTTTCCCAGATTCAATGTTATATAGTCGATATCCTTTCTCACAACTACCATACCCCAAGAAAATACACCTCTTGTTTGCCAAATCCAATTTCTATCTCTGTAGAGTTGGCACATGAGCATAACACAATGAACCAAACACCTTTAGATGATTAATTCCTGGTTTTCTCCCACTGTAAGCTTTAAAAGGTGTTTTCTTATTCAAAGTTGTGGTTGGACATCTATTTAGGACATACACAGAGGTATTGACTGCCTCAGCCCAAAATTCAAGTGGAATCTTCTTCTCTAATAGGAGACACTTAGCCGTTTCCAAAATGGTTCTGTTCTTTCTCTCTGCCACACCATTTTGTTGTGGTGTGTATGGAGTGGTGAGTTGTCTTTCCATGCCTACATTTTCATAGAATCTGGTAAACTCCATTGAAGTGTATTCTCCTCCTCGATCACTCCTAAGTTTCTTCAACTTATAACCACTCTGTAATTCCACGGTGGCTTTGAATCTTTTAAACACACTGAGGACTTCAGAATTGTGTCTTAAAAAATAAACCCAACACATCCTTGTGCAATCATCTATGAAAGTGAGAAAATATATATTGCCAGCCTTCGTAGTTGTCTACATTGTACCACAAATGTCGTTGTGTATAACCTCTAGAGTAGTTGATGCCCTAGTAGTAGCTTCCCTTGGAAATGCCTCCCTACATTTTTTTACCAAGAACACAGCCTTCACACACTCCTTTAACTGCTTTGATTTTTGGTAACCCTACCACCATTTCTTGTTCCTGCATCAACTTCAAACTGCTTATGTTCAAGTGTCCCAATTTTCTGTGCCACATAGTAGTAGAGTGACATACAGTTGCCTTAAAAGCAATATGCATCTCAGACTGCAATTTCATTGGAAAGCTTCGATTTCCTTTCATTGGTACTCTGGTAACCATGTTGAAATATGAATTGTCATCATAAATTTCCACCTTGTGATCTCCAAACACCAAGTAATAGCCATGCTCCATCATTTGTCCTACACTAAGCAAATTTTCTTTCAATCCAGGCATAAGCATAACCTCTTTGATGTATCTCTTCCCTATTTTAGTTTCGACCACAAGACTCCATTTACCAATTATTTCAACAAGTTGTCCAGTACCCATTTCAACCTTTGCAATCACATTTTTGTCAATATCAACAAGTAGATCCTCCATACCCGTCATATGATTACTACACCCACTATCTACATACCAAACATCATCACATCCTTTTACACTAGTATTAGTTTGATTACTAGCATAAAACATGGTGGGTGTGGATTCTACCTAAGTGGCGTAATTTAGTTGTTGCACTGATTTCTTGCTGTCGCACTCCCTTGCAGTGTGACCAAACTTGTCACAGTTATAACACTTTAGCTTGCCTTTAAATTGACACTCACTAAAATGTAACTTGTCACATTGCTTACAAGGATTTCTAGCACCATCTGTGGGTCTGTTATCCACTTCTTACCTTTTGACTTCCAATTCTTATGATACTTAGCATTTTGATTTCCAATGAACTTAACTGGTTTAGGATTCACACTAAGACTAGCAAATGCTTTCTCAGTTTTGTTTTCAGAATGCCTATCTAGCTTTAACTCAAAACTCTTCAAAGAGGCTACTACTTCTTGGACCTCAATCACATCCAAATCCTTTGAATGCTCAATAACAGAACAAATAGAGTCATAAGCTGATGGCAAACTAATTAACAACTTTTGAACAACTCTTTCTCAAGATAATTCCTCTCCATAACTTCACATTTGATTTATCAAATCAAACGGTTTTGTAAGATAAGCAGAAAGTGATTCATCGTCTCTCATTCTTGTATATTCAAACTCCCTACGAAGACCTTGCAATTTAACACTTCTAACATGTTTATCACCATGGTATTCTTGCTACAGAATGTCCCATGCGCCTTTTGAGGTTTCTTCATGAGAAATTCTGGGGAATATCTCGTCTGAGACAACTCCCTGAATCAGACCCAGAGCTTTAGCATCCTTTATTAGTCTCTCTGCAATAGTCATCTTCTCAATGCTGCTCGATGCCTCCTTTTCCTTCTTCTTTCCATCAGATTCATCATCATCCTTCGAATCTGAGCTTTTGAACCCTTTCTCAACCAGATCCCACAGCCCGTGAGACTTGAAAATGGTCTTCATCTTAATACTCCAGAACTCATAGTTATCACCATTGAAAATCAGTGGTCTCACCACCTCACTACTACCTGATCCTGCCATGTTAGACTCATATCACAATCAACTCAAACTCAATTTTGAGTTTCTTGGTAGCTCCTTCACAAATCCAAACGCCCAGTATCAGTTGATCGAACCTGGCTCTGATACCATTAGACCTGGCAAACGGGTCGTGTCTGTCGTGTTCGTGTCGTTTTCGTGTAACACCTGTTATCTTAACGGGTCGTGTCGTGTCACACCCGTTATCTTAACGGGTCCTTAACAGGTCGTGTCACTTTACCCAACGGGTAAAGTGACCCGACCCGTTATGACCCGTTAAGAAAAATATATATTTTTTTACAATTTGCACATACCACACATTGCGACATAAATATTACTTGAAAACATTAAAACATTTCTCGTTCAAGTACTATATCTACACTCGAAAATGAAAGCCTAATAAAAAAAATAATACATACACTACTAATCTATTACAAATATTAAATGTGCAAGGATAAAGAGTTTTTGTTTTTAAGATTGTAAGTCTTTCTTAAAAGTTTACACCTCCATTTACAAAATCTTCAATTTACATCGAACATCATGAAATTCCACTAGTGTAAATATTTTAAATTGAAGATCAAATTCATTCTTTGTATTCATATAGGGTCAAGGAGTGTAGCTGTTAAAATTCATCAAAATCGGAGTTAAAATAACCGTTAAATCTTGATTTTTCGTTTATAACCGTCGAAAAGCTTTGTCCCGTTACTTGATCTCTGAATGTTTTTTTTTTTTTTAATTTTTTGCTGATGTGATCTCCAAGCATATACAAACAATTTTGACGGTTTGGATCGTTGAAATTAGTTTTGGAGAATTTGTAAAACGATAGATTGACTAACACTTAGAGTTTATTTATACTTTTATTAAGTATAACATAAGATTTTGTGGTATCCACTTGTGTAAATATTTTAAATTGAAGATCGAATTCATTCATTGTATTCATATAGGGTCAAGGAGTGTAGTTATAAAAAATCATCAAAATCGGAGTTAAAATAACCGTTAAATCTTGATTTTTCGTTTATAACCGTCGAAAAGCTTTGTCCCGTTACTTGATCTCTGAATGTTTTTTTTTTGTGATTTTTTGCTGATGTGATCTCCAAGCATATACAAACAATTTTGATGGTTTGGATCGTTGAAATTAGTTTTGGAGAATTCGTAAAACGATAGATTGACTAACACTTAGAGTTTATTTATACTTTTATTAAGTATAACATAAGATTTTGTGGTATCCACTTGTGTAAATATTTTAAATTGAAGATCGAATTCATTCATTGTATTCATATAGGGTCAAGGAGTGTAGTTATAAAAAATCATCAAAATCGGAGTTAAAATAACCGTTAAATCTTGATTTTTCGTTTATAACCGTCGAAAAGCTTTGTCCCGTTACTTGATCTCTGAATGTTTTTTTTTTGTGATTTTTTGCTGATGTGATCTCCAAGCATATACAAACTATTTTGACGGTTTGGATCGTTGAAATTAGTTTTGGAGAATTCGTAAAACGATAGATTGACTAACACTTAGAGTTTATTTATACTTTTATTAAGTATAACATAAGATTTTGTGGTATCCACTTGTGTAAATATTTTAAATTGAAGATCGAATTCATTCATTGTATTCATATAGGATCAAGGAGTGTAGTTATAAAAAATCATCAAAATCGGAGTTAAAATAACCGTTAAATCTTGATTTTTCGTTTATAACCGTTGAAAAGCTTTGTCCCGTTACTTGATCTTTGAATGTTTTTTTTTTGTGATTTTTTGCTGATGTGATCTCCAAGCATATACAAACAATTTTGACGGTTTGGATCGTTGAAATTAGTTTTGGAGAATTCGTAAAACGATAGATTGACTAACACTTAGAGTTTATTTATACTTTTATTAAGTATAACATAAGATTTTGTGGTATCCACTTGTGTAAATATTTTAAATTGAAGATCGAATTCATTCATTGTATTCATATAGGGTCAAGGAGTGTAGTTATAAAAAATCATCAAAATCGGAGTTAAAATAACCGTTAAATCTTGATTTTTCGTTTATAACCGTCGAAAAGCTTTGTCCCGTTACTTGATCTCTGAATGTTTTGTTTTTTGTGATTTTTTGCTGATGTGATCTCCAAGAATATACAAACAATTTTGACGGTTTGGATCGTTGAAATTAGTTTTGGAGAATTCGTAAAACGATAGATTGACTAACACTTAGAGTTTATTTATACTTTTATTAAGTATAACATAAGATTTTGTGGTATCCACTTGTGTAAATATTTTAAATTGAAGATCGAATTCATTCATTGTATTCATATAGGGTCAAGGAGTGTAGTTATAAAAAATCATCAAAATCGGAGTTAAAATAACCGTTAAATCTTGATTTTTCGTTTATAACCGTCGAAAAGCTTTGTCCCGTTACTTGATCTCTGAATGTTTTTTTTTTGTGATTTTTTGCTGATGTGATCTCCAAGCATATACAAACAATTTTGACGGTTTGGATCGTTGAAATTAGTTTTGGAGAATTCGTAAAACGATAGATTGACTAACACTTAGAGTTTATTTATACTTTTATTAAGTATAACATAAGATTTTGTGGTATCCACTTGTGTAAATATTTTAAATTGAAGATCGAATTCATTCATTGTATTCATATAGGGTCAAGGAGTGTAGTTATAAAAAATCATCAAAATCGGAGTTAAAATAACCGTTAAATCGTGATTTTTCGTTTATAACCGTTGAAAAGCTTTGTCCCGTTACTTGATCTTTGAATGTTTTTTTTTTGTGATTTTTTGCTGATGTGATCTCCAAGCATATACAAACAATTTTGATGGTTTGGATCTTTGAAATTAGTTTTGGAGAATTCGTAAAACGATAGATTGACTAACACTTAGAGTTTATTTATACTTTTATTAAGTATAACATAAGATTTTGTGGTATCCACTTGTGTAAATATTTTAAATTGAAGATCAAATTCATTCATTGTATTCATATAGGGTCAAGGAGTGTAGTTATAAAAAATCATCAAAATCGGAGTTAAAATAACCGTTAAATCTTGATTTTTCGTTTATAACCGTCGAAAAGCTTTGTCCCGTTACTTGATCTCTGAATGTTTTTTTTTTTGTGATTTTTTGCTGATGTGATCTCCAAGAATATACAAACAATTTTGACGGTTTGGATCGTTGAAATTAGTTTTGGAGAATTCGTAAAACGATAGATTGACTAACACTTAGAGTTTATTTATACTTTTATTAAGTATAACATAAGATTTTGTGGTATCCACTTGTGTAAATATTTTAAATTGAAGATCGAATTCATTCATTGTATTCATATAGGGTCAAGGAGTGTAGTTATAAAAAATCATCAAAATCGGAGTTAAAATAACCGTTAAATCTTGATTTTTCGTTTATAACCGTCGAAAAGCTTTGTCCCGTTACTTGATCTCTGAATGTTTTTTTTTTGTGATTTTTTGCTGATGTGATCTCCAAGCATATACAAACAATTTTGACGGTTTGGATCGTTGAAATTAGTTTTGGAGAATTCGTAAAACGATAGATTGACTAACACTTAGAGTTTATTTATACTTTTATTAAGTATAACATAAGATTTTGTGGTATCCACTTGTGTAAATATTTTAAATTGAAGATCGAATTCATTCATTGTATTCATATAGGGTCAAGGAGTGTAGTTATAAAAAATCATCAAAATCGGAGTTAAAATAACCGTTAAATCGTGATTTTTCGTTTATAACCGTTGAAAAGCTTTGTCCCGTTACTTGATCTTTGAATGTTTTTTTTTTGTGATTTTTTGCTGATGTGATCTCCAAGCATATACAAACAATTTTGATGGTTTGGATCTTTGAAATTAGTTTTGGAGAATTCGTAAAACGATAGATTGACTAACACTTAGAGTTTATTTATACTTTTATTAAGTATAACATAAGATTTTGTGGTATCCACTTGTGTAAATATTTTAAATTGAAGATCAAATTCATTCATTGTATTCACATAGGGTCAAGGAGTGTAGTTATAAAAAATCATCAAAATCGGAGTTAAAATAACCGTTAAATCTTGATTTTTCGTTTATAACCGTTGAAAAGCTTTGTCCCGTTACTTGATCTTTGAATGTTTTTTTTTTGTGATTTTTTGCTGATGTGATCTCCAAGCATATACAAACAATTTTGACGGTTTGGATCTTTGAAATTAGTTTTGGAGAATTCGTAAAACGATAGATTGACTAACACTTAGAGTTTATTTATACTTTTATTAAGTATAACATAAGATTTTGTGGTATCCACTTGTGTAAATATTTTAAATTGAAGATCGAATTCATTCATTGTATTCATATAGGGTCAAGGAGTGTAGTTATAAAAAATCATCAAAATCAGAGTTAAAATAACCGTTAAATCGTGATTTTTCGTTTATAACCGTTGAAAAACTTTGTCCCGTTACTTAACCTCTGAATGTTTTTTTTTTGTGATTTTTTGCTGATGTGATCTCCAAGCATATACAAACAATTTTGACGGTTTGGATCGTTGAAATTAGTTTTGGAGAATTCGTATGCCATCAATCAAGTTCCGTGTGTGTGTGTGTATATATATATATTTATTAAGTAGATTTAAATCTATTTATTTTGTACGTATAAATTATAATTGACTGGTACATGGAATAGTACATACATCACGTGTCACGTGTTCATTATAAAAATAGTGAGATATGTCATGACAGTCATGTATGTGATAAAAAGTTAATAACTTAAAAAAAAAAAAAAAATTTCTCACCACTTCTATTAATTTTCATTTTTCCCTCTCTTTTTTGTTTCCTTTTCAACTTTTTCTTATCATTTTCACTTTTCCCTCCAACATCTTTCCCTAATTCCCTCACTTTTTTGTTTTATTGTCAACTTTTCTTAACATTTTCATTTTCCCTCCATTTTTTTTTTCAAAAAGGGCGGCAAGTTGGCAAATGCATGATCATGCATATTAAATTATTAATTAATATGCATTATAGTTTTTATAAAATTTAATATATATATATATATAAAATTAGTATAGATAGACTTAATATTTTGGGGGTATAATTATTATAGTATATATAATTATTATAATTATTATAAATTTTATAGTTAATTTAATATATATATATATATTTATTTATTATAATTTTTAGGGGTATAAAATTGTAAAATTAATGTATATAATTATTACAGTATTTTTTTAGGGTTATAAAATTATAAAAATAATATTCTGCTTATCGTGTATCGTGTTTACCCACGTGTATACCCGACCCAACCCGTTATCTTAATAGGTGCTTATCGGGTTACCCGATAAGACCCGATTCGTTATCGTGTCGACCCAAACACCTGTTAATTTCGTGTCGTGTCGTGTCGGGTTATCGGGTCGTGTCAGAAATTGCCAGGTCTAGATACCATGTTACCATACAGACTATTATCTTGTATGTAAGCTTCAAAATCAACAATCAATGGAGCTAGAGATTAAAGCTTTTTTAAAGACAGAGAGAGAAAGAGAGAGAGAGAGAGAGAGAGAGAGAGAGAGAGAGAGGGGGAGATAAATTTTAGAGAGAGTGCAAGAGCTTGAAGAAGAAGCAAATAAGCTGATTACTTTTCATTCACACGCACACTGTGCACATGTAACTGTTGGGAATGGAATATCCTCATTACATCACTTAAATCTAACCCTTCATTCATCTACCCTATAAGGTAATGACACTTGACATAAACTATTACTTACTCTAAGATTACATCTTAGCTACACACTTGGACTGTGATCCAAGGGCTGACATTCAAACTGAGTTCTACTCTAATTTCTTATAACATTTTCAGCATATACACTTATAAACCAACATTGTGTTCTTTGATCTTTTAGTACCAGGTCTGCTTCGAGTGGCAGGAGCTTCCTCCGAACCTACAGAATAGATAATAAAGATAGCAAAATCAAGGCTTACCCACAAGAAGGCAAACCGAAAAGTCATTTCCTTTGTAATACCAACCCTTAGATAAGAAAGACAGCAAAATCAAGGCTTACCCACAAGAAAGCAAACCGAAAAGTCATTTCTCTAATCCCAAACCTTGAAACGAAAACGTGGAAACTTTATCAAATCTGTCATCCACATCAGCTTCATATGATGTATGAGAGTTACTATCCTACACAAATTAGAAAACGCATTCCATTTATCTTATCCTTTTCATTTAGCAAGGATCCATAGAGAAGATTAGAGAATTGTTGGCGGAAGCGTGTTATGTAACAAGCAATTTATCAAGGTCTAATTGACTTCAGCATATAGCCATAACAAGTACCTTGTGATGACTTTGAAATGAGGGATCTCCGAAACTCATATTCTCAAGATCATCACCTATATTATCATTATGATAAATGTTCGATGTGTCAAAGTTTGCAGCGTTAAAGGCATCCGTTTTGAGATCTGCATTCTGGCTTATATTAAAATCTAGAGATGATCGATGATTATTTTCATCAAATTGGTAAAATATCTCCGTGGAGTAGGACATATTTCATTCTTTGCGCATATGCCCACCACCATCTGCTCAAGAGATTCTACATAGAGACCAAAACCAATCAATGGCTGAAAGAGAAGACAAATAAAAAAGGCAAGTGAGGGAAGAAGGGTTAAGAGGTGGCAAATCAACAGATTGGGTTGTTAATGGGTAAAAGTGAGGTTCTGACAGAGGAATCTTATTATTCATCGTGTAGTAGGTCAAATAGAATTATTATAGTTTTATTCTTCGTACTGCCATTAAGACCCATTTAGTTTGATTTCACCATAATTACCACTACCAATCCCACCACCATTTATGGTGAAATCAAACTAAACGGGTCATAATGGTTATCCATTAACAACCAAATGGGTTGATTTGCCACCTCTAGATGGTTTTTTTGGTCAATTCAAACAAGAGATTCTAATCTCACTCACCTTTGGCAAAAGAGAGATCAATCAATTCCAAGGCATTAATGAGCATGAACACGATCTGTACTTCACTGGAACTTCGTATGCATCAAAAAGCACCTGGCATCCTCCATCTACTCCAAGGTTATTCACTAGCAGACCCGTGTCTCCACCTTCATTCAACTGTGCAGATGTCTGATGATATAGAGGATCCGCCACCAATGTGACTAAAATTAAAAAATAAACCAAGTTAGAACTTATAAAAAATAAAAAGATAATAACCAAAATGGTTGTCTACGTTACCATCAAACTTCTTTATGTTAAGAGCTTTGAAGGAGGATTCCACTGTGGTCGTCGGATCTATCTGTTAAAACTACATTCATTACTTTCAATTTGCAGTCAAATTTTGTAGTAAACAAAAGTTCATACCTTCCTCTCTGACTCTTTCTCCCTACCCTGCTTGTTGCTGACATGGTCAACCTCAAAGCTACTAAATCCGAAAACTAACTGAAATAAAGAAAAACAAACCACAAAATCTGTGACACAAAAATAATCAGACCTAAACCAATGTCTAAAACCACCAACCTTGTTCATCTTCAAGACATCGATTCATCCCACTTAGGACCTTATATGCCTCAGCGTGCAATGAATCCACCCTCACCGAGTAAATTCTCAACCCGGCTTCCAATGTACAACTTGCCTAGCCACTCAAAACCAATAACGTCTTATCTGCATAAGTACATAAACCCAACAATATCTCAAATACCAACCAATTTTCACAATAAGTGCTCCAAACCTTTTGGAAATTAGTCTGCGTGCCATTTTCGGTTTCAACCTTAATAATGTTGCTAGATCATCGATAAGCTTGAGCTCCAACGTGTTCTTCTGGGTTATTTTCTAGTAAACAGAAAACAAAACAAAAAATCACAACAACATCGAAAACTTTAAAAAATAAATAAATTAACGAGCCTCATATCTTTTCATTTTTTGCTTTAGGAATGAAAAAACTAAGATGGGTATGATTTTTAAATATATGCTTCTTATTCCTTGTCCTTGATATGCCGATTCTAGTTCATTTTCTTGTCCGCATTTTCTCAGCAATCAAACCAACCCTCATAAAATCTAGTCAATAACAGCAAAAGTTCATAAATTTTTTCAAGAAAGTAGTAATTATATTACTAAACGCAATCAATAATCTATTATTTGTATGCGATTTCATAGATTAGAAGCAGAGCGAGTGTGACTATGTACGGACATTTTCTGTGGCAAGTTTGATGCATTCTTGGAAGAGTTTGATAATCTGCTCTCTACTGAGACAATCGTCAGGCGGAGAAGAATGAGCTGCAACTGTAGCCGCCTTGCGACGAATCCCAGCGGCACGTGCCGCCCATGTGCCTGTGCACGTTCGAGCTGGTGGTCGTTGGACCCCAAAACGAAGAGTGGACTGGTGGTGGGAGAATGGGGACGGTTCGCTACCGAAGCCGTATTCCTTGGCGCAGCTGGCGGTTTTGGACTCATTGCCTCCGCCATTGATGAGCAGAGAGAGAGAGAGAGAGAGAAAGAGAGAGAGAGAGAGAGAGAGCAGGTGAAAATTTGAAAAGAGGGGAATATGGCGGTTGCTTGTGGGTTTGCAATTTCAAAACGGTTTCCGAGTCCAATCCCCGAGACGGGAAACGACGTGTAGTTAAAAAACATTGCTGTGGTTCCCGCCAACATGGGACTGAGAGGAGACGACATGTCATTTATTCTACAATTCCAACCCCTTCCTCACGCATAAACCCTAAACCCTCCACGTGCAGCTCATCACTGTTCGTCAGAGGACTCTCCAGTCTCTGGTGATTTCTGTTCGATCTTTTCTGTATTTCGTGTTTTAGGGTTCCATTCTATCCACCCAACTTTCTTACATTTCTGCATTTGTTTGTTTTGTGTTCGGATGGTGAGAAAGTTATTTAGCAAACAAAAGAAACTTTAGGGAAAAATCGAGAATTTGGATCTTAGTTTTAAACGGATGGTTGTTCAGTCGTTCTTCGTTTACTGTTTAGGCAACAAAACAATGAGATTTGCAAATTGGGTTCGTTTTCTTTTCTGTTTTTCCTCCAAGTTTCTAGGTTAATGTTTGGCAGGTAAGATAATTTTAGGAGTAGTGAAAAATGAGAATACCTTTTGGGATTTTTTTTTTTTTTTTTTTTTTTTTTTTTGGTTGCCTTGGCCTTTAGGGTAATCCACATTTCTGCATTGTGTTCTTTATGGTAGCACTGAGTGTTTTGGAAAGTGAGAACTGGGCATTCTTAATTGGTAATTTTGTTGTCGAGGTTTCCTTTTTGTTTCTCATTTATCTCAGACCCAAAAGGAAAGAGAATTTTGTGAGAAAATTGTGTGTTTCTTTTCTACTCATGTGTATCGTATACCTTGCACATTGATCGCTTTATATTTTTTATCTCTGTATCTCTATTCTTCAATGCATATCTAGATTATGTTAATCTACAAAAATGTTGTGAGAGAGAAGGAAGTAGAAAGATTTTAGAGAGAGAAGTAGAAAAATGAAGAATTTCAGTATATTGATTCCTTAGCAATTAAGCAAGTATATTACACAATATTTATACACTTCTCAATACTTCTAACAACCTAACTAGCTAACAGACTCTCTAATCTTCATACAAGTGGCATAATCTCAGTCACACAACCTATCTCTATCATCCTCCCTCAATCTGATGCTTGGAAGATCCTAGTATGAGATTGTTACAATGAACACGAAACAATGGAGCACTAAGTCATTTGGTGAAAATGTCAGCAAACTGCTCCTTTGATGACACAAACTGCACCATAAGCTTGTTTGTTGCTACTCTGTCCAGAACAAAATGTACATTAATCTCGATGTGCTTGGTCCGTTGATGTTGTATTGGATTGAAGGATAGTGTTATAGCAAAAAGATTATCACAAAACAACACAGGAGGTGCAAATATTGGAAATTGAAGAAAGGCAAGAATTTATTGAATCCAATCAAGCTCTGCTGCTGTAGAAGACAAAGCTCGATACTCAGCCTTGGTGGAGGACCTGGATACGGTTTGTTGCTTCTTGGAAGACCAGGAAATGGGATTATTTCCTAAGAACACAACCAATCCGGTTGTAGAGCGTCGATCATTGGGATCACCTACCCAATCCGCATCACTAAAGGCATGTAAAGCCAAATCACCTCGTGAATAAGAAATACCAACATCCATATAGTGCCTTTCAAATGTCTCAAGATTCGTTTTACTACAGTGAAATGAGAGACCATTGGATTTTGCTTGAACTGACATACTTGATGCACAGAGAAGGCAATATCAGGTCGTGTGAATGTGAGATATTGCAGGGCACCTACCACACTTCTATATAAAGTGGGATTAGAATAGGGTTCACCATCATCCTTTAATAACCTGTTGTAGGGAAGGCAAGGTGTATCACAGGCCTTTGAATCAAGAATTTCTATTTTAGCAAGTAACTCTTGGACATATCTTTGTTGTGACAGAACCAAACCATTGGAAGTCTTAGAAATTTGAATCCGTAAAAAGAAGTGAAGAGGACCTAAGTCCTTGATATCAAACTCAAATGTTAAATCAGTGATCACTTGTTGTATCTCAGTGGTTGCACTTCCTGTGATGATTATGTCATCAACATATGACAATAATATCACAATGTGTGATCCAACAGTTTTCACAAATAAGGAAGAATCTGAGTATGTATTGGGAAGTCCCAATTTAGGCAGAAAAGTAGTGAATCTATCATTCCATGCCCCACATTCTCCATGACCTAAGAATTGACTTTAAGAGGACTGTTGAGGTTTTCTGTAATCGCTTATATAGCCCACATGAACCGATCTATGTCGAATTCAGCACACACTTTGCACAACATAGAAACAAAAGTGGACTACGACATTACTACGAATTGAACAGTGTTTTGTTCTATACTTGTATATCCATAACTATATCTATAGCATGTCTTTTTTCTGTATCTACTATGTCAACACAATACAATTACATCTTAAAATTGCATGTTTAATTATCCTGAAGGAACACACTTAATAATTCCATGGTATGAAAGGCCAGTCATCTATGAAGTTTTTGCAAAACCTTATGTAGTGGAGAGTAAAGCTGGAAGCCATGACCTCCAGATGATATGTATATTTCCTAATCCTGTTCCAGGAAAATTCTAAGGTGTAGTCAATTTGGATTTCAGAGGATTTTAATATACTCTTTTAAGTGATGGATTCTATAGGATTATGTAGACTTCTACAAAATCCATATGATTTTGGAAGATTTGAGAAGATTCATATAATATATTTATATGGATTTTGATAGACTTATGCAACGCTTAATCTTGGCCGTCAAATAGATCAAATGGTTATAAATGTGTCTAGGTCATAAATCTAACCAAACTATCACATCAACCACATTTTTAATCCACAGCTTGTCCCCTCCCTCATGCTATTTTTGTCAAATGTTTCATGGGAAATTATATAGAGCATTCACACAAAGAAATGCCTCTCAGTTACATCTCTCATTCACATACAAATCTTGATTTTGAAAACCCAAGAAGAACGAATCGATACAACTAGAAAGAGAAATTAGAAATTTCCAATAGAAGCACATTCAATATCAGCAGCACAACACCAAATCAATAACAAAAACCTCATATTTTTTTTTACACAATAGAAACTGTCTGTCACATCCCGGCCCGGGGCGGATCACTTCCCGGGCCCGCTCCACCACCGTAGCACGATATTGTCCGCTTTGGGCCCCGACCACGCCCTCACGGTTTTGTTTCTGGGAACTCACACGAGAACTTCCCGATGGGTCACCCATCCTGGGAATGCTCTCGCGCGCTACTCGCTTAACTTCGGAGTTCCCATGGAACCCGAAGCCAGTGAGCTCCCAAAAGGCCTCGTGATAGGTAGAGATGGGAATATACATTTAAGGATCACTCCCCTGGGCGATGTGGGATGTCATGGAACCCGAAGCCAGTGAGCTCCCAAAAGGCCTCGTGATAGGTAGAGATGGGAATATACATTTAAGGATCACTCCCCTGGGCGATGTGGGATGTCACACTGTCATACTGTTTACATATAGTTCCGAGTCCAATCCCCGAGACGGGAAACGACGTGTAGTTAAAAAACATTGCTGTGGTTCCCGCCAACATGGGACTGAGAGGAGACGACATGTCATTTATTCTACAATTCCAACCCCTTCCTCACGCATAAACCCTAAACCCTCCACGTGCAGCTCATCACTGTTCGTCAGAGGACTCTCCAGTCTCTGGTGATTTCTGTGCGATCTTTTCTGTATTTCGTGTTTTAGGGTTCCATTCTATCCACCCAACTTTCTTACATTTCTGCATTTGTTTGTTTTGTGTTCGGATGGTGAGAAAGTTATTTAGCAAACAAAAGAAACTTTAGGGAAAAATCGAGAATTTGGATCTTAGTTTTAAACGGATGGTTGTTCAGTCGTTCTTCGTTTACTGTTTAGGCAACAAAACAATGAGATTTGCAAATTGGGTTCGTTTTCTTTTCTGTTTTTCCTCCAAGTTTCTAGGTTAATGTTTGGCAGGTAAGATAATTTTAGGAGTAGTGAAAAATGAGAATACCTTTTGGGATTTTTTTTTTTTTTTTTTTTTTTTTTGGTTGCCTTGGCCTTTAGGGTAATCCACATTTCTGCATTGTGTTCTTTATGGTAGCACTGAGTGTTTTGGAAAGTGAGAACTGGGCATTCTTAATTGGTAATTTTGTTGTCGAGGTTTCCTTTTTGTTTCTCATTTATCTCAGACCCAAAAGGAAAGAGAATTTTGTGAGAAAATTGTGTGTTTCTTTTCTACTCATGTGTATCGTATACCTTGCACATTGATCGCTTTATATTTTTTATCTCTGTATCTCTATTCTTCAATGCATATCTAGATTATGTTAATCTACAAAAATGTTGTGAGAGAGAAGGAAGTAGAAAGATTTTAGAGAGAGAAGTAGAAAAATGAAGAATTTCAGTATATTGATTCCTTAGCAATTAAGCAAGTATATTACACAATATTTATACACTTCTCAATACTTCTAACAACCTAACTAGCTAACAGACTCTCTAATCTTCATACAAGTGGCATAATCTCAGTCACACAACCTATCTCTATCATCCTCCCTCAATCTGATGCTTGGAATATCCTAGTATGAGATTGTTACAATGAACACGAAACAATGGAGCACTAAGTCATTTGGTGAAAATGTCAGCAAACTGCTCCTTTGATGACACAAACTGCACCATAAGCTTGTTTGTTGCTACTCTGTCCAGAACAAAATGTACATTAATCTCGATGTGCTTGGTCCGTTGATGTTGTATTGGATTGAAGGATAGTGTTATAGCAAAAAGATTATCACAAAACAACACAGGAGGTGCAAATATTGGAAATTGAAGAAAGGCAAGAATTTATTGAATCCAATCAAGCTCTGCTGCTGTAGAAGACAAAGCTCGATACTCAGCCTTGGTGGAGGACCTGGATACGGTTTGTTGCTTCTTGGAAGACCAGGAAATGGGATTATTTCCTAAGAACACAACCAATCCGGTTGTAGAGCGTCGATCATTGGGATCACCTACCCAATCCGCATCACTAAAGGCATGTAAAGCCAAATCACCTCGTGAATAAGAAATACCAACATCCATATAGTGCCTTTCAAATGTCTCAAGATTTGTTTTACTACAGTGAAATGAGAGACCATTGGATTTTGCTTGAACTGACATAGTTGATGCACAAAGAAGGCAATATCAGGTCGTGTGAATGTGAGATATTGCAAGGTACCTACCCCACTTCTATATGAAGTGGGATTAGAATAGGGCTCACCATCATCCTTTAATAACCTGTTGTAGGGAAGGCAAGGTGTATCACAGGCCTTTGAATCAAGAATTTCTATTTTAGCAAGTAACTCTTGGACATATCTTTGTTGTGATAGAACCAAACAATTGGAAGTCTTAGAAATTTGAATCCGTAAAAAGAAGTGAAGAGGACCTAAGTCCTTGATATCAAACTCAAATGTTAAATCAGTGATCACTTGTTGTATCTTAGTGGTTGCACTTCCTGTGATGATTATGTCATCAACATATGACAATAATATCACAATGTGTGATCCAACAGTTTTCACAAATAAGGAAGAATCTGAGTAAGTATTGGGAAGTCTCAATTTAGGCAGAAAAGTAGTGAATCTATCATTCCATGCCCCATATTCTCCATGACCTAAGAATTGACTTTAAGAAGACTGTTGAGGTTTTCTGTAATTGCTTATATAGCCCACATGAACCGATCTATGTCGAATTCAGCACACACTTTGCACAACATAGAAACAAAAGTGGACTACGACATTACTACGAATTGAACAGTGTTTTGTTCTATACTTGTATATCCATAACTATATCTATAGCATGTCTTTTTTCTGTATCTACTATGTCAACACAATACAATTACATCTTAAAATTGCATGTTTAATTATCTTGAAGGAACACACCTAATAATTCCATGGTATGAAGGGCCAGTCATCTATGAAGTTTTTGCAAAACCTTATGTAGTGGAGAGTAAAGCTGGAAGCCATGACCTCCAGATGATATGTATATTTCCTAAGCCATGACCTCCAGATGATATGTATACTCCCCCTCAAGGTGGATCAAGAAGGTTAATTGATCCAAGCTTGGAGAGCAGACTTTGAAACTGAGGAGAAGCAAGAGACTTCGTGAAAATATCAGCAAGTTGATCTTGGTTTCGAGTGAATGTGGTTTGAATTACCTTGGACTGGACTTGTTCCCGAACGTAGTGACAGTCAACTTCAATGTGTTTGGTGCGTTCATGGAACACCGGATTGGAGGCAATATGCATAGCTGCTTGATTGTCACAGAAAAGAGACATAGGTGTGTTGATTGAGAACCCCAAGTCCGAGAGAAGGCCCTTGAGCCAAATGAGTTCACATGCAGTGGAAGGCATGGCTCTATACTCAGCTTCGGCACTTGAGCGAGCAATTACATTTTGTTTTTTGCTCTTCCATGTCACGAGGTTTCCTCCAACCAACGTGCAGTAGCCAGTAGTAGATTTTCTATCAATAGCATTCCCTGCCCAGTCAGCATCGGTGTAGGCAATGATTTGAGTATGACCATTGTTTTTCATGACGATTCCCCGACCAATGGAGCCTTTGAGGTATCTGAGAATTCTTTTAACAACATTTAAATGAGCTTCAATGGGTGCATGCATGAATTGGCTTACAAGACTGACGGCGTAAGTTATATCCGGTCTGGTGATGGTGAGATATATAAGCTTACCCACCAATCGTTGGTAGTAACTGATATCACTGAGAGGTTCTCCTGTCAAGTCCAACTTCAATTTGCTATCAAGAAGAGTACGAGTTGGTTTGCAATCCATCATCTTCACTTCTTGAAGTAAGTCAATCACATATTTCCTTTGACTAAAAAAAAAGTCCCTTGGGGGAAGTGGCCAGTTCAATCCCAAGGAAGTATTTTAAAACTCCTAAGTCTTTAATGGCAAATTGTTGATGAAGAGAATGTTTAAGAGTGAATCTCATCAATGTTATCACCTGTGATGATGATATCATCAACATAGATTAGTACAACTAATTTGCCAACTGATCCTATTCGAACAAACAGGGAGGAATCAGCATGACTCCTCTTGAACCCAAAATTTTCAAGTACCAAGCTCAGTTTGGCATACCAGGCACGAGGAGATTGTTTCAAGCCATAGATTGACTTATGAAGCTTGCAAGCCATACCTGAATTCTGTGTTTGTGGATGACCCGGGGGTAGTTGCATGTAGACTTCCTCTTCGAGGTCTCCATGTAAAAAAGCATTTTTTACATCTATTTGGTACAATGGCCATTCATGGTTCACTGCAACAGATAACAAAACCCTTATTGTGCTCATCTTAGCCACGGGAGCAAATGTCTCCTTATAGTCCACTCCAAAAGTTTGAGTAAAACCGCGAGCCACCAATCTTGCCTTGTGTCGTTCAATTGAGCCATCAAAATTAAACTTGATTTTATAGACCCATCGACTGCCTACCACCTTCTTGCCTTTGGGAAGTTGAACTACACTCCAGGTTTTATTTTCATTCAAGGCTTTGAGTTCTTCTTCCATGGCTAGCCTCCACACAACTTGACGATTGGCTTCTTGAAAGTTCCTTGGTTCACTTTCATAGGACAGTTTACTGAGGAAGACTGCATGAGAGTGAGAGACTTTGGAGTAATTTACAAACTTGTGAATAGGGTACCTGGCATGGTAAGTTTCATAGTCTTGCAGCCTTGATGGTGGATGTCGATCTCGAGTCGGATTCCTGCGGGGTTAAGCTGGGATCACAATAAGTTCAGCTCCACTCTCTTGTATAGATGTTGTGTTATGGTCATGGGGAACTACTTGTGCTTCTGAGGCTTCAATGTCGTCTCCAATAAGCAGGTTGTCATTAAGAGTTGCATGAGAGTCCCGGTTGTGAGGTAGTGAATGGACACAGTCACTTGGTTCGACTGGATTTGGCAATGGGAAGAGATCTAGGAAATGCTCCCCCTGACGATTTTGATCTGATGATTTGTTGAAATATGGTTGGTTTTCATCAAACCGTACATCTCTTGAGACAAACATCTTCCTGGAGCACGGATTGTAGCATTTGTACCCTTTTTGGGTGGAGGAGTATCCCATGAAAACACACTTAACAGCTTTGGGATCAAGCTTGTCTCGGTGATGGGATTAAATATGAACATAACAGGTACATCCAAAGATTCTCAGATGGGAAAGATTACCTTTTTTGTTTTGCATAACCTCAGATGGTGATTTTGTATCCAGAACACGACTAGGCAATCTGTTGATAAGATAGGTGGCTGCAAGAACTCCTTGAGACCAAAACCTCTTAGGCACATTCATTTGCAACATTAGCGCCCTGGTTTTTTCAAGTAGGTCTCGATTCTTCCTTTCGGCAATTCCATTTTGCTGAGGAGTACCAACACAACTTGTTTAATGTATAATTCCATGGGTGCTCAAATAGTTAGTCATATTTTTGGATGTATATTCAATGCCATTATCAGACCTTAGTATGTGGATTTGGGACAAAAAATGGTTCATGACAAGATTATGAAAGTCCTTGAAAGCATCCATAACTTCACTTTTGAATTTTAGGAGGTACAACCAAGTGGCTCTTGAGAAATCATCAACAAAGATAACGTAGTACCTATAACCATCAAAAGAATCTAGAGGTGCAGGTCCCCAAACATCGGAGTGCACCATCTCAAACAACTTGCTAGTCCTAGACATGGAAGAATTGAATGGGAGTCTAGTAGATTTTGACAAATGACAAATTTCACATACAAAGGAGGATTTGCATAAACTAGGGAACAACGTAGACAACACAGATTCTGAGGGATGTGCTAGGCGTTGATGCCACAACCGATGTTCTAGGTTTGAGCTGACTTGGAACCCCTTTGGAACATTGAGGTCCTCTGAAAAATAGTACAGCCCATTTAGGTAATGACCTTCACCAATCAGCTTCTTGGTGGCTAGATCCTGAAAAACAACATTGTGGGGGGAAAAAATTGCACGACAGTTTAGAGAGTTTGTAATCCTTCCTACGGACAATAATTGAAAAGGAAAAGATGGAACATATAACGCTGTGGACTCAACAGTTTCTGAGATCAGTTTAACTTTCCCTCTACCTAGAACTGGCACACCTCTACCATTTGCTACAGAAACTAGTGATGGTTTAGTGTGGCTTTCAAAATCGTATAGCTTAGAATATTGATTTGTCATGTGATCTGTGGCACCTGAGTCTATAATCCAATAATCATGAGAGTAACTAACATTTAGAGCAGCTGAAAGAGCACACATGATACCTGGAATGTCTCCTTGAGGTACATGACCAAATTCAGCTAAGAACCCTGCAAACTGTCCAAGAAGAGCAGTTTGACTTTCCCCAGTCGACGTTTCACCTGTGCTTCCTTTTCTGGTTTGAAGGTAGGTTGAGAACTCATTCAACAAGTCAGCCGGATTGGCTGTAAAGTTCATCGACCCATCGATGGATGTAGCAGCAGCAGCATGGTACTTGTTTGTATGTGGTCTGGCGTGTGAGCCCTTATGATCTCTTAAAGGCTTGTTCTCAAACCTTGGCTTCAACTCAGGGTGCAATATCCAGCATCGATCTATTAGATGTCCAACATTATTACAACGTAGACACTTCAGATCTGGCCTTTTTCCCTTGTATACTTTATTTCCAAATGACTTGTGATTTGTCACAAAAGCTCTAGCCTCAGACACACTAGGTTTTACGTCAACATTCATGACTTTTCTACGTACTTCTTCTCGCTGGATAGTAGTGCAAACACTTGCAAATGATGGAAGTTCGGGATTCATTAGAATATGGCTTCTAAGATCTTCATATTCAGAACCCAAACTTGCAAGCAAATGAAAGATTTTGTCTTCCTCAGACCTTTTTAACAATACGGCAGCATCGATAGTGTGTGGTCGATACATTTCTAGTTCGTTCCACATGTTTTTCATGCAACCGAGATGATGAACAAAGGATTTATCACCTTGTTGAAGACTTGCAAGATTCCTCTTAAGCTGGAACACTCGAGCAGCATTGTTTTGATTTCCATACATGTCCTTGACTGCCTTCCAAAGAGCACTAGAGGATTCTGAAAAACTGAAAATTTCAGACAGCTTAGGATCCATGGAGTTGAGGAGCCACGACATGACCAGCTGGTCTTTGCACAGCCATGCTTCATACACCGGCGATGCGACGTCAGGTGCTTCAATACTTCCATTGACGAATCCAAGTTTGGATCTTCCTCCAAGGGCAAGAGATATTGATCTGGACCATGGAAGATAGTTAAACTCATTTAACAACACAGAACACAAACGTTGGTTTGGGTTGACTTCAGCTTCTGGAAAACTAGGGCGAGGAGCTGTGAAGCTTTCAGCTTCTGAGTCAAAAAGATTATCTTCTGCCATTATCGAAACGAATGTGCAGAAGAAGAGAAGGGACAACAATGGAGTCAGGCCGGTTAAGGTTCCGGCTCTAATACCATGTGGAAAATATGGAAGAGAATGCTTTTTCTCATTATATTTCTCTACAAGATTACAAGGATATATATACATGATACAAGTGTGTAGGTAGGACAAGGTAGCCGTCCTAGTGTGTAGGTAGGACAAGGTAGGACGGCTGTAGGACGGCTTGACAGCTGTAGGACGGCTAGTGTGTAGGTAGGACAAGGTAGGACGGCTGTAGGACGGCTTGACGGCTGTAGGACGGCTTATTCTTCCAATACTTTGCAAGCTGTAGTTGCACAGTAAAAGCCGGCCAACTTATTACTCAGAGAGAGGTAAGCAGAAGGTTTATCATTTTCTTTTGGCTATAATTAGGACTGTTTGGTTATGTTCAGTGGCTAGTGGGAAGTGTTTCTTGGATTATTTTGCATCTCCGGCGATCCATTTATTTCTGATGCAATTCAAATTGTTGATTTTCATAACTCAAATCATTTGAAGCAGTACTGATGATGAGTAGGGTCTATTATTTCCTCTTCCTTCACGGTACATCGCGATGTACATATTATCCGAGGGAGAACTTACTAACTGTTTATTGACTGTATTCTTTTTATTTCGCAGGCCGTCAGTAGGGAGATACGGAAATTTTTGACAGAATGGCAGCGAATTTTAACATTGCACTGGATGATGTGTCTATCACTAACCTGACCTTTGGAAAGGAGTTTCTGAATGCAATTGAAGCGAAACAGGTAGCTGCACAAGAGGCTGAGAGGGCAAAATTCGTTGTGGAGAAAGCCGAACAAGACAAGAAAAGTGCTGTTATCAGAGCAGAGGTGAGATGGAGGAATGCTAATTCCTCAAATTTGAATATGGTTGTCTATTTAGTGTATGTTTTTGCAACGTCTACTTATCACGTCTACTTATCCATAAAGTATTTCAAAATCAAAGATAGCATGGTGGTACTGGGGCGGCAACATTGATCAGTTGCCCATCCTTTCTAGGGTGAAGCCACCAGTGCAAAGCTGATCAGTCATCGCCAACAATCCGGTGTTTATCACTCTAAGGAAGATCGAGGCTGCAAGAGAAATCGCACGGGTTATCTCAGATTCCAAAAACAAGATTTACTTGAACGCCGATGAACTTTTGCTGAACATTCAGGAGACGAATGTACAGTAGTTAAGTAATCAAAGTTGTTTGAACGTGGTGATGCATCAAAAACTGAGAAATGAAGAAACTGGATATTCCTCTTTTGTGACCACTTGCGACTTTTAATTGAGATTCACTTAATATTATCTTGGAATACTGCATTTTCTTTTCGTTTTAATATTTGATGGTTCCATCACAAGTAACTGTCTCGGCAAGCTTGTATGCGGCCTTGTATGCCGGACTATTGAACCCGACCGAATGTCCCGGGCACAGTTCTGTTCAGCCAGTTATTTGGCCGGGTTGTACGGGACTTTTGAACCTATCAGATGAACCGCAACACGAACGAGTGAAAATGCACGGCACTGTAAGTATCCGAGCTGAAAATCATCTTTATATAATTGGGTCAACAATCGTATTATCATACAGCCAATTGTTTAAAGAAATTAAAACGCACTCTAGCGATTTTACAGTTGAATTCCTGAGTACAAACTTGGCATTCTTTTTGCTAAATCCTTTCACTATCGGCGGGGAAAAAATGTTGAAAAATCTTTTGGAAATGCAAATCACCGCTAAAGCCTGTGTTGTACTAATTATCTGCTAGCTGGAACTTTTCATGAGATACGCTACTATACATCCCAACACTGCACCTGCAAGAACCTGCAGCAATATGAATCGAACAAAACAGAGATACAGGTTATGATCACACGTATTTACTGTTCATCCCTGACGATCAAGGGCATAAATAAGCAAAGGCTCAGCTAAATGAACATGAAGACGCAAATGTAGCAGACCTGCAATGGAGTATGACCAAGTGAATCCCGCAGAGGTCTAACACTAGAAACAGGGTGTTCTGGAGGTAGCTCACACACTATTTGATTTAATAACTGCAATAAGCAACAGATTGTATGGAATTAGAAAAGAAAAATACAATAAAAACACAATTTTGTAATAAACCAAATATACAGTAACACTTACACAAATCACGTGAACAAGTACACGCTAAACAACCACCAAAATCAAACCACTAGTCTTTATATATAACAAAAAACGACTAAGGTTTTGAATTGAAGATGAAAGTTTGTAACTTCAAATATAAAGGCTAGACACAAGTCCACAATCCCCAGGGCTTATCCAGAATTTTAGGTGAAGTTAACATGAAATGTCGGTAATGAATGAACACATCATGGATCCATTGTTATATGGCTTTTTTCTCTCCTTAATATAAGAGTTAACTGTGAACATGTGTGTCTACGTAATATATGCTACAAGGATAAATAAAACAATGCATAATAATAACTGATGTAAAGAGAACAATTATAACATAGCATTCACAGAAAATAAAATAGAAGAAACTCAAAAGCAAATTGGCTCAAATGGGCATATATTCAATCAGTATGCATCCCATTCACCAAACTACCCCCAAACTTTAGTTAGTGGAATTGTACGTGTAATATCAACAAAGCATGTTGGGTTCAAAAATTCTTACTTCAGCTTGACGACCAGCATGAAGTCTTACACCAGTGGCATCATACATGACCTGCAAGAAACAGTAACTTTAGATGCACGAAACCTAATTCCACGAGAAATTGTGCATGGCAAGTAAAGTCACAAAAAAGATTGAGAACTGGGAATATAGGTATCATCTCCTTAAATTATTATCGGTTTTGATTGCGATTCTCAAGTTTCATCTTTGTTTAAGGTCAATTACCGCCTATAGTAACTTTTGTATCAAGGGCTTCTAGGACTCTACACCTATAACTGGTCAAACCTCACGTTATGAAGTAGAAGACTTACATTTTCCCAGGAAACAAAAGACAACTGGGTGAGTTTAAATATCAAAATAGACAGAGTAAAAACCATAAGAAACAACAAGTTAATGGTACCAGTAAAAGGCTTCATTAGATCTTAAATCTATATTATTCACTCGACGGTTCACAAATGTCTCAGAGATCAACATTCTGGTACTTATCTTTTGTTATGTTCTCTTCAATCAAAGAAGATTGTTGGTCCAAGATTAGTCGACTAAGTTTGTACAGAACCAAGATAAATGATTCCATACAAGCGAAGACAATCCAATCACAAACGGAAAGTTGATGACACACAGGCAAAAAAGAGATAATCCTCTTGCAGAAGTAGGAGTAATGAGTGTGTGAAGCAAAACAAATCAATTGCTGTTTCAAATATGACATTAATAAGAATTCGGGGTATTAAATCTATAGAGAATGCAACAAGTTCAAAAAACAAACAAAATGGGACTTTGGCGTTATGCGGAGCATTTCACATGACAATCCAAAAGATATTAAACGTGAGCATGCGAGCCTCCCCAAAAAGAATGAACAAAACCTGGTTAAGAGTTACATACAACACATGCCAAAACCACGGCAATGGCAAATGCAGACCCTCCGGTTCCTTCCTGTAAACCAATAGCAACTACCAACGCCGTCACAGTTGAGGAATGCGATGAGGGCATTCCTCCTGACCCAAGCATTCTTCTGGAATCCCATCTTTTCTCTTTGTACCTGCGCGTCAACGACGAAATATTTTAAAACCTGAGCAAACTAAACTTTGCTAAGCACACCCAAGATGGAAAAACAAAAGCCCAACATAGAATTAACAAAACCGAACAAAAATTCATCTACTTTTTAACAGAATAGTGCGTTTAGATTAACTTAATCATCCAATTAACTCAAATTGTCACATAATTTCACAAAATCAAAAGGAACCCATAATTACTCATCTAGCAAATTTCCAGAAAATGCAAAATAACAAATCACTAGCATAAAAGTACATGTTCAAATGCAGAGAGGGAGGATGTTACCAGGTAGTGAAGAGCTTGAGAAACTGAGCAAGAGCGCAGGACAGGAAGGCAGAGAGGAGGGGGAGATTATAGGGAAGAATGGACGGCTGTGATGATGTAGATCCATTTGATGAGGCATCAGCAGCAGTGAGTACCTCGTCCATGGAAGCCCCGATGATCTGAGTCAGGGAGGTATAGAGCTCGAAGACGAGGAGATCGATGCAAAAATAAAACTAAAAATGAAACCGCGTGGTTGCGTGCCCAGCTGGAATTGGGTTCAGATACTGACTCTCGAGACGTCAAAATTACAAATTTCTGACTTTCTTTTTTTTTTTTCCCACATATTTCTGGCTTCATAATCCTCTTTTTTTTTTTCTTTTTTTTTTCTTTTTCAAACCAATAAGTTAAAGGAGAAAGTTTGGTTGCTGAAAAAATCAGCAACAGCTCCTACGGCTAACGAATCACGGTTGGACACGTACTCAAGTAATTATTTTAATCACAACTTTAACATATGTACATCTGTGATTCGCTAGTAACAGGAACTGCTGCTGATTTTTCAATAGCCAAGCTCCATTCTAAGTTAAATTTGTATCCTACTAT
This sequence comes from Pyrus communis, assembly GCF_041283825.1. NCBI lineage: Eukaryota > Viridiplantae > Streptophyta > Magnoliopsida > Rosales > Rosaceae > Pyrus > Pyrus communis. The sequence continues at coordinate 7,643,275 of NC_142567.1, forward strand.
TCACACATCGAATTTACATCCCATACATATTTGTTAATTTGTTTTATTTTTCTTTTTTAATTTATTCGATCTGACAGTTGAAAATTGAGAGAATTTGTGTGAGAAGTAAAAATTGATGTGTGCATAGCACTATCTAATTTTTTTTTTCTTTCTAAATAGTTAATTAAAGATAGTGATTATCCAAATCTAAAAGAGTTCGAATTTTTAATATACATTACTGAGTGAGTCTCATAAAAATGTATGTTCAAATGTGTTTTCGAATCTTAACCCTTTTAATACAACATTAAATAAAATACAAAATAATTAACTTTATTTTCATATTTGTTATGAGAACAACTTATATGAGACACGTTTACAGTTATCGTGGTGTCTCGGCACAATGGTACATTGTCATGTGAAGAAAAACTTACACATGAGAATACATTATAGGACGAAACGTAAAGTAAAGTTAAACACATTTACTGTTGTGTGTAAGTTCCTCTCGTTCGTAGCGACAAGCGTAGTTGGTTAAATAGTAATGACCAATCAAGGGCAACTAAATATAGGGATGGCTATTTTCTCAACGGATTTGGATCTTCGTAGGTTTTTTCCCTTAATGAGTCGAGTATGAAGAATAAAAAACATGGATGGGGATTGGATTGGAGGCAAAACATGAATGATATTTTAACCTTATGCGTGAATAATGGCAGATTCAAGAAAAATTATTTAGAAGGTCACATGTAAAAGTTTACTCACATTTCTTAGACATATAATAACCTTAAAAATTAGTCATAGTTTCATCATTCATAATTTATAAAACAAATAACAATACAAGTTACAATTGTCCACAACGGTTTTTATATTTTGAAAACCCTGCATTATAGCTTCATTATCAATGAAAGAAAAAACATTGTTCTCAATATAAACTGTCATACTATTACTCAACCATTGGTCTCTATTCAGTTACACAATGGACTTTCTACAATATTCATAGTGGAAAAAGCTCTCTCCACCAAAGCAGTAGCAATTGGTAACAGTCAATGTAATTGGCAATTAAACTTGATAATATACTCCCTTCCTCCCTTCTCCACCATTTTTATTTCTATTTTTATTTTTTTTGCAAGATTATCAATTCTTTTCAATTGAGAAAATTTACTACTCGAACGTATACCAAAAATATAATGCCCAAGTTGATATTGAAGTGCCAAGAGTTCACAAGTAGAAAATTCATCATACCATTCAGAATTAAAGCATTGAGGAACTCTGGAAAAAGTCTTTGTGGAAAATGCTTTATTATAAGCAACTCCTCTAGGCCGACAATTCTCCTTTTGTAGGTAATAAATAAATTTTTAAAAAAGGCTAACTTCTTTTTGAGGCATTTTATCAAGTAATTGAAGGACATATATAAAGGGTAAATCCAACCTTCGAAAAGGTAGCACCGAAATTATTCATGAAAATTTACCGAAATTCAAAAGGGCAGCTGAACCCCTTACCCCTTAATGCATCTGCCCTTGTCTATGAGCTGACCCCGTTTAGAATAATATATAGCAAAATAAAGATAAAAACTCTTTTTTCACCCTTATTACTCGATCTAGTTTGACGGGCTCATGTTGTAAGTAACACGTTGGTACGGGGAAAAAATTGGGCCGCAAATGAGAATACATTTTAGAGAGCCGGGTAAGTTGAACTGGGCCGAATCCTTATGCTGGCATGTTTCAACCCGAAAATGACACGCTCTTCTCAATAACATTCATTTTTATAGGGTATAAAACTTATACTTTGCAATGATACTTTGCAGCAGTGAAAGATCAATTTTTTAAAATAGTTCAGACTACTCAATAGTGTAGAAAATAAACGGTGATCGTGATTAGATTGAGAAAATAATATTTATAATTTGTGGTCAATCTAATGGATATAAAACTGGACTACCCAGTAGTCCGGACTATTAAAGACTTATGAAACAAACTATGAGATGGGCGTATTCAAGTTGATTATATTAGTGTGCTTCCTCTTCTGCAGTCAAGTTCAAATCATTCTATCTAGATTAGAGTATTAATGTATCTTTTTTGTAAAAAAAACATGTGAGATCATATTAAAAAAGTAAATAAGAAAAGAAAATTGGAGTATTGGTCCCTGAATTTTAGTCAAATAGCTTTGGTTTTTTAACTAAAAATCCATGAGTATTTAGTCACAGAACTTGTCAATATAGAACAATAATTGTTTTGAGTAACATTGTTAGGACTTACGTCACTTATTTGCCCCCTTAACCATGTATTTTGTATTAAAGTTCTAAAGATATTATCAAAATAAATGTTGCTCCGCATTGTGACAAATTCAAGGAATCTCTCAATTTTCTTTTTTCTTTTTAAAAGGGTACTAGTTGGTGACTTTGCTGACAACCCACTCTTTCGGAAGCTAGAAAAACTCACAGAGACATTTCAGTCTCCTCTTAACTATCATCGTGTGATTCAATAAAATTAATTAGGCACAATATCTCTGTGTTGTTGATTACATGCTCAATGTACTAAAGTTTAGTGTTGGATACCAATATATAGGTGTTTAGGTACAAGCTTAAGAATATAAGAATAATGCAGCCATGTAGTGATAGTGGCATGAAGACCCACCCAATTCATTTTTTATGGTGATCACCTACACCCATGTGAGGAAGATATAACAATGCCAATGGATAAGGTAATCGTCCTTGGATATTCTGGTGTATGTCCTTTAATTTTTAGGACTACTACTAGCACTGTTATTTGATGGAAAAAAGACAACCTTATGGCATGGTACATGTCACAAGTCACGTGAGTACCTCTTTGGTTGGGGAGTTGCAGGCAAAACAACTCGGGCATGTGAGCATACCTGACATTTTAATATGTAACCCGGGCATGTGGGACGTGCACATGTCCCTATTTAGATTAACTCAGCTAAATTCAAAAATTGCTTCAACCCATATATATATATAACAAACGATAATATCTAGGGTGTGAGGTTAGGGCATCTTCATTGGCTATAGGCTATAGGTCAAAATCCAACCCGAACTGCTATAAAATTCAACTCCAATTGAGGGCTGAACTGAAAAAAAAAACAAAAAAAAAAAAAAAAGGGGACCCACCGACCAAGCTTCAGCCCTTTGGCCAGCCGAGTAATCCGTTTGAGAGGCCCATTCTTTTTTTTATAGGCCGAACTTTAAAAAAAAAATTAAAAATTTATATTTTTTTCGTATAAATACCTAAGCCATTTCTCACATCCCTTTAATAAACACCCCTCCTTTACCTTTTCCAATAATCTAAATTTAAAATTTTCAATATTTTTTCAAAAGGTCACATCTTCAACCAAAGGATAAATTATTGAGGGGCTAAAAAATAGCCCCCTTCGGTTGGAGTTGGTATATAAGGATAATCTAGCACTGTTCTTTAAAAATTATTTCTTACAGAGCTATAATCCGAACGAGGGCTAAACATAGCCCCTTTGGTTGGAGATGACCTTAGCTTCACAATAGGCTAACAATAATGTGCTTCAAATTTGCCTGTGGTGGGAACCGAATCTAAGACCTCTTGTCACAACCCGTCCCTAATTTTACGATTTTATTAATTTTAAAAGAGTGAATTGATAAAAATGCTCTTGAGCCGAGATTGTTGACTTTCGCTGACCATCTTTTCGTGACACGTATGAGCTACTATTTTGTCATATTCTCGAAGGACTCAACGGTACGAACGCGTAGGTGCGAACGGAATCGAAATCGGAGTTATGATGGAGATCTTATGGAACTACAAATCCGAAAAATACTTTTGTAAAAATTACTATTTATTATTTTATATATTTCTCATAATTATTATATAATTATTTTAATATTATTTGGGGATTTTTTTTAATAGTTTAATAATATTTTTAGGTCTGTGGGACCCACACCTCACCCAAGCTCTCCTCTCATTTTTTGTCGTGTGCCTCATTTTTCTCCAACAAATTCGGATCTCTCTTTCTTCACTTACACTCTCATCTCTTAGCTCCTTCTTGTCTCTCTCTCTGTGCAAGTGCAGAGAATCTTACAAACCCGATCACCATCACTCGCCGACTCCGACGAGCCAAACCACCACACCTCTGTTAAACTAAGATCTTCATATTGAACCTAGACTATACCTTATGCGTCATTGTAGCACTGTTTCTGTTCGAGGAGTTTTTCGACGAGTTCTCCACGATCCCGACCAAGTTAAGCCTCAGGATTTCCTCAATCTTTCCCTTCTTGTTGCTCTGAGTTTACTTTTGAAGTTACGTGTTTGTTTTGGTGGTGTTCAAGCGTAGAAAAACCTCGAGGACAATTTTCCAGAAAACTGGTAGGGAAAAACCGTGGCTATCCGACCACTTTCAAACCAACTTACCAGCCAACACCGACCACAACTGGGCTACTAATTGGTATAGATCAACTCCTTACATTTCTAGCTTCAAGTTGGTTTTTGTATAATCGATTTTGGTGGTGAATAGAGCTAGATATTAGCCCTGGAAGTCGGCCCAAAAATCAGGCTGAATATGTGCTTCACGAAGACGGCGAGTATTGTTGTACTCGCGGGCGTGTGGGCTGAGCTTGGTGCTGCAGTGCTTGGCACGTGGAGCACACGTGTCTCCAGGGAGGTACTATGCTCTGTTGCCATCCACGGCGGTGCTGGCGACTTTTCCAATCAGCTTTATGGTGACTCAATTCAACATGTGCGGTGGTGCGTGGCCTCCCGGGCCGTCATCCCGTGGCACGTAGGGGAACCCAAGGTCTCTCCTTAAGTTTCACTATGTGTGGAATCCGAATCCGCCATCCGTTCTTCAAAAACGCGTTTTTCGAAAACGCGTTTATACGTTAATACGTTATCTATCTACGTAAATAGTTTCGTTTCTAGGTGAAATGCATTTCAAGGATCTTTGATGCCTGCGAGGCGGGTTCGACTTGATGACATGTGATAGAGTTTTTACCACCTGCAAAAGTAGGAATAAAAACACTTAAAAATACTTGCAAGAGAACAAAGTAGTTGTAGTATAAACGGCTCAAGCAAGGTCGTTTTCCGCAGAGATTGAATGAATAATTTATGTAAATACCAAATCATAATTAATTATTTGAAAATAAAGTTTGGAAGAAGTTGATTTTATGACCTATAATATTAAAAACAAATTTTAAATTAAACAATTAAATAAATTAACAAAGTAAAGCAAACAAAAGAAAACGTTTTGAAAACCAAATTGTAAAAGCCTAGGGTTCCACCGTCCACTTAACAATCCTATGTAGATTTACCAATTACTTATGAATTACCTATGCAACTTTGAAGGTTAGGTTTTCCTTATGCATATTCTACTTGTAGCATTCAAGCTAGAACGTATATCAAACATGCAATCCGTTTGTGGCATTCAAATCAAATATAAACATGCATGACTCATTACGCTTTGTGAAATCCCTTTGAAAAACCATGCAACCCCTACGACGTGGCATTCACCCTAGGTGAACTTACAACTATCAATTGCAAGAAGCAATACTCAATTCCCCGATGGCATTCCGACCGAATTGCATTCAATTACTTATCTAAACATCCTAATGGTAGCTAACCATTAAGATATAGAGACAATTTAAAGCACAATGATTAATAATTCAAAGTATGCATGTATAATATCATAAGCAATTAAATAAAAACTACATATTCATGCTAAGGCTCAAGGCATCGCCATAGCAAACGAAAATTAGTTACGAACAACCATAAAACAAAATAAATTTTATTGAAATAGAAAAAGGATAGAAAACACCTAGAAAATAAACTTCAAAAACCCTCTAGAGTAGTGCTTGCGTTCTCCCCTATGTTGCGTAGAGAACCTTAATGGCAAACAAGTCTTATTTATACTACTATAAAAGAAAACCCTAAGACCACCTCCAATGGTGGGCTAAATGTTAAATTACCCACCAATTTCCCCCCCAAACCATCTCTAACCAATGCTTAAACATTGGGCTAAATGCCAAATGTTAAAGTTGGGTCAAATACCCCCCTAGAATTCACACCCCCCCTGCGCGACTGGAATAGTTGGCCATTGGGCCAGTCTCGGCCCGTTCACTCTCCAACGTGCCCCACTCAGAGTGCATGCAATCCGTTCCCGGCAAGGTGGGCCCCGCTATCAGCGGGTTGTCAGCCACCCAGGCCACCTCTAACGGCTACATTTTCAATCCAATGGCTGCTTTTCAAGGACCGTTGGTTGATCCAACGGTCCAGATTCAAATTTGATTTTTTAAAATATGTTATTTTAAAATACATTGAATCCAACGATTGAGATCAAATATAATCAAATCTAACGATAAAAAAAAGATCTAACGGCCCAAATTTAAATCTAACGGTTAAAATAATTTTAAAAAATTATTTATCTCAAAATTCACCCAAAAACTCTATAAATACCTATGTATCTGTTCAAACATCCACACAAAACTCAAATTTCTCTTACAATTCTTCCATTTTATCTTTCTACCATTTCTTTCCATTTCCAAATTGTTCAACATGGCAAGAGAGCATATTAGAGGTCATAATTGGACTTGTGAGGAAGATGTTGCTCTATGCTTGGCATGGGTTTCTGTTAGCGAAGATGGTGCAGTCGGCACTAATCAAAATAAGAATGTTTTGTGGGATAAAATCATTACAAAGTTTCAAGAAAACTGCAATGGCGGCAAGCGGGATGGTGGTGGTGTTTATGATCGGTGGAAGACTATCAACAAAGCATGCACTTTATGGAAGGGAAGCTTGGAGAGAGCCGTGGTTGGCATGGCTAGTGGGAGGAGCGCCACAGAAATTGTGAGTTTTGTTCTTGATATTTTATTTGTCATGTACATAATATTATGTTGCAACTAATTATTTTTATGTATTTTTTGCATAGGGTGACAAAGCAATGGAAATTTACAAGACAAGAGTAACACCAAAAAATAAAGTTTTTAAGTTGCAACATGCTTGGGACATCCTCAAGGATTGTCCAAGGTGGGGAACTGATACGGACCAACAATGGGGAAGATTATTTCAACGTGAAGCTGCACAGACAAATGCCGGAGATGAAGGTGTCGATGAAATGACCCTATCTCCTTCTTTTGCAAGGCCCCCAGGAAGATATAAGCAAAAGGAAGCAAAGAGAAAAGGGAAGTCCCAAGATCTGATGAGTGGACACTTTGATACTAGAATTGCAAAATTGAACGAAACTCATAGCGCTCGCCAAGAAGAAGCGGCCCGAATTCGTTTGCAAATGAAGGAAATCTCGGATAGGGAGGAAAATAGGTTTTAAATTGAATTCATGATGAAGGACCTCAGCAAATACACTCCAGAGAGGAAAAAGTTCTTACGTGGTAAGCAAAAGGAAATTATGCGAAAGTCTACCTCAAGGAGTATGTTTCAAGATGATGAATCTTCTGAACCCTATATCCCAACATTTCAACGAAGTCCATCACCAAGTGAAGATGGTGGATATGATTGTTAAGTTTATGTAGTGTATGAATTATGTGCTTTATTAATTAAGTTTATTAATTGTGGTTTGTGAATTATCGGTTGTATTAAGTTTATGTACTTTATTAAATTTATGTCTTATTAATTATCCAATAATTGATGTCTTATTATTCCCCACTTTGATGTAGAATAGATGCCTTCAATAATTCAACCTCCATTTAATCATTTATCCAACGTACTATACAAAATACTTTGCACAAAAAGACACTTAAATTTATTACTAGAAAATAACAACATAGTACACTTAAAATTATTACATAAATGCTTAACCAACATCATCAACGTTCACCTTCTCGGTGCCATACATGCTCAACCAAATCTTTACGGAGTGTGTCATGACATTGAGGAGCTTGAATTCTATTTAAATGTCTCATATAATCACTCAAGGTGACCCTATCCTATCGGGTCTCATATGTGGTTGGAGCGAGATATTCAACATCTTTTGCCATAACTTTTGCATGTGTTGGTTGGTCATCATCCACATCTTCGTCTGAATCTTCTTCAATTTCAATGTACTCATCTTCCACAATCATGTTGTGCAAAATTATGCACGTCATCATGATTGAATGGAGGTCTTCGGACTGCTGAAATCGTGCAGACCCTCTAACAATGGCCCATCGACCTTGTAGAATCCCGAATGCTCTCTCCACATCCTTCATGTAAGACTCTTGCCTCTGCGAAAATAATTTCTTCTTTGCACTATCTAGATGAGACAAACTTTTGACAAAGGTAGACCAACTAGGATAAATACCATCAGTTAGGTAGTAACCTAGCTCTACCTATTACCATTTACCTTGTACCGAAATTCTGGTGCCCATCCATTGACAACATTATCGAATAAATTAGAAGACCAAAGAACGTTGATATCGTTGTTTGATCCAGGAGCGCCGAAGAAAGCATGCCAAATCCATGTGTCGTAAGACACCACAGCCTCGAGCGCGATGGTTGGCTTGTCATGACGGCCTTTGAATTGGCCAACCCAAGCAGTAGGACAATTCTTCCACTCCCAATGCATATAATCGAGACTTCCTATCATGCCAGGGAAGCCTATTTTTTCTGCCTTGCGTAGAAGCCTCTTCAAGTCTTCACGATTTGGGTTGCGGAGGTATGTGGCTCCATATATGCCTTCAATTGCCTTACAGAAACACTTCAGGTTCTCAATAGCAGTACTTTCTGCAAGTCGGCAATACTCGTCAGTTGAGCCTACAGAGCATCCATTAGCTAGCATGCGAAAAGCAGATGTGAGCTTCTGATGAGATGATAAACCTTGTCGGCCTGCGGTATCTACCCTCCTTTCAAAGTAGTGGTCATGATTGACAGTTGCATTCAAGATGCTTTTAAAAGCTCTCTCCTCATCCGAAACCACCTCCGAAAATCATGAGCGGGAAATCTCGGACACTCAATGAAATAATCTTTCATCATTCGATCATGACACTCTTCTCTATCACGCTGCATATATGAACGCTCCGTGACAAAACCACGATGGCTAGATTCACCATGGTGCTTAGATTGCATAAACAAGTTGATAAGTTCAACTTCGGCGTTGAACAATTCTGCATCCTCAATCTCCATCCTTGCTTGGTATTGTGCCATCTGCATTGTCATACTACGCCTTCTTCTATCACCCATTGATGAGATATTGAGGATTTTTAGGAAACAAAAACTGTTTGAAAGTTGAAATATTGGTGAATATAGAGGATGATTGAAGGTTGAAAGGTTGTGTGATCAACAAATATTGGACATATGTTTATATAGAGGATGATTTATGAAAGTTTGGTGTTGAATGGTTGGTGAAAGTTGAAAGTTTAGTGTTGAACAGTTGGTGAAAGTTGAAAGTTTGGTGTTGAACGGTTGGTGAATTGAAAATTTGGTGTTGAAAGGTTGGTGAATAAAAAGTTAGCCCAGGGTTGAAAGATTGGTAAAAGTTGAAGGCTTACTTTGTGGGAAATTTAGTGATTTTTCAATATTTATCAAAATTTAAAATTTTTTAGATTCAAATGTTCATAAAATTAATTTACGACAGTCTACATATTTATTTTTTATTTTTTTAAATTTAATTTAAGAAAAAAAATAGCCTAAGTTCATTCTTTAATAATCCCGGGCTAAAATTTTAGGCCATAATGGTTGGAGTAGAAAAATTATTTTTGGGCTAAAAGCTAAATTTTTCGAGTTAAAATATTTGGCTTTTAGCCCAATCATTGGAGATGGTCTAAAAGGTCTTAGAATAAAACTAGGAAACATAATAAAATAATAAAACAGAAAATAAAAGGTTTCCTATTTGAACTAGAATTCCGATTTCATTAGAAAATCCATCTTTTGACCAATCAAATAAACTCCAATTTGGTCCCAAAAGGTCTTTTTTAAAAGTTGAAGACATCCCCTACAAATCCTCAGAAGGAATCTTCCTCAAAATACGCCATCTTGACCTCCAAAATACCCAAAAGGTCTAGAAACGTCAATCTGGGAAAGCTGCGCGCTAGGCCTTAATTTCATCACCATGGTCAAACGGCCAGGTAGAAAAATCTGAAATTTTGGCACAATTATCTTGAAAGACTCACAAACATCCTCTAATTAGAATCACTCAAAAATTCATCTGTTTGGTCACTTTTTGCTCCAGAGGAAGTCGAATGTCCTATATTAGAAATATATAATAAAGTATCAAAATTCTACCAAAATAACCAATAAATTAATACTAAGATTAGGGTAAAATATATGATATAATATGGACTCATCAACATGATTTATGAATGGGTCTTTGCTTTTAAATACTATATATATTTATCTAGTTTCCACATATATGTTTAATAAAGAATTTACTACGTTTACAAAAGTATGCTAAATCCTACGAGATGCATAGGTATGTGTACTATTATGGAATTTTATATACGGCCATGATCAATATTTTATTAGAATAGTATGTTGTTGACTAGATATATCAAATCATTATGGTATGACTATATTTACGTTGTCTGCTAATTGCGTGCTACACTGGTGTTTGTACTCACTCGAGCGAGGGCCAGGCTTCACGTGTATGGTCACATTGCATCGTATGCTTACTTTGGATCCATTATAGGTTCCAGTCCTGTCCTAGATTGCTATAGGCAATTAAGACTTGTATATGATGCACATAGCGCCAGTCTTCACATGATTGTAGTACTAGAGTGTAAATCGTTATCACACCCAGTCATGTTCATGTCAGAATACCTTTGCATGACCTCGGGTGTCTGCATATGTCAATGATCACTCGATATGATATGTTTATCTATACGAGATTATGTGATTTCCGAACGTTAGATGTTTATTTACGAAATGTATTGTGACGTATTGAATTCTTGAGAAATTGCAGGCTACGGTAAGTATTTTCATACTATACGTAGTATGTATATTTGGAAACTATACTTGTTTTACAACGATGGGTTATTACATTTTGAAAAGGTTTTATAAAGCTTTATTCTTTTAGGCCCACTTACCTTTGTTTTTCGCCCCTCCAGGTTCTAGTAGCTGAGCTTTCATATCAATGAGGATTCTTGGTAGTGGAGATCACATTCGATGGTATAATTCTCAACCTACTCTATTCTACTTTACTTGTGCTCTACCTTATGTGTGAATTGGGTTCAATTCCGCTCATAAGCGCACTTTTATATTTAGGCACTTTTAGGTTTAAATTTATCTACATTTTCCACATCATTACACTTTATGGCTTCATCACTTCCCGATGTCGACCAGCACAACTCAATTCGGAGTCCAGGTAAACCTCCCAAGTCGAGATTTGTTAGTTTGGTATTAGAGCATAAGTTTGGGTAGTATTGTGTTCATCACACACATGATGTAAGCATTCTCGATTTTTGAACCTAATGTCGAACCATGCCATCTCATCGAATACAAAAAAAAAAAAAAAACAAGAGGAAAAAAAAAAACATGGTAGCTTTTCCTAAGTTTTGGTTACTTAGACGACTTATCGACCTTCTAGAAGAACATTTTGGCGACTGCCTCTAGACTTAAATAAAGAACCTCCCTGACAAGGAAAAATTTTGAATTGGAATAGATTGTTGGCCCTAAAGTAGGGCTAATGTATTGGTAATTGAGGGCCACCAGAGATTTTACTAATCAATCCAACTACTACTATCTCGTCATCTTTACCAACCATTTCGAGATAGGAAACCAGAAATAGTTTTGATTCCTTGGTAGCACCCATTAGTATACCACCTATTGGCATTCCTATGAAGTTTTTCTTTCCATCGAAATTTCCAGAAATGTCTCGAGTGACAATGTGGTGATAAAGTGGTAGCGCTCGATGGAAAAACATATGAGGGACAGTCACTTTTGGTCCCCGATAGCATTAATCTTCTCAAACGCACTAGTTATAATTCTGTATCTTCAAGAGGAAGATCAAATCTCATTAAACCTGTTTTGAAGTATGTTATTAGCAAATTCTTTTTTCCGACCTTTGGACATTTCAACTAACACTACTTTTTAGAATTTCTTTTGATGCTGTACTCATTGAGAGTGCGAGTTATTATACCTTCGATTAGCAAAAATTCTAGAAGCAGTAATCAATTTCCCTTAGAACCAACGAAACCAACTCTTAGGATCAATTCCTTACCAATCATTAGAAACCATCCACCCAGGCAGCCTCTAACCTATAATCAGCCTCCAGTGGTGCTACTAATTAACAATACCGTTCGATATCCAGAAGTTGTCAACCAGTATTCAGGCAGTATGATTTGTGATACCAGACTCATGCTAGTATCTGGGAGTGATACCTTTATGCCAGAACACCGGTTCACAGTTTCTGGGCAACGAACAATATCAAAATATTATTATTGTGTTAATTAGCGGTGCGACTGATAAACTAATTAACAGCGACAACTTGAGCCGAAGAAATTAAAATCGGTGGAAACTTAGGAGCAAGCCTTGTTAGAGAACAATGAACTTGTAGTTGTTTTAACTGTACTTTCCACTTAGGTAACCAAACCTCTTCGACCAACCATCTTTTCGATCACTTCCACAGGAAAACTTTAGAATTGTAGCACTAGTTAAACTCTCGTTGTAAGAACGAGATGAGTATTGAAGAAGTTGTGAAGGTCTTTAGTACGTGGCGTTGTGAAAAGAAATAGCATGTTATGTTTTGAGGACATATATATCTGGAGTCATTTCTCAAAATTTATCTATGATATCGCTAAAGAGAAAAGTAGAATACACCATCAATTCACCTTCTAGTATTACACCTATTTTCCTTGTATCTTTTTGAACAACTTCGACGTCATTGAGAAAACTTAGTTGCAAAAACTGACCGATTAGGAATTTACCCAACCAATCACTTTACCTTGGGAACCTCAAACTTATCTACGAAGGCGAAAAACTGAACCTTAGAATCGTACCTAGATTTTAGCAACTCAATCGGGTGAAGATTAAAAACCGTTAAGCCCTACTTCAAGTTGATGGTCCTTTTGACCAACTTTTGGAACCCAAGTTTTCTTCTATAGCCTGACGAATTCGTGGTAGTCTTACTGACGATTTTCCCACATACTTTAGCAATGAAATCAAATTTTTTAAACACTGATGGTCCGCTTTATACTAGTAGTTTTCAAATGTTAATTTATTTAGATTGGTACTTTGCTTGGGAGACGTGATCTAAGTAGACGATATTCTTTTCATTTTCCTAAAAAGTTTTAGTGGAAGAAAGTTGAAATCCTCACAAAGTGTTGTGAAATACGTGATATCCTTAGTGTTGTCGATTTTATTGACAGTTTGTTAGCGACTTTTCAGCTATAGCACTTTTCCGTCCAAGTTGGTCGAGGAAAATTAGTTTAGTTGCGGCGTGGAATAAGATTTAAGTTGTGACAACTGAGGTGTTGTCTATTTCCTACCCTTGTTGGTACACTCTTTGATAACATCGATAATTTCGAAATCCACAAAGATGTTTTCTTTGAATGCTTTAACTGCGTATCAATGTAGCGTGACACTGTATCGTTTATGCTCCCCAACTGTTAGAATCGTACAAAATGAACCCTCTTACTCATGACCTAGAGTCAACAATTATCGTCTTTATTTGAAATATCGGATAATACTTCTCTGTGGAAAAACGTGTCTAAAATCTTTACCAACCTCACAAACTTCTCAAATACACATTCTCTAGGAAAGAGCTAAATTTCTGACAACAACGATGGAGAAACCAAATCAATGCCTATGATTACACCATCATGTATTACCCCGGTTGTACAAACGTAATTACTGATTACCATAGCAAAAGACATATCTAACCTTAAACACTTTCAACTTGTCATACCTCATTTCAATTGGGATTCATGAGTATTGATATAACGTTACTTACAAATCATTAAGAATCGTTCAACTGGTTATAATCACTTCCTGTATCCAAATGGAGATGGGAAATATCATCATAAGCTCCTGGTACGAGATATCTTGTATATGTGGAGATTATGATGATGCTTCGATGATTATATACCGATTTGACAAGTCAACTCACTTTCCATTGGCCCAAATGGACCACATTTTAGATCACTTAATAAAATTACTCATTCTTGAATTTATAAGATTTTTTGGCGTTTTGATCAACATCTACTTTGACTATGATTCCATAGTCACCTCTTTGTGCTGGAAAACATTCCAATCAACCTTGGGTACGTGTCTACTCTACCGCACTTTGTATTATATCTGAGGCAGGTGGACTGTTTAGAAGAATCGCTCGGACATTGAAATTTTAGTTGCGACCATTAATTCCTCAATCACCCAACAAATACTTTGCTAAACGAAATTTAACATTGGTGATTGATTCTTCCAGAAGCTACAATTGTAGCAAGATATATGCATTTAGTCCAGTTACCTTGTATTCTAGATTTGATGGACTTGTTTTGGACCCTCAAATTCTTGAGTGTTTTTTTAGCCTTCTCAACATAATTTTTCGCTAAATTCGAGAGAAATTCACCACGAATCTGCTCGCTAAGGCGTTGTGAACCATATTGTTCGACTGCATGGTGTGCATGTCACTATTGTATCTCATTATGATGCACGTTTCACTTCCAAGTCTTGGGAAGTCTTCTTAAAGACCATGTGTACTAAGTTTTTGGCTAGTACCACATTTCACCCTCAAACTAACGATTAGTTTGAACGAACTATCCAGACCTTAGTGTAATGTGCATTTTGTTTGTTTTGCAGACTTGGTATGGTTGTAACAAACATTTATCTTTATTAGAGTTGTCTGTAACTACGATTACTATTTTGTTTATGTGTATGGTACCATTTAAGTCGTTGTATAGAGATTTTACGCACTGTACATGTTTGACAGACGAGTATTGTGAACATGTATACGAATGATCGGGATTACGATGTAGCACTATTATGTGATATTGACGTTGTTGCTGAGAGGGTAATGTGTGAGCGCAATTAAGGCCTAAATTAGACGATATATGTGTATTTCCCCAATGGGGGGCATGATGGTAATATTGCACCCTTGGGAATTTCTTTCTTGCTTATCGAGACAACAATGAGTTGTTGGTGTTACGGGTCGCAGACTGTAATATCGATAACTTGTTCGTTGGGTTCGTTAAGTAACTGGACAAGTAGTCTCGTCTACTTTAGTATTTTTATTTATAGTTTGGGCTTTACCCAAATATACTACACGCATATCTTCGAAGTATATGACACTACAAGCGCGTAGATGGAAAATCATTTCTATGTTCAGTTTTGATTTCAATACAATTACTTTAAGTTATGTTGTTATATATATATATATATATATATATATATATATTTATTTATTTATTTATTTATTGACGTTATGTTATTATGTATGTATTTTTGACCTCATATTTTTATAAAGGTATTATATTATAGTGTTATACTGCAGGAGAAGGAGAGTATGAGTTTGGAGACAAGAAAGAGGAATCATTGCACTCCGATTGCGATGGAATAACATTCTCTTTTATGCAACCGCTCTAACTTGATTTCTTCTTTATATATTTGCTTTCTATCTATGACTATTTTTTTTTTTATAAAAAAATTTTCAAATTTCGGGGATGAAATTTTTTTTGAGGTGGGTAGATTGTAACAACTCGTCCCTAATTTTACAATTTTATTAATTTTAAAGGTGTGAATTGACGAAAATGCCCTTGAGGCGAGATTATTAACTTTTGTTGACCATATTTTCGTGACACGTACGAGCTACCATTTTATCGTATTCTCGAAGTACTCAATGGTATGAACAAGTAAGCGCAAACAGAAACGAAATTGGAGTTACGATGGATTTGACGGAACTACGAATCCGAAAAATAGTTTTGTAAAAATTACTATTTATTATTTTTGTTGTGGCTTATATTTAAATGACAAGGAAGAGAGGGTCAGCGGCACAGAGAGAGAATAGAGAACGATGTGTTTGTAGGGTTGCATGGAGGATGTGTTATTCCTCCTATGCAGTGCCTTTATTTATAGTAATAAGGGAGGGAAGAAATTCTTCTCCTCTAAGGAATACAAGTCCTAATAGGGAAGAATAACTAGAATCAAATCTAATTTAGAATTTACACAATCACACTTAAATAAGAAGTTTATAACACTCCCCATTGAATATGAAAATACTCAAAGTAGATTCGGCATCATGTAGTAATTGTGGAAGTTGACTCGTCGGCACTAATTATGGGAACACGCTAGTCTCAATAAGGTAGGAACTTGCATAAGGAAGTAAGTCTCACAAAAAACCCTAAGGCTATGGTAAAAACCCAAGTAGGGACAAAATCCATAGTTTAGTGAAAAATGTAAGTCAAATGAAACATCTATGGGACATCATCAAGGATATGATCAACCAAAGATGGATGCCTCGTCCAAACCTTGTTAGGTAGCAAAAACCCAGTGGGAAAAATGCTCATTCTCGTAGAGAAAAAAAGTACATTAAGATCAAGCAAGTATACTTCAGGATACTCTTCCTGAGTTTGACATAATTCCAAAGAGAACTAACAATGTTACAACTCAGAAAGTTTACGCATACCAATTCTTTGAACAAGCTTCTGAAATGTCGCATTCGGTAGTGATTTGGTGAAAAGGTTGGCTAGATTGTCTTATGAACGAATTTGCGTGACTTCAATCTTCTGATTCTCTTGTTGTTGATGTGAGAAGAAGAACTTCGGCACAATGTCCTTGGTGTTGTCTCCTTTGATATAACCTTTCTTGAACTGTTCGATGCATGCTGTGTTGTCTTCATACATCGTCGTTGGGACGTCAACGACGGGGTAAAGATTGCAGGAACTTCGAATATGGCCCACAACTGCTTTTAGCTAAAAGCATTCTTGAGTTGCTTCGTGTAGGGTGAGAATTTCAGCATAGTTAGACGAAGTGGAAACTAAGGCTTATTTAGCTGACCTTTAAAAGATTGCATTGCCTTCAATGGTAAAGACATAACATGTTTAAGAGTGTGCCTTGTGCATATCTGAAAAATATTATATGTCGGCATAACCAACAAGACAAGAATTGACTTGAGATAAAAGGGTGAGGCATCACTCGAGCATCCATATGGATAGAACAAGCCCAAATCCGTGGTAACCTTAAGGTAGCGAAAGATGTCTTTAACACCAGTCCAGTGTCTGTGTGTTCATGCATTACTGTATCTTGTCAAAAGATTAACAACGAAGGAGATGTCGGTTCTAATACATTGTGCTAAATACAATAAAGCGCCTATCGCACTTAGATAAGGAACTTTAGGCTCCAAAATCTCTTCATCATCCTCCTTCGGACGAAAGGGAACTTGTTTTGCATCTAGCGATCAAACAACCATATGAGTACTTGATGGCTTCGCTTTATCTTCATTAAAGCGTGCAACAACTTCTGGGTGTAGTTCGATTGATGTACTAAGATTCCATCCAAACGGTGCTCTATCTCGAGATCAAGATAGTATCGAGTCTTTCCTAGATCTTTCATCTCAAATTCTGACTTCAAGTGCGCGACAATTCTTTGGAGTTCTTCAGAAGTTCCGATAAGATTCATGTCATCGACATATACTGTAACAATCGCAAAACTGGAATGTGACTTCTCAAAGAACACACAACGACATAGTTCCTTGTTCACATATCCTTGACTAGTCAAATAATCACTCAAACGATTATACCACATTCTTCCAGATTGCTTTAAACTGTAGAGTGAATGCCTCAGCCGAATTGAAAGCATGTTCCATGGTTTGGAAATATTGATCCAATTAATGTAAGTCATTCAGGAACTTTCATATAAATTTTCATATTAAGATCCCCATAGAGATATGCAGTTACTACGTCCATCAGCTGCATACTCAGTTTTTCAGAAACTACTAAATTGATAAGGTAGCAAAAAGTAATCATATCTATAACGGGTGAATAAGTTTCATCATAGTCAATCCCAAGGCGTTATGAGAAACATTACGCAACAAGACGAGCTTTGTAATGCACAATTTCGTTCTTCTCATTACGCTTTCTAATGAAAGCCCACTTGTAGCTAACAGGCTTCAATTTTGAAGGAGTAGGAGATACAGGTCAAAACACTTTACGTTTTGCAAGCGAATTGAGTTCGACTGGATTACTTGTTTCCAGTTTGACCAATTGGTTCTACGTCGACATTTATGAACGGAACGGGGTTCAATGTCATCGCTTAACATGATCTCAGTAGCTACTGCATATGTTAATGCATCGTCGACAATCATTTCATTTCTACACCAAACATCATCCAAGCTAGCATAATGGACCAAAATCTCACAATTCTAAAGAGGTGGATTCGTCTCTTCAAGGACGCTTCCGCCATCTAGAATTTCCTTATGAGTTGGATAAAATGAGTAGGCGACTGTCAGATTCATGGTAGGCTATTTAAGGGCCTATGCCTTGGGTTTCCTCTTTCGGGGTTTGAATCATTTGAACCAAGTGGTCTGCCACACTTATGTGTAGGGGTAGATGATTGGCTAACTGTTAATGAAAGTGGATTAGCCAAAATGGTGTCTTGGGCCTCCAGGAGGGAAGACCATTGTACATATGGTACATCCATCTTTGCAGGCACATTCACAGCTAGAATATGTGATCTTATCACACGCGCTAGATCGGTGAAAACATCTGGCATGCTCTGAAGATCTAATATGTAATGCACTTCAATTTCAGACTGAGCCATACATGGATCTAAATGAGACAAAGTGAGAGTCGTCCACGATAATTCATGTCATTTTTTAGGAACATTGACGTTCTTATCTCACCATAACGATGGGAAGATTGTCTTATAGAAGTGACAATCTGCGAAATGAGCGTTAAACAGATCATCTGCCAAAGGTTCTAAGTAACAAATGATCAAAGAAGAATCATATCCGACATAGATTCTCATCCTTCGCTGAGGCCCTATTTTTGTACATAAGGGCGGCGAAATCAGCAGATAAACCGCACAACAAAAAACGCGCAGATACGATATATCAGGTTCGTATTCGGTAACTAACTGAAAGACGTTATATGGTTGGATCACAACAGGCCTTAGGCGGACCAACATGGCTATGTGCAATATTGCATAGCCCTAAGCAATGATCTGGAGCTTAGTATGTATGACCAGAAATCGAGCAATCATTTGTAAGCGCTTAATGAATGCCTATGTCAGGCCGTTCTGGGTGTGAACATGAGGTACTAGATGTTCAACTTCAACCCCAACGGGCATGCAATAGTCATCGAAAGTTTTAGATGTGAATTTTCTAGCATTATCTAATCGAATAGCTTTGATCGGATAATCAGGATGGTGAGCCTTGAGCTTGATGACATGAGCCAACATTTTGGAGAATGCAACGTTCCTTATAGATAACAAGCAAACGTATAACCAACGTATGGAAGCGTCAACCAAAACCGTAAAATATCTAAATTGTCTGTAGGGAGGGTGAATCGATCTACAAAAGTTCCCCTGAATCCTTTGTGGAAAAAATGGAAGGATTCGAACGAATCTTGTCATAAGAATGCTTAATAATAAGTTTTCCCATTGAGCAGGTTTGACATGCGATTCCTTGAATCGAACCTAAACTTCGGGTTAGTGGATGTCCGTGTGATGATTTAAGGATACGGCGAATCGCTATTCATCCAGCGTGTCCCAAACGATCATGCCAAAGTGTAATTTCATGCGCGGTCCCAAAGGTAGGGCCGGCCATATAATGGCTTTCTATAGGGCATATGGTCATAGTATACAGACCATTCAGGATACACTCAATCTTCTTTAGAATACGCTTCTAGCCATATTCGTAGGAAGTTATGCACATAAATTCAACTCCATTTTCTACGTAGGTTTCAGTGTGGTAATTATTATCTCTAATGTCTGCATCCATGGTTTCACGTGATTTTTCCTTATTCTTGAAGTTTGGGGCCTTAGGAGTGAGGTTAATGTGCTTTTGGGCTCGATTTCTTCCCTTAGGTGGGCCTTAGCTTTGTTGACCTTAACGGGGTGGTTTCTAGCCACCCCTACCACCGATATGTTGTCATTTTTGGTTTGTGCTATAGTATGCTTCAGGCATAACAATCGCCCCAGTAGGTCAAGTTTGATGATTCTTCATCAACAGTTAATTTTACTTTTCAGCGAGAAGTAAAACAAAGATCAAATCCGAAAACGTAGTATACTTCTGAGCCCTATATTATTGCTACAGGATAATATAGTAGTAAAGAAAGTCGAATAGGTCTTCTCCAGGAGATCCTCTTTAGTCAAGTTCTCGTTACAAAACTTGAGAAGTGATCGGATTTGACAAACTTCATAATTATATTCATTCACATACTTAAAGTCTTGGAAGCGTAGATGCTGTCAGTTATGTCTTGCTTCAGGCAAGAAGATGTCTTTTGGTGATCAAAATGATCAGCCAAAGCAACCCAAAGTGCTAGTGGATCTTCCTCAGCAAGGTACTCGATTTGCAGTGCATCATGAATGTGTCTTTGGACGAAGATCATGTAGTGGCTTTCTTAGCTTCGCCAAATGGGTTATCCATCTCATCTTCAATGGTGGGACGCAAATTCTTTGCGGTGAAGTGAAGCTTCACATCTTGGACCCACTTGAAGTAGTTCCTTCTAGAGACCTATAAAGCGGTGAAGTCAAGTTTGTTCAAATTTGATATGTTCCTATCACAAAATAAATGGATAAGATATGGTTAGTGTAATGAAGAAAAAATCAATCCATTCACATAGGAGTAGAACATTCAGGTTCTAATAGACATGTATTGGTTTAAATTTACATGAAAATAACTTCGATTTTTCATAGGTGATGTTTTTAAAGAAAACTTTAGGTTTTCAAACAAGGCATGCTTCTAGTAACTTCAAGTTTCGAAATAATTATGAACTTCTGGTTCATATGTTCTTGCAGACAAACACAAATATATACAGAAATATGGAACAAAAAAATATGCAAACATAACTTCAGGTCTTTATAATAATTGAATTAATTATTTGGACTTCGGGCCAAAATTAAAGTGCGGGTAAAAAATTATAAAACCCAAATTGTCTAAAAAAAATAAACAATTAAAATCGGGGGCCCAAAATAATGGGCCAAAGCCCACGGGTGGGCTTATCAAATTTAGTACCGTGGTCTAGGCCCAAAATTTGGGCTAGGTTGGGCTTGGGCCTAGCATGCAAGCATGCCCAGTATCACAAATAAGTGGGCTGCATGTGAAAGCCCAAAA
The DNA here is from genome assembly GCF_041283825.1 of Pyrus communis. Classification (NCBI taxonomy): domain Eukaryota; kingdom Viridiplantae; phylum Streptophyta; class Magnoliopsida; order Rosales; family Rosaceae; genus Pyrus; species Pyrus communis. Next base: position 7,664,404 of record NC_142567.1, read on the forward strand.
TAGGGGCCCATGACGGGCTCTAATACCGTGTGATGCATACACGACTGCACCAAGACGTGGGCTGGGATCCAGTGTGGTATAGACACATATACACCAACAAAGGCTGTGATTGTGTGTGACGCAATGCATGGGAGAAACAGCAGGAACCCAGAATGGCTCAACTGGTTCTTAGGCCGGGTTATCACCAAAGCCCAAAGGGCTGGTGATGTGGGTCAAGGCTCTAGGCACAAGCAGGCCTAACAAAAAGGGTGTTGTGCAATATGGACCAAAAGGAATCCGAGGCCCGTTAGGGCTCGTGTTGGATTTTCAGGCCACCCCAGCGGCGTTAGGTTTGGGGATCCACCAGAGATGGTCAATGGCACCGCTTTAGGTAGTGTTCCATGGTCGGTGCAAGCCTTGGTTCATCGAAGAACCAAGATTGCACAATGGAGGTTAAACCTTAATGTCAGAGGTGTGAGAACCGAAGGGATTCGAGTGAATCTTATGAAAAACTCACAAAATTCTTCTAGAATTTCGAAGATCATTGGTGAAAACGATGAGTTTGGTCCAAATCACATGATTGTTGATCATGTTTTCATCGAAAAAGTCGACGGGGATGACCTTGGTTTTAGGCCGAGGGGTTGGAATGAGGACGATGGTGCCTAAAACGCACCATTTGGTTATGGGCTTACAGCCTTGTAATTCATGGCTGGGCTGGGATTTCCAAGCTGACGCAGGCTGCTGGCCTGGTATTAGCGATTTGCACGATGGCGCAACATGGAGCCGGCGATGCTAGGGTTTTATGAAACCCTTTTTTTTTTTTTTAAAAAAAATTCAGATTAATTCAACATATAATTTAATGCATGAGCAAATATATGATGCAATTCATGGCAATATCAATTCACATAATTCAACAATTATGGATATAATGCATACACAATTTATGTAGAATCTAAAATTTGAAAAACGTAAAGTTGGGTCATGCATTATGGTGATTGTTCATGCTATCAGGGCTGCAAAAATATTGAGATAAAAACCGTTGTTTTGAAAGAACCTGATTGCGTGATAATATTGATGAACTGGTTTGATGCAGAAAAACTTCCAAGTCAAATTCCTAAGCGCGGCGGTAAGAGCGTGCAGATAACGTGTTGTGGCCTATATTTAACTGACAAGGAAAATAGGGTCGGTGGCACAGAGAGAGATGTGTTTGTAGGGTTGTGTAAATGATGTGTTATTCCCCTACACAGTGCCTTTATTTATAGTAATAAGGGAAGGAAGAAATCATTCTCCTCAAATGAATGCAAGCCCTAATAGGGAATAATAACTAGAATCAAATCTAATCTAGGATTTACACAATCACACTTAAATAAAAAGTTTTATAACAATTTTGTATATTTCTCATAGTTATTATATTATTATTTTAATATTATTTGGGGGATATTTTTAATAGTTTAATAATATTTTTAGGCCTGTGGGACCCACACCCCACCCAAGCTCTCCATTCATTTTCTGTCATGTGTCTCCTTTTTCTCCAACAAATCCAGATCTATCTCTCTTCACTTACGCTTTCATCCTTCAGCTCTCTCTCTGCAAGTGCAGAGAATCCTACAAACTCGAGCACCATCACTCGTCGACTCCGACAAGCCAAACCGTCAAACCACCACACCTTATCATTCCTCACACCTCTGTTGAACTCAAATCTTCATATCACACCTAAACTAGAACCTACGCGTCAATGTAACACCATTTATGTTCGAGGAGTTTATCGACGAGTTCTCCACAATCCCGATCAAGGTAAGCCTCGGGACTTCCTCGATCTTTCCCTTCTTGTTGCTCTGAGTTTACTTTTGAAGTTATGTGCTTGTTTTGGTGCTGTTTAAGCGTAGAAAAACCTCGAGGACAATTTTCCAAAAAACTAGTAGGAAAAACCATGGCCATCCGACCACTTTCAGACCAACTTCCTAGCTAACACTGACCACGACTATTAATTGGTATAAATCGACTCCCTACATTTCTAGCTTCAAGTTGGTTTTTGTGTCATTGATTTTAGTGGTTAATCGAGCTAGATATTAGCCTAATGTTGTACTCGTGGGCGTATGGGTTGTACATGGTGTTGCAGTGTTCAGTGGGTGGAGCACATAAGCCTCCCCAGAGGTACTGTGCTCCATTGCCGTCCATGGCGGTGTCGGTGACTTTTCCGGGCAATTTTTCAGCAACTCAATTCGGCGCACGCGGTGGCGCTGGGCTTCCCGAGCCGCTATCCAATGATGGCGCGTGCAGTGGCACGTGTGGGAACCCGAGGTCCCTCATTAAGTTTCTCAACGTGCCCAATCTGAATTCGCCGTCTGTTCTCCGAAATTCAGTCATTTTAAAATAGTTTCTTTATTTGCCGTACTTTGTACAAAAACAAGTTTATAAGTTAGTACGTTATATATTTACGTAAATGGTTTCGTTTCTAAGTGAAATGCATTGCAAAGATCTTCGATGCCTGCGAGGCAGGTTCGACATGACGACATGATTTGTGAGTGGGTCTTTGCTTTTAAATACTATATATATTTATCTAGTTTCCATATATATGTTTAATAAAGAATTTACAACGTATACCTATATTAGATTAACATTTATAAGAATTAGCTAAACGACGGAATTTACGAAAGTACGCTAAACCTACGAGATGCACAAGTATGCGTACTATTATGAAATTGTAACAACCCGTTCCAAATTTTACGTTTTTATTTTATTTTAAAAGCGTGAATTTACGAAATTGCACTAGAGGCAAGGACTTTGACTTCCGTTGACCATCGACTTGAGAGATGTGGGACTTATTCTTTTAGCATATCCTCGTAGTACTCATTGGTACGAACGTATAGGCGAAAGCCGTTTGCGAGTCCGAATTATAACGGTATAGTTATGGACGTTTGAAATTGGTTATTTAAATATTTGAATTCCCACCTTGTGGGATTAGTGGACCAATTAAATTAAAGGGACAAGGAACCAATTAGAAGAAGAAGAAAAGTTTGCAGCCAATAAAAAGGAAAGAAGAAAAGAAAAGAGAAAAAAAAAAAAAAAAAAAAAAAAAAAGGGGAAAAGCTTCCCGTGCACCCATACCCGCACCACCGCGAGTCCATCTTCCAAGGCCGATTCCGGCCAACTCCGGTGGAGTTTTTGGATGCCACCACCACCATCTTGAAGCTCTCATTCCCCTCTACAAAACCCACCAAGAACCACCTTGATTAACCATGGTATGGGGCGGTTTGAGGCCACGAAAGTTGACGAAAATCAATGGTGCTCCGGCCACCCTTTTCGATTTTTCGGCAAATCGGCAAAGCGATGGCCGATGCCACTACTTGGGCTTTGTAGCCCATCATCCCAGGAGCAAAACCCAAGCAACCTTGACCCCGTTGGACCACCGTAGATGACGAATCAACATCGGGAAGTTTTAGGCACCCGCCGGCTTTGTGGGAAAAATTGACCATCTTCCGTCCACTTTTGGACTTCGTGGCAGGTATGAAAGTTGCTCCACTCACTGAGATCTTCATTTCTGTGAAGTTTGAGAATTTTTTGAAATAGTTGGATTTTCCGACGAGTCGGGGCGGCCGACCGCCACCCGCGACGGCGCGTGGCCAGTGGGCCACCAATGCTATTTTTAGGCTATGTCGAATGTCTTGAATTCAGTTTTGTCATTTGAATGACGTAAGTTGATTGTTGGAACCTAAATTCGTTACGATACGTTACTTGATAAAAATGTGAATCGATGATCCGACCGTTGGATCGTCACCAAAATTGGATACATTATAATACGTAATATTTAAAGATCATAGGAATTTATGGATCGGGAATCTGACTTACGGATCTTCCTGAATTGGATTTGTAAGTTAGTAAAATAAATGTTCACGGCCACTTGTTTTAGGCAATTGGCGGAGATCTGACCGTTGGATCGTAATGAAATTTTAATATGTTATTCTAGAAACATATTGTGGATCGTTGGGAGTTGCGGATTGGAAATCTGATATGCGGATCTTCCGGGTCAAGTTATACAGGGTTGTAAACCCTACCGTCGATCTTTGATCGACGGTTGACTTGTGGTAAATGGGTCTCAAACTATTTTAGAATGTCGTTGAGGTTGTGTTTTATGTGAATTACATATTCTACGGATAAGAGTTCTGAGATGTGATTTGATAATTGGTCACAGGGACCAATCATTCAGGACGCCTCGATGCGTGCACTAGAGAATCATAGCGTGGACTCCTGGTGAGTGGATCTTTTCCTTTTTATCGTACATATTGTTGAGAGTTCTATCGACACTTTTAAATTGATTAGGCATATTACCTTCGTATAATTATTGTGAATGCTTAAAGTACCTATATGAACTACGAATGGCTTGATCCTTGTCTAGGGTACGTAGGCAGTCTAACAAGACGTTAGATGCAGCCATAAAATATTTGAGACAAAAGCCTTATTTGGGAAATTGAGTAATGTGAAGGAAATTGATAAAGACAAGTTTTAGTTTTGTTAACTAGTTAGTTAATAGTGTTAATTGGGTTATTATGGATAATTATCCCTGAAAATAAGTAGTTCGGGAGTAGAGCGTTATTGATTGTACATTTCACACTGTATAGTTTATAATTGAAAATGCTACAACATGGTTGAGTGTTAGATTGCATCATGGTATCTTCATATGTATTATACTTGCATATAATTATTGGGACTGCTTTCAAGTGCAAAGGTGGACGCAGGACCCCCAGGTAAGCTTCGGGTGAGTACATGTTGATGTTAGTGATGGTAGTGAGTACGATTGTGTTGAGACATAGTATAGCTCATAAACCTGCACCCCGGTGTTAGTGCTCCCGCCCGTGGCCAGGGCATAATCCTTCACGTGAAGTTCACCTCCCGCACCTTACGCTCACCTTGGATTCAAGGTAGGTGCACAGTCCTGTCGTACAGACCACTTTTGGTGGTTCCGACTTATAGGTGACCCGCGATTATTCACCCAGTCTTCACGTGATCGTAGCACTTGAGCGTATTTATTTACATCCAGTCCTGTCGTACATACCACTTTAGGTGGTTCCGACTCGTGTGCAGGTATACTTATTGAGCTATTGGCTAGCCATGATTGATGAGATATGGATAAGTCGTACAGGTCACTATAGGTGACTCCGACTTATATGCTAGCCAGGATTGATGAGATATGGATAAGTCGTACAGGTCACTATAGGTGACTCCGACTTATATGCTAGCCAGGATTGATGAGATATGGATAAGTCGTACAGGTCACTATAGGTGACTCTGACTTATATGCTAGCCATGATTGATGAGATATGGATAAGTTGTACATGTCATCTTAGATGACTCTGACTGATATATCACTTTGTATTGATTTAGTTCATTTGGCCTACTTATTAATGTATGGTGGAGTTGATGGCAAACCGTGGTTTTGGTCATTTCTGAGTATGGTTTGGATATATGTATATATGTTGTACTGTCTTATGGAACAATACGGGTTCTACATTTAGAGGCATTACTTTTAGAGAGATAATAACTTTGGGAAGCTTGGTTTTATTGCTTACTCACACCTTCTATTTGGTGCCCTCCAGGTTTTAGCTGCTGAGTTTGTATCGACAAGAATATGTGGCGAATCTTAGTATTGATGGATATTTCTGTGGGTATGATTCTTACCCACTCTATTGTACCTTACTTATGCTCTGACATCGAGTGTGAAATGGGTTCGCTCCCACTCATAACGCACTCTGGTACTTAGACACTTTTAGATTCAAATTTATTCACTTTTTCTACACTCTATCACATTTTATGGCTTCGTCACCGTCCAGGTGTCGGCCAACACAGCTCGATTCAGGGTCCAAGTGGACTTTCTGGGTCGTGGTGTGTCAGAAATTTTATATACGGCTATGATCAATATTTTATTTGAATAGTATGTTGTTGACTAGATTTATCGAATCACTGTGGTATGACTATATTTACGTTGTCTGCTCATCATGTGCTACACTAGTGTTTGTACTCGACCGAGTTGGGGCCAGGCTTCAAGTGTATGTTCATTTCGCACAGTACGCTCACTTTGGATCCATTGTAGGTACCAGTCCTGTCCTTGATTGCTATAGGCAATTAGGACTCGTATGTGATGCACATAATGCCAGTCTTCACGTGATTGTAGTACTAGAGCATAAATCATTATTACACCCAGTCATGTTCATGTCAGAATGCCTCTGCATGGACTCGTGTGTCAGCATATGTCGATGAGATTATGTGATTTCTGGACGTTAGATGTTTATTAACGAAGTATATTGTGATGTATTGAGTTCTTGAGAAATTATAGGCTATGGTAAGTATTTTCATACTATACATAGTATGTATATTTGGAAACTATACTTGTTTTACAACAAAAGGTTATTACGTTTTGGAAAGCATTTACAAAGGTTTATTTTTTTAGGCCCACTCACCTTTGTTTTTCGCCCCTTCAGGTTGTAGTAGTTGAGCTTTCGTATCGACCAGGATTCTTGGCAATGGAGATTACCTTTGATGGTATAATTCTCAATCCACTCTCCTATACTTTACTTGTGTTTTGCCTCATGTGTGAATTGGGTTCAATTATGCTCATAAGCGCACTCTTATATTTAGGCACTTTTAGGTTTAAATTTATCCACATTTTCTACATCACTTCAATTTATGGCTTCGTTACCTCGAGGTGTCGCCCAACACAACTTGATTTGGAGTCCAAGTGGACCTCTCGGGTCAGGGTGTGTTACCTCTTGCGTACAAGTAAAGAGGAATATCATTAGACCGTAGTACTAAGTAACATTTCAACTCAATACTTGAATACAATTAAACTACAAATCAAATACCAATTTCATAAAGAAATAATTAGAACTGTTCAACTTATTAAAGGTAGTGTTATCTACACACTCATTTTTATTTTTCACACACCTCTCTCAATTTTTGGTTGTGTGACTATAAATGGCCGAAAATTAAAAAAGGTGTATGAGGGTTAATAATTTAGTATCGAGTTCGCCATCTACACAAATTAAACTTAAGTAATCCCGCTTAAATATGCAAGTGAAAATGAATACGGTAGTGCTAAGTGAGTAACTTGAGCACCAAGAAATTGATTAATTCTTGCTTGACGTCCCCATCTCCCATTAAAAAAATATATTAATGAAAATGGCTTGAAAACTGTGAGTTTTAACGAAAATGAAAAAAAAAAGTTGTAAGTAAATAGTACCAAAAGTGAATTTTTAGAGTAAAAATATTTTTAATGTTAAAAATAAATAATATTAAAAGTGTTTGGTTAAGACTTCTTAAAAAAAAAATCTACAAGTTAAAAATAAATAATATTAAAAGTGTTTGGTTAAGACTTCTTAAAAAAAAAAAAATCTACAAGCATGACGATGAGGGTAGTTAGGCTCGTAAATACTTGAAGGGCACACTGTCCATCATCAATGGTAGGTATGAAGTTACAAGTCCATGTCATCCAAAACACAACATGGGTGGTACCAATAGTTTAGCAATTGCATCACGTAGAATGATTCCTCCTCAGATCCCGAATCATCAAACGTTTTCAATCAATATTTGTCTGCTTGCTCTGTGGACCGTGTACTTGTAAATTTCTTACTTGGCTCCAATTTTTTATGATAGAATACGCGGCCCTGGTATACTTCGTCCAGTTACCAACAGGCAAGCACACAACCCACGTGTTACCCTCTTTGATTGGTGGGTCCCCTAAGTGGGATTAGATTGAAACTTTTATTTCTTTTTTCTTATCTAAAGGTTTTTATCAAGAGATGTGATATTGACACATACATTTTTACTTCTTTCATACCTTTTTTATTTTCAGCTGTCGGATCAAATGAAATGAAGAAGATCAAATGACAGAAATTAATAAGGGGTATGAGAGAAGTAATAATGGGTGTGTGAATAGCACACCCCTTTATCAAAGATGGTATTTGAAATTCGAGAAAATTGTAGTATTGTTATTTTAATTTTAACTCAATTGGAATAATGACTTTTTAATTAAAAATTTATGATGATTGGTTCCTTAATTCTTCAAAACGTGTAGTTATAGTCTTTTTCGTCAATCAGTAAGAATTTTGTCAAAATGAAACATGTTAGAATGACAATTGCTACAATTAGGTTAAAATTGATGGATCATTGCTCCAATTTGGTTAAAGTTGATGGACCATTTCTCCAATTGGGTTAAAGTTGAGGAACTATTGCTACAATTTTTCTCATTTCATTTTCCATATTTACCCCTTGATAACCTTCTCACATGTGACACGTGACTCATTTTAACGGAAGTTTTAATAGAGTTAACGACAAAAACCACAACTGCACGTTTTGAAGAGTTAAGGGACTAATGGTCATGAATTTTTGGTTAAGGGACCATTACTCCAATTAGGTTAAAGTTAAGAGATCATTACTACAATTTTTTCTTGAAATTCAAATACCATTAGCCTTCTTTATTTTAGTCTCTCAATTTCAAAATTCATCAATGTCTTTCATGAAATTTACTCATACATCCATTTGGTTATTTGTTGGTATTCCTCTTCACCGGGTTTTAGGTTCAAATCTCGTGGATGACAAATTCGATACCAAATTAAGTTACATATTATGTGGCTTAGACGAACTCCCTCTTTTCTTAGTGTAAAATTTTCGATGTATTAAAAAAAAAAAATTCTATCAATTATCTTGTTGGGATGCTAATGCGACACGAATGTTGAATAATATTTTTGGATTATTTAAAAAATAGTCCTCTTTTAGAATATTCATTCTTTCTTATTGGTGGATTCCTTTAAGTGGGATTAGATTAGGAGAAATTTTTCATTGTAACGAGAATACAGATGATACATCACGTGTTTTTATGTAAGTGATAAGAAATTTTATGTTTTAGGTTATTAACTTTTTAACATACATATTCCACAATTTATATAATGACACATGGTGTACCACCCCTTGTGCCAGTCACTCTGAAAAATCTCTCTTAAATTAGATATTTAGTTCTTTTTCCTACCTTTTTGGGGCCAATAAGGAATTAAATAATGATTCACAATATCCAGAATTTGTAAAGGGGGAAGCTTCGGAGATGCAGTGCGAATTTTGGTTTTATGGATTGGCATGGCGCGATGTGGTGGTAGATCAAATGTTGCCTTTGGGGTTGGGAAATTTCCTATGTGGACGCTTGTGTTTGTGACATAAGAAAACGTGGGTTACTTTATTTGGGGTAGTGCTAGACTCTCTGCACTTGAGGTTGAATCGCTCTCAGTATTTGTTCCGAATCCTCTCCCAAAGGAACAAGATCTAGATTTTATTAGAGTGAATGCTTATGGGGCTCATCATGTTGTTTTGTTTATAAGATGGAGAGATGTAAGAAAGGGGCTTACTGTTTTTGGTAGATTTATCGTTTCTTGAAGTAAATGGAAAAAAAAAAACTTTGATTGATTTTTGTTTTGTCTTATTTAAAACTTTGTGCGTTTAACCCGTCTATTTTTTTTTCCAAAAGTTAATCCTTCTAATTATATATGAAGACTAGTCCTCTAAAAATGACTCGTAAGTTAAGTGATTAAAAATATTTCTCTGTACTTGAGGTTCTAGGCCTATAAAAGAACAAAGATTAGCATATGGATACATCCTTTTAGACTTTACTATATCAAATAAAAATAAAAAATTTGTAACACACAATTAATTAGTATATTAAGATAAAAAGAAAAAAAGAAAAAAAAACCTAGGCGTCAAATTTTACATTAGAAAACCCCTTCTATAGCTAACGAATAGAAATGACACATAAAATTACAATATTCAGTTTAATTTTTTTTTTTTGGAAAATAAATTTATTAAAGAGAAAATCATCTAGGACAACATGTTCCAACTATCACATCCCAGTCCGTATAGCAAGATATTATCCTCTTTGGGCCACGTCCTCACGGTTTTGTTCTTGGGCTTCCACCCAAAACGCATCTTGCTATAAGGAGGTGAGCATGTACATATAAGGCACATCACCTTTCCTCTCCTGGACGATGTGAGATCTTACACAAACTCCCAATTCAAATCAAAGTAGCAGGGAGGCAATAATTCTAAAAGTGGGGATTGGACACCAACACCCCTACGTTAGCAAGCTTATCAGCCACAAAATTGATTTTATTATGTTTCCAGAAGTTAAAGACGATTGCAACACTTGGAAAATAAACCAACAGCTACGGAAAATCAAAACAAACACAACAGAATATCCATATAAAAATGCTTGTACACATTGCCATACCCTAATTTTCACCATGTTATCAAATTTTCAATCTGAATTTTAGCAATTGTAAATTTCCGAGATCTTGAACAATTTTCTTCATTTCAACAAAAGAGAAATGTTGTAAACGGGGATTGATTGATTTTTAATCCGATAAACCCTTTCTCTTTCCCAATTAATTCAAGGTGGTTTAAGTATTGTTATTTGTTAACCATTAAAAACCCGTTAAACCCATTCTCTTTTCCAATTAAGGGCTGATTTGGTATTGTTGTGCTTTGGAAAAAAAATTGTTTTTGATGTGCTGTGAGAATAAGCAATTGTAAAATAAAGCAGTAGAGTGTTTGATAAAAGTGCTTTTGGAAGAAAAAGCAGTATGATAGTGTTTGGTAAACTTTTATATAAAACGATTGTGACTGTATGAAATGACCAAAAAAAGTATAATACTAGATATGTCATTAATTTAATTTTCTTAACAAATAAAGGTGAATTTCTAAATATACTTTATTTTAAAAATAAAAATATTTATAACTTTATCTCAAATATTTATAATTAAGATATTTAAAAAAATAATTTTTAATGCCTAAAAATTAATAAATCCCTCTCTCTCTCTCTCTCTCTCATCTTCTTCATTCTTGTGTCTTCCCTCTTTATCCCCTTCACACTGCAAGAGCAGTTGTCGCGAACAACCCTCCATTTGCTCGTCCGTCATCACCTTCACAAACAACCCTCCATTTCCATTTCCAATCCCATCATCTTCTTCTGGGCTATGCAAATTCTGGTGGATTATTTGCAGCTGCTGCTGCCGCCACTCCCCCATTATCCTTCCCAATCAATTTGCTGAGTTGCTTTTTCTTCAACTCACTTTTCCTTTTCCTCTTGGGTTAGTGGTCTGTGGACGCGAGAAGCGAAAGGGAAGAGAGATAGCTGATTTAAAGTGGTTTGCCAAAATAAGCTATTTTACCAAAATAAGCTGTTTTGTTGAAGCTGCTATTTCCAGCTTCTAGCTTTCAGCTTTTTTTCACCCATAACTTTGAAAAAAAAAACTAATTTAAAGTGTTTATCAAACACTTAAAATGCTCCAACCTTTTTCCATACTCACTTTTTTTAAAAGTTAAGTTAAGCCAAATCAGGGCTAATTCAAAGCGGTTATATATTTCAACCCTCATTTTCTTGCGTATAAAGTCAGTCTTTTTTTCCCTCCATCTGTACACAAAGGGGTCCATATTATACGGCAACCATACGTACTAGTCAATTATTGTCCCAAAAAATACACCATCAAACCAAACTAAGGCCATTAAACCCCCCAAAATACAAATACAAACCTCACGGCACATCCTCAACCACAACCCCCCTTTTCCTCCCCATCACTATAAATCCACGCCCTCGTCTCCTCTCCACACCCCCACAACCACAAACCCCGCCTGCTCCCCCAATTCCCCAATACCCATTTGTGTTTTTCGATTCAGTTCGAAACCAGGCGATCTTCACCTTTCTGGTTGTTTTCCTTTCCGGGTTTTAAGGAGGAAGAAGAAAGGGAGGCGTTTTGATCATTTTCTTTTCGAATTTCGTTTGGGGTAAGACCCAGGTTCGACGAGTTGTAGACATCACGGCTATACCCAGAGCTCCTCGGCCGCTCATTCATGTCCGGGGTGTCGGACGAAAGGGTTGTGTAATTGAGAGCAACCCTTCGCCGCACGGCGGGCGTGGTGCTTTGCCTTCCGAAGGCGGTAGCCCCTCTGACCTCCTCTTCCTCGCCGGTGGCGGTTCCCCTTCCTATGTTTTTCTCTTCTGCTTTTATTAGCTTTTTTTTAAGAGTTTCTTGCTTAGATTTTTAGAGATTTTTTGTTCTATAAAGCGCTCGAGTAGATCGCATTGTTGTTTTCGAGGGGGGGGGGGGTTTAGGTTTGGTGGTGTTTGATTTTTACTGAGAAATCGAGAAAAAAAGGGGAAAAGAGAGGGAGAAAGAAGGCCTGTATGAGCATGACTTTGAGGATCAAGAGGGTTCCCACCGTCGTTTCGAATTACCAGAAAGATGAGGCCGAGGAAGGTGCCCGCCGCGTCGGGGGTTGTGGCCACAACTGCCTTAACCAGTGTTGCATTCCAGGTATTTGTTGAAACGTCCTCCACTTTGAATTTGAATTTTTGTGCTTTATCTTTTACGTACTTGAATTGGCGTTTTGCAAAACAAACCTCCCTGTGTGATATGTTGTCAAGAAATTGCTTCATTTGGTTATTTTCGTGTTTTTCGACGGGTTCGGGCGTTATTTCTTATCTGGGTATTTGTCAGTTACTCAATCTATACGGGTTGGCGTAGTAGCGAAGCTTCTTTCTTTTCTTTATTTTTTTGGGATTTGAAGAAAATGATTTTTATGTTTATGACTGGGTTGTGTACCATTTTCGGTTTGCGTAGGTGCAAAACTTCCATTGTATGCCTTCAAGAAGCTGAACGTGAATGATGGTGACACGGGTTTGCTCGGACATGAGAAAAGAGAGCCTCCCGTTGCATTTCTTGACTCACTGCTTCTCGGGGAGGTATATTGATTTACAGGAGATGAAGAAAGACTCACCAGCTTTGTTTGTTTCCTTTTGTAGTTAACAATTATTATGGAATAAAATTGTTGACCGCTCCATGGTACAGTGGGAGGATCGCATGCAGAGAGGGCTATTTCGCTATGATGTCACTGCTTGTGAAACCAAGGTGAATTCACTTACTGTTTCCTCAATTTTGTAGTTTCCGTAAACGGGAATTGGAATTCGAGCTTAGGAACATACACACTATATACTTATTTGGGATATGGATACCAATTTCTTTGATAATTTGGTGTAGGTGATCCCAGGGCAATTTGGTTTCATAGCCCAGCTGAATGAGGGTCGCCATCTTAAGAAGAGGCCAACTGAGTTTCGAGTTGATAAGGTCCTCCAGCCCTTTGATTGCAGCAAGTTTAACTTCACTAAAGTTGGACAAGAGGAGGTTCTGTTCCAGTTTGAAGCCAGCGAAGATGGTGAAGTTCAGTTTTTCCCCAGCGCACCCATTGATGTTGAAAGTTCTCCAAGCGTTGTGGCCATTAATGTATGCTCTTTCTTCTTATGCATTGTTAGTTCTTTGCTAGTTATTTGAGGATAAAAAGTTAAATTGTTTTTCGTCCACCATTCCACAGGTCAGTCCGATTGAATACGGCCATGTGCTGTTGATTCCTCGTATTCTTGAGCGATTGCCGCAAAGGATTGACCGGGAAAGCTTCTTGCTTGCACTTCACATGGCGGCTGAAGCAGGGAATCCTTACTTTCGATTGGGTTACAACAGCTTGGGTGCATTTGCTACCATCAATCACCTTCACTTCCAGGTTTCTAACCGCGTACCTCTCAATCAAGCTGGCCTTAAATATTGGATTCAGCTTCTGATATGGTTCGCTACCATTTATAGTTGTCACTCAACAGTTTTTTCTTCCATTTATAGGCTTACTACCTGGCCGTAACCTTTCCCATTGAGAAGGCTCCTACCAAAAAAATAGCCACGTTGAATGCCGAGGTGAAGGTCTCTGAGCTTCTGAATTATCCAGTCAGAGGTCTTGTGTTTGAGGGTGGAAATACTCTGCAAGATTTGTCAAACACTGTCTCTGATGACTGCATATGCCTTCAACAGAACAACATACCTTACAATGTCCTTATCTCTGACTCTGGAAAGCGAATATTTCTCATGCCACAGGTATGTAGTTAATGAAACTTAATATTTCATTTGGCATATTTGTGTTATTCACAGACCATTTCACTAACCCCCCGCGCGTATGGTCTTATGAAATGCAGTGTTATGCTGAGAAACAAGCTCTTGGGGAAGTGAGAGCAGAGATTCTGGATACACAGGTGAATCCAGCTGTGTGGGAAATTAGTGGGCATATGGTGCTAAAGAGGAAAAAGGACTACGATGAGGCGTCGGATGAAAATGCTTGGAAGCTCCTGGCAGAGGTCTCCCTTTCTGAAGAGAGGTTCCAAGAAGTGAATGCTCTTATTTTCGAAGGTATTGCTTCGGATGATAACGGGAATGAAAACTTGCTCGAGGATCCAGAAGTTAAGCCTCGTTCTCATGAAGAAGTCAACACCATCAACAAAAGAGTGCATTGTTCTGCAGTAAATGAGCAGATTTGTCGGTTTACAATGTGAATCTACTATTGCAGTTTGCGATTTGGGTTAATGTATGTGCCTTTGTTGGATGCTAGCCGATGCCTAAATAAGCAAAACTGGTTTTGCATAGTGAGCTTTTCATTGTTTGCAGTTTGTTGTGCATGGATACTGCATAACAACATTGATCTATTTTAGGGTGCTTTATGGATATGTAAAATGCTTTGTTGTGGTGGTTTCGTTTGTGGGTGAATAAATGTTTACATAATGTCGATAAATGATACCATTCTTGTAACACATTCCTTCTGGATGTAAAGCCAGTAGGCTCCTTTTGGGGTCACGACTTCACTAAAAAGTTTTGGACAAAAATGCTCTCTAAACAAAAAAGTTGAAACGCAATCCAAAATAATACATGAAATAAAGCAGGGTAATTTCGTTATAAAAACAGTGCTTTTTTATCTTCAGTATATATAAGGCCATTAGGCCCCTTAGACCATCTCCAATGGTGGGCTAAATGCTAAATTTTTTCCCAAATTCCCCCCCCCAAACGCTCTCCAACCCATGCTAAAACTTTGGGTTAAATGCCAAAGCTGGGCCAAATAAACCCCCCCCCCCAAATGCGAGTGGACTCGTGGGTTGTTGGGCCAGTCTTGGCCCACCTACACTCCAACGCGCCCCACGCGGTGCGCTTGCAAAAGTTTCTCGACAGGGGTGGGCCCCGCCGTCAGGCGTGTGTCGGCCACCCACAAAAACCCAACGGCTATAATTTTGATCCTATGGCTGGGCAGTAAGGACCGTTGGATTATGGGCATTAAGGACCGTTGGTTGATCCAACGGTCCAGATTCAAATTTAATTTTTTTAGAATATGTTATTTTAAAATACATTGAATCCAATGATTGAGATTGAATATAATCAAATCTAACGGTAAAAAAAGATCTAACGGCCCAAATTTAAATCCAACGGCTAAAATAATTAAAAAAAATTATTTAACTCAAAATTCACCCAAAAACTCTATAAACACCTATGTATTTGTTCAAATATCCATACAAAACTCAATTTTCTCTTACAATTCTTCCAATGTATCTTTCTACCATTTCTTTCCATTTCCAAATTGTTGAATTGTTGGTGAATTGAAAGTTAGCTCAGGGTTGAAAGATTGGTAAAAGTTGAAGGCTTGCTTTGTGGAAAATTTAGTGATTTTTCAATATTTATCGAAATTTAAATTTTTTTAGATTAAAATGTTCATAAAATTAATTTACGATAGTCTATATATATATATATATATTTTAAATTAATTTAAGAAAAAAAATAGCCTAAGTTCATTCTTTAATAATCCCGGGATAAAATTTCAGGGCAGAACGGTTGGAGCAGAAAAGTTGTTTCTGAGCTAAAAGCTAAATTTTTCAGGCTAAAATATTTGGCTTTTAGCCCAACCATTGGAGATGGTCTTATGGGGTCACGGCTTCACCAAAAAATTTTGAACAAAAATGCCTCCCAAACAAAAAAGTTTAAAAGCAGCCTAAAATAATGCATGAAATAAAGCAGGGGTAATTTCGTCATAAAAACAGTGCTTTTTTAAGATATATATATATACACACACAGACACATATATATATATTTTAATATACTTGGAGAAAGTGAGAAGAGAGAAAAGAATAATAAAAAAAAAAAAAACGAAAGACCGGTGTGCACGTGAATGGGAATGGAAAATATAATGAAAAATAAGCAAAATCATAAAAGTTGTATGATAGTGTTAGAAGGAAATGAAAATGAAATTTCAACATTTTCCTGTTTAGCGTTTCCATTTTCATTTTGTTTACATTAGATAGTGATGATGATCGTGTTTCCTTCATGTTTCCAATTTGACTTGTAAAAAAAGGAAAATAATGAAATAAAAAAAATTGAAGCAATTTACACATATAAATACATTTAAAATGTGTTAGCCGCGTTTAGCGCCACATGATTCAAAAAATGTTTGCACGCGCGTGAACGTGTGCATGAAGGTTAGTATTCCTTCTAGACTAGGCAGCTAGGAGAGAGTCCCTCTAATCATTTCCTTCTCAAAAGCAATCTTATGCTTACGTAAAAGATGACTATCAGAGTGCGCTAATGAACATACAAACAAACTACAACGATTATTTGATTAAGGAAAAACAAAGTAAGCCGAGATGGCTACAAAACCTTAAGACGCTACATTAATTGTGTCTAACTAGTTGATGATTGAATAACAAACATGGTATTTATAATAAACTTATCATAATCCTAAAAGATCAGAAACCGATCCATAATACTAATGGGCTAAGCTCAAAAAACCAAAAGTAAAATAAATGGAAATACTAATATTTTCCAACAATAAATAATGTAGAAGAGGATCCGAACTCGAGTCTCAGGGGAGCACCTAGCTAATGTGGTTATGCCCAAGTATGTTGTTTGCCTAGTATTGGTGCAATTAGTACAAGATAAGGACTATGTAAGTGGAAGGACTAAGGTTTTATACCTGAAAATGTGAATGACAAGTTCGATGTTAATTATTATAGTTGCCCTATATTGTGTAACTTAACTTAAATTCTTCACCCGTAATTGAAAATTTATTGTTGTATCTTAAATATTATGAGGGGTACAAAAAACTACCTCAACTATTGGTGTCACGACACTTTTATACCTTATCTTTTAAAATTGACAATGTCATACCTCATCTTTAGAATTTGGTTCAATGTTATAACTTTTGTTACTTGGCCGTTTACTTTTCAGTAAAGTGCTGACATAGCTTGATCTGGGTTCCACTTTTTATTAAAACATTAATAAATATTATTAAAAACTAAAAAAAAATCATTTAATAATTTTTAAATATTAAAATAATAAAGAAAAGTTTAAAAGAAAAAAAAAAAACCTTATGTTCGTACCCCCCCCCCCACCCCTCTTCTCTCTCTTCTCCCCCATCTTCATCTTCTTCTCCCTTCCAGTCCCCTTCTTGCAACCCAAAAAAAAGGAGGAAGAAGAAAAAGAAGAAAAAAAAAAAAAAAAAAAAACTGAATCTGCAACCCAGAATAAGGAGGAGGAAGAAGAAGAAAAAAAAAAAAAAAAAAAAAACCCAAATCTGCAAAAGAAGGAGAAGGAAAAAAAAAAAAAAAAAAAAAAAAACCCAGATCCCATTGAGGTGGAATCAGGAAACCTTCGTGACCTCCTTTTTCTTCTTCTTCTTCTTCCTCTTCTTCTTCTTCACGCGCCCTGGAGGGGTGTTACTGGGTTTTTTTTTTTTTTTTAAATTAATTTTTTTTCTTTTCTTTTAATATTTAAAAAATATTAAATAATTTTTTTTTAGTTTTTAATAATTTTTTAATAGAAAGTGGGTCCCGAATTAAGCCACGTCAGCATCTAACTGAAAAGTAAACGGCTAAATAACGGAAGGTATAACATTGTACCAAATTCTAAAGATGAGGTATGACATTGTCAATTTTAAAAGATGAGATATGAAAGTGTCGTGACACTAATAGTTAAGGTAGTTTTTTGTACTTTACGTATTATGAGATATGAAAGAAAAATGATTCCAGGTCATTAAACAAAAAGGGTGAACTTGTCAAGAATTTTTTTATCGATATTTTTTCTCATGTGTGGTCTTCTTCGGGAAGTTATTTATTTATTTATTTTAGAGTTCCACTTGTTTTCATTTTTTGCTTTTGCTCCCGATATTAATGTTGGTTTTTTTTTTCTTTTTCTTGTCAAATAATAGATTTTGTTGAATTAAATATTAGATTAGCATCGATCGGTTTTGAACTCACACCATCATATAAAGATTCAACACATTTTTACCATTATAGTAAAATGTCACCTGCATTTATTTTGGGTTTTGAGTTATAATTTTTTTGACCGTCTCTTTTTAATAAAGCATCTATTTAATAAAATAATAATAATAAAAAAAGACCCTAGCCAGTCGGATTAAAATTGTAAGGTGGAGGCCCAAATGTCAGCCCGCGATAGCAAGGCCGTCGATCACATTTTATTACACTCTGTTTTGACGACCACCAAAAACAAGGGCGGCAGAGAGGCTGATTCTGATTTTGTCCAAACCACACGAGCCATCTATTTGGAAGATCTCATTCTTTCCTCGGATTTGCTTTTATCTCGGCAAGTACCACCGTACCAGTACCAGTATTGTTCCACTTCGCACTTCGCACGCAATCAGATTTCTCGTACTTTCTTTATTTAAAGTATATTTTGGAACCAAACCGATGCGAAAAAATTTGAATGAACACCAACTGTTCGATGAAATGCTTCTACCAACCATTCGATACTCTGAATAATGTTGTTTTTTCGAGTTTTAGTATTTATTTTTGGTGATAGGAGAGGAGAGTAATTGTTTCTCGATTTTGTTTGCTTTTTTGTTAATGTTTGGGTGTGAATTTGTGAAAGGCGATGTTTGGATTGCTGACAGGTTATGGTTTAAAGTTGCAGATTGTTAGGGAAGATGAAGAAAGGGTTGCACCCTCAGATGCAATGGATATCGTACGTGACGCAGAGCGGCAGATTGATGCAGGTTATGATGACCAAAATCCACCCCGTTGGTAAAGTCTACCACTTGAAGGCGAAACGCCAAATGGCTGAGAACATCGGCCAGGTTGCCAAGTTTAAGCAGCGGTACGAGAAGCAGATTGCCCCGAAGGACGAGCCTTGAGAGCTACTTCAATGTGCATTCGAAATGCCAGAGGGGTTTGTATTCTGAGACAACTTCTAAGCACTTTTGCTATTCTGATTATGTTTTTCATGTTGACTGCCATTGATATTTTTGGTTGGAGAACTTTTCCGATTCGCAAGTTTGAGTTCTTACCGCTCTTTTCTACTTCTGTTGTATAATTTGGCTTTGGATTACCATGTCTATTGTATGCGTATTAACAGAGTTTGTATGCCACGGTTATATTATCTACTTTGTCATCCATATGATTTGGTTTTGATCATTTTCGTCATGGATCAGTCACCGGCAACAGGGAGGTAGATTGTGTCTTACAAACTCATGCCACCAGCATGAGTCCGTGCTATGACCGTCCTTCAGAAACTTTTCTCGTAGACCCAGTAGGATTACTCGATACTCCATCTCTGGAAGAAAAAAAAAAAATCATTAGACTCTCCTCCTACTATCCACCCGTGTTTTCTTGGATGCACGTTCATCTTGCAGATGCTCACTACTCGACTGAACCTGGTAGAGAATAAGAAATGCCTTGCATTTCTAACAAAACCTAGAATAAAGGCCGAAGAAAAAGAAGATGCCATTGAGGTTATCACCTCATTGAGCTTCTCCCTCGCCATCTTGACAGTTTGATTCATAGATTGGGAAGGAAAATACTCCTTCAACGAATTACAAGAGGATCGAGTGTTAGTCGAGCCAATTAACCAGCAAGATAGCATAAGAGTATGGTTTGTTTGGTGTCTAGGATTGTATTGCAACGGATAACGCCAATATATTCAAGCTATGTTGAATGGAAATATGAAAAAATTGGGTGTGACTTGAAGGCAGAAGATGAAATTACTCATTAAGGAAAATTATCCCGACCAATCTTCCCATAAATTTAAAAATAATAACAAACCTTGTCAGAGGAAATCCTTGAAAGTGGAGGATTGGTAACGTGTGAAGCAAGTTGTGATTCTCCGGAGTCCCTGAATAGAAAAGAAAGGCAATTCAGCATACCAAGTTCACAATACCTTCGACTCGAGTTTACATGCTGGGGAAAACATTCAGTTGAAGTACGTGACTTATTGAGTGTAGACCCCTCATATCTTCCAGCTGAAAAAACAAATAAATGGGTCATGTTCCTGGGAGATATGATAAGTTTGAACCTATTGGTCACATCACTATGCAAAAGAACATACGGTTCAATCGTCCTACAACTTCTCTTCCCCTGCTTTCCAGCTTGTCCTTTGTATCAGAAAGGGAGGTTGATTGTCTGCCCTCCTAAAATGGTGCCCTACCCATGCCTTTCTATTTTGTGCGGTCACGGTTAAGCCACGTCAATATTTTATATTGATTTTTTTTATAGAGATAATAAGACAAAAAAATAGGAATATAAAATGTTGACGCAATTTAATCGTGACCACACAAATAGGAGGGCAGACAATCTGCCTCCATCAGAAAGAGTCTCAAATTCAGGAGCGTATGAAACATTAAGTCGATTCCCGAGGAAAGCATGCTCATCCAATTTTCTCTTTGCAAACCTAAAATGTTAAGACCAAGACAAAATTGTATCCAGTCAATATCACAGTAGTCGACAAGATTGCTGATTTTCCCTTCTCATACACAATACCATAATCCATGGTTCCATGAATATACTGAGTACTCTTTTTACAGTTCCAAAATGTTTCTTGGTTAGATTGTGCACAAATCTTGACAATAGATTTCCTGCAAACATTATATCAAGTCTTGTGGTAGTGAGATACAAAATACTTTCCACAATTTGTCTATAAACTATTCATCAGCTAGTTCACTCCCATCACCTTTCTTGAGCTTGTCATTCACAGCCAGATGAATACTTACAAGTTCACAATCTTTCAAATCAAATTTCTCCAAGAGAGTTAAAGCATACTTCATCTAATTGATAAAAATCCCATGTCCAGATTGCACAATTCCCATTCCTAAGAAGTGATATAACAAACTAAGATCTATCATTTCATACTTATTCATCATATATATCAGCCTTGAAATAATTTATCAGCTCCATACTACTTCTAGTATACACGATACCATCAACATAAATTGATACAATTAGTGACTCTACACTTTATCTTCAGAACCAGGAACAGTGAATCCCTAAGGTTGATCCACATAACCTTTTTCAGTTAGTACCATAATAAAAAATGTTGATTTAATATTTAGATGATATAATTTTCAACTTTTCTGAGCTACAAGAGCAATAAATGTTCTTATGGCATCCAACCTAGCAACATGAGCAAAAGTCTTATTGTAATCCACTCCAGACTTTTATGAATAGCCCTTAGCAATCAGCCTTGCCTTATGTTTCTGTCTGGTGTCATCCCAATTCAATTTGGTCTTGAACACCCATTTCACACCAACAATAGGTTTATCTGTTGGTCTATCAACAACTCTCATGTTTCATTCTTCTTGATCATCTTAATTTCACTGTCCATAGTATTCTTCTAAGCTTCATTAGCGACAACATCTTCATATTTCTCAGTTCAACAATACTGAGATTACATTTTGCATAAACATCACTCAATGATCTTAGTTTCACTGGAGTAATGCTTGCAGAACTGGTTTCACCAACTTCAGTCACAGATTCAGGAAATACAACTCTTGGAGAATTTCTCCCTTCTAAATGTAATTATCCTGTATTCTGGTTACATGCATCTTTTTCAATTGAACTGACATCTTCATTGAAATGCAAGTTCACAAGTTCTTTTCATTCTCAAAATTCCAACTCTAGGTAGCATTCTCATCAAATATAACACTTCTAGACAATATGAACTTCTTTGTTTCTGGAATGAACACTCTGTACCCTTTCTCAGTTTGCAAAATTTGATGTGAAAATTATGTTGACACACAAATTAAACCCTATTTGTGACAATTGTAGTAATGATGTAATAGGGATCATTCTAACCGGGGATTAACTAGGGGTGCTAATATAATATAAATTGACTTAAAAACACAAAAACTAAACTTAAAGACTCTAACAAGACTACTATGACTCAAAACAGATTTGAAACACTCAAAACTGCCCAAAAAAATCAAATTGACTCAAATAGAAACTAAAACTTGAATTGGACGAATTTGGAAGTGTTTGTGACTCCAAATACTTAAAAACACAAAATAAGACAGATTTGAATGATTAAGACTCAACAAAATATGGGGGAATTGTGTTTGGACGAAATTAAACTTAATGGGCAGATTGTAAAGAAAACAGATTGTAAGACAAATTTGTGATGAATCAATGGATGATGGAATAGCTAAGGGGTTCTTCTCCACACATGTAATATATGCAACGTAAATCAATTTCCAGTTATCAATTCAATAAGTTATGAACCTCGACACTCCAAGTTAATTAGGTCCGCTCAAATTAACCTTAAGATTTCCCTAGAATCATTGAATTGGATGAATATGCATCGTAAACAAATTATTCCTAACAAGTTCTCTATATGAACAACATGATAAAGACACAAGTTAGAATCATTACGTTCTTTGGAAATCATAAGCATCGACAAGGCATTTGTCACTATGAAAAGCATGATACTCCTGCCAGGAATCTACTTAACACGATCGTGACTAGCGACCTTCACTACTTGTGGATATAAATTCATAACTATTAGGTGAAACAAATTTATGTCCTAGCACCAAATTCAAGCATGCAAATTAAGCGTGCACTCTCAATCAACATACAAGAATAAGTTCTAAATCAAACGGTTAAGCAAATTGTATTCACGACTTATGCAACGATAACTGGAAGTAATCAACTTATTTCACATATATAATCATGGTTTTGAATACACCCTTAGCCAAAACGAATTTAGCCAATCATTCTCAAAGCAAAACAAAGATTACATGAATTAGACATTGAAATATAAGATAGACTACACCTAAAATTGTTCAACAACTCAAAATGAAGAGCCAAACAATTGTGTGAAACTGTCTCCTTTCCTTTGCTTGCAGTAGATTGGATGATGATGGTTCCTGGGCTATTTTGATGATGTAGAATGGATTTTGGGGGGGTGTAGAGGCACATCAAGGGGTGTAGGTTGAGTGTGGATGAGTATTTGATGGTTGGAAAGTGGTGGAGAACTCGGCAAAGAGGGTGGAAGGAGGTGGAGCGGCTGCTTGTATTTTCTGGGCGCTAGAATGGTGTTTTGGGGTGTTTTTCTGCCCTAGGGTGTGAATGGACGAATTTCTGTGATGAATGATGGATGGCTGCCTAGGTTATGTGTTAGGGGGTGTGGCTGCTTAAGGTTCATATATATATATATATATAGCATGGTAAAAACCCTAGGAATCAAAATTAGGGTTAAACCTAGCAAATACAAGTGATTAGGGCCCTTAGGGCTTGCGGCAAAGGTTGGGAACTTAATTCCTAGTCCAATTGGTTTCAGATATGGACTTAAACAATCCAAATCCAAGAGAAAAAGGGCCAAATAAAATCAGAATCCAATTAGAAATAGGTTTCAGAATTTTCGTCCAAAATTGGGCCTTCTAGAAACTAAGTGTCTTATGGCTGATTTTGGGTATTCTAGAAGGCATAAAAGGGGGGGGGGAGGAGGTGTGGCACCCTTTTAGGGTCAGATAGGGCTTCTAGAAATTAGGTTTTTAGGAACAAGATTAGGTTAGGACAAGATAGGATAAGGTTTGGATAAGATAAGGTTGGATAAGGTTTTGGATAATGTTTCCTCTTTTCTTGCACTTTCCTTATCTTCTTTGTCATGAACTTTCCTTTTCTGATTTGTAGCATGCTTCTAACCTCTTTTGACTCCAAATTCGTCCATCCACCTTGCTCCATATACAAGCTATCCATAATAAGCCCAAAACTGCTCTAAAAGGCTCCAAAATGCATCCTTTCGCCAAATACGTCTTATGAACCTAAAAACACACAAAAGAAGCTTAAAGAACTAAAATAACTAAGAACTAATAAAAGCACTAAAACAAGCAAACTAAGTCGCATAAATATGCTCCTATCACATATCCAACAAATATTCCTTCTTTGGTATCTAGTCACTTATACATATCTTCATAAGCCGCTAGCTTAGCTTCTCTCACAACTTTCTTTCTTCGCCTCCTGCTTCACTATTCTATACCTTTCACCATTTTCATCGGTCCTATCCTTGTATAAGGCTTTACAACATTCATTCTTAGCCTTCACCTTTGTTTGTACCTCCTCATTCCACCACCAAGATTCCTTACATTCATCCAGTTTGTACCTCAGTTGTCCAGGAATGTGATATACAACCAAAGACTTTAAGATGTTTCACTCCTGATCTTCTTCCAGTAAAAGCTTCAAATAGAGTTGTGTCATTCACTGCCCTTGAAGGACATCTATTAAATATATCGACATGTATGTTAATAGCTTCACCCTAAAGATAATAAGGCAGTCTCTTCTCATGTAGCATACTTTTTTCCATCTCAACAATTGCCATGTTTTTCCTCTCAACAAGCTCAGTTTGCTATGGTGAATAGGCATCTGCCAATTATTTCTCAATCCCAATATCTTCACAGAAGCTTTGAAACTCATTTGAGGTATATTCTCCACATCTGTGACTCCTTAACTTCTTAATTTAATAACTAGATTGTAACTCCACCATTGACTGGAACCCTTTAAACACTCCAAATACTTGAGACTTGCATGTTAAGAAATACACCCCACACATTCTGGTGCAGTCATCAATGAATGTGAAGAAATATCTATTTCCTCCCATTGTAGTCACTTGCATTGGTCCACACACATCTGAATGTATTAATTCCAAAGGTTGTGAAGCCGTCCACACTTGTTCTTTGTTGAATGCCTCTCTATGTTGCTTTCCTGCAGCATAACTAGTGCAAATTCCACCACATCCTTTGAGCTTAGGTAGCCCATACACTATTTCTTTTTCATCCAACAGTTGTAAACTTTGAAAATTCAAATGCCTCATGTTTCTATGTCAATCCCATATATTTTCTTCAATCACATCCTTCCTAGCAACTGTATTTATATCCTTTATAAGTAATGAAAAGCATTTATTTCCTGTGATTTGCATTGTGACCACATGATGTTCAAGCTATCTATCTTCAAAGATTGCCACCATGTCATCAACAAACAACATAAAATATCTATGCTGAATCATAAGACTAACACTCAAAAGATTTTCATCAAGACCAAGAACCAACATTACCTCCTTCATGTACCTGGTTCTATCTTTGGTTTCAATCACCAATGTACTCTTCTCTATGGCTTGAACAATTTGTCCATTGGCCATCTTGATCATGGTATTCACTGACCTACCAACATATATCAACAAGGATTTATATGAAGTCATATGATTACTACATCCACTATCAATGAACCACACATGCTCATTCTTTATCATTGTAGCTGAGTAGCTGTAGTATCCCACATCGACCAAGTGAGGGCTGTCCTTGGGCCTTATATATCCATTCGCAACTTGTTAGTTTACAGTGACGCGTTCCAGAGGGGAACAAAACCGTGAGTGGGGCCGGACCGGTGCTCCGGGTTCCGCCACAAAGCGGACAATATCATGCGAGGTAGGGGCCCAGTACGCTGCGCGCTGCGCTACTCTCGGTGACGCGTTTTGTGGGCAGGCCCTTCGGGGTTGGCAGACGCTGCCTACGGGCGAGTACCGGTCCACAGAAACAAAGCCGTGCGGTAGCTCTGTCTTCGGGCAGGGAATGCCAAAGCGGACAATATCACTGTATGCTGCGAGTTGGGATGTGACAATTTGGTATCAGAGCCAGACTCACTTGTGCCGGTGTGCCGACGAGGACGTCGGGCTCCCTAAGGGGGGTGGATTGTAGTATCCCACATCGACCAAGTGAGGGCTGTCCTTGGGCCTTATATATCCATTCGCAACTTGTTAGTTTACAGTGACGCGTTCCAGAGGGGAACAAAACCGTGAGTGGGGCCGGACCGGTGCGCCGGGTTCCGCCACAAAGCGGACAATATCATGCGAGGTAGGGGCCCAGTACGCTTCCGCTGCGCTACTCTCGGTGACGCGTTTTGTGGGCAGGCCCTTCGGGGTTGGCAGGCGCTGCCTACGGGCGAGTACCGGTCCACAGAAACAAAGCCGTGCGGTAGCTCTGTCTTCGGGCAGGGAATGCCAAAGCGGACAATATCATTGTATGCTGCGAGTTGGGATGTGACAGTAGCAGGCAAAAATCTTGCTTCTATTGGCATTTTCGTAAAATTCACTTTTTAATATTAATAAAATCGTAAATTTAGGGACATGTTGTCACATTAAACCTTATATTTAAGGTATATTCTTAATTTTAATGTTTTTCATATTCATTTTAAATTGATTTATGTGTCAAAAATGCACTTAATAATGTTAATTACTTTATCGTTATTTTATGGAATCTCATACCTTCCTCAATTTAAGGATTCAATCATATATCTAAATTATTTAAGAAATTAAATATATCTAAATTATTTGTAACTTTGTTTTGTTTGTAACTTTTTTTCTTCATTACTGTAACTGTTGTCATTAATGGTTATTTCTCATTCTTTTGTTTCGTCTCTAGAAATTCAATTGTGATTTGAATTGAAATGTGCCATTGTTCTTTAAAAATGAACATTGACAGGTACCAACACAATTTATTCTCAAATTGAAACATACCTATGCTAAACTAAAACGTATTCATATGAATTAAAATATATGCTTACTAAATTGAAATGCACACATGCCGAATTGAACTGTATCATATAGACTTGAAACTTACCAATAATGTACACATAATGTACCAAAAATGTACCAATGACGTACCAATAATATAACAAATTATCGGTATGCTATTTTTCAATATATTTTTAGAGCTTAAGACGTCCTCAAGGAACCTTCCTCAAAACATATCATCTTGACCTTCAAAATACCCAAAATGTCCAGAAACGTCAATCTAAAAAAATTGTGTGTTGGGCCTTCTTTTCTTCGCCACCGTCAAACAACTTGTAATTAAATTTTGCAATTTTGGCACAATCACCTTGAAAGACTAATGAATCTACTCCAATTGGAATTACTCCAAAATTCCTTCATTTGATCACTTTTTGCTCGAAGTAGCATCACTTTTTGCTCAAAGTAGATTCGCATGTCCTACGATTGAAATATATAATAAAGTATCAAAATTCAACCAACATAATTGTCAAAACATACTAAAAATAGGGTGGAATATATAATATAAAATCGACTCATCACATGTACGTTTCCACATATTTCGCCCTGTAACGAACTATAATTTTTGTCCCAGTATAGTTGAGGCAAGGAAGAAAATCGATGCCAAATATTGATAAGTGCTTTTTGGCTACCTAAGTTCCTCATTACAGTGAAAGAAAATTATTTTGTGGAATACACACACACACATAGGGTTATACATATATATATATATAGACACACACACACATATATAGACACACACATATATATATTTACACATATTTTGTCACACATTTTGTAGGGCCTATTCCATAACTTTTTTCAAGAATTTGAACCGTCTATATTCAATTCATCATTCATAAATCATCCTTGCCGAAAATTAGAGAACTCCAAAACCATTAAGACGTTCATTTGAAATAAAGAAGAAAGACATTAACACTAAAATGACTATCAACAGTCATATAATTTAGGATTTGGATGATTTTTGGTACACATGATCTTTGAGGGAAAATGGTTAGATCCTTGAAATATATAACGAGATGGGGTCCTACAAAATGTGTCAAAAAATGATTGTCCTCCGCCGCCCCCCCCCCCCCCCCCCAAAAAAATGTCGTACTCATGCGAAAATTGCACGTGCTTAAAATTTTCACTGTTACTATTAGTTAATTATGAATTGGATACTCACATTCTGTTATGTCTAACTCATGCCAAATTGGTGCTTGACACTACACAAGAAGAGTATATATAATTGTAAATGATCTTTAATCTAGAGATCCAAGACCACATTTACGGGTCATCTATCTATTAGGTGATGTGTTCACTTATTACTAACTTGTCATAATAGATAATAGTTGATGTAGTAAGTAAACATGTTCCATAAAATGGCTTGTTAATGTGATCCCTTTAACATTGCTCATGCTATGTAAGAAAGAATTTTGTGTAGTGGTTAACTTACGGTATTGGCTCTTATTTTTGCCAAGTTGCATGCTTAGAGACCATATGACTACACCTAATTATTTGCCGACTTGCTAGTTTCTTACAAAACTTTTATCTGCATGGACACTTTTAGATTGTAATGCTCAAGTTGGCATTTAAACGTATAAGGCAGGTAATGAAGATGTACTAGTCTTGCAAGTTTAGACAGTCTTTGTGGACAAGTCAAATGCAATGGTATAGTCCGTCGTGCTACTCAGACATTTTAGCTTTTGCTACTTAGCGTCAACACCCGCTGCTCAACTCAGATTTGAAGTGTTTGAAACTATATATCTTATATTGTTAGAATTTTGTGAATGCATGGAAGATGATTTGAAAGCATATGTTTCTATGTTCAATCATATAAAAGAAAAAAGAAAGTACCATCTACAATAAATCCAAGGCGTACACTGAGAAACATGAATAAACAAATAATAGTAATAATCTTAATCTCGGAAGTCTCTTATCATTTGCACTGCAAACTTTTGAGCGTCTTGGATGACAGATCGAATGCAATGGTGCAGTCCATGGTGGAAGCCTTCTTCTTCTTCATCATAAGCATCAATTCAACCTTTCCAGTCAATCTAGCCGTGCTGTTGATAGTCAACACTCCACTGCTCAATTCACTCCCAAAATTGGAACTGCTTAATGCACTTGAGCTCAAGCTCACCTCAACGTTCATTTTTTTGGTGGAAAGCATTCCTGCCTTGCTCTTTGGAATAACAACTTGTCCGATAGCTGTGCCTTGGTACAGAAATGTGACAGTGCTAGCATCAAACTTGTAAGGACCCCAGTTTGTGTTCTTGACCCTGACTTGCGTTGTGAATTTTGTGTCAAATGAAGGCGTTGCTGGGACAGAGGTGAGCTCTTGGACGTTGATGTTGCCTAGCCTGACCTTGGGGGTCTTAACTTTCATAACTGTGAGACTAATCACAGTTATGACAATGATCTGAAACACAACGAAAATAGCAACATAAATGGCCAATTTGATTCTCTTCTTGTGTTTCAGCTCATCAGCGGATAGCAAAGACTCTGCATCACTTCTTTGGTAGCCATGGTTTTTTGGGGGTGAAGGATAAGCCTGTTGGGTCTTCTCAGCCATGTCTCTTCCTTTCTGATATAGAACTGATTAGTTTTGAGTTTTAAACGATGAAATTTTCAAGTGAGGGAGTTGTTTGCGGAATGATGGGCGAGGTGTGTTGTTATATATAGCGTTTGGAGTTTGACCAATTTCAAAAAGTTATATAGTGGAATGAACTTCCTGGAAATTGAGACTTAAGGGAAGTATTTTATCGCAGACGCAGACGCAAACGCGTCCAAAGCCATGGTGCAAATTGTTGACTTCTAGATAATCGGTGCAGGTTGTTGACTTCTAGATAATCGATGACTTTGGTAAAATGTAGGACTTTTCAGATGTCTGCTTTCAGCCGTCAGGAGATGACATTATCTCTAAGAGTCCGCACACTATTTTTTATTTCTCACACTATTTATTAATTTTTATTTTTGATCTTCTTCAATCCATTCAATCAAATGATCGAAAATTAGAAAGATGTGTGAAAAGTAAAGAAATTGTATGAATATCACATCCCATCTCCAAATGACAAGTGAGAACGTGATGTAGGACCTATATTTATTTTAACTTGATTTATTATTTTCTTTTTTTGAGTAAGATAGGCAAGCAGGAATTATTTTTTCTAGTTTTGCATCTGCATTTTATTTTGGGAGCTTTATATATAGAAACAATAATTTTTACTATATTTCAAGGAACTCCACTAGTTTTCAAATATGTTAAAAAGAGATAAAAGAGATAAAAGTTTTTAAACATGCGTGTGGCAAATAATGTCGTACTCATGCAAAAATTGCATGTGCTTAAAATTTTTATTGTTACTATTAGTTAATTATGAATTGGATACTCACATTCTGTTATGTCTAACTCATGCCAAATTGGTGCTTGACACTACACAAGAAGAGTATATATAATTGTAAATGATCTTTAATCTAGAGATCCAAGACCACATTTACGGGTCATCTATCTATAAGGTGATGTGTTCACTTATTACTAACTTGTCATAATAGATAATAGTTGATGTAGTAAGTAAACATGTTCCATAAAATGGCTTGTTAATGTGGTCCCTTTAACATTGCTCATGCTATGTAAGAAAGAATTTTGTTTAGTGGTTAACTTACGGTACTGGCTCTTATTTTTGCCAAGTTGCATGCTTAGAGACCATATGACTACACCTAATTATTTGCCGACTTGCTAGTTTCTTACAAAACTTTTATCTGCATGGACACTTTCAGATTGTAATGCTCAAGTTGGCATTTAAACGTATGAGGCAGGTAATGAAGAAGTACTAGTCTTACAAGTTTAGACAGTCTTTGTGGACAAGTCAAATGCAATGGTATAGTCCATTGTGGCTACTCAGACATTTTAGCTTTTGCTGCTTAGCGTCAACATCCCGCTGCTCAACTCAGATTTGAAGCGTTTGAAACTATATATCTTATATTGTTAGAATTTTGTGAATGCATGGAAGATGATTTGTAAGCATATGTTTCTATGTTCAATCATATAAAAGAAAAAAGAAAGTACCATCTACAATAAATCCAAGGCGTACACTGAGAAACATGAATAAACAAATAATAGTAATTATCTTCATCTCGGAAGTCTCTTATCATTTGCACCGCAAACTTTTGAGCGTCTTGGATGACAGATCGAATGCAATGGCGCAGTCCATGGTGGAAGCCTTCTTCTTCTTCATTATAAGCATCAATTCAACCTTTCCAGTCAATCTAGCCGTGCTGTTGATAGTTAACACTCCGCTGCTCAATTCAGTCCCAAAATTGGAACTGCTTAATGCACTTGAGCTCAAGCTCACCTCAACGTTCATTTTTTTGGTGGAAAGCATTCCTGCCTTGCTCTTTGGAATAACAACTTGTCCGATAGCTGTCCCTTGGTACAGAAACGTGACAGTGCTAGCATCAAACTTGTAAGGACCCCAATTTGTGTTCTTGATCCTGATTTGTGTTGTGAATTTTGTGTCAAATGAAGGCGTTGTTGGGACAGAGGTGAGCTCTTGGACGTTGATGTTGCCCAGCCTGACCTTGGGGGTCTTAACTTTCATGACTGTGAGACTAATCACAGTTATGACAATGATCTGAAACACAACGAAAATAGCAACATAAATGGCCAATTTGATTCTCTTCTTGTGTTTCAGCTCATCAGCAGATAGCAAAGACTCTGCATCACTTCTTTGGTAGCCATGGTTTTCTGGGGGTGAAGGATAAGCCTGTTGGGTCTTCTCAGCCATGTCTCTTCTTTTCTGATATAGAACTGATTAGCTTTGAGTTTTAAACGATGAAATTTTCAAGTGAGGGAGTTGTTTGCGGAATGATGGAAGAGGTCTGTTGTTATATATAGCGTTTGGAGTTTGACCAATTTCAAAAAGTTATATAGTGGAATGAACTTCCTGGAAATTGAGACTTAAGGGAAGTATTTTATCGCAGGCGCAGACGCAAACGCAAACGCGTCCAAAGCCATGGTGCAAATTGTTGACTTCTAGATAATCGGTGCAGATTGTTGACTTCTAGATAATCGATGACTTTGGTAAGGTGTGGGACTTTTCAGATGTTTGCTTTCAGCCGTCAGGAGATGACATTATCTCTAAGAGTCCGCACAGTATTTTTTATTTCTCACACTATTTATTAATTTTTATCTTTGATCTTCTTTAATCTATTCAATCAAATGATCGAAAATTAGAAAGATGTGTGAAAAGTAAATAAATTGTATGAATATCACATCCCATCTCCAAATGACAAGTGAGAACGTGATGTAGGACCTATATTTATTCTAACTTGATTTATTATTTTCTTTTTTTGGAGTAAGATAGGCAAGCAGGAATTATTTTTTCCAGTTTCCCATCTGCATTTTATTTTGAGAGCTTTATATATAGAAACAATAATTTTTATTATATTTTAAGGAACTCCACTAATTTTTAAACATATTAAAAAAAGATAAAAGTATAAAAATACATAAAGCCTAGCTCAAAAATAGGAGAACAAAGTTTGAAAATACCAACCATACCCATAAGATTTTAGGCTTTTAATAAAACCTAGCCCTCACAACTCCAACAAAATTAATATGTGTCATAAGCTCAACCAATCCTCAACTATTGATGCAGAATAAGTTTTGAAACTATATGAAGTATAAGTTTGTATCATATATTACTATAATCAGTTCAATCAGGCCTAAACCATTTTTGCAAAATTAGTTCAACCCGTATTTGACAATTTTTGAAGAATCAATTCAACGTTTCTTCGACAATTTTTGCAAAATCAGTTCAACCCGTCCTCGACCATTTTTCCATAATCAAATGAACCCGTCTTCGACCATTTTTGCATAATCAATTTCAAATACATGTAAAATTAGTTTTGTATACTTTTTTACTTAAAAAAAAATGCAACTTAATTGACTTTAATACTTTCAAATAAAATAAAAAAAATGCAACTTTCTTACTCATGTGAGGGAGGTGAGGGTTATGGACGAATCAAGAGCATCATGGAGCACGAAATTGAATCAGTTTTATATGTTTTTTAGTATAATCAGTTTGTATAGTTTTAGAGGAATTAGTAAATGGGGAACCCTAGTTTGTGTTGGGCTTGGTTAGATTGATTCCTACTCGGTACTTGTAAGTTCCAAAGAATTTACTTTTTTATCAATCAAATTAATTCAAAGTTAAGTAACATCCTCCTTCAAATTAAATTAATCACTGTGTATTAATTTCATTTCTCTTGTGCAGGCTCCATCATGTATTCAATCCTTGGAAAGTTGATTGAACGATGTCCAAATGTATAAGCAAATAACGTAAATAAAATCATACAACAGTAAATCAATAATTTATATCGACATAATACTATTCACTGCCGTAAATATAAATAAGGCATCCTATAATAATATGCATACATGTGCGTCCCATAGGATTCATAAAAATTTCAAAATTTTCATCATCACGACAATTCTTATAATGTCCATTTAATTATGGCATCACTTAGAAAATGCATTATTAATATATGTATGGAAACTCAAATAATATATATATATATATACACACACACACTATATAAAAGAAAAGATCTACTCACAGATACTTGCGCAGTCATAGCTGTTCGAACAAGGAAAGCCGGAATCTCCGATTGTAATTGCACCTAAGCATAATATTGGGAATCCTTAGTAAAACTCAACTAAAACGATTAAATTTGAGAAAATGGAGTGCGAATTTAGAATTAGGGCGTCAAAATACGCTTAGAAGGGTCCCGGGAAATTTTCGTAAAAAGTCAACGGTTAACCATAAAAAGTCAATTGAGCCACCCTGGAGGTCAACCATGTTCAAACTTTGAAATTTCACTACATGAATGTCACAAACATAGTCGGCGCGTCGAAGTTAGCCAAGAAGGGTTTCCAAGAAAATTTCGAAAAAAATCAACACAAGGAATATTCCAAGAATATTCTGAGTCCATTTCGGAATTGGCCGGGCTGGATCCCGGGTTCGGATCTGGATCGCGGGTCCGATCGCCGGTTAGAAGAAGAAAAAAGCTGGAATTTTGGCCGGGAAACTTCCACGGCTCCGTTTATCTTCAAATCTCAACCATTTCTCACAATCTACCTACCAAAATGAAGCTTAAGAGGAAATGAATGGAATTAACCCATCACTAGGTCCTGCTGTGGTCGAAAAATGGCTGGAAAAGACTGTAACACTCTCGAAATCTCGCTGGAAAACTGGGCAAGTTTCCCCTTCGTTGTTTCTGTGTTATTTCGTCACCAAAGTTCACATATAAGTCTGGAAAACAACGTAAACGACGATGAGGACAAGATTTGAGGGTTTTCGATCCCTACCCAATCAGAAACGTTGAGCTCACTGGAGAAGACAATGAACAATGGCCATGGCAACCACTGTGCAGCGTGGGAGATAGAGTT
Organism: Pyrus communis; assembly: GCF_041283825.1. Classification (NCBI taxonomy): domain Eukaryota; kingdom Viridiplantae; phylum Streptophyta; class Magnoliopsida; order Rosales; family Rosaceae; genus Pyrus; species Pyrus communis. The sequence continues at coordinate 7,698,529 of NC_142567.1, forward strand.
GGAGTTCATGTTTGCAGCTTAAGGTCTGGGTTTTAGTACTAAGACAAGGCTGAACCTTGATCAGCTGATAAGGATGGACAGTGATGGTATGATACTCCGGCAAGTTGTGTGGTGGTGGTTCGGTATCTCTGCACTTGCAAAGAGAGAGAGACAAGCAAAAGAGTTAAGGGAAAATTTTGATGTTAGTTTGGTGAAGCTCGCCAGATGAGAAGGGGGCTGATTATCTCGGTGCCAGTAGTTACAGAGGGAGGAGAGAGTTAGAGTGAGAGGGACGAAGAGAGTTCGAGAGTCCTCAAGAATGGGGAAGGAAGACACGTGGAAAGAGATGAGAAGAGAGGTTGGTTGAGTTGTGGGCCCCATGGGCCAAATTTTTTATTAAAATAATTAAAATATTTAAATAAAGAAATTGTGTCATGATAATGGATGTTAGTTTATATGTAATGATATTGTGTTTTTCATACAGGACAAGGCAACCAATGTAATACTCTACCAAAGAAGGAGTGATGGGGACCTCTTCACCATACCTATGACAGCATTTTCAAGATCAAGGTTTGTTAATGGAATGGAACAAGATGTAAAAGCTGGTTTATTGGGAAGGATGATGAAGACGGCAATTTGGCACAAGTGACTAGGACATTCATCCAAGGAGATATTGATAGCAATGTTGAAGGCAGCAAAAGTATCAGTTAGTATAGATCCTACTGTGTACTTCATGTATTTTGAGCAAAATGTGTAGGCAATCATTTCCTGTAAAACAAAGTAGTGCTACCTTTATGTTTGAAAAAATACATTCAGATGTATGGTGGCCTTCTCCAAAGATGTCAATTGAAGGCTATAGATATTACATCATTTTTATTGATGAGCATTCAAGATTCTTGTGGATATTTTCTTGGGTTACTAAATCTGAAGCAGCTTCTGCATTTATAAAATTCCATGCTTTTGTCTCAAATCAATTCAATACTGAGATTAAACGTTTGCAAACTGATGGAGGAAGATAATATATGAGTAGATTGTTTATTAATTTTCTGGAATCAAAGGGGATTCTTCATAGAATATCATGTCCATATACTCCTCAACACAATGGCATTTTAGAAAGGAAACACAGGCATTTGGTATAAACAACATTGACCTTAATGTCTGAAGCAAATTTATCTTTTTCCTTCTGGTTTCATGCTTACTCATATACAACTTTTCTAATTAATAGAATGCCAAGGAAAGTATTACAAATGAAGTCTCCATATCAAGTGTAGTTTGATAAAATTCTTGATATTCAGAATTTAAAAGTGTTTGGGACAATAGTGTATCCATTTCTCAAGCCCTATAATGCAGATAAGTTGTAAGCAAAATCTACTCAATGTGTTTCTTGGTTATGCTTTGGGATACAAGGGAGTTATATGATATAACATTGCAACAGGAAAATTGGTTTTATCAATGCATGTAATTCATGATGAGCTAGTGTTTCCCTGTAAAGTTCAACTTAGTACCAAGTTCAGTACAAACTCACTGGTTCTATGTAATAATCAGAGACCTGTTGTGATTCAGGTGATAGGATTAAAAGCACACCACAAAGTAGCACACAAATGTCCTATTAATTTTCCTTATTAACAATAAGATTTGTCAATTGTAACATATGAAAATAAGGGTCTTTCCTGCAGAAGATTGTTTTATCTAACTACTTAAAATGTCACAAAAACTGGGCTGTTATCCCTACTGACCAGCCACCGAAAAATAATTATTAGACCGACTTACACTTATCTAACGTCTACGAAATGTTATATGCAGACACTAGACACATAGAACTACACTCATACAAATTTTTGGGATTTTTGGAGTTGACTTGCTATTTAAATTAAATCGAACAAAAACAGAACAGAAACAGATTTTAAGTAGCTCACAAATTAAGAAAAACGAGTTAGGGGAATTGCTATCCACCACCAAATAATCATGCAAACATGTTATGTTTCATTCAAATTCCTTTTATTTCCGGATGAAGATGCTCAAGTTGGCTCAATGTTAGAACTCAACCTATTACTCTTTCTTATGTAGTATGTTAAGAGAATGGCGTTTTCAACTTAACTTAGTCCCTAACATGCAATCTAGAATGGCGTGTTCATAGGTTTAACAAGTAGAAATCATTAAGAACGAAAAGAGTTTGAGTCATCACAAGGTATCGTAAGTACTAGCGTTGTCTTATCCTAGAAACTGGTTCACATGTTAACCGCAATTAACAAGTACTACTCTAGAACATATGTAGGTTCTCATTCGACAAGGGCAGGCATACACATATTCATAGCATTAGAATCCTAGATATGCTTACTAAGTATGCATCCGTAGAAAACACATAAAGAATTCATCAATGAGACAAGTAGTGAACCAATTTTCATCCATTCATAAAAGTAATTCAAACGAAATGTCATAACAAACTTGCAATCATATTCGGGGCTTCAAAACAGCCCCTAACTGCTAAAAATTAGTTACACATAATTCTCAAATTAAACCAAACGAAAGACATGAGTTTGAGAAGATAAAACCGAAAGAAGAGAATGCCAAGATTTCCTCCCTTTCCTTCCTTCTCCAACGCAGCAGCCTTGCCTTTTTTCCTTGCTTTCCTTCTTTTTTTTTCGATCTTTTTTTCCACCTTTTTTTCCACCCTTTCTTTCCACCTTTTTTTCCACCCTTTTCTGCTGCAACTTACAGCCCTTTTCTTCTTTTCTACTGGCACAATTTTTTCTCCATAACTAGCCCCACTAACAACCATTTACTGATGACAATAAGTGAAAGAAAATGCTAAAACAATTGTAACTCTTTGGGCAACCTTTATGCCCATTACTCCCACTTAATTTTCCATTTCCTCTGATATTTGAATACGTGTCAGCTGGCTTGTTCTTGGCTGCATCAGTTTTGGCTGCTAGTTTTATTGGATTTATTGCTTTCAATGCTTTCTTGTCAGTTACAAACTGCTCAGCCTCTTGGGAACCTTTCAGTGTTAAAATGGCCATAACTTCTTCTAGAAAAATGATATTAACAATCCGTGAATGCTCCAGAAAATAGACATCTGTAGCTTTCCAAGCATATAAGGCTCATTCTCTAATTTAGTCTGAGATGTCCGCAACTTGCTTCCAAAGTCAGCTGACTTGCACAGAAAGTTTTGACGAATTTGTTACTTAAAATTCCACTTGTGCTATTTCTTTTTTCTTTGCTTGACAAATCCCACAAAACACAAAAAGAAAGTAAATAGCTCAAAAATATAAGGAACTAACTAAGAAAAAACAAGTGAATTTGAAGTAAAATATATATAAATATAAGCTTATCATCAGGTTCTTATTCAAAATATTACAGAAAATCAAGTTACTCATAGGGAAAATAACAGTGAGGCTGCACATAATATGTCAATCTCTGTGTCTAAACAGAGTGCTAATTCTGCTGGAAGATCATTATTTGGAATCAGCATTTGTCTCAGAACATTCATCACTTTCACAGGGTTCTTCATCAACTCGAGATTCCCATCCCCTCACTCCTAGTTCCCCTAGTGTATCACAAATGTTGCCTGTCCACAATGACACATAACTCGAGGTAATTCTTCCTCTTTCATCCCCTATATCATCTAATCCTGGTGAATCAAGTAATGTTTCTTTTCATCCAATGATCACTAGATTGAAGAGTGGTACAATACCACAACGAAGTTGTAAAGGATATCTGGCTACATTATTTGAACTTCAGTCACTTCAATTAACTGAAGATACATACTTTGGTGGAGGTTTCTCATCTTTTGTTGTTAATAGTGATGTTGTTGAACCATCTACATTTAGAAAAGTTGCTACAATACCAAAGTAGCAAAGTACAATGCAAGAAAAGTATGACTATCTTAGGGCTTAAGGAACTGATAGGTCCATTATTGGCAGCAAATGGGTATACAAAATAAAAAGGAATCTAGATGGTACTGTTTCAAGGTATAAGGCAAGGTTAGTGGCACAAGGAATTTCCCAAGAGCAAGGTGTTGACTATTCATAAACTTTTAGTCCAATAGTGAGGCATACCACAGTTAGAATTGTCTTGGCATTAGCTGCAACCAATCATTGGGACTTAAGAAAACTAAATATTAAAAATGCATTCTTCCATGGTGAATTGCAAGAAGACATTTACATGAAACAACCTCAAGGTTTTGTAGATGTGACTAAGCCAACATATGTTTGCAAGCTAATTAAATTCCTATATGGACTTAAGCAAGCCCCAAGGGCTTATAACTCTAAGTTCACAAGCTATCTACCTGCAATGGGATTTCAGGCTTCAACCTCTGATTCCAGTTATTTGTCAAACAGTGTGAGAGTGATATTGTTATATTACTTCTCTATGTAGATGACATTATTATCACTGGTTCTAATTCTAGTAAAGTTCAAAAGGTTATCACAGAGTTGTTTGAGGTATTTGAGCTCAAAGAGATGGGCAGGTTAACATATTTTCTTGGTCTGCAAGTCAATTACAAACAGAATGGGGATATTTGTGTCAATCAATACAAGTATATTAAAGATCTTCTTCACAAAGCTAGTATGGACTCATGTAGACCAGTATCAACACCATGTCAACCTCATAATCCTTTGCTTGTTATTGAAGGAAATGCATTGTCAGATCCAAGTTCATATAGGAGCATTGTTGGATCATTGCAATATCTAACCTTTACAAGGCCATATATTGCATATGCAATGAATACTGTGTGTCAGTTTATGGCTACACCAACTGAGATACATTTTGGGCAGTTAAAAGAATATTAAGGTTTTTAAAAGGAACTATGCAACATGGAATCACCTTTTCAGCTAATACAGAAGTTGGAATTATTGCATTTAGTGATGTAGATTGGGTTGCAGACTTGAAGACAAGGAGATCTGTCACTGGATATGTAGTTTACATTGGAAATAATTCAGTTTCATGGCAATCAAAGACATATGATTCAGTGTCAAGAAGCTCTACAGAAGCTGAGTATAAGGCATTAGCTCACACAACTGCTGATGTGGCTTGGATAAGAAATATTTTGAAAGATATGGCAGTGGTGTTACATATTCCCCCTGTGATATACTGTGATAATAAATCTGCCATTGCTCTTAATGCAAATCCAGTGTTTCACTCAAGAAGTAAGCACCTAAACACATATTATCATTTTGTAAGAGAGAGAGTGAGTCCAAAAATGAGATCTTCAAGTTCAATACCTGCCAACTGAGGATCAAACTGCTGATATATTAACTAAGGGACTCCATAGTCCATCATTTCTCAAGCATTCTTTCAATCTCAAACTCAGGAACCCAGTTGAGATTGAGGGGGGATGTTGACATTAATACATAGTAATGATACATATCAGCAAGGTTGTTAAACAGTTGGGATTGTAGGAAGTTAAGGATGGTTGTTAGTTTGTTATTAGCTTACTGTTGAAGCTAGGCAACTTGTATAAAGAGCTTACACTTATTTGTAATTTGATTCATTCCGTGTAATGCAAACTTTCATTTAGTTTTCTCTATCTCTTTCTCTTTTAATTCTTCTGCAATAGTTCTTCATTCAATTCTTCTTCTTCGATTCATAGATTAGTGTTAATACAAATTTCACATATTTGATTCACTACTGAATTTCATCCTCAAGCTCTTTCCACAACGTCTTCTAGACCTTATTGATGCTCAATTTCAACTTCTATGGCTCTAGCTTCCACAAACTTTGTTCTAGCAATTATATTCAACAGCTGATGTCCAACCACTCCTTCCCAAACCCCATCACCACCATTCGCTCCACGATCTTGTGGAGGTTGTTGATGTAACTAGAAGGAATTATGTCAATCATGATGTCATAGACACAAATGGACTGAGCATTTGAGATTTGGTCGTGCTACTTGCAACCATTAATGACCTCTTCTTTTTCATCACAGAGAAAGATAGGAGAGAGGAAGGAGAAAGAATGGGAGAGAGTGAAGAGAAAAACATGAGAGAAAGTCGTAGGGTGTAGATAAGAACAGAGAAAGGCAAAGAGAGAAGACAATCAATAAATTAAAGTGAGAAAAGGATAGAATAGCTATTTTCTAATAACCTAAACCCATCATCAAAGGGGAATTCGACTCACATTATTGTTTGCCCATTATGAGGCTAAGCCCACCCCCTCCCTTAGTGTAGAGAATATCGTTTGTTAAATAAAACTAACCTAAACTCATGTGGCCTGCTTCATTTACTTGTGTATAATTATTATAAATATTTTAATGACATATTCAAAACCAAAATTGACAGTTTGATTTCTGGCTAATTAGTAATTTTGACTTTTGGCTAAATAACCTTTTTTTTGTCCGTGTGTAAGGTATGTCACATAGACAACTTCTTCCTAAAACCTCTGTAAGTTGTCACATAAAAGACTTCTTCCTAAAACCGTCTACATTGACTATAAGTCTATACACTACACACGCGTTTGGTTACATTATAGCCATTTCATTCTTATACCACTAAACATCATATGTCATCTTAAATCCTTATATATAACCCACTACTCTCCCATCATTTCCACAAACAAACTCCTTCCACTTACAAGCTTTCATCGCACATAAAAAGAAACCATCAAAAGCAAGCAGATAACTTTTGTTTCAACTTTCAACTTTCAACTTTCATATCAAAAATAGAGAAGGATACTAACATGGCTGGGAAAAATAATGATGCCGAATCTTTGCAATCTAATGATGAGCTCAAACGCTAGAAGAGAATCAAATTAGCTATCTACATTGGTATTGTGTTTCAGATCAGCGTCATAACAGTGATTAGTCTCACTGTAATGAAAGTTAAGACCCCAAGGGTGCGTTTGTTGCACTGTCTCGGACTGGACTAGGTGCAGGGACTAAACTGGATTGGCTTAGACTAGACTAAACTGGACTGGCTTAGACTAGACTAAACTGGACTAGCTTAGTGAAGTGTTTGGTGCAGTGTCGGACTAAAAAGCATGATTATGAAAGCCCATCCACAACAAAGCAACCCATCACAATTTTTCCCAAAAGAAATTAAATTCACACAAAAATAATCAATGTGGATTTTGCGAATAAGGATAGAAAATGTACCAATAAGAACAAACAATGCTAAAGTTGTATACCAAATCAAGCAAAAATATACACAAATATACAAACTTAGCCAAATATATATATATATATATGCAAACCCAGTATACCAAACGATACAATTGATCATTTCATCTTAAATTAGAAAGAACCCACCATTTTAAACACCATCACACCAAACAAAAGATTTTCAAAAATCTGAAATTTCATATTATATTTACCAAAAAATAAGTAAATCTGAGAAAAATTAAGGAGGAGATATGATGCATACAATTGTTGTGTCTTTTGAAAACGTGTCTTTTTATCAATTTTTGGTGCCTAGATGGCCTCGACGGCCAACATCATTTAAATGTCAGCCTCCTTCTGAGATAGCTGAGTCTGTGATGCGACGATGGTAGCCATCATTGAGACTTCGACAGAGAAAGTGGGAGATAACCTTTAGAAAAGGAACGGTGGCACCGACAGCAATTTCAACCTCAGATCGAGTAGACCCATCGGTGGCTGGTTATCGAATTTTGGAATTCAGGCGGTGGGTGAGACTGTCAATGCAAAGATAGAGCAAGGGAAAGAGAGGAAGATCCGTGCGGGGAAGGATCGTGAGGATTTGACGGCAAGGTCGTGGAGCAGGAAGAGGACACGATGCGAGCAGATGACGCAGATGACGCGAAAAGCAAAGGTTTTAGCAGTCCTTTTCATTTTGGGGGGTCTCGCTAAGACCCTCTAGCGAGCTCTCTAGTCGGGACGAGTCCCCTGTAGTCCCACTTAACTTAGTCCCAGCACCTATCAAACATGGGACTGTAGTCCAGTCCAGTCCAGTCCCATTTAATGAGGCCAAACAAACGCACCCCGAAGGTCAGGCTAGGCAACATCAACGTCCAAGCCCTTAACTTCGTACCAGCAACATATTCATTCGACACTAAATTCACAACCCAAATCAAAGTTAAGAACACAAATTGGGGTCCATACAAGTTTGATGCAGGCACTATCACGTTTATATACCAAGGAGCGACTGTCAGACAAGTTGTTATTCCTAAGAGCAAGGCTAGAATGCTTTCCACCAAAAAGATTGATGTTGAGGTGAGTTTGAATTCAAATGCATTGCCAAGCCGTTCCGCTATTCGAACTGAATTGAGCAGATGGGTTATTACGCTGAGCAGCCAAGCTACAGACTGGAAAAGTAGAACTGATGTTTATCATGAAGAAAAAGAAATCTTCCACCATGGACTGCACCATGACATTTGATTTGTCAGCAAAGATGGTCCAAACTTTACATTGTGCAGGAGGAAGAATCGCGGTAAAGAGGAGCTCCAGGCATAAAACAAAAAGTTTGGATTAGTTTTAAATGTCGACTTGATTGAGGGATGAAAACCAGTTACTTAGGTTAGGACTCCCATTCGATTCAATCTCTCAACAGGGAGATCAGAAATGTTTAATAGAGGTGTATGAGGATTTAAATTGCAAGTGAACTAGACAAGTTCTTGAATTTTTATTTTTTGTGCAACATATGACTTTGTATTTTATATGATATTTATTCATTCTTTAACCAGTTATATGCAAAAAAAAAAAAAAAAAATTGTTTGCCTCGCGTTTATATATGGGCCAATGAAAATTTGGGTCAAGCAACTGTAAAGCTAATTTTGGTCAAAATATTTCTGCATATACCCTGGAAACTATAGAAGCTTGGATGATATATTGGTTAGAAAACAAAGTGAACAATTCTGACAAAACTATACCATTTAATGTCTTAGTCAATTGACTTGAATAACTACTACGTACCAATCAAATTATTGGTACTATGTGACTAGAAGTTCATAACTAATATCCAAGGTTATCCCTTTCCCTTTTTCATTTTTTTTTTTTTTTTTTTTTTTACATTTTTTTGATACAAAGAATCAAAAACGTATTTTTAGTTTTCATTTTCCATAACTTGCATTTACGATCCAAACTAATACTTATGTAATGAAACACAATAATTTATACTTGAACGTTGAAATTACCAAGAAAAAAAAATATCTTATTGTTCATATAATCTTCTGATAAAGCCTAAACCATCAACCTTGTAAACCAAGAAGTAGAAGGTTGAATATAGAGATTTTAGAGAGAGAAGTTGAGAGAAATTGAAGAGAGAGAGAAAGAGAGAATAGTTTTTTCTGATTTTCTTACATAATGAGGAAGTTATTACACTAAGAGAGTATTTATACAAGAACCTTTATAGTTGCATATTCTAACAACTATAACTAACTCTCCTAATCTTATTACAAGTGTCACAATCCTATTTCATACAAGTTGTACATTATCTCTATCATCCCCCCTTAAACGCATGATTGGTGGAATAACCAAGCATGAGATTGTTGTAGTGAGTTCGAAACAATGGAACACTGAGACCCTTGGTAAGAATGTCTGCAAATTGCTCCCGAGACGATACAAATTGCATAAACAACTTCATCTGAGCAATCCTTTCACAAACAAAGTGAACATCAATTTCAATATGTTTGGTCTTTTGATGTTGAACTGGATTGAAAGAGAGAGCTATGGCTGACAGATTATCACATAAGAGCACATGAGCGCAAGGCATTTGAATATTTAGAAAAGTCAAGAGTTGTTAAATCCAATCAAGTTCAGTTGCAGTGGATGACATGGCCTGATACTTTACCTTTGTGGATGAGCGTGAAACAGTTTATTGTTTCTTGGAGGACCAAGATATTGGATTTGATCCCAAGAAAACAATTAACCCTGTTGTAGACCTTTTGTCATTTGGGTCATCTACCCAATTTGCATCACTAAATGCCTTTAAACATACCTCACCAGCAGAATATGTAATCCTAGAAGACATTGTTCCTTTCAAATATCGTAAAATGCGTTTGACATCAGTGTAGTGAGATAACATAGGTTGTTTGCATAAACTGACACACTTGATGCACTGAGAAAGCAATATATGGGCGAGTAAAGGTTAGGTACTGCAAAGCACCAACTATACTTTTGTATGTACTAGGATTTGGATATGAAACTTCATCCCTCAGTGATCGATTATAGGGCAAACATGGAGTGTCACAAGGTTTGGAATCACTCATTTCTATCTTGTGCAACAAATCTTGGATGTACTTGGTTTGTGATAAAAACAAACCAATAGCTGTTTGAGATATCTGAATGCCCAAAAAATAATGGAGGGTACCCAAATCTTTAATATCAAACTCATTAGTAAAAGAATGAATGACAAGTTGTATAGCAACTATAGCACTCCTACTTAAGATTATGTCATCAACATATAGAAGTAAAACCACTATCTCAGAACCAACATGCTTCACAAAGAGAGGGGAACCTGAATATGTAGATTGAAAACCCAGAGAAGGAAGGAATTTTTTGAATCTTTCATTCCAAGCCCTTGGGGCTTACTTTAAGCCATACAAAGACTTATGTAACTTACAAACTAAATGAGGGTACTTGAGGTCTTCAAATCCAGGTGGTTGTGCCATGCAAACTTCTTCTTGCAAGATTCCATGCAGAAATGCATTTTTAACATCAAGTTGCCTTAAAGGACAATTGAATTGAGCAGCTAGTGCTAAAACTATTCTCATTGTTGTAGGTTTAACAACAAGAATGAATGTTTCTCCATAGTCCAATCTTATCTCTTGACTAAACCCATTTGCAACTAATCTAGCTTTGCACCTTGCAACTGAACTACCTGAATTCTTTTTTATCTTAATAATCCATTTGCATCCCACTAAGTTCTTCCGAGATGGAAGGGATACAAGAGACCAAGTACCTTGAGAATAAAGGGCATTAATCCCTTCCTTTATAGCAGTTAACCACACAGATGATTTTATAGCAGATTTATATGTAACTGGTTCAATGAGAGACATATCAACCTCACCAGATGTCCCTAGAGCACTTAAGAAAGCCTTGTGTTTTATTATACCACTTTTACTTCTGGTCTGCATCGGATGCATATTTAATGGTGCAACAGGTAACATAACTTGCAAACATTCTGGACTAAACTCAGGATCCATAGGGAGTTGAATATTTTCACTTGTTGCAACAATAATGGACTGGGACATATGTGATGATGAGGATTGTGGTGATGAACAATGTCTGAGGCATGAACAATATGACTAAGAATAAGTGCACTAGAGTTTGAAGCTTGAATAATAGGATTTGAGGATGGTGTATGGGGAAGAGAGGTAGGCAACACCAATATATTGTTAGTATTGGGAATTGGTGTGATGCATGGTTGTTGTGTAGAGACAGATTGAACACTGCTTTGTTTTGACAATTGAAGTAAACTGAGATAAGGAAACTCAGTTTCATCAAATACAACATGTCTAGAAACAAAAAATTTCCTTTTTAACACTTCATAACAGATGTAACCCTTACATTTGGAAGCATACCCTAGAAAAATACACTTGGTTATGTTAGCTTAAAGTTTGGTTGTGTTCTATGACCTAAGTAAAGGATAACAAGAACAAACAAATGCCTTTAGGTGAGTAATGACAGGTTTATGCCCATATAATGCTTGAAAAGGTGATTGATTGTGTAACATTGGTGTTGGCATCCTATTTATTAAGTAAATGGCTGCTTGGCAAGCAAAGGTCCAAATCTGAAAGGGAAGTTTGGCATATTGTAACAATGTAACAGTAGTTTCAATAACATGTCTATGCTTCCTCTCAACTAACCTATTATGTTCAGGTGTATAGAGACAAGATTTATGATGTACAATACCCTTGGATTGAAGAAAAGTTTGTAATTTATGACTGATGTATTTACCCCTATCACTTTGTAAGGTTTTCATAGAAGTATAGAATTGAGTGGATACAAAAGCACAAAATGTAACAAAAACATCATAAAATTATGATTTGTTGTATAAAGCAAACAATCAACAAAACTGGGTACACTCATCTATGAGAGTAACATAGTATTTATAACCATCAATTGATTTACATGGTGTAGGACCCAAATGTCACTGTGTACAATATCAAATGGTATGACGAACTTGGTACGAGTGGATTGAAATGGTAACTTTGTAAACTTTCCCTCTAGATAGCTTTGACACACATTAGAGACTGTGTCTTTATTACATGTAATCTTTGCTTACTTAGTAATGAACCTATATGGTTGGTTGGATGTCCTAACCTAGTATGCCATAAGCTGGAACCAACAAGTTGTCCAAGATAAGCAACAACTGAAGATTTGGAACAATGGCGAAGCTAGGAATTAACGGGGGGAGGGGCGAAGTTAAAAGATTGAAAGGTTATAGAAAATAGCAACAACCAAATCCTTTTATATAGTAATGTCTTCCATAATTTATCAATACAAACAAATTGCAATTGTTGCCGGCGAGGTTTCATATCATGAAAACGTCGCATAATAGGCTCATTATCAATAAAAGCAAATATATCACTCTCAATGTAAACAAGCATGCTATCACTCAACCATTGATATCCCATTTTGTTACGCAATAATGTTTTCACAATCTTCATAGCAGAAAAAGCTCTCTCCACCGAAGCAGTTGCAACCGGTAACACCAAAGCCAATGTAAGAAGCTTATACACTAACATATAGCTTGCACACCTCCCGGTCTTCACCAACTCCTTTGCAAGATCACCAATTCCTCTCAATGATGAAAACTCACTATGGATCTTCATATCGTGAATATAATTATCAAGTTAAATTGGAAGATTCATGAGGTCCATACGATCAAGATCTTGAGGATAAAGTTGGGGTAGACGAACAATTTTTGCCTTGTCAAAAGATGCAAAATTATTCACCGGACTCAAACATGCCATACAAAGAAGCAACTTGGTGTTTACCTCATTGAAACGATCATTCAATTCCTTTAATTGCATATCAAGAACTTGAAAATAGAGGTCCACACGATAGTAATGGAAGTTTGTGAGTCTTGGAGCTTTACGCCTTGATTTTCTAGGTACAAAATACAAATCATCCATGTTAGGAACGACAATATCATGCTCTTCACAAAACTTTTGTATATCATCAAGCAAGTTCCCAAAATCATCATCTCTCAAGGTTGAAAATTCAATTCCAATTAAAAAATATTTCTTTTGTTGCTGCTGGGACTTTAGGGGGCCACTTTGCTATGCTCTCTGGTAGAAAGGTTGAAAAAACAAAAAGGGGAGGGACACGGTAGCATTGAGAGTCTGAGAGGGATTGAGAGTGAAAGGGGGACACGAGGTCCCCCCCAATATAATATATATATATATTATTTTTTTTTTATCAGTTTGGCCTGAATGTTAAAAAAAAATAGAAAATGCAGTATGCTGCGAGCAGAGAACATCAGACAGTAGGGGGAGCTAAACCAGTGAGTTTTCCGGCAAGGGGAGGCGCTGACCTATAGCTCCAGTCTTGTTTTCTGACGAGGGGAGTGGTGGCTGCCACTCCTCGCCCTCACGTGGCTTCGCCACTGAGTTGGAAGATTGGTATATAAGTAAACTAGTAGCAAGTGAGTGGACGAGATAGAGTCCATTACTGCAGAGTCCCTTGTACAAAATTCTCCATGTGGCCTTGTCTTGAATAAAAAAATAAAAAATAAAAATGTATCAAAGATTAGTTAGCAATTCTTATCCAAACAAATCCTATGAACTGACAATAAATTTGTGTCAGTTTAGGAACATAAAGCATGGAATTCAATTTGATAGGATTGATAGGAGTTATAAGTATGGAACTGCCAATATGAGAAACTCTCAAACCTTCACCATTAGTAGTTTGAACAACTTCATTGTTGGAATATGGAGAAGCTGTTGGAAATGTGCCCTAAAGCCAATCATATGATGACACTTTATAAATATTTCACATGTTAAACTAATCTAGCCTAAATTTTAACAGATCATCGCCACACCCCAAAGATGGAACATTCTTCACAATCAAATACCTGCCACAAAATGAATATATAAATGAAACACAGATACAAGTTTCTACTTTCTGAAAACATAAATAAGCACCATAAGGAGACCTTGATTCATCGCAAACTGAGTAAACGCCAACTATCGGAGGTTCATCTTTGTATCAAGGCATTTTGTTCTACAAAAATCCAAATGGAGTAACTACCAATTACTTGTGCTTATGAGCTGAAGACACTCTGGCTGCCATTAAGGTGCCTCTACATGCTCTTATTAGTTCTGCTCCTCAAAACATTTTTATGAGTGCCTAAATGCACACATACAATATCCAACTTGATCAAATATTATTATCCACATACTTCCAGCGGAAAACAATTAACTAAATTTCCAGTGGAAAACAATGAGATTGACCGAGTAACGTAGATAAAAAGCCTTTCACAATTCTATATTTCACGAGTTAGGATTGAGATAATTAACCAAACTCTGTATTTTTAAGGTGATGCAATATCTTCTGTATTTTTGCACGAAATCTTATTTCGATTAATTACTCTGCTAGAAAAATGCAAGTTACCTTCTGACAACAACCATTTAACTTCAAAAAATCACTAAAATTCATCTCCATATGTATAACACACCTATGCATACATACATAAATATTAACACCCCACATTCAAATTTGCACCGAAATCCCTTGCTTCTGATATTAAGAGGAGTTTTCACAAACACCTAATAGGCAAGCTGTTCAAACACCACAGAATACCCAGCACAACCAATTTTAACACAAAACTTCCTAATTTTTTTCTTTTTCTGGCAATTAAGAAATTTATAAAACCAAATTAACTCATTAATATGCAATCAATAGATGGTTCTCGGATGTTCTGTTGCGTTTGGACTTCACCGTTGTTGGGCTCATTTTCTGTGTTTTCTGTTGTAAACAGTGGGTATGCTTGCCCACATGTATACAGTAAAGATTCATATGCTAAATAGTAAAGTTTTTGTAAGTTTTCAAAGTAGTTACTCTATAAATAGAGCATTACAAGTGTTCAAAACATATGATACAAAAGCAATAAGAAAAGAAAGATAAGTTATAATATTTTCAGTATCCTCTTATTTCTCTCTGATCTGCAATCATTTTGTGTAATATTTTGCAACAGCCTTGCTCCTATCCCTAGCAAAAGGTCATTTCTTTAACTTTTGCCTATTTATAACACGTCAGCATGATTCTCTAACCCTAAAACATTTTCTCATTTCTCTTCGCCGAAAAGAAAAAAAAAATGTTTCCTCTAAGGTTTTTACTATTCTTCTTCTTCATCTGCCTCAATTGTTGGATATATCCTCGCGAAGAACTGTATGCACCATGGTTACTTCTAGTTCTCAACCTAACAGTTACTTATATCTTTGATTTCTTGTTTGGTGTAACTCTTGACTACTAACCCAATGTTTATTTATGCAATCCAAAATGGTGCGGTATCATTGCCTATCTTGGACTGCAAATTTTAGGTGGAGTGGTATAATCGCCCACCCTATCCTGCATATTTAAATTTTCCTACTATTTGATTTTATTGCAATTTTAGGTGGTGTGGAATAATCACCCACCCTGCTCTGCATATTTAAATTTTATTGCAATTTTAGGTGGTGTGGTATAATAGTCCACCCTGTTCTGTATATTTAAATTTTCCTGTTGTTTAAAGTGGTGCGGAATTAATCGCCCATCCTATATTTGTTTAGATGAAAATGGTGCGGTACAATCGCCTTTCTCATTAATCATGTAAATCTTGAGCCTGAAGATTCAAGTACTTATCATTTTGGCCTAAAGATCAAAATTTGTAAGAACCAGAAATTCTAACAATATATTCCTCCATAATACATATTATTGCAAGTTCTTACACACCTCATTTTTTCTTTCAGAAAAGAAAATGACGAACTTGGCAAAACTTGATTTTGTCGCCCTGGATATTACTGGAAAGAACTACCTTACTTGGGTAATGGATGCCAAGATCCATCTGGAGGCAGGAAATCTTGGGGATACCATCAAGGAGGATACCAGTGCATCCTCTCAAGATCAGGCGAAGCCCATGATCTTTATCCATCGCCACCTTGGTGAGGGACTAAAAAGCGAGTACCTCACAGTTGAAAATCCATTAACCCTCTGGAAGGCATTGAAAAATAGATATAATCACCAGAAAATGGTGATTCTTCCAATGGCTCGTTATGAATTGGCTCACCTAAGGATCCAGGATTTCAAGACGAAGGCTGAATACAATTCTGCAATGTTCAAAATTAGTTCCCAGTTGAAGCTCTGTGGAGAAACAATAACTGAGGAAGATATGCTGGAAAAGACTGTCAGCACATTTCATGCCTCCAACGTGCTCCTGCAGCAGCAGTATAGAGAAAAAGGCTTTACTGAGTACAACCAGCTGATATATGTACTCCTTGTAGCCGAGCAAAACAATAAGCTTCTGATGAAGAATCATTAGTCTCAGCCTACTGGATCTGCACCATTCCCAGAAGTGAATATTCTTCCCTTGAAGAGAATACCATATCCTTTCGTGGTAATAATTACAAACGAGGACACAGCCACAAGCGAGGTCGGTGGAATGGGAAAGGCAAGAACCATGGTGTCCAGTTTCACAACCAGGTTCCAAGGCATAATACAGGCCCGAGCTTTAAGAATGCAAATTGCCAGAAAGGCAAGGCTCATATGAACACTCCTAGAAATCCTAAAGGAGTTTGCTATAGGTGTGGTGGCAATGGGCACTGGGCGCGTAACTGTCGTACCCCAAAACATCTGGTGGATCTATATCAAGCCTCCCTCAAGGAAAAAGGTATCAAGACCAATTTCCTCGACCAGGCTCAACCAATGGAAATACCTGATCCAATGTCCAATTTATCAGGACAATTGAACACAACCCACCTGGATGTTTCAGACTTTATTACTGAAAGAGGAAATGAAGTTTATGGGTCCGATTAAATCATTTATGTTTAATGTACTCTTGTTATTTGTACTTGTGGTTTAATGCTCGCATTTTCAATTCAATAAAAGTAGTATTCCAGTATGAATAAACTGTTTTTTAACTGTAATTTCTTTACTCAGAGAACATGGATAAAAATTATGGTTATTCTCAAAACAAGAACAATGGCAGAGATTTTTGTCTTACAGACTGCGCAACCATGCATTCAATACTTCGAGATCGAAAGTATTTCTCGAACTTGGTACTTGCAAAAGTAAAGGTAACAACAATATCAGGGCAATCAAATGTAATTGAAGGCTCAGGAAAAGCTCAGATTATGTTACCAAATGGAACAATATTGTTCATATAGAATGCGTTGTACGTTACTCAATCCAATCGAAATTTGTTGAGTTTTAAAGATATACGTCTAAATGGATACCACATTGAAACGAAAAGTGCAGAAAATGTGGAATATTTATGCATTACCTCTAATGATACCCAGAAGCGTATATTGGAGAAGTTGCATGGTTTATCCAGTGGATTGTATTATACATACATAAAGACAATTGAGGTACATGATGTCATGAACCAGAAGTTCATAGATTTAAAAGTTTACATGCTTTGGCATGACCATATGGGTCATCCAGGATCCACCATGATGCATAAGATCATTACCAACTCTAATGGACATCCATTATTGAGCAGACACATTACTACCTCAAATGATATCCCTTGCAAGGCTTGTTTTCAAGGGAAATTGGTAACTAGACCATCACAACTAAAGGTTGATGCTGAATCCCCATCATTTTTGCAAAGAATTCAAAGGGATATCTATGGGCCTATTCAACCAACTTGTGAACCATTTCGGTATTTTATGGTTTTGGTTGATGCATCTACCCGATGGTCACATGTTTGCCTATTGTCTACTCGAAATGTAGCTTTTGCGAAACTTCTTGCTCAAATATTTAAGTTGCGAGCACAATTCCTAAATCATCCTATTAAGTCAATCCGACTTGATAACGCTGGTGAATTTACATCTCAAACCTTTGATGATTACTGTATGGCACTAGGCATTGATGTTGAACACCCTATTCCTCATGTCCATACTTAAAATGGTTTAGCAGAGGCATTTATCAAGCGGCTTCAGTTAATAGCTCGCACTATGCTCATGAAAACAAAATTGTTAGTCTCTACATAGGGACATGCCATTTTACATGTTGTATCATTGGTTCGATTGAGACTTATAGCCAACCACCAATACTTATCAATACAACTCGTGTTTGGACATCAGCCAAACATTTCACATTTACGAGTTTTTGGTTATACTGTTTATGTGCCTGTTGCATTGCCACAACGTAGTAAAATGGGACCTCAGCGAAAACTGGGAATTTATGTGGGTTTTGATTCACCATCTATCATTAGATATTTGGAACCCTTGAGAGGTGATATGTTTACAGCTCGTTTTGCTGATTGTCATTTTGATGAGGCAATGTTCCCGTCGATAGGGGGAGAAAAAACTGTTCCAGAAGAACAGCAAAAGCTGACATGGGTTGTTCCCACCTTGTTTCATTTTGATCCGTAAAGCATTCAATGTCAAAATGAAGTGAAAATGATCGTTCATCTTCAAAGTATTGCTAATCAAATGCCAGATGCATTTAATGATGCTTCGAAAATGATAAAGTCACATATACCAGCTGCAAATGCACCTGCAAGAATTGATGTCCCTGTTGGACAAAATAAAGTGGCAGCAAATGATTCATCTAGTGCACGCCTGAAGCGTGGTAAACCCCCAAGTTCAAAAGATTCAGCCCCTCAAAAGAGAAAGATAAGGGCACAGTTGAACCCAAATGGAATCATTCAGGAAAAGAAAATGAATGATAAATCCACAATTCATGATTCTGTACCTCCAGAAAAAAAAAATGTCCTTGATGAGACATTTGTCCCTGAAGAGACAGAAGTACATGAAAGCAAAGAAATATCCATAAATTATGCATGTACTAATGAATTGTGGGATCGAAATGAAATAATCATCGATGACATGTTTGCATTTGCAATAGCCACTAAAATTATATTAAGCAATGACATTAAGCCCCGCTCTGTTGAAGAATGCAAACAAAGACAAGATTGGCCTAAGTGGAAAGATGCAATCCATGTAGAATTAAATTCTTTGGAAAGGCAAAGTGTTTTTAGACCAGTAGTCCAAACCCTGCCTGGTGTAAACCCCGTGGGTTATAAATGGGTATTCACAAGGAAACGCAACGAGAAAAATAAGATTGCAAGGTATAAAGCACGACTCATTGCACAAGGTTTTTCACAAGGACCTGGAATTGATTATGAAGAGACATACTCTCTTGTAATAAACGCAATTACGTTCCGTTACTTAATAAGTTTGGTGGTTTCAGAAAAACTTGACATGCGACTTATGGATGTCATCACCGTGTATCTATATGGAGAATTAGATATTGACATATATATGAAAGTCAAAGAAAGACTTAAGTTGCCTTAAGCAACTAACAAACCACAAGGTATGTTCTCAATTAAATTAAGGCGATCATTATATGGGCTGAAACAATCTGGACGAATGTGGTATAATGGTCTCAGTGAGTATTTGATTAAAGAATGATATACCAATGATGTCATCTGCCCTTGTGTGTTCATTAAGAAATCAAATACTGGATTTGCTATAGTGGCAGTATATGTCGATGATATGAACCTCGTTGGAACCCCTGAAGAGCTCAATAAAACTACTGTATATCTGAAAAGCGAATTTGAAATGAAATACCTTGGGAAAACAAAATATTGTCTTGGCCTGCTGATCAAGCATTGTGTTAATGGAATTTTGGTCCATCAATCAGCTTACATTGGAAAAATACTGAAGCGATTTGGCATGGACAAGGCTTATCCACTTAGCACCCCAATGGTTGTTCGTTCTTTGGACATTAAGAAAGATCCATTAGGTCCAAAGGAAGATGATGAACTGGTCGTTGGTCCAGAAGTACCATATTTGAGTGCAATAGGTGCTTTATTGTATTTAGCACAATGTACTAGACCAGATATAGCTTTTTCAGTCAACTTGTTAGCAAGGTATAGCTATGCTTCAACAATTTGTCATTGGAAGGGAATCAAAGATGTATTACGATACCTTCGTGGAACAACAGACATGGGTCTCTTCTACTCAGAGAAATCCACAAATGACCATATTCTTGTTGGATATGCAGATGCTGGTTTCCTCTTTGATTCGCACAAAGCCCGCTCACAAAATGGATATGTGTTCATAATGGAGATACTGCAATTTCACAGCGATCAACAAACCAAACATTAGTTGCTACATCTTCCAATCACTCGGAAATAATTGCTTTAGATGAAGCAAGTCGTGAATGTTCTTGGTTAAGATCAATGATCCATCACATCCGGAATTCATGTGGTCTACCTTCAAAGACAGACAATCCAACTGTCATCCATGAAGATAATGTAGTCTATGTTGCCCAAATGAAGGAAGGATTCATCAAGGGCGATAAAACTAAACACATATCTCCAAGATTTTTCAGTGCACGTGAGCTTCAGAATGCCAAAGTGATTGAGGTCAGACAAATCCATTCCAATGAAAATTTGGCAAACTTGTTCACCAAATCTCTACCAAAGTGCACATTTCAGAAGTTAGTGCAGGGAATCGGATTAAGTCAGCTTACAAATTTGAAGAATGCGGAATCAGGGGGAGATACAATTCAAGAGGAACATCCATAATACATGCATGTTGTACTCTTTTTCCTTCGATTAGGATTTTTTCCACTGGGTTTTTCCTATCAAGGTTTTAACGAGGCAACATAAGCATGCTCAACACCATATCAACAAACTTGGTAAAGTTGTACTCTTTTTCCTTCGCTATGGTTTTTTCCCACTGGGTTTTTCCAAGCAAGGTTTTAATGAGGCAACTGATGTTGATATGTGGGCATTCAAGGGGGAGTGTTGTGAACAGTGGGTATGTTTGCCCTCATGTATACATTAAAGATTCATATGCTAAATAGTGAAGTTTTTGTAAGTTTTCAAAGTAGTTACTCTATAAATAGAGCACTACGAGTGTTCAAAATATATGATACAAAAGCAATAAGAAAAGAAAGATAAGTTAGAATATTTTCATTATCCTCTTATTTCTCTCTAATCTGCAATCATTTTGTGTAATATTTTGCAACAACCTCGCTCATATCCCTAGCCAAAGGTTATTTCTTTAACTTTTGCCTATTTATAACATTTTCTTTGTTTTTAGGCCCGTACTTTGTTTGTTTATAGGAATAATTTGGGGCTTTGTTTGTTTTGTAAGTGTGTGTTTGTTTTAATAAAGAGTAAATTACACATAATTACCTCAACTATTGGGTCATTAACAATTTCATACATCGTCTTTAAAACGTTTCAATGTCATAACGTATCTTTGAATTTGTTGCAATGTCATACCTTCCGCCAGTTGTCTGTCAATTCCTCCGTTAAATGTTGGCGTGGCTTGTGACGTGGCACATTTTCTATTAAAAAACTAAAAAAATATTTATTAAAAACTAAAAAAAAATCATTTAATATTTTTTAATTATTAAAATAATAATTAATTAAAGAAAAGTTATTAAACCACCCCCCCCCCGGTCCAACCCTTTTCTCCCCCCCCCCCCACCCCTGCAACCTAGAAAGAAAGAAGAAGAAGAAGAAAAAAAAAAAAACCCACCCTATGTTCATCTCCCCCCCCCCCCCCACCCCATGCAACCCAGAAAGAAAGAAGAAGAATAAGAAGAAGAAAAAACTCATCTTCATCTTCCCCGAGCCCCTTCCCTACAACCCACCCATTTCTTCCTCCTCCCATCTTCCCCTTCCCTCCTCCTCCGCACCTACCCTCACATCCACTACCTGCAACCCAGGAAAGAAAAAAAAAACCATCTTTATCTTCCCCGATCCCCCTTTTCCTGCACCCAAGATCCTGTCTTTTGCCGATTCTGCGGGTAGAGAAATTGGGCACAGAGAAAATGGGGGGAATGAGTGTGAATTTAAAGAGTGGGTGTGTAGAGGAGGGAAGAGGGTGGGTGCAAGGGTGGGTGCAAAGGAGGAGGGAAGGGGAAGACTGGAGGGGGAAGAAAGGGGTAGGTTGCAGATCCCGTCTTTTGCCGATTCTGCGGGTGGAGAAATCGGGCATGGAGAAAATGGGAGGAATGGGTGTGGATTTAAGGAGTGGTGTGTGTAGAAGAGGGAAGAGGGTGGGTGCAAGGGTGGGTGTGGAGGAGGAAGGAAGGGGAAGACAGGAGGGGGGAAGAAAGGGGTGGGTTTCAGGGAATGGGGGGTCAGGGAAGATGATGATGGGTTTTTTTCTTCTTCTTCTTCTTTCTTTTTTTCTAGGCTGCAGGGGGTGGGGGAGAAGGGGGTGGAGGTGGGGGAAGACAAAAGTGGATGGGTTTTTTATTTTTATTTTTATTTTTATTTTTATTTTTATTATTTTAATATTTCAATTTTTTTTTTAATTTTTAATAATATTTTAACTACGAATGAGCCAAATGACAAGATTGCCCTTTATAGGCGAAACCATACGCCACCCTTTGCACAATGGGAGAAAAGAGAACCAGAGAGAGAGGGCTTTAAGTTTTAACGGCGTCAAGGACGTGACGGCTTGACCGAATGAGCCAAATGACAGGATTGCCCCTTATAAGTGAAACATCGACAAAACCCGCAGAGACTCGCGCGCAGCGACCGGCTCTTCCAAACCTCCAAAGCTCCCTGCTCAGCTCAGCTTTTACTCTCTGTGACTGCGATTCCATGGATTCCGATCGCGGCGGCGAGGCCTCTGTGATTCTTCGCCAACTCCAAGACTTGAAGGCCAGTAAGAGCGAAATAGAGCGCCAAATATCGGCCCTCGAAGCTCAGCTCCGAGAGATTACCCTTCAGAAACCGAACGGCAGCGTTTCTAATGGCTCTTGTCCTCCCCATATACCGTCCGTTGATTCGGGCTATGGTCACGATTTGTCGCCTCAGATGATTCACCGCTACAGTCGCCACCTCTTGCTCCCATCTTTCGGAGTCCAAGGTAATTTTACAAGTCCCCATGTGTGTGTATGTGTACATGTATGGCATGCATAAGTTACAAAGTTATAACCTTTCTAATGTAAGTAGGGTCTAGAATTATCCAAGAGTGCTCACTTCTAGTAGTAATTTTAGAGGCCGTTTAATAATCATTTCGTTTTCAGTTTTTATTTTTAATTTTTTGAAAACTTAAATCTTGTTTAATAACTATTTTCAGTACTGAAAACTAAAAATCAAAGATAAAAAACTATAAACTTAAAACGAAATGATTGTCACAAAAGAACTTAGTTCTCGTTTGTGTTTAGAATTGAATTGGAATGGATAATCCACTATATTTATATTAAAGGTTGATTAAAGGGAGTGGTGAATGATTTTATATTTGTGGGATTTAAAGGGGTTAGACAGGAAGGAAACTTGTCCATTGTAATTCTACCATTTTGGGGGATTGAAATGGATAAGTTTACTTAATGAGTAATCTGTCTTCGACATTCAAGTTGGACACAGTTTTTTATTTCTTCCCTCAACATACTTGTTGAATTAGTGGGTTATGTATTTCAATCCAATCCTAGATGCCAAACGAGGCCTCATATTCTTGTAAAATAAATAAAAGTTGAGGCATTGAGATGAAAGAATGAATTTTGAGCTTTGTAATTAATTCATATAACATCTATGTAAACGATGAGATGATTTTTGCATCTTTTTTAATGGCTGGGATTTTCTAATTGGGCTTATATCCTAACTGGCTCAGGGCAGTCAAAGCTCTTGAAGTCATCGATTTTGGTGGTCGGAGCTGGAGGGTTAGGCTCGCCTGTTCTGCTGTATCTTGCAGCCTGTGGTGTTGGTAATGTTTCCAGATAATTGGGATTTTAACAATGGCTGCTATAGATACTGTATTTATGATGATTTGATACCATGAAACTGAAATTGAACTCTTATTATTTTCGGGAACTGTATACTTGTAATGGGACTGTATCTAGGCCGCTTGGGGATCGTTGATCATGATGTGGTTGAGCTCAATAATATGCACAGACAGGTACAAGTTGGAAATCATGTTCCTATTCTTGTTCTTCATATTGTTCACTAACTTTAATATCATGTATTTAATGGTATATAAGCTATAAATGCTGACTGGTAATGCTCAGTTAAATTAGTGTTGGGAGCCACACTTAAGTGTGTTTTTTAGGCAGAGTTTGTGCGTGAGCGAATGTATGTGGATATTTTTTCACTTTATTAATGAATTTTTACTTTTTTTTTTTTCCTTATTAGATTATCCATACTGAAGGTTTTATTGGTCAGCCAAAAGTGAAATCTGCTGCAGCGGCTTGTCATTCGTATGTTTGTCTTTTGGTTATTTTTCAGCGTAAAAGAATGACCTATGTTGAATTAAGTATTTCAAACGATGCACTAACCTTTGTTTTCTATTAAAATTTCTGTTTGAGGGCTTCTGTTAACACTCAGAAGGTGAATGAGTAAACGAGCACTAAGTTTTTTCTTTTAGACTTCCAATTTTACCCTTGTCCCGCCCTCCCCTCTTCTCTCTTCCCAAAAGAAAGCCAGAGAGGAAGAGAGGAGGGGGTATTTAGCAGTCGAGTTAGCGGGAGGCGGCTGTGGACAGGGACAGGGGGTAATTTTTTTTCAATGAGTTGGAAGCTTGTTGGAAAGAAATTTGTGCTGTGTCCACTCATTCAATTGCTTCTAACAGGAAAACTCTTCTGTTTTTTATTTGGTTGAAACCCTCCTGTTTTAGCATAATTATTTTGCATCATTCTAACATGGATTCATATCCCAGGATTAACTCCACTATTCAGGTTGTGGAGTACCAAGAACCATTACGTACATCCAATGCTTTGGAAATTATGAGCAAGTATCCTTGAAAATTTCCACTTTTTTAATTCTCTTTTGTTTCTTTATCGTAATTCAGAGATACGCTTTTACAAACAATCCTACATATTTATTTTTGGTCCCAAATTGCTGAAATATTGTATCATCCTTAACTGTTGACATCTCTAAGATATGATATAGTCGTAGATGCAACAGACAATGCTCCTAGTCGTTACATGATTAGCGATTGTTGTGTGGTGATAGGGAAGGTACATTGGCTCCTTGAGATGATGTTACAAAGGCACTATGTGTTACCTTTTTCATTACTAGCTCATGGTTGCAACATATAAGTATATGTATATATAATTGTATGGATTTGTAGGCTGTTCTTGTATTGTTTTAACTTTCCATTTACTCATTTATTCAATTTTCTCCACTAAGTACTAATGGGTATCATATATACTCTTACAGCCTCTTGTATCTGGTGCTGCAGTGGGATTAGAAGGGCAGGTACATTGTGTAGAAATCTTATTTGGTCCTTTTGTAATATATGATTGTCTATAATGAGGTAGTATAAATTGTCATTTGCAGTATTTTATCATGTTAAATATTCCAAGTATTTACTCCAAATATATTTGTGCAGCTCACAGTTTTCAATTTTAATGGTGGTCCGTGCTATCGATGCCTATTTCCAACTCCACCACCTACAACCGCATGCCAAAGATGTTCTGACGCTGGTGTCCTAGGCATTGGTATGTCAATAAATTGTTTATATTAAAAAATCATGGAATACAAAGTTATGAACTGCTGGAAAAATGCCTATTAATATTCCCAGTCTGCTGCAGTACAAAGTGAAATGTTTTATGAAGAGAGAGTAGTTTGATGACTTGCATAGTGGTTAGGAGGAAATTTGGTAATCCGGAGTTTAATCATCATTCATATCTTGTTTGATTTAAAGTATCTCACGTGGTATTTCATTCCTTGCTTGAGAAACCAAGTCCTTCTTTCTTACTACTCCTCTATCATTCCAGTTCCAGGTGTCATCGGCTGTCTCCAAGCCCTAGAAGCTATTAAGATTGCAAGTGGAGTTGGCGAACCACTCTCAGAACGCATGCTTTTATTTGATGCATTTTCAGGACGGATACGAAATGTATGCTTCTTTGTCCTGTACCTGACATTACTTCCAGCTGTGATTCCTAGACTTTAATTTGCTTTGATTTTATGAATGCATATTAGTCTTGGGACAAGAATTGTTGAAGCCAGAGTGGCTTTGTATTAGTGTAACGTCAGTATGTTAGTTATTTAAGACGTGTTTGGATGTGCTTTTAAAATGGCTAAAACTGCTTTTAGAGAAAATGTTTTTGGGTTCCAAAAGCACTTTAAGTGCTTTCAGCAAGAAGCACCAGTTATGTGCTTCTTCCAGGAAGCACTTTATGTGCTTTTCCAGGATTTACTTGCATTTTTACTAAGGATTGGTTCCAAAAACATTTGGTGAGCGCTTTCAGTTATTTTAAAAGCACATCCAAACGAGCCCTTAGGCTTTTGGACCAATGGACCTCCTGCACAATGGCCATTCGTCCTTCCTTCCCCTTACCACCTCTCAATTCTTTAAATATTAGATTACATGTTCAATTTCAAATCAAATTGTACCCAAGTCTTATAAGAAGATGGATATCATCCTACTACCTGGACTTGTTGCCTCCCTTTTTGGTATCTGGATTTGTTCTGTTCTTTTAGAACTGAAAATGAACTAGCTTCACAGTTGAGTTCTCTCGCTCATCAGATATGGCACATTTTTCTGCTGGTGTGTGCTTTATTTATTTTATTTTCATTGCAGGTTAAGATTCGAGGAAGGTCACTGCAGTGCGTAGTGTGTGGTGAGAATGCACCATTCTCTAAGCAGCAGTTTCAAGAATTTGATTATGAAAACTTCACTCAGTCTCCACTGACTCCGGTATATATTTGTCTTATAATTTTTTTTCTTGAAGGATTTTGAAGTATCTGATTTTTAAATGCATAATTGGATTCTTCACCGTATAATGAGAACTGGTATATTTTTCTGGTCACAAACACAATATTGCTGTTTTCTCTTTGCAGTTACCTTTGAAGTTAAACCTACTTCAGCCAGACTCCAGGATAAATAGTAAAGAGTACAAGGAGAAACTAGTTAGTGGCGAGGCACATGTTTTGGTCGACGTTCGTCCAGAACATCACTTCAAGATTGTTTCTCTGCCCAATTCCTTAAACATCCCGCTCCCACGTTTGGAAGCTCGGTTACCGGAAATAACTTCAGCCTTAAAGGAAAAGGAAGACCATAGGGGTACTGATTCTGGTTCAGGTGGGCAAGTATATGTAATATGTAGAAGGGGTAACGATTCTCAAAGGGCTGTTCAGTATCTCCACAAAATGGGTTTCACATCGGCCAAAGACATCATCGGAGGACTGGAGGGCTGGGCGCATGAGGTCGATCCAAACGTCCCTACTTATTAGCAGGACTAAGTTCTGGAACTTGTGTGCACTCTATACCCTCTTTGTCTTTCCCCGTCCGAGTGTGCACGTATATTTCGTGATATACAGTATTTATATTGGGTATTAGTGTTGTATTTTCATGTATTGTACACATAAATTGGTAATTCGGTTGGAATTTTTTGTCCTTTTTCCTCGTAGACAAGCCATTTACTGGCATTGACGTTTCGTAGTGTTCTCTCTGCTTATGTGTAATTTTGCATGTTTTACACTCATGGAATCTGTTTTTTGATACTTGTAATCGTGGCCTGAAGGGAATACAAAAATTAAAATGCAAATTAGACAAAAGAATCGAAACTTCATTCCCAAGTTTTGCGAGACTCCAAATGGTTAAAAATAAACCACTCACAGGATGCCATGTCAGCATGAGTATGACCACTCACAGGATGCCATGTCAGCATGAGGGTAAGATTTCACACCGGACAAAGTCTAAAAGGAATGGATATTTATCCCTGTCTATGTAAACTCAACTCTATAAAGAGACGTGTTTGAACATTTGAATTGCGACAGTCAAAATTTAGTCATGCAAATCCAATCGTCCACTGTTAGAACCCGTGGCCCCAGTTTAGGCGACTTTTCACCTCATTTTGCAGGCCTTAACCAAAGAGGAGAGAAAAAGAGCTTCAAACTATCCACCATTATTGAATTATCAAAGTTCAGTCCTTAATTTAGAATTATTCTACACTAGTATGTTAATAAAAGCAGTAGAAGTGGTCAATAATTCCATGAATCATCAATTCAAGTAACATGAAATTAGCAAGGGAGGATTAATTTAGATTGAAGATCGGTCATATGGTACTTGGATTTCCATCAAACAAAAGATCTAGGGGGATTTCTAGAGTTTAATAAATAGTTTAATGGTTCCTCTTAGGATCTATGTAGTTCATAGAATGGGATATTTAGAAATAAATTCTTATGTACATTCCTAGTAGATTCTTAAACTTGGGGCTTAAATAGTGTAATTAAAAAACAAATACATATAGATCGCATGAAAGGAAATTGATCATCAATAATATGGGCTACGTGCATAGACAAATAAACTTACATGTGCATGGCATCGTTCGTACTCTTAACAGCATCGTCAAAACATGAAAGCCCCAGCTCCTATTTCCATGCATGGAACTGCCTTTTGAGTACCAAATACTCCAAATAACCAAACTATCTCACATGGCACACAGGACTCTAGATTCTAGAAGAGAGAGGTGACCAAACTAAGACTACAAATTTACGCACGAACAATTCCAAAAATTAAGAACTCTACTACTCCACCAATGAGGAAACGGAGGACAAATCTGCCAGTTGATCCTCGCTTAGCAAACGGTGAACATATTAATCCAGGTTACAATTCTTCTTGGACAAAATGTCTATCTATTTTAACATGTTTAGGCTGATCGTGTTGAACTGGATTGTGAACAACATCAATCGCAACCCTTATACCACATTTCAATTGCGTAAGCTTTTGAGGTCCATCCCAACTGAATGTTGTACAATTATCAGAGAGACGAGCCGAGGGCCCACTTCCAACAACACCGATATTGTCTTTAACTTGCTAATTAACACCTGCACAATCAGTTAGGTGTGGGGTTTTACCACAAAAGACCTCGGTGTTAGTTTGAATGAGGAAATCTATTTCAATTGCTTTTCTCCTTCCCCTCTAGCCGATGTGGGATTCAACACGCCCCCATACGTGAGACCCCATTTTTGTGATCCACACATCAGCAACCACGTGGAGCCAAGGGGACTCACCCTACACGGGGGCCAAGAGACACCCCATCATCATGCGAGGCCAAGGGGGTCCACTCATGACGTGGCAGTAAGGGCCTGCTCCCTGGCTCTGATACCATGTTGAATTTTTCAAGTCGACGGTCCAAAGGCCCCACTCCATCAACACTGATATTGTCCCCAACCCAATTTGTGTAATCCACACATCGGCAACCACGTGGAGTTAAGGGGACTCACCCCATAAGGGGACCAAGGGCCCCACTCCATCAACACCGATACTATCCCCAACCCCATTTTTGTGATCCACACATTGGCAACTACATGGAGTCAAAGGGCACACCATCATCGCGCAGGGCCAAGAGGGTCCACCCATCACGTGGTAGTACGGGCTGCTCTCTGACTTAGATACCATGTTGAATTTTTCAAGTCGACAGGCCGAGGGCCCCACTCTATCAACACCGATAATATCCCCAACTTATTAATTACCACATGCACAATCAGTCAAGTGTGAGGTTTTACTACAAAAGACCTTGGTGTTAGTTAGAGTGAGATAATTTTATTTAAATTGCTTTTCTCCTTTTCATCTGGCCGATGTGGAATTCAACAAATGTCAATTCCAAATCCCTTAAAGCTCAACCTCACCAATTTATCTAGCAATAATTTTTTATTTCTTGCCCCAACTACAAATGTGAAAATAATCTAAAGTTAAAAATCTATCAATAATTGAGCATGCCAAATTTTCATTTCTATATCGAAAAACATCTAAGTGAGGATGCTTTAAATACATAAACCATTTACACTTCTAGCATCTCAAAAACAATCAACAAAACTATTATGTTTAATACTAACCACACTTTACGAAATATCTGGCCTCCACTTTCGAAATCCAAATTTTGTTCAAAATTGGGGATTGTGAATGTGGTGGGGTAATGCACGGTTAAGATATTTTCATACAAAGTGTTGTTAATCCTCTGATCACTAATCAACAGGGGGACCAAATTTCCACACATTCCAAGGGAAACAAAAGATGGTCACAATGTTTGCATGCCTCAAATGACATGGCAAATTTACACAGGACCACGTGTCTATATAAATCACTGACATGACTCAGAAGAGAAGACGCGTGTATTGGCATTTACCTCTGCATTATTGTCATTGCATTTCTGACCTTCATCCATATATTGGCACTTCCTTTCCTTCTCTTTGTATTGCAATCCGGAAAATTAGTACATCAAAAGCTAGTTAGTGCGTTCGACTTCAAGATGGCAGGCCGTATTTTTACTCTCCACACCTTCCCATCAAGGTCAAGATCCACAGTTTTGAAGTCATTAGCAGCATGTCATTACACAACCAAGCAGGTTAGTTTCGGTTCATCACTTGTTCATTTACTTCATAAATTATGAATGATTTACACACATGTTTTGCGTCAAAGTAACTAATTAATTGTGCTATAGTTTGTATTTTTTTTAAGCAAATTACTTAATAAGGAAATGATTTGAACTTCGTGATTTCTTATTCTGCACTTTCCTCTTTATTTTTGTCGATTTTTCTAATTTGTTCAATCTATGTTAATTCTTCGTTGATTTTACATCTTTAAACAAACAAAAAAGTGCATGAGGCGACATGCAAAATCACTTGTACTATTTCAATATTCTCTGGTTTACTGTAGCAAGTTCTGAATTCAAATTTCTTGAATTATGATACATTTCGAATCGAAAGAAAAATGATCTTTTGAATCAAAATAAGATAACATTCATTGAGTGGTGATATTTGTACTATATATGATTGAGTGAATCAGTTGGAATTGGAACTTTTCATTCTGGTCAGTGTTGGAATTGGGACTTGATTGCTATGCTATCTGAATTTTGAATTCAGAGATATAGCAGCCAAGGGAGCAAGGGAGAGCACCACCGCTACATAGATATAGAAGAGAGAGCATCTTCTACGGCTGAGGAGTTCAAGAGAATGGCCGAGGAGAAGCTGAAGGCGGCGGAGCAAGGTGTGGCCAGCCAGACAGTGGACAAGACATACGATGGGACAGAGGAAGCTACCGTGGGTGACTCTAACGTCGACTCTGTCAAGAATA
The DNA here is from genome assembly GCF_041283825.1 of Pyrus communis. NCBI lineage: Eukaryota > Viridiplantae > Streptophyta > Magnoliopsida > Rosales > Rosaceae > Pyrus > Pyrus communis. Next base: position 7,729,600 of record NC_142567.1, read on the forward strand.
GGTACAAGGATCATGAGCCCGGGGCTGACTACAAAAGGCGGCCACATGACGACTAAATTAAATCATATTCATGTATAATTTGCATCCGAAAAGAAACAGAGAGGCAGAGAGCGACCTTATTTGTGTTTCAAAACTACGTAATGTAGTAGGTTATTTACATAAGAAAGTCACCAAGCGCCTAGCATAGTTGTTTTTGTACACCTTGCTATAATTTGAGCAATAAAACGACGGGTTAAACGACAAAAAAGGGTTCAAGTACGAAAACTGTGATTTCAAATTGATCCTAAATTGAAAATCGTTTAAAATGTTTCACATAACTATCTTACATTTTGAAAATCATCATACATTTACTAGGTCACGGACAAATATTAAAGTGGGTATTAACTCTTACGACATTTATGGATATCTGAATATCTAAATTGTTTTGTCAAGCAATTTTAGGTGCGTGCAACTTGGCTGAATAACTAAATCGATTTGTCAAGCAATTTTGTTGGCTAAAAGGGGTTGGTTTAGGAACTTAGATCATAAAAGATCACCATGAGTGAAAATTAGCTTCAATATTTGTTTTCGCTATAATAACATCCACTTAATGCTTGTGATTTCATGGATGTTTAATTTTTAAAACATTGGCTTCGTTATCATGGGAGCTTTATATAGAGAGGCAAAAAATTCAAATATATTTCAATGAACTCTATTAGTTTTTAAACACATCAATGAAAAACAAAAACATAAAAACTACTAAAGCCCAGCCTAAAAATATTTAAACAATATTTTAAAATACCAACCATACCCTCAAGGCTTTATGGTTGTAAATAAAAACTAACCCTCATAACTCCAATAAAATTAATATGTGCTAAAAACTCAACTTATCCTTGACTATTTCTGCATAATCAATTTTGAAACTATATGCAGATTCAGTTTATATCCTTTTATTACTAGAATCAATTCAACTCCTCCTCGACCATTTTTGCATAATCAAGTCAATTAGTTCTGACAATTTTTGCAGAATCAGTTAAACCTGTCCTCGACCGTTTTTGTAGAACCAGTTCAACCCATCCTCGACTATTTTTACAAAATCAGTTCAACCCATCCTCGATCATTTTTGCAAAATCAGTTCAACCCCTCAACCATTTTTGCAGAATCAGTTCAACCAGTCTTCGACTATTTTTGTAGAATCAGTTTAACCCGTCCTCAATCATTTTTGTTGAATCAGTTTAACCCCTCGACCATTTTTGCAAAATCAGTTCAACCCCACTTCGACTATTTTTGTAGAATTAGTTCAACTCGTCTTCGATCATTTTTGCATTTTGTGCAGAATCAGTTCAACCCGTCTTCGACTATTTTTACAAAATTAGTTCAACATGTCTTCAACCATTTTTGCATAATCATTATAACCTGTAAATATAAATATTTTGTTATCATCACCGTAAATGTAAAAAAGAGAATTGCTAGCTAAACTCACTGCTATAGAGAGTCTTGCACAAGTCGCTGGACACCTGTTCCGCAACTTAAAGCATTTAATTGCAATGCGGGACCATTTTAAGAAAAGTAAAATAAAAGTACGAAAAACTGGAAAGCTATCCATTTTGGGCCCATTGTTTTCACCTCCATCACCCTTCACCGTCTTCATGCAAGATTGCAACACAGTCTCCACCTTTAACCAAAGTGGTTCCACCTTCACCACCAAACTAACTCATTTTTTTCTTTCAATTTTCGTTTCTTAATTTTTCTTTCTTTGTCTAATTTACAGTTTAATTTTATAAACCAATTAAGATATTCCAATTAAAACAGCGTGTCTTGCTGCACATTTCAAACTTGGTTTTGATGTCTCCCAGCACATTTAAAATTTGAAAGGTGGTGATAAGTAGTGAGTTGAATCAAAACCTCTTATATGAACCTAGTGTGGAAGTTTAGATGGAGAGAGAAAGGGGCTTGGCAGGGTGAGGACTAATGAGATATGGGAGTGCGAGTGGTGGATTGGGTGGGGGGGAAGTTTTATTGACGGTTTGCCGACGGCGGAGCAAAGTGGGTTGGGTGGGTGGAAGTCTTATTGGCGGTTTGTTTACTTCAAAATTCATAAAAAATTCTAATTCGATGAGATAACTGAGGAAAAATGTTTGATCTTGAAATAAAGAATGTACGCAGAGATGGGATGACCAAATTGCCAGGCAAGAGACCTTTAACTACAGACTCGCTTTCATATCCTCCAACTGCTAAATGGCAATTTTTAGTATAAACAATTTGTATAGGGTATTTGTGTAACTTACATTCTAGAGAAAAGAAATAAAAAATAAAAAATAAAATAAAAAATAAAATAAAAAAGGCAATGATGTCAATGTCATTTATCACATGTATTAACTTTTGTCTCTCCTTGAAAGTTTAAAAAGTGTTGTCTCAATATAAAATTAAGTATTAAAAGTATGTTTTGTGTGTAATTTTTCCTTATTTAAAATGTCTTAAGAAGGGGGTTTTTTAACTTTAATCCTTAAAGAAGATTAAAATTGAATAAAAATCTGGTGTTAGATTGAATATTGATTTGAATCCTCTAATGTGTACTTAATCCAAATTCATATTATATTTTTGTTTTAATATTTAATATATATCTTATTTAATGTCATTACATTAAAATTTATAATTATTATACACATTTAATTCATTAATTTTATTTTACTTCCTTTAATTAGTGTATGTGTCACATCCCGACCCGGGACGGATCACTTCCCGGGCCCGCTCCACTACCGTAGCACGATATTGTCCGCTTTGGGCTTACCATTCCCTCACGGTTTTGTTTTTGGGAACTCACGAGCAACTTCCCAGTGGATCACCCATCATGGGATTACTCAAGCCCCCTTCTCGCTTAACTTCGAAGTTCCCATGGAACCCGAAGCCAGTGAGCTCCCAAAAGGCATCGCGCTAAGTAAGGATAGGAATATACATTTAAGGATCACTCCCTTGGGCAATGTGGGATGTCACAATCCACCCCCCTTAGGGGTCCGACGTCCTCATCGGCACACACGCAACCAGGATTAGGCTCTGATACCAAATTGTCACATCCCGACCCAGGACGGATCACTTCCCGGACCCGCTCCACTACTGTAGCACGATATTGTCCACTTTGAGCTTACCATTCCCTCATGGTTTTGTTTTTGGGAACTCACGAGCAACTTCCCAGTGGATCACCCATCATGGGATTGCTCAAGCCCCCTTCTCGCTTAACTTCGGAGTTCCCATGGAACCCGAAGCCAGTGAGCTCCCAAAAGGCCTCACGCTAGGTAAGGATAGGAATATACATTTAAGGATCACTCCCCTGGGCAATGTGGGATGTCACAATCCACCCCCCTTAGGGGCCCGACGTCCTCGTCGGCACACACGCAACCAGGATTAGGCTCTGATACCAAATTATCACATCCCGACCCAGGACGGATCACTTCCCGGGCCCACTCCACTACCGTAGCACGATATTGTCCGCTTTGGGCTTACCATTCCCTCACGGTTTTATTTTTGGGAACTCACGAGCAACTTCCCAGTGGATCACCCATCATGGGATTGCTCAAGCCCCCTTCTCGCTTAACGTCGGAGTTCCCATGGAACCCGAAGCCAGTGAGCTCCCAAAAGGCCTCGCGCTAGGTAAGGATAGGAATATACATTTAAGGATCACTCCCCTAGGCAATGTGGGATGTCACAATACGTAAATGTCTGTGTCATAATATATTTTACTAAAGAGTGGTGATATGCCCACTCCAATGTCTTATTTTGCCACCTACCTTATATTTACACCCACCATAAAAAGTGAAAAAATACATCAACTCTTTTCCCACCCACCATTATTTCTAAAATAACCCTACATATTCCTTTTTTTCTTGCTTTAAAAAAATAATTGCAAATTTTTAAAAAAAAAAAAAAAAATATATATATATATATATATATCACTAAATGAAAATACCCAAGAACTCCAAATATCACCAGTAGCAGCCCTCTCCCCAGAAAATTTACAGAACCGTCACTATCGACTCCCCAAATCCCCAACACCAAGCGCCCCTCCTCTATCGCCAACCATAGCAACACCATCACATCTCGAAAACCGCTCAACTACCTAATTTCTATTGTTTCCAATTTGAATTCAGACCACACAAGAGAGTGTGTGATTAAATTGGAAGAGCATCACTCATAGTTTGGTGCTGCACTAGCTTTCCTTAACATTAAATTCCTCCAAATTCAGTATATGGTAGGTATCCAAATTGTTCCAAAACACCAAATATGATCAGAGTTCAACGAGTGTCGGATCTGTCAGTACCCTAATGTAATCTGGACTATGAGCTTCTCTCCTCATCTATCTCAACATTATAATAGTCTTGAAGACTAACTTGCTCTACTCTCTGGTGAAGCTTGATCACACCTTCCACAACATGCGCTTTATTGTGAGCCTCGAGGCTTTTCTTTATCAAGTCCAAATTCACCCTCTTCCTGATAAGTTTAATTTCTGAACTTCCTTCCCCAGGAAAGCTTGTGGGGTTCATGATATTTTTTTCTTTTTCTTATTTATGATATTTTAGTTTTATTTTTTATTTTTATCAGTATAACTAATAATTTGTTTAAAAAAAATCAATATAACTAATAATTATGTGGCAAGACATGATTGGTTGGTTTTAGGCCTTTAAATGCCATATTATACTAGGATAAATTTGTCATTAAGAGTATCATTTTATAATGGGTGTGGAAATAACACAAATGGGGTGGGCTTAACAGCACTCTTACCAAATTAGTGTACCGAGATGTTTGTACCTAAATATATTGTAGTGAATTAGTGGCACATAAGAAAATATGCAAAAACGTAAGTGTACCGCAAAATTCTGTACCTAAATATATGATACTAAACTAGTGTACTGAAATGTCGATACCTAAATATATTATACTAAACTAGTGCACCAAAATGTCCATACCTAAACATATTATACTAACCTAGTGTACCGAAATGTTCGTACCTAAATATATTGTAGTGAATTAGTGGCACATAAGAAAATATGTAAAAACATATAGACCCAGCAGTTTCTGACACGATACGAAAACGACACGAAAATAACAGGTTTCGGGTCAACACAATAACTAATCAGATCATTATTGGATGACCTGTTAAAAACCCGTTAATAATGGGTTCTTAACAGGTATACACACGGGTAACACGTGGGTAACCCATTTTAACCCGTTAAGAAAAAAATTATTTTGATAATTTTAAAGTTTAATTACTAAAAATACGATAGCCATATTAATATATACAATATATTTTGTATTAAATATATAGTTTTCCATTATTATTCTATATAAGTTTAAAAAAAAATTAGTCATTATTTATTTTTATTATGAGAGTTCCTTATTATCATTACTAGGATAAATTTTACTTAACATATTGTTGTCCAAAAGTATTTGTATAGGCAAGAACTAAGAAGACATACATACAAGTATGAAAAATGTGAAAGAATATATAAACACTCGTGATTCATCATTATTCCTCCACGAGTAGATAATGGTTACACTTACATAATCGTTTAGATTTTTAAAATGCCCTAAACCCTCATGAATAATGTTTTATATTTGAGGGCAAAATTAATAATAATTATTGTAGAAGTGTAAAAAAATGTAAAAAAAAAAAAAATACAATCACTTATAGTGATAAGCTTTACAACTTTCATGAAGGGGTCAACTTCAAAATCCAACACTATAATCTATAAACCTTAAATTTATATTTAAATTGTCATTTACGCTTTATTCTTCTTACTGAATTTCATTTTTCAAATTTTCTTTTTTTGAAAACATGATCATCTAGCAGATGTAAAAAGATGAACGGTTCAGAGTTTTGAAACATGATCATCTGGCAGATGTAAGAAGATGAACGGTTCAGAGTTTTGATATCACGTTTCGATATTTACGGTTAACTGAAATATGAGTCGATGTCATATAGTTTGTAGAAACTTTATAAACATCAAGCAATATTTTCACTAACTGTAGAACTCTGAATATAATATCAACGATCCAAACCATTCATCTTCCTACATCGTCTAATAGATCATGTTTTCAAAAAACAAAATCTAAAAAAACAAAATTTGATGAGAACAATGAAGCGTAAATGTAAACAACAATCAACGGTTAAATTTTGATATATGATTTATATGATTATAGTGGCGAATTTCGAAGTTAAGCTCTTCATGAAAGTTGTAAATTTTGTCATTACGACCCTTTATATATTTTTTCTATATTTTTTACATTTTTACATTAATTAAAAAACTATTAAAGACTTTACTTAAATAACAGCCGTAAGATAAATGATAGTTAATTTGTACTGTTGGATTCTATTTCACTTATATTATTAGAACTTTTTTGGACGAAAAAACCCCTTCTCTATTCCAGTATTTTCCAATTTTACCATTTGATCAATTTAGGTAAGCGAAAATATACTTAAAAGAAAAATGTGTTTTTATGTTTTGGATGTGACATTATGGTATGTATATACTTATTTAGTATTACATTTTTCATTTGATTATTTATTGGTTTAAAATATATTTTTCTTAACAGGTAACGGGTCGGGTCATAATACTGTTAATATTATAGGGTCAATTTCGGGTCAGGTCATTTTACCCGTTTATTTTAACGGGTGTTACATGACACAACCCTTTAAGATATCGGATATGACACGAAAACAACACAAACACAGAAAACACGACACAAATGTCAGGTCTAAAAACATAAGTGTACCGAAAAATATCTACGAAATATTTTCTTATATAAGTTACTTACCATAATAAGAATTAAAATTGATAATATTTTCATAAAATTTAATTTGAACACCATAAAATTACAAGTAAAAAAGAAAGACATTGAATACATATGTTGGCATTAAATAGAGTCTAGGGACTAAAATCAATTTTTAATCTTCTATAAGACATTTTTCTAAACTTCATCTTATTTATGAATTAAAATCTACTTTTCTATTTAAGAAATTGAGGTGCGTATAAAATCAACCCAAAAGGTTGGGAAGTTAAACTTGAGAAATTTTTCAATGTGACCAGAACACAGGTGGTACACTACGTGTTTTTATATAAGTGGTGAAAATTTTTATTTTTAAGTAATTAATTTTTTAACACACATATCCCATCATTTACATAGTGATACGTGGTGTACCACTTCGTGTTCTGGTCACAATGAAAAATCTCTTGTTAAACCTAAAACAAAAACCTAGAAATAACAAGTACATTTGTTTCTCAACTTGCTATATATATGTATGACACACCTTGACCTGGAATGTCCACTTAGACTCCGAATCGAGCTGTGATAGCCAGCACCTAGAAGGTGACGAAGCCTAAAGTGTAGTATGGTGGAAATGTTAATAAATTTGAACCTAAAAGTGCCTAAATACAAGAGTGCACTGTAAGTGGGAATGAACCCATTTCACACGTGATGACAAAGCATAAGTACATTACAGTAAAATAGGGTGAGAAATTATACCATCGAAGGTAACCGTCTACCCTAAGATTTGCAAAGAATCCTTGTCGATATGAAAGCTTAGTTACTAAAACCTAGAAGTGTGAAAAATAAGGGTAAGTGGGCCTGAAAATAAAGTTTTAATAAAAACCTTTGAAAATGTTATAACCTCTCGATGTAAAACATGTATAGTTTCCAAAATACACATACTACGTATAGTATGAAAATACTTACCATAGTCTGCAAAACGTAAATAAGGCATGACATCCCAAAATCACAAATCACAACAATAATATAAGTAAAATCAGGTGCTCAACAACCTATGCTAGCACACCAGTCGAAGTCGACTAATGCGACCTGTACAACTGAACCTATTGCTCATCAATCTATGTTAGCACACGAGTGAAAGTCGCCTAATACGACCTGTATGATAGGACTAGGTGTAATCATAATATACGCTCTAGTGCTACAATCACGTTGGCGATAATCGCAGTCACCTACGAGTCGGAGTCGCCTAATGCGACCTATACGACAGGACTGGCATCTACTTGGATCCAAGGCGAGCATGTTGTGCGGAGGTGAACATACACGTGAAGGACTGTCCCTAACCCGAGCCGAGCACTAATTCCGGGGTGCAACAATGATTAGTAGACTACATGAATATAAGCATGCCATAATGATGCAATAATTCTAATCAAAATAATAAACTTACTTGCGCATGGCATTTCACAACAGTGCAACATTTCTTATAACATTATTTAATCATGGAATCAAAGATTATAAGTATACATGAGTCAATCACATCACCTTGCAGGATGCGCAAAGTAACCCCGACTCTTTATTTTTGTGTCTACTCACCCTTCTATTTTTCGCCCCTTCAAGTCCTAGATAGCTGACCTACTATGTGGCACACGAGGATCAACCGACGATTCTAGCATATCTCTATTTAATGTAGGAACTATTTTCAGTTGTGTACTAAGTACTTTTCTAGTTTCAATTGCACTATTTGTTATCTATGTAGTTTATGGGTTCTACCCACTACTGTGCACTCACTTTATTAGTTAAATAAGTTCTAGTTTCGGTTTTAATTTATTAACATTTTTACATCATTCACACTTTGATTACATCACCTTCGGGTGACGGCCAGCATGCCTCGACTCCGGTTGGGATGTGTCATTTAGGTGGCAAGCAGGTCGTGTTCGAGTTACTGCTTATATCTTATCTCGTATTCCTGTTGTGATCAACATGTAAATCAATTGCAAAATATCCATAAAAAAAGAAAACTTATGTGAGTACGTTAATTGAGTTTAGTCATGTTATCATGTCTGTTCGGAATTGCCGCCCTACTTTCGTACTGGAATCTTCCTTCAGCACACCATGCAATGTACGCCACCTTCCTTAAAGTTACAGTTTCTTGCCTTTGTGTTTTTGGACGATTTAAATGGCGTGAGTAGGGAAAATTAACTCTGGGGTATAACCAGTTGTATACATAGATTTCTGAGCCAGGCTTGTCAAACTGATGGGGAGGAACCACGAGATTTCTGGAAATGGTTCACACATAAGCGATAAGCCGTGTCCACTCCAGGGTCAACTAGTAGTACATTATGATTCCTCAAACACAACCCTGCCTTTGGACATCCTCTTGCTTTTATATTTACCATCCTTATAACATTAGATGTCTTTAGTTAATCATTTACATCTGATTCCAGAAAGGGAGGGAGGGAGGAAGTTCAGACTTATACTTGCGTCGGCTTCCCACCATCCGAAGATATTATCTCCAAAGTACTCAAATTAGGCAATAGTCTAAAAAGAGATACCACTGCCGGGACTAGGTTATCACGAAACAGATAATCTGCAAACACAAATAAGAAACATTCTCTGGTGCTGGCATGGAACCTCCCTTAGCCAGAACATACAAGTTATAAACACAAAACTTAATAGAATAAGGAAGAAACCCAAAAATCAATTCGAATGGTATAGTTATATTTTGGTAAATCCAGTCAATTGAATGATTCTTAATCATTATGGTTTACAGTTCAACCATGTTTGTCAGTTTCCTTAAGCTCTCAAAGTTTTGCAAAGCATTCCCGACAAACATTTCAAACCAAACTAAAAGCATAAACATGAATTTATTCTTCCTTAAGGTACATGAATTACCCAACTTTGATTGTTATGCAGTTAGAGATCGATGATAGTCCACCTAAAATACTAAATATTTTTCCAAAAGTAAAAAAATGAGCTACAAGAGTAATTTCGTTTTACCATGGCAATCTGTTGGTTTAGAGTAAGATGTTTAACCCTGCATATACTGCGAAGAACCTCAACCAAGCTCCCAGCGTCATCTACTTCACGTACCATAAGAAGATCAACTCTTTTTAAACAAATACATTTCCCCGGATTTAGGGGAAGTGCACACGTACATTTCTCCGGATTCAGGTACTGCAGAAGTGATCTTCATAGAAGCATTTGCAGGAAGATGACAACCATTTTGAGAAACCCCTTTCTTGTCTCGACATTGTTGGATAATGGCCAAATGTTTCCTTGTTTTGTGGCTTAAATTGCTCCATGTTTTGTGGCTTTTTCAAAGCCATGTTTTGTGGCTTTTTCAAAGCCATGTTTTGTGGGAGAAGGCTTGGATTAAGAAAAGCATAAAAAGAGAGCATTTGGCAAAACAAGGATACGGATGAGAGAAGGAAAGCATCCAAAAGAGATGGTGAGAGCATTTGGCTCTACCATGGGTAAGGGTGAGAGAAAACAAGAGAGCTAGAGTGAAAGTATTCTAGTGAAAGAACTCTTGGGGTAGAGTGAGGCTCTTGGGAAAATTCTGTGAGTGGGTGTACAAGGGTTATGGGATTGGGTTATGTCGATTTAACTCATGTGTAACTTGTACTGTTTTTCTCATAGTGAAGAGCAATATATCTCCGAGGACGTAGGCAGGTTTTTGCCGAACCTCGTAAATTTCTCGGTGTCTTTATTTCTTGTATTTTAAACTATTCAACTGTGTGTGATTTTGGTGAGGTTGTAATCTGAATCTCGGTTCCGCACTAACAAACGGGCCAAGGCACAACAATTGGTATCAGAGCATCGTTGGGGGCTTTGGTTCGTTGGAGGTCCAGATTTGTTGTTCACCATGGAATTTTCAGTTGAGCAGTTTAAAGGGAGAGGCGGTTTTGCTCTTGGTAAAGGAGAGTAATGGAAGCCTGAAGAAATGGAAGCCGTGTTTAGGGATGTTTGGATCAACTGCGAAAGTTGATGTTGAGGAAAAAGACAAAGGCCTCTTTCTTCTTACCTCACTTTCAGATTTGTACGAGAACCTTGTGAAACTTTACTGCAAGGAAAGAAACAGTAAGTTTGGAGCAGGTGCAAGCTTCTTTGGTGTGGAATGATACACACAAGAGACCATGGATGATGGTGGGCACAAGACTGCTTAAGCTATTCAAGGTTGAAATCGTGGAAGAAAATTGGAAAGAGGATCTGAGAGAGACAGCAGGTTCGGATCCAGTTCCGGAGGCAAAGGTCCACAGTGCTACGGGTGCAAGGCCGGGTTAGCAAGTTTGTGGTGGAAGACTTTGAGTATGCCCTCTAGGTACTCGAAGCAACACTTCTCCTGGTGATGTTTAGTCTCAAGTGTTGCAGGGGTTTTGCAGCAGGTGGAGCTATGGGATTCATAGGTGATGAAAAGGTCCTGAGGTAGGAGGAAGTGTGGGAATTTTGTCTGGCTCGATGGGTTGTTGCTGGAAATAGGCGCGCTGCAGAGTTTCCAGGTTGCAGACAATGAAGAGGAGGAAAACCTGCTGGAGGAGACGAGGATGTGTTGAGATCCTGTCTGAAGCTAAATGGTGATTTTTAGCTTGCAGCAGCTGCACATGCATTGGCAGTAACTGAATCGGAACAGGACCAACGAGGTTGATTCAGAGTGTGCATGCTGGTACGTAAGGCCAATGGACTTTGGTACAATTTGGCCAAGGTGGAGATTGTTGGATAATGGCCAAATGTTTCCTTGTTTTGTGGCTTAAATTGCTCCATGTTTTGTGGCTTTTTCAAAGCCATGTTTTGTGGCTTTTTCAAAGCCATGTTTTGTGGGAGAAGGCTTGGATTAAGAAAAGCATAAAAAGAGAGCATTTGGCAAAACAAGGATACGGATGAGAGAAGGAAAGCATCCAAAAGAGATGGTGAGAGCATTTGGCTCTACCATGGGTAAGGGTGAGAGAAAACAAGAGAGCTAGAGTGAAAGTATTCTAGTGAAAGAACTCTTGGGGTAGAGTGAGGCTCTTGGGAAAATTCTGTGAGTGGGTGTACAAGGGTTATGGGATTGGGTTATGTCGATTTAACTCATGTGTAACTTGTACTGTTTTTCTCATAGTGAAGAGCAATATCTCTCCGAGGACGTAGGCAGGTTTTTGCCGAACCTCGTAAATTTCTCGGTGTCTTTATTTCTTGTATTTTAAACTATTCAACTGTGTGTGATTTTGGTGAGGTTGTAATCTGAATCTCGGTTCCGCACTAACGAACGGGCCAAGGCACAACAGACATATCCCAAGTCCAAGCATTCCAGACTAGAGGAAAATGTGGAGGGCTTATTAGGAACTACAGAACTGAAGGTGCAACAGTAGAGTCCTTAGAGACGCACAACGAAAGACACAAAATGGTACTGACGGAATCTGGAAAAATTCTTCTTCATCTACATTGATATGAAGATCAAGCATTTCCTATTTACACCTCCCTGCAATTTCGACCCGTGTCATCAGCCGAAATTACTCGTTCCTGCAGATGTAGGATGATCTTCTATGAACACAATAGCTCTCTCTCATCATCCCAGCCCTTCATGCTTTCCTCGTCACATTGACACATCCATCTAATACGAAAGCGCTGTATCTTATTACCTTGGAGATGAATCTAGAACATCCAAAGAATCCAACAACCCAATTCGCTTTTAAACCACGTGGAGTCTTGTTAAACTTGGGTTGGATGGGGAGGGTGCATGGAAAGGTTGGACCAATAGGAGGCGACTGTTTTAGTTTCACAATCCGTGGCACAGGCAAAAGATGACATCCCATTCGTTAATTAAGGGTCGTAAAAAACACAATAAGCGGATATAATGACCATCTGATCAGAAAGCGAGACAAAAATGTAAATGTGAAACCAGGCGACCCACAACTCCACCGCCTCTTTGAGCACTATATATAGTTTACGCACGGACGAAACACAGCGACAGGTGCGACCTAAGTTTATGAGAACAGAATCTCCTATCTTCTCCAAACCTAATTTCGGTTTTCGAGATGGCCCGTACAAAGTAAACTGCTCGCAAGTCCCCGGAGGCAAGGCTCCAAGGAAGCAACTTGCGGCCACGATATATAGGAAAGCAACCCCAACCACCGGAGGCGTGAAGAAGCCGCACAGATACCGCCCTGGAACCGTCGCTCTCCGTGAAATCCGCAAGTACCAGAAGAGCACAGAGCTTCTGATCAGGAAGCTGCCGTTCCAGAGGCTGGTTCGTGAGATAGCGCAGGACTTCAAGACGGATCTTCGTTTCCAGAGCCACGCTGTGTTTGCACTGCAGGAGGCTGCGGAGGCGTACCTTGTTGGGTTGTTTGAGGACAGTAACCTGTGCGCCATTCATGCCAAGCGCGTCACGATCATGCCCAAGGATGTCGAACTTGCCAGGAGAATCCAGAGAGAGAGGGCTTAAGGAAGGAAGAGATTGAAGCAAGATTTGATTTGATTTGAAGGAAGAGATTGAAGCAAGATTTGATTTGATTTGGACTAGAAGAATATGTTTTGTTTTTTAAGGTTAATAATTTGTTTGGTTAATTTGTAATCTTTAACAATTCAAGACTTGTTTTCTTTGGTTGCAATTGCAATTGTGGTTGAACCTCTTCCAAATTCTAATCCACTTGATAAATGCAGTTGTGTGTGTGTGTGTGTGTGTGTTTTTTTTAAAACAAAACCATAATCTCTTTAACCAGTTTCATCCCTATCCTCAAATACATTCTATTCAAATTCCTGTTATATAATTTAATTGAAAAATAATTGAAATTAGAAAACCGAAAGCCAACCCGCGGCGGCAGGCGATTGGTTCCTCTATCGTCGCCGGGAGCTCTTAGTGCGGAGACGTTAGAATAAGAAATAAAATAAAATGCTAAAGAAACTCAAAAACATTAAGGTCTCGTTTGGTTGAAATCCCTACATATGGTTTATCATGCTGCTCTGCTGCATGACGACGTTCTTTTCATTTTTGCCTAGAAAGATTGCATTAGTGGGTTAAACAGTTAGCAGTTAAGAGGGAGGAGAATTGGTTAGGATCGAACCCACTTCACAAATCATAGACATGGTCAATTTCCGCCACTAGGTAAAAACTCCACCTATTTTCGCCTTTACATTCTCATAAGTTGGTACAAAATGGTCAGTAACTGACATAAAAAATAAAGACATATTAATTCGCTCAAATCAAATACACGAAGGCCAAATCAGTGAGGAAGCACAAGAAGAACAAAGACCAACCAAAATCTTGGAAGTTTGAGTTGAATCTAAAATCCGTTATATCATAAGTTATTCTCCAGCTTATTGAGTTTGTGCTATCATTACAACCACATTATCTTTGTTGTGAAGAAATGTTTGTTTCATTCAATTAACAACTAGATTGAGTAGCATTAGATCTAATATTAGTTGTCTCAATTTGGTAAAAGAAAGGCCTTAGATGTTGTGAAATGGCTTATTAAAAAATTTGGTTTATCTACAAATGTAGCACGGTTACAATGATATACCAGTTCATGAAATGATCAGTTCCTTTTGTTTTTTCAAAAAGGAATGAATTTGAATTGATGGATAGAATCCCATTATTTAAAATGGAAGATGGAATGGCTTCATGCCCAGACAAATCATGTCTTGATAGGGAAGATGCAAAACATTCCATATGATTTAACGAAGCCATATATGGGCTTGATATGCCAGGGTGATGTTTTTACAACACAAAATTCCATGATAAAGCATTTGGTGGTGGAATGGATGTATATGTTGCCAAGCAGTATTGTACTTGCGGTGGCAAGTTTAGAAGTTTAAATTTTAGTTTGATTGATACTATGCCACTTGTTTCCAGTATATTTCAGGTAAGGATAAGCATGGCATACGCATAAATACTTGAATTTGTGCAAGAATATTTGAGAAGCATGTCGTGCTTGCATTTGTCCAAGTTGTTGATCATGAGAAAGATACAATACTAGTAAAATAGAATGGGCATGAGGGCCTGGAGGTTTTTTAATGTATTTCCTCTATCACCAGATGATGTTTGAGGTTGTTAAAAGGATGCACCACCTGGCAGAAGGCACTAGAACGCGGTGCCATAAACCATAGAGATGTAACCTTGTAGTGCAAGAATGATTATGGCCTAATGCTTTTGTCAAGACAAGTTATTTCATGGCAACTAAAAATCGAGTGTTGCCATAAGTCAAGAGTATAAGTTACTTGAGAAATCCAGAATTCATTTGAGATGAATTAATTAACATTGTTTTGGAAAGATGACGAATGAATTGTGGGGGCCAAGGCAAAAAGTGAGATAACATTCTTGTGTGGGGGTTTGAGACCCGTGGCAATTTTGAAATCTTATAAGCTAAAGGATGAAAGCCAATAGGTGTTTTTCCAAAAACTGCTAGTGAGGCATTAAGGCCCTGATTATAAGAAGATATAGTCTTCATTGCTTCCTACTTAAAGTACGGAAAAAAAATGATCAATTGAGTGATAGCACTAAAACAACCGCAATTATGAAAGAACACTTGGGGTTTGTTAAAAGTAATTTGCTAATTGAGTGACATTTAAGATGTCATCTCTTGTAATGAGTAATTGTTTAAGGTATGGTAAGGTTAGAGACCTTCTGACAAATACCTTAAATGTGAGGGAGTTTACCCAAGTGTTAGCCAAACACTTAGTAATTAAGTCCTAATATAATTTTGAGGACTTGACATTTCAAATGACTACTCTCATATGAAATATGATTTCATAACAACATAGTGAAAGTCAACCTCGTGGATCCAATATTAAAGAATTGACTAGAGAGTAAGTTGATCATTGAGGGGAATGAGGCTAAAGCTAACATAACTAATCAATCAGCCAGGCGGAAACCTAACTTAGTTGATTGGAGATCACATGGTCTAAGTTCAATAGGCAAACTGGTTGGGCATGATTCAAAGAAGTTAAACACTATATACGTCATTTCTATGATGGAAGAAGTGTGTTGTCTGCAGAAATTTTAGGGTGTATATTTATACTTATAATGACAGTGATATCTTATAAATAAGAGGAATGGAGCAGACTATTCTTAATCAGTGGTCACCTATATGAGAGTAGAATTGGGGCGCTTCTATGAGTATGAGATGGCTAAATTCTCTAAAACTCTCATGAATCCGAGATTTGTTCAGGACCAAAATGAACATAACCGTATGAATTGTAATATATTAGGATAAGAGATGTGTGTTGCTTATTGTCTTGGTTTACTGTTGTGGTGAACAGTTCAAGATCTTCCACATCCACTACATCACCAAGTAAATCCAATAAGTATTCACTAGGGTAGGTTCAAGTCCAAAAGACACCTCTCCCGATGCATCTCTTGTCCGCCTGTATACTCTCAAATTCTTCCTGATTTTTCATTCATGTGGGGGATTGTTAGAAATTATATATTATAGTATAAAATATTGTAATATATAATTTTAATAATTGAATGAAAAATAGTGTTAACCATATTTCTTAGAAAGGTTATGTTATTTAGGTGCATTCCCTTATCAAATGATGTATACTTATAGATGAAAAGTTACATCTCTTTAACAAGAAGTACTTGGGTTCTATATAAACTCATAAAATCATTATCATTAAGAATAGAAGAAAAAAAAGTTAATTCTTACTCTTGAGAAATAGGGTTTCCCCACTCTATTTCTCTCATTCTTCGTTTGTCTATTGAGTCATGTCTTGAGAGTACGGAATATATAAAGTTCGCCAAAGTTCGAAGATTGAAGTGCTTTGACTTCGGATTATAGATTGTTGAATCATGTGAGACAGACGCCTACCGAACTACAATCAAGAGTGGGGGCGAAATTCTGTCATTAAGATATTGCATTTATGCAGGCCTCAATCTCTAATTTTGTTAGTATTTCTAACTTTCTCTCTAGTTGTTTATATTAATCTCATATATAATTGATGTTGTGAATTTCTTTATGATTATTGCTATTGGAATTCTTGTGTCATTTCCATATTTTCTATTATTGTTCCATCATTTGCTTCTTTGTATATATATAGTGTGATTATACATTGATATAGCACTGTATGTTGAGTTGTTTATCAAAACTATGAGGCCAATTGAAAGACGTTTTCATACATACACATCTTATTAACTAGCTAGCTTGAAGCTATTAATGGTTGATTAGGAGACAGATAATCACCTTCTAATCTATCCAATTTAGCAAGAACTCCCACTAATGTTGCAGTATTATAAGTGCATGCCTCAGTCTGCATGTAATTCCACCTTTCATCTCTGAATCCATCGTTGCCATCAGGCCCACCAACCAGTGCCCCAACAAGCACGTTAGGGTTTGGACCCCGCCTCCCATACCAGTTATCGTACCCCTGAGTGCACCCAATGAAACCCTTGTTCTTCTTATACGAATCAACGGATGCTCCTCTGTGATGCAGCCTTCGAGGGTATTTTGGTCCATACCCAACCAAGTAGCTCATGCCCATTGGATTGGACCCCAGAATGTAATCAACCTGTGATTTGGTAAAAGATAAGATTTCTTGTGGGCCCACCCGTCCTTTGTCGCAAGTAAGATTGTGATGAGAGGCTTGGATGTAATCAGAGTATATTGTGAGTAAAAACGCTGCGTTTGAAACGTATTGCATGTTGTTCCATTGGCGGATGTACAATAATCCTCCTGGGGTGCGTTGCACGTTGGTTACATTGTTTTTGTCAAGGCAAGCGCACATGTAAAACTCTGCTTTAGAACGGTACTGTTGCAGTATGTGCATGTGTTGCTTGTGCTTCTCTTCCCTTAGAAACTAGAAAAGAAAACGTTTGTGAGAGTTAAGGAATTGAAACCATCAAGTTAAATATTTGTAAATATTACTAAGCACATGGTAAATCACATCTATAATAAGGGATCCCGAAGCTCGTCGGCGTAAGTAACTGGAGTCTTAGATGCAATATTTACGGTGAGGTATTGTTGCATTATGAGCCTCACAATACATAATTGGTTCATGAAAATCTATGCACATGAACTTATTATAATTTCTTTTAGCAAAAAAGAATTAGCAATACAACAAAAATTGACAATCGATTATTTTCACAAAATGCCTTGTGTAAAACCCCAACTATTTGCCAACCCATTAGCCACTGATATGCTTTTTACCCACTCTATTTGCTACTAGTACACAGTTTATAGCATAATGTACAACTAATATTAGCAATTATTGTCGGTTTTTCTTGTAGTATATAAACGTAGTAAAGGTTAAGTTTAGTTACCATTGAAGCAATGATTTGAACACCAGCATACTTGACATCCCAGCTGAACTCTTTCATGGCCCAAGTAGTGCCCCCAAGAGACTGAGCATTGTTCAAAACATAGTTCAAATAATCCTCATTGTTTGTAGCTTTGTACAACCACAAAGCTGCCCAAAGCAACTCATCCATGTAACCACTCCAAGATGTGTAGTGCCCTTTCACCACTTCAATATTCTCATCATACTTCCCTCTATATTTGTCACCAAATTCAAACAACTGCCAACAAATCCAATTCCCTGATTAGTTATTAATGTTAAGTACATTGAATAAATTTGTAAAAGATATTTGAAAGTGCATATTTTGACCAATACCATTATACTTTGGTAACCAGCACACCAACCCTTGCATAGATGTGTATCAACCTTGTATATTTTTGTATATAGGGCAGCATCACACTAATTAAATATGTTACCTGTTGTGCATGGTGTAGAAGTAGGCCAGAGTAATGTGGGTTGGTTTTCCTAAACACAATGGCAGCCGCTGCCGTAGCGGCCGCAGTCTCACCGGCAATATCTGATCCGGGATGATTCTCATCGACCTTGTAGGCTTGTCGAGAGGTCGTCATGTCCTCCGGCCGTTGCCAACAGTAGTGATCAGTAGATCCATCGCCAACCTAACAATCATATACGCAATAAATTTATTGAAGGACTCGAAGTTATTGATGGTTTGAAATATTATGTTGCAAACTGAATCTATACCACTTTTAATTTTAAATTCTAATAACAAGTCAGACTGTGAGATGTTTCCACAGTTTTATTTCATTATTACCTCAGCCCACAAAACATTTGCGTGAGTATGAGCCTTGATGAAATAATCAGTCCCCCATTTGATAGCTTCTAAGGCATGATTGTACTCTCCAGCATCCTCCATTTGTTTGCCGTACTCAATTACACCCCAGGAGAGCATTGTTATTGTAAAAGCCATTGGCAGACCAAATTTCACATTATCACCAGCATCATAGTACCCTCCCACCAAGTCTACCTGAAAAATATACATGAATACATACGCCAAACAAAATGCATCACACCAATCACGTATACACCTTATTTAAACGATAATTACGATTGATGAATGTTAACCAACTGAGCTACTAACATGTTGAATATGATTGATGAGTTGTAATGATAAAATGGATGACTGACCCCTTGTTCTAGGCCATCGTTGAGGCCGGAATGGTGACGCCAGGTGACTCGTTGGTTGTGGGGCAAGCGGCCGGAACGTTGGGACTCAAAGTAGAGGAGACTCTTGGAGAGAGCTTCGCCGTAGTCGAAGGACTGAGACAAGGAAAAGAGTGTGAAAATGGAGAGTAGAGAAATCCATTGGAGGACAATACCTTGCTTCATGTCCTCCGTAATAATGTTGTGTTTCTCACTCTCTTTCCTTCCTACCCCTCCCACAGAATCCCCTATTTATACTCCTGCTCAATTCGTGTGAGGTCAAGACCACGCGAGCTTAAATGGATGCCCCCCATGGATTGGTTAAGTTAGCAAATCAACATGTTTTTTTTTTTTTTTTATACAACGATATATTTACAATAAGAAGTGAGTGAATAATGGTCATAATTTATAAGCAATTGATTATGATGGCTTTATTTTTTTAAGCAAGATTTCTATTTATTTTGGAACCCCAAACTTTATCCGGATGTCCGTTTTAAAGATTCTATTAGGATTAATCATGTCAATAAAATTTGACCGCTTCAACTAAAAAAAATGCATACTCAACAAATGAATAACATTAGAGTTGTGTCCACAAATTGGTAGGTGATTCTGAATCACATATTAGAACATATCTTATAATATGAAACTCATTTCTATCAATAATTTACAGTCGTTAAAATATAATTAATTTAAATCAATAATAAATAAGAATTAGAAGCAGAAAATTCCACAAAATAAAAGACTCCTGATTGAGCTTTGAAATTGACTAAATACATATCAAGTGCTCCCACGCTAAATCAGGCTTACCTAATCAACGTTTTGACCAAATTCAGGAAATAATATCTGGCATAATTTTGCCCCAAATATTTTCTTAGCCAGATTTTAGTTGCATAACCTTTCTGTACATGGAAAGGTATCTGGAGGCAGTGCTGGTTTTATAAGACGTTGGTTGGGCATTTAAATTTGGAAAGCCAACGTATCCTACAAATATAATTTTTGAATAAATTTCACGAGTGTATTAATTATCAAATGCTAATTAAATTTACATTTTTTTTTTTTCATTTTTATACATCGATACATCTTTACTAGTCTCTAATCTCTAATCTCTAGTATTAAAAAATAAAAAAATTTAGTATCCCAGGACTTAAAATATTTGGACATAAAAGCCCCTCAAACAAAAAAAAAATCAACTGAAGTGAAATTCCTGGGAAATGAAAATAAATCAACGTGAAAAAAAAAATGGAAGGAGAGGGAGAAAACCAAACTGAAGGACATGGCATTGATACATTTGTATTTGTAAGTGTGAGATTTTAGATTATTTGACGAGATTGAACAACATTATTACTAATTTATTATGAAGTTAAGCGTACACTCCTTAATATAAATAATATCATTTGTTCAAAAACTAAAAAGAGGGATATAATTTTTAAGGGGGCATTTTTGTAAAATAGTAAGTCAAATAATCAAAGAACAAAAAAAGAATAGAACAAGGGAATTGTTATTGACATTCCAAAAATCTCATTTTACATTCCAAACTTTTCATATTTAGAAAGAAAAATACTCTGATGAAGAGTGTAGAATAAAATTTTTAAAATGTCAATAACACGAAATAAAAGCCTGCAACTCCACAGGAGAGAAGTTGAACATGGCGTGGTTTGAAACTGCTACGTGCAGTTGCTTTTTTGGTTTATCGCTTTCTTCCACCAGGCAAAAACTGAATCCAAGGGGGGGGCCGAACCAACTCCTCCTCCATTTTAGGAGAGAGAAGGGGTGAGAACAAAGGTAGAAGAAACTGACAGTTGCTGCCGTCAACTTTCAAACCCTATTTATAGTCACAAGTCCCATCACAAGAATCTGACAGCAGTTTTCAAACCCCATCGATAATGACAAGGAAGATCACAAACTCTGCGTTTGGGGTTTCTCCATCTCTAGAGAAAGAAGCGGCTCTGGAATCGGAGGCTAAGACAGTAAGAGCGGGATTGACGGCATGCTTGGGGTTTCTCCACCTACAGGGTGCTTCAAAGGGGTGGTGGAGCTGGTGGTTTCTTTTGCAGTTTTAGTATAATCTAATGGCGGAGGCGGAGTACTACAATATATGCTATCACCGGCGGAGGACAAACCGACGAGAAATCAAATTTTTGTCGAAAATTTGGCACAAATCCGACATTAAACAATGTAATGTCGCTTTTCAATAGCGACACTATTGCTAGCGTCGCGAAAGGGCTTCAATGTCGCTTTTTGAGCTTAATCCGCCACTATACAGTGTCGCTTTAAAGCGACACTAACCTTAACGTCGGTTTAAAGCGACGCATACTTACACGTGCATCAGCTATTTAATTATAAAGTATGCAGTCTACTGTCGCTTTAAAGCGACATTATATTAAAATTAAATAAATAAAATATTCCTTAAACCGACGTTAGATAACAATTAAATAAATAAAATATAAAACCTAGTAACGGTCTTAACCGACACTATATTTGTTAATAATAATAAAAATAGATGGACAACTGCATGCAATTTCAATTAATCAATTAATTCCAACTAAAGTAAATTATATAATCAAAATTATAAATTTTAAGATCTAAATAAATAACAAAAACAATAATGCCAAACTGTACATCTAACATTTCACATAAAATCCAAAAAGTCGTCCGTCGTAACGAACATTAAATCCGACATTACAAACATAACATAAAAAAACAAAAAGATAGACCAATTATACTGTCGTATTTAACCGACAAGAAAAAGAACCAATTAAACTACCCAACCGAATCTGCGCCTGAACGTCGTCCAGATCCTTCTGCTTGAGAACCTTCTGCTTGAGATCCTCCTCCTTGAGATCCTCCATCTGATCCAAAAATCCTCGACAAGTCCACATCAAATCCAACACCTGCAAGCATTCCAGAAAACCCCCCAACTGGAACTTCAGGAAAAGATCCAATAGGAGCAGCCATCTCAGGTCGATATACTGGCACTTGACAAAGTGGCTGCTGCATGTATGGCATGGGCGGCTGCTGCATGTATGGCATGGGCGGCGCAGGCATCGGATACACAAGATATGGAGGTTGCTGATTATGGCCAGCATACGGATATGCAGGGGGAGGCTGACTTTGGCCCGACTGTTGAGGAGGTTGACTGTGGCCTGATTGTTGGGTTCCCGGGCTATACGGTGGTTGTGGCTGAAATCTTTGAAAAAACCATGCAAACAACTGATTTTGCTTGTTCTCTAGGTCCGAAATCCGTTTATTATTATTTTCGTCCCTCAATTTCAACTCATTATTTTGAGTCATCAGCAACGCCATTGAACTCTTAGATGATCTCCTGGAGGAAATTGATGTAGAAGATGAAGAAGATGCATAAGACACCATATCAGGAGTCACACCATGACCGTATCCTCTGACTCTATTATACCTCTCAGGACCCATAGTTTCAACATAAACTTGGGTCCTAAGATCTTCATTATCGTCTTGGCCCGACTCAATCAATGTTTGCAGGTTGCTCTCCATTGTTGACTTGCATTACAATTTTTAAAAACAAAAATTCAATCGTAAAACAGAAATATAAGCTATAGATAATAAATACTAGTAAAATCAAATACTAACACGAAAAAATCAATTACCCCTGTATGCTCCGATGTTTCATCAATCCATGTTTTATCTTTTCGTGTATGACATTCACGAAAAAAGGTTACAGGATCTGCTTCTTTCCCATGCTTCTTCCGCTTTATCAAAAATAAAATTTCACACAAACAAATTAAGCAAACCTCATACTAAAAATAAATATAATTATTTAAAATTAATCATCTCTTCAAAATGTACAATCCATACATATTCTTCCCGCACTCTTGCAAAGGATTTTGTACCAGTAGTATGGTTCATTGATTTTAATCCCCGATTAATCTTATTTTTTACAGCAACCTCCTGAAAAAAAACGAACGAAAAAAAAAAAAAAATTATATTAGGCAACTTTAAAGTTATAACGAAATAAATCGTGTAAGGTTTACCTTTGTTTTGTCTCTATTCCAATATGTCAACAAATCATCCCACTGGGCAGGAATCACATCAGGAGGAGGCTCGCTGCGCACCTCTTCTGGTCTTTTAGTATAATACTTTTTTTTTAACTTATTTCTAAATTCTTTGTGCGCATGCTCTGCAATCTTAAGCGTCATATGACGGATCAAAGGCATTTTTACTATATCTGCATCTTCAAAAAAAATATTTCCCTACATACATAAAAACAAAAAACAAAAAAAATCACGCTAGTCAAATATTAATACAATCATTGACCTATTATTCTATTTTCAACTAAAAATAAAAACATCTATATATACCTTTATTCTATTCCAGAAAGCTTCCTTATCTTCTTCTGTAACCTTACGCCAATCTTTCTCCAACGGCAGATTTCTATAGTCCCTAACCTCCGCTGCTACATGTTTTGAAAAAGCACTAGCATTATCACTAATGCATTTTCCGGACGAATCAAACGAACAAAGTTGTTTCGTCCATTTAGGAATTGAGGGTCCACGCCTCCGTTGAGATGTACCTTGTTAATACAAACACACAATTAAAAACCAGGAAACAAATGTATATTTTCAGTTTAGCAATAATAATAGTTCAAACACACACACAAAAAAATAAAAATAAAAACTGAGATTAATAACAATTCAAAAAAGAACCAGCATCACCCTCGTCCTCTTCCAAGTGACGTTCTTCAGAACGTTGATCTTCACGAGAACTATCCATAGCAAAATTTAATGGAAGGAGAAGGAATATGCCTGAAATGGGGGAAAGAGACGAGAGACAGAACTGGAAGGAATATGAAGTGGGGGATAGAGATGAGAGACAGAAGTGGGGAAGTGGGGGATAGAGACGAGAGACAGAAATGGGGAAGTGGGTGGGGAAGTGGGGGATAGAGACGCGAGACAGAAATGGGGAAGTGGGGGATAGGGACGAGAGTCAGAGATAGGAAATCAAGAAGATTAAATGTGGATAATTGCATAGCGTCGAAATATGAACACTTTGCGTCGGTTAAAACCGACACAAGGTCTGACTTTGACAGCAAGCCTACACAGACCTGACATACTTTGGGCAGAAAGCTACAGACCTGACATACTTTGGGCTTGACATACTTTGGGCAGAAAGCCTGACATAATTTTCAGACCCTTGCGTCGGTTAAAACCGACGTTATGCGGCATAGTGTCGAAATAAGGAAGCATTGCGTCGAAATAAGGACCCATTGCGTCGAAATAAGGACCCATTGTGTCGCTTAAAACCGACACTATGTCTTATAGCTTTTGACTGAGGACAGTACCGTCTGACTGAACATCATTATAGGCTGACATACTATGTCAGTACCGTCGAAATTAGGCCACATTGCGTCGGTTAAAACCGACGTTAGACTGACAGATTTTTATAACATCGAAATAAGAACAAGTTTGTGTCGAAATAAGATAAAATTTGCGTCGAAAAAAGAACAAATTTGTGTAGTGTCTCTGACAGAAAATCCATTGTAGCAGATACTCTCGACATATTTGTGTAATGTCTCTGACAGATTTTTATGATAATGACTGACAAAGTCTTCCAACCCATTCCTCCGTGCAAAAAAACCAGGAAAATTCCCTCCCAACATAAAAAAAAAAAGTTTTCAGTTACAAAAAAAAGAGAAGAAGGATAAAAATAGAAACAAAAAAATTAAAAAATTTTAATCCAAAATTAAAAAGTAATTAGTTATCTCATATAATATTTTAATAAATAAATTTATTAAGTTGAATTAATTTTTTTTGCACTGTAATTGTTATTTTAATTTGTTTTTATTTTGATAATTTTTTGTTGTTATTTACTAGAATGGATTAGATGAACATAATTTGAGTTGTTTTGAGAAAATGGAATGAATAATATTTATAAGCATTTATGTTAAATTAACAATATTAAATATAACATAAACTTATAATATTTAGTAATATAAGTATATATTATGGATTAGATGAGCATTTCTCAAAAGTTTAACTTTGATAACATTTGGTTGTTATTTACTATAATGGATTAGATGACTTTGATAACATATAATTTGTTGTTATTTTGATAATTTGATAACATTTGGTTGTTATTTACTATAATGGATTAGATGAGCATTTCTCAAAAGTTTAAACCTTGTCAATGTAATTCAAAGCTTGCATTTTATTCTTTTTACAAAATCATCAATTTTCATTGTTGATCATCACACTTTCATTAAGTATAACGTAAGATTTTGTGGTATCCACTAGTATAACGTAAGATTTTGTGGTATCCACTAATATTTTAATTTGAAGATCGAATTCATTCATTGTATTCATATAGGTTCAAGGAGTGTAGCTGCAAAAAATCATCAAAATCGGGCTTACAATAACCGTTAAATCGTCATTTTTAGTTGATAACCGTCGATCATGCATGGCCCGTTACTTCATCCCAGAATGTTTGTTTTTTGCGATTTTTTTTGTATACGATCTCGAATTATATACAAACATGTTTGACGGTTGGATCGTTGAAATTAGTTTCGTAGAATGCGTATCCCATCAAAACGATAGATTCACTAAGACTTAAGAGTTTATTCACACTTTCATTAAGTATAACGTAAGATTTTGTGGTATCCACTAGTATAAATATTTTAATTTGAAGATCGAATTCATTCATTGTATTCATATAGGTTCACGGAGTGTAGCTGTAAAAAATCATCAAAATCGGACTTAAAATAACCGTTAAATCGTCATTTTTAGTTGATAACCGTCGATCATGCATGGCCCGTTACTTCATCCCAGAATGTTTGTTTTTTGCGATTTTTTTCGTATACGATCTCGAATTATATACAAACATGTTTGACGGTTGGATCGTTGAAATTAGTTTCGTAGAATGCGTATCCCATCAAAACGATAGATTCACTAAGACTTAAGAGTTTATTCACACTTTCATTAAGTATAACGTAAGATTTTGTGGTATCCACTAGTATAAATATTTTAATTTGAAGATCGAATTCATTCATTGTATTCATATAGGTTCACGGAGTGTAGCTGTAAAAAATCATCAAAATCGGACTTAAAATAACCGTTAAATCGTCATTTTTAGTTGATAACCGTCGATCATGCATGGCCCGTTACTTCATCCCAGAATGTTTGTTTTTTGCGATTTTTTTCGTATACGATTTCGAATTATATACAAACATGTTTGACGGTTGGATCGTTGAAATTAGTTTCGTAGAATGCGTATCCCATCAAAACGATAGATTCACTAAGACTTAAGAGTTTATTCACACTTTCATTAAGTATAACGTAAGATTTTGTGGTATCCACTAGTATAAATATTTTAATTTGAAGATCGAATTCATTCATTGTATTCATATAGGTTCAAGGAGTGTAGCTGCAAAAAATCATCAAAATCGGGCTTACAATAACCGTTAAATCGTCATTTTTAGTTGATAACCGTCGATCATGCATGGCCCGTTACTTCATCCCAGAATGTTTGTTTTTTGCGATTTTTTTCGTATACGATCTCGAATTATATACAAACATGTTTGACGGTTGGATCGTTGAAATTAGTTTCGTAGAATGCGTATCTCGAGACATATTATTACATGCATGTTATAAAGGCGTGCATATATTGATCAAGTGCAATGTAACATTCAGGAAACGCAGCCTATTCATTTGTACTAATTATGTTATTGTTAATTATTTTATAAGATATATGTAAGATAAGATGTCTACCTAAAGCACATGTTTACCTTATAGAACTCCACTGATCATAAAATACTTGTTGTATCAGTTTTTAATCAAGTCAATTAATTAACAGTTTGGGTGTTATGTTGTAAAGTGAATTTTATATATATTTAGGTCCCTACCTTTTATGGCACGAATAATCCATTCCGCCAAAACTCATATCGACACCTAAATCTTCCACTCCCAGACACATGAGACAGCCGTTTTTCTCCTAATGTACCTTGCTTCAAAATAAGATTAGGGGTAATACATATGATTGACAACAAGTACCTTGCGTCGAAATAGGCTACGATTGCGTCGGTTAAAACCGACGCCAAGGCTGACACACATGTCGTATTGCGTCGAAATAGGCTACGATTGCGTCGGTTAAAACTGACGCCAAGGCTGACACACATGTCGTATTGCGTCGAAATAGGCTACGATTGCGTCGGTTAAAACCGACGCCAAGGCTGACACACATGTCATATTGCGTCGGTTAAAAGCGACAGAAACGAAGGAAAAAAAAAAAAAAAAACAGAATAAAACAAAGTCTAATTAGATGAACATAATAAAACAGAATAATAAAAAAAAACAGAATAAAACAAAGCCAAAAGGATTATATGTTATGATACGATATCATAGCATACAAAATAAAACAAAGTCTAATTAATACAAAAAATAATTAATATATTTATTCCCTGTCATCATCTGTTAGCTCTTCGTCGGTATTGGCATGATTAACGAACCCGGTAGGCAACGCTAATGATTCAAGAAAGGGAGTCTCTTCCACGCCAACCCTTGTATGGAAATTTTCATTATCAAGAATTCGATCATCCAAGTTCGGCGAGGCATAATCATCAATAGCATCACTATCCTCTAATACGTCAAATAAATCTCTTGGCTGAGTTCGAACAACTACGTGCCAATCTTTTTCAATCGTGTCCTCCACGTAAAATGCCTGTAATGCTTGTGATGCTAGTATGAAAGGATCCTCTTTAAATCCCAATTGATTGAAATTAACCATAGTAAATCCATATTGTTCAGTCTTCATTCCTCGTGGACTTTCACTATTAACCCATTTGCAACTGCTTGATCCAAAAACAAATTAATTCCAGTTGTATACGCTTCAAAATTGCGGGGTATTGTCAACCAACTCTTGTCCATATTTTACCACTTTACGAAGGTAAAATATTACGTTGACACTAAGATGCCTACAATCTTTCAATCCCTATCATGTAGGCATAACTATCAAAATTTTCAATTTCTATCTTTCACCCCTCGAATTCTATCATGATTGCAATCTTTTAATTTTCAACACCTATTATAGTAAAAACAAATTAAAATAACAACAAAAAGTTATCAAAATTATGCTCATCTAATCCATTCTAATAAATAACAACCAAAAGTTATCAAACTTATCAAAATAACAACAAATTCAAATAACAATTAGAGTGCAAAAAAAATTAATTAATATATTCTTATATTCCTAAATATTATAAGTTTAGGTTATATTCTTATATGAAAGGATATTCTTATATTATAAGTTTAGGTTATATTCTTATGAAGGGTTATATTCTTATATTCTTATATTCCTAAATATTATAAGTTTAGGTTATATTCTTATGAAGGGTTATATTCTTATATTCCTAAATATTATAAGTATAGGTTATATTCTTATTAGAGTGCAAAAAAAAAAAAAAAATTAACATAATATATTCTTATATTACTCAATATTATAAGTTTATGTTATATTTAATATTGTTAATTTAACATAAATGCTTATAAATATTATTCATTCCATTTTCTCATAACAATTCAAATTATGTTCATCTAATCCATTCTAGTAAATAACAACAAAAAATTATCAAAATAACAACAAATTAAAATAACAATTCGAGTGCAAAAAAAAAAAAAATTAACATAATATATTCTTATATTACTCAATATTATAAGTTTATGTTATATTTAATATTGTTAATTTAACATAAATGCTTATAAATATTATTCATTCCATTTTCTCATAACAATTCAAATTATGTTCATCTAATCCATTCTAGTAAATAACAACAAAAAATTATCAAAATAACAACAAATTAAAATAACAATTAGAGTGCAAAAAAAAAAAAAATTAACATAATATATTCTTATATTACTCAATATTATAAGTTTATGTTATATTTAATATTGTTAATTTAACATAAATGCTTATAAATATTATTTATTCCATTTTCTCATAACAATTCAAATTATGTTCATCTAATCCATTCTAGTAAATAACAACAAAAAATTATCAAAATAACAACAAATTAAAATAACAATTAGAGTGCAAAAAAAAAAAATTAACATAATATATTCTTATATTACTCAATATTATAAGTTTATGTTATATTTAATATTGTTAATTTAACATAAATGCTTATAAATATTATTCATTCCATTTTCTCATAACAATTCAAATTATGTTCATCTAATCCATTCTAGTAAATAACAACAAAAAATTATCAAAATAACAACAAATTAAAATAACAATTAGAGTGACAAAATTAATTAATTCGACTAAATTTTTATTAATTTAACAAAAATAGTAGAATTTTATCTAAGTGCTTAAATTATAATTTTTAAATAAATAAACTTGTGTATTATACAATTTAAAAATTAAAGAAGTTAGTGATACATACCAGATTTGTTGAAGAATTTCGACGTCAAGAATTCTTTATGTACTCAACCAACTCAAATAAATTTCCTACAAAAATAAATTGTAACTAAAAATTAAACATAAAAGGAGAAAATAAAATTATTATAAGCAAGAAAAACTTACTGTTGTGAAGAGGAACAAATGAAGTTTGAAAACCAAAGGAGAAAGCTGAAAGAGAGAGAACACGGGAGACTTTGTAAAAATTGGAAGAACGAACAAGAGTGCAGAGAAGAAAAAGAAAACACGGGGGAGAGGATATAAAGACCATCAATGTGTCGCTTACAAGCGACACTGGTTTTCAAAATATACGTCGCTCAAAACCGACGCAGGATTTAAAATATTAAAAACAATAATTAGTGTCGCC
The DNA here is from genome assembly GCF_041283825.1 of Pyrus communis. NCBI lineage: Eukaryota > Viridiplantae > Streptophyta > Magnoliopsida > Rosales > Rosaceae > Pyrus > Pyrus communis. The sequence goes on from NC_142567.1 coordinate 7,759,553, forward strand.
TAGAAGCGACACCCATAGTTTATGTCGCTTAAAAGCGACACTGTTTTATTTAAAGCGACGCCAGTACTTAAAAATATTAAAATATATGTCGGTTATAAGCGACACTAAATTTTTACGTCGGTTTAAAAGCGACAGAGAAATTTTATGGCGCTTATAAGCGACAGTAAATACGACGTCATCTTCAATAAGTGTCGCAAATCTCTTTTTCGCCACTATATAATATTAAACCGACGCAACAACTGACACTATTAGGTCCTTTTGTAGTAGTGGGAGGCTGTTAGAGCGGGATTGACGGCATGCTTGGAACGAGGTTTTGCTAATGCGGTGGTTTTATATGGTTGTGCAAGGGGAAGACAACGGAGATGGGTGGAAGGGATTATCCATGACATTCGTGTCCTTGCTTCCCATTTGCAAACCCTTGTGTTTGGCAGCTTGGCTTGGCTTCTATCCTCGAAGGTGCAGTAATCAAGCGGTGAATGCATAGTGTACCATCCGTGTTCCAGTTAATTATTATTGCGGATACGTGATATACCACCATATTTCAATCACAACGCAAATTTCTTCATGTAGCTACGTTTGGTTTTAAAGCAGAGAGTGTTATGAGTGGGATGCCTCTGAAGCCAATCCGACTCTTAAATATTTTTGTTGTTGATGTTAATAAATTACACTATCGTTTGACAAAGAGAACGCCGTACACAGCAATTTTTCATCCGCAATGGTCTATTCAAACTCAACTAAGAATTAGTCTCAATAGCGTCACCAATTAATAAATGTTCGCCACAGCCTTTACGTAATCAGTAATAGGTGAACACATAGAACAAGAGATGAGAGTTGGATCAGAAATTTCCATTTCACAGCAAAGACAACTTGGTAGAGTATGGCACACGCTTTCGACATTTTGGTCCCCTGGTTTGGCAACAGGCCAAGGTCTTCCGACGGGATGTTGCAACCATCACAGTCGGTCCATCAGGTTAGATGCGGCCACCCTCAACCCCTTAGTTTCTTGAAAACAATCCATGGTCGTAAGCTGGTAATCGCGGTGCAGAAGGAGTTGAAAGATGGAAGATCATAAAGTATTTCGATGCTGAAAACAGAGTGTACTGTTCAAGTATTTCGACGGAACATCAAACAACTCAAATCTACCAAGCAAATGCAACGGGCAAAGCACTCTTTAACAATAAGTTGGCGTTGCCCCAAATTTCATCCAAAAATCAGAGTACTATGACAGCTATTGAAAGGTAAAATACTATTTCAACAAGTTTACCAAAAGAAGTACTAAAACACTCAAATTTAAGAGCTTGTTTGGTGTCTAGCAATGCAATGGATTAGCTAACTCACTGTATTCAAGGATGTCAACGAAGAAATGAGATGGATTGTTTCTTTCATGTCTAATCACCCACCTTCAATATAGCTTGAATTTCACGAGTTATCCAATCCACTCCAAAGCTAGGTACCAACGAAACCCCTAAATGATCCTACGATGACCTGACAGCAGAGAAGCTTAGACAGGACAAACTGCTTCCTAATGCAAAAGGGCGAAAAATGTAAGCTGGGCTGGAAAACAAATGTCAAGCAGCAGCTAAGAACGAATTAAATGCTAACAACACTTCATCAAGTGTCAATGATGACAAAGTTTCGTGTCACAATGTCATTGATTTTTTTATGTGATTCATGGTCTTGTATCCAAAACCAACACTAATCACCCACGATGATCATCCTCAACATTCAACGAGCAATTGACAAGTCAAGCAACAATTTCATCTTGACAAGTCAATTGACAGCCAAGGATTTGTCACGCAGACCATCTCATGATGCATCCATCTGCTCCCTCATGATCAAACTTCAACCATTATTCACAAACCTGTAGACCACCATTGACACACGAAAAGAAATACAAGTCGCATGAAGAACAGCCAGATACTAGTGCCAAGAATACAAGCATAAGCCACACAAAGAAAGTAGAGGAGAAACCATACCTCATATACTTTGAAACCATAAAACCGTACTTAATACACACACAATTGCCAAGTATTGACAATCATCTAGCAATAAAGCTTAAATACGACTAGTAGCGTTGATAGATACTAAAAGTACAGACATCACCCTTCGAGATAGTCTACATATACTTAGCTCTTACTAGGAAAACAACCTTCCATATTCATTGATTAGGCAAAAGAACCTCCAGTTTGATGCAGCATTGCATCTATTTCATCCCCATCTTCCATTTCCAACTGCAGGAGAAGAAATAATAGTCAGTCAGAATTCGATAACCAAACATCAAAATCAACATTCACACACATACTGACATATCGGGAGAGTGAGAAAGAAACGAACCTCATCAGGGGTCTGCTCGGCTCTGAGACGACGGCCATCAAACAGGAATGCAATAGAGTTGAACTCCACCGACTGTCTGTCGCAGTAAGCATTCATAAGCTTCTTCAGCTGGGTACTTCTCTTGATCCTGAAAAACACTTCATTCCCATCCTACATAATCAAACCAAAATATTTTCCGCATTAGCAATAAATCACATACGAAGAGCACCAACGTATCCATTGTCACCAAACCTTAAGATCGCTTCGTAAAATTCCAAAAATTTGTAAAGTAAAAGGAGAAAACATTCAAGGCTGAAATTAAATTCCTCTTTCATAAAACAATCCCTAATCTCTAAAATATTAAGAAAATAAGGTCAGTTTAAGGTTTATTGAACAGCAATTTCAGGCACCACATCAAAAAATAAAGGGCACATTCAAAGAAATTAAAATATAAAAAAAATCAAAATAGCAAACATCACAAAATTTCTAAAATTTAGGAAAAATAGCAAATCGTAACTCATATGGGAAAATTCTATCAAGGGAAAAAAAAAAACATAAAAGAGACAAAACATGCTTGATGAAACATTCAAAACCAAAAACATAAAAACAAAACAAAACTCAATTTTCCAGGGTATATGTTGCTCAAGATTAACACAAATTTCCATAAACAGAAACAAAACCCTAAGAGAGAGAGGACCTGGCCCTTGACTTTGAGGTTGATGTGGGCGGCCTGATCGGTGGGCTTCTTGTCCTCCTCCTGGTTCGTGACGCCTGACATTTTTCTTTGATTCTTCTCCGTGTGATCCGAGTGCAGAGAGAGACACTGTGTTAATGAGATGGGAGACCTAGAGACCTACCACCACTTCCAAACATTCTTAAATTAAATCAAAACAAAGTTTGCGCCTGTCTCTCTCCACCCAACTGTCGTACATTATTCGGCCTATTTAGTTCGGCCTTACGTATTCATTTAAGCTAAGGCCCATTTAGATTAATCTCTCAAAGTGGGCTTCAGTTGGGTTTGAATTGGAATGCTTGTAGTCTCTAAGGGTGCATTTATTGCACCGAACTATCTCGAACTAAATTAGCTTCAAAGATTAAGTTGGACTGGCTTAGATTAGACTAAGGTGGATTAACTTAATGATGCATTTGGTGCAGTTTCGGACTAAAAAGCACGATAACGAAAAACCATCCCATTCGTCATCCAAAAGACCAACAAAGCAATTCAGAACAAAAATCATACATTTTTTTAATATAAAATTATAAAATTTTCATTTAATAAAGAATGATGTTAGGAGCTACACATATGATATGGAGTCATTGAATGAAGTACTTCGTTGTGTATACAAAATGTATATATACGTTCTATATGATTTTTATTTGGCATACAATCTCAACTCAGGATCTTCTCCCTTCTTCCAATAACTAGTGGACTGGTGCACTCGAGTCTGGACTCTCAATATCTGTTCTTCGCATATCGCATACGAAGAGAGCTTAACCTCGTGGCCGAAGATAAGGACACGCCAACATCCATCTATGCACCCAGCATGTGGAAATACACCTAAGGTGCCCCACCATCCAGCTGGTTTAGGAGAGGTAAGGACTGCTAGTAACAAATCGAAGCTATGACAATTCCTACAAGACCTCCGGCGAAGACGTCCTGCCAATGATTCAGTAATCATAACACGAGAGATTCCCACGAGAGCAGCACATAGTAATGGAAGAAATACAAAGCAAAGCTTTGCGGAATAGCCTCTGTGATCAAACACTTTGATCTTCCCGGACAAATACCATGCAAGAAAACCAAGAACTACAAATAAAACTGAAGTATTTCAGCACAAGGAATCAAATAACAACAGTTTTCTGCATTTATTTACATAAGTGAGATTAAATGAACAATTGTAAAAAGCAATTGAAATAGAATCGAAGTAGATACATAGACAAACAATTAATGAATTTGGCCCCAAGTTTCGAATTTTATTTATTAATAATTTACCAAAAACAACACCCAAACTCCAAAGCTCTGCATCTGCATCTCAATTCTTTGTCCTTAATACTAGGTTTCTAATCAAAAGCTTGCATCTACATCCAAAGCCTTGTATATACATCAAATTGTGGACGTGATAAGAATAGACAAGAGCACCACATGTTGACGCACACAATTCTTTGTCCTTAATAATAATTTTCTAATCAAAATTTGCACCATAATTATCATTTTACTTTCCTCATATAACACCTAATTACTGATATTAATATGAACAAATGTACAGCCCCGTGCACCAGGCTACTGCCATTGCAGAGTATTGCAGAGTCATTGCAAAGTACATAGACAAACAATTTGAACGACGCTAATCACCTACCCGCCTCGGACCACTTAGCCACTACTGATTTATGAAATTCAACCCAAATCAAAAATACCCAAAACCACAAAATTCAAGAAAACTAAAATTATCTACAAAATTGACAATCTTTGATGTAAAAATTCCAAATTTTCACAGTTTTCAAACCCAAAACAACGAATCGATAAAAACCCAGTAATAATTTAACGATCTAAAACAAAATCGAAGAAATAAATCGTCAGATTCGAAATTTACCAGACTAGGAGTAGATGATGATGAGAGGGCGAGCAGTACGAGGATGACGGAGGAGGAAAAGGAGCAAGTAGACGAGGACGAGCGACGACTCTCTCTCGACAACGGGCTTAGGCAGTCCCGTGGTATTTGGGGGTCCTCGCGAAGAACTCCTAACGAAGGAGATAGTCGAAGCGAGTGAGGACTAATCTCATTATACCTAGTCCCTTTGCCTACCAAACATGGGACTACACTAATAATTAGTGTAATCCAGTCCAATGAAACTTAGTGAGCCCAAACAAACACTCCCTAAGAGCATTATCACCTATTAAGGGAATTTGGATGTAGGACTAGACTTATGATAGTTACCATTCACCAAAAATAGTAAATTGCCGCCACTTGGTACTATGGTCTAGTGGTATTCTACCTTATTTATACATGAGAGGTCTTAGATTCGATTCACGCCAAATGCGAAGTTGAATCACATTATTATGGCAAGCCCACAATAAGGTTTAACTCACTCTCTCACTCTCTTAGTTTAGATTGTCACATCCCGGCCCGGGGGGGACCACTTCCTGATCCCGCTTCACCACCGTTGCACGATATTGTCCGCTTTGGGCCCCGACCACGCCCTCACAATTTTGTTTTTGGGAACTCACACGAGAACTTCCCGATGGGTCACCCATCCTGGGAATGCTCTTGCGCGTTACTAGCTTAACTTCGGAGTTCCCATGGAACCCGAAACCAATGAGCTCCGAAAAGGCCTCGTGCTAGGTAGGGATGAGAATATAGATATAAGGATCACTCCCATGGGCGATGTGGGATGTCACAATCCACCCCCCTTAGGGGCCCGACGTCCTCGTCGGCATACCATGGCCAGGGTTAGGCTCTGATACCAAATTATCACATCCCCGCCCGGGGGTGACCACTTCCCAGGCCCACTCCACCACCGTAGCACGATATTGTCCACTTTGGACCCCAACCACGCCCTCACGGTTTTGTTTTTGGGAACTCACACGAGAACTTCCCAATGGGTCACCAATCCTGGGAATGCTCTCGCACACTACTCACTTAACTTCGGAGTTCCCATGGAACCTGAAACCAGTGAGCTCCCAAAATGCCTCGTGCTAGGTAGGGATGGGAATATACATATAAGGATCACTCTCCTGGACGATGTGGGATGTCACAATTTAGATAATATCGTTTGTTATAAAAAATAAAAGGTAAATTGTCATGGTTGGTACTATTCACTCTCAACCCATTATGAATAATGACATGGTTGTTACTATTCACAATTTTTTTAATGTATAATTCAATTATTTATTTAGTATTGACCGGATGAGATTAATTTTAAAAAGTGACTATGATTATACCACGTGTCCATGTCTATCAAAATTGTTGTTTAGAATTTCATACATGAATTTTCCTACATCTTAAAAACCTAGTAATTATATGTAACCGTTTGAATTTTATTTTTTTTTATTATTTGATTTTTTCTGATTTTTTTCCAATTTTTTTTTTTAATATTTAAAATTTATTTTCACGTGTCCATGTCTATATTAATTATTGTTTCTAATATAAATATTGTAATACTTTGACAATTTTTTTAAATATGTGATTTAGTTATGAATTTCAAATTAATTGATGATTATGAAATTCAAATGAACGAAAATGTGAAATCATGTTCCTGGACTCTATTATTAATTACGTATTTTATAGTCATATTTAGAGTTACGACGTATTTATATCTACGAAGTATATTTGTTCGAAAAGTGATAAAAAGACAAAAATGCCCTTAGTTGGCTAAACATAATTATACGAGGACATATTTTATCCTTATATGTTTCGCCGTATTTATTGGCATATTTGGATAGAGGTCGATCCTATGAGCACGTAGGCGAAAATTGTTCGTAAAACGATGTTATAACGAAGGAGATATAAATGAGCGAAGGTAAAGGCAAATTGGTCATTTGACCATTGATCTGGAAAGCTCCAGTTTTGCTGGAGCAGTAATATGGGCGCCACATATGAGCTAGGATGGAGAAAAGATAGGAGAAATGAGGGAAAATAGAGAGGGGCTGCCCAATCAGGAAGGGAGGAAATGACGGAAATGAGGGAACCAGATCCCCTTTTTGACCTGTTTCCCTACGTGACCTAACCCGGTTCTGGGTAGCAAATTCCAGGGATTTTCATTGGTTTTTCTGATGAATTCCACCTAACCACCACCTGCACACTCCACCCCGACCTCCACTATCCCATTTCCATAAAAAAATCTGAACCATTTTGGCCTTGGTTTCGCAAAAAACATCACCCATGGGTGCGATGGTTCCTCGCTGGCGATCGACAATTTCTAAAGTGTTTTCCTTCTACCACTACCACCACCAAAAGACTCCTCTTGAACCCAAGAACAAACCCCAAACAAGTTTCGAGGTGGCGGTGTAGCGGGGGAGTCGAATCGAAAAATACCCATTTTAGGGTTTCCGGCGGATTGAGGTGATTTCAGACATCTTCTTGGTCGAATTGGACTTCAGCCTAGGTTTGAAAAAAAATTCCCTCATTGAGCTCTACATGTCTGTAAAATTTGGTAATTTTTGGAGTTAGTCAAAAAATTGGGTTTTCGTTCGCCGGAAAATGCCAATTGTGGCGGCGCGTGGCCAGTGGGCCGAGTTGCCTATTTAAGTTAAATTCAATATTCTGATTTCATATTTGATATTCTTTTGATGTGTTTCGATTGTTTGAATCTAGTATGGAACATACCCGCCACTTGAATGTTTTTAGTAAACAGTGAACTACGAACAGCTTAATCTCATTTAAGGGTACGTAGGCAATCTAACAGAGAAGTTAGATGTAGCCATAAAGTAACCGAAATAACTTTTGAATAATTGTCGAGTAAAGAAATTTATTATGGTTAATAGCGTAAATGTTAACCATGTTATTGTTTTGGCCTACCACTGGATTTTGCTTCCAATTAAATTTTGGAACGTTACAAATATATATAAAGGTTATTTAACCAAAGGTTAGAATCTTTACTAATTAGCCATATCAATGGTTTTTTTTATTTTTTGAAAGAATCAATGAAATAATTGTAATAATTATGAATAGGTCAATAAAACATTGACATGTAGGTTTGGGCTAGTTCCATTCTCTCTCTTCGCACTCTCCCATCCCTTTATGCTCTTTTATTTCCATATTTCTTGTAATAATACATCTAGCATATTATTCAGTCTCTTTATGCAACCTAAATCTTCATAGAGTTAATTAAGAAAATTAGTTGTTGGAAAATTTAATAATAATATTATTACATTAAATTTATTAATTAAATGGAAATTAGAAGTAGAGCCTTTTGGTAGAAAGATGTGTTTGTTTAAATGAAGAATTGCAACTTTTTATTCTTCATGAATAATCACATGTTTTCCAAAGAGGTATCTAAAATTCTATAAATAGGGAAGCCCCCTATAAACATAAGATAACTTTTCATTGTTTTACATAATCATACATAGAGTGCACTAAATATTAAAGAGTCTCATTGAGTCCATATGAGAGAGTTTTCAACACAATCGTGGTTCATAATGGAGCCTTGTGATTTGGAGTACTACTATTACAAGGATGTGGTCGTTGTATCTTGGGAGACAAGCGCTAATCAACCATAAGCACTGTAGTTGGGCGTAAACTTGTCTTAAGGACAGAGTGTCTAACACTTTGCCTCGACCGAATTTTCTAGTTTTTCTAATCCATATGTAATGTTCATTTAACATTAGTTACTCATGTGCATGCATTACTTTGATTTATAATTGCATGACTTATTTCTTAATTTTCTATGTGATTTAATGTAGCAATTAGACCTTATTTTTTTCAACATTAGCAACATCACTAGTAGCTACTATTTTCTCGATTTCATCTATAAATCTTGAAGCCGTGGGAATTGTTGCATTTGAGAGTTCAAATGTCATTGCTTCTGACTCAATGGACCTTCATGTAAGTAGATTTAAGCTGTTGAGAGTTCAAATGCCATTGTTTCTGACTTAATGGACCTTCATGTAAGTAGAATTAAACTTTTTAGCAGATACAATATCCAAACGGACATATATTCGATATTTGTAATTTTGCATTCGTCATTGTACATCTCATTTTCAGTTAATAAGGTTTGTTGTACCATATATTGGGCCTCAGTATTTGGGCTTCATTACTTAGCCCATGATTCATGTAAGAAGGGAGGAAACCCTTATTATATAAAAAGGCTCCCTCGTACTCACTAGAGGAAGGAGGCAAACAGAATAGCAAAGAGAGCAAACACTGCCTCTACAGCCTCCATGTATATTCAACATTCATTTACATAGTGAAATAGAATCAACACCAATGTGGACGTAGCCTCAACTTGAGGTGAACCACGATACATCTTGTGTTATTTGCTTCCCTATCTTTATTCATTTACATACTTATCCACACTAATGACCAGAGCAACCTAGCGAAGGTCATAAACTTCACACTTTCTGTTGTACCAAAGTCCTCGCCGATTTTGTGCATCAACATTTGGCACTGTCTGTGGGAATCGACACGAAAAGCTATGTCGGTTCTCTTTCATTTTTTTTCATCAAACCATCTATCTCCACCGTGGATCTGCAAAAAACCAAATTCCATAAATCCCAGAAAAAACCCAAATCCCAGCCTCGTCATCTCCATGCAAATATCCGGCTATATTCAACTTCGGCAACTCAAACTCTGACACCGTCGGCTTGTCTACAGTTTTCGGTGAGATGCAACCATATATTTAGTTTTGCAGGCTAGGGAATTGGATAAAATCAAAGTTTGCGGTTCGAAGAGTAATTTTATGATTCTCAAACATAGGACCATTAAGGCAAAGGTAGCTGCCAAGAAAGCAAACACATCGGGTTTGATCTTCATGGCATCTTTGACAAGGCAGGTTGCCATCGACATCATCCCATCAGTCCATGTCAACCTTTAGCAGGGGACTAAAATCAAGCACTACCTTGCTCAATCTTCCACTTTTCGGTGAGATGCGTTTGCCCCACGGAGAGTCCTACTTCCACTGCCCTGCAAGCTACCATCCGTTACTGCAACTGACAGGCTCACATTACCGTATCTTAGCGCATATCTTGATTATGTGGGAAGCAACTTCACGCACGGAGCCAACAATGCCACGGCGGGGGTGAAACTTTAATCATTCATGGCATGATACAATCAGAGAAGTCAGGTCCCTATTCCACTATCTGGAAAAACTCACGAAGAAGATAAAAGCATCTTTATCTTCCTTTACAGCTTATTGTTTATTATTTTAATATTATGTTGACTAAAAACATATCACATCACATACATTTTATTATTTTAATCCATTAGACACATGGGTATCATTATTTAAATGATAAAGTGAAACTTTAATCATTCATGGCATGGTACAATCAAGTCTCTATTCCACTTTCTGAAAAAACCTACGGGAAAATCAGGAAGAAGATAAGCTTTCTTATAATAATTTTATTATTATCCCTTTTTGATATTGTCGGCCAGGCCTGAAAGAAACTCATCATTAGGTTTTCCCAATATTATTGTCTATTAATATTTTATATTATTATTTAATGTTTATTACAAGACCACTTGTCTGACACACAATTTAGTCTTGCCAGCTTTATTATAATTATTTTCATACATGACTACTGACACATCCACCTAGAACCCTCATTATTCTTTACACCCAAACTACACCATTTACATTATTTAATGATTTTATCACATGATTATACTACAACACATAACGCCTTATGATCAAACCATTTATTTTCATTGTTTGAATGTTAGGGCACAGTACACAATACGGGGTTATGCACGCATATATATATATATATATATATATATATATGTATGTATGTATAGTTATGCATGTATATATATGTGCGTATTATCCCTACATCCATCATGTTAAGATTATTATGCTAAGAATGCTTCCCAAATCCATAACTCGGATTTCACTAATCTTAGTCGCATCACACATGTTTAAATAGGCATTTATTTATGCAACCTTAACGTGTTGCCTAGTGTCAGGTGATTGGCTTTAACCATGTCACTTATGCAACATGTGATTTACCACACAACTGAATAAATTATTTACTTATAGTAGGCACATAGTACAATATTTTACCTTGACAAACTTTGTCAATTTGATTTATTCATTATGCGTTCATACTTATACTGTCATTTATTGTCAGGAATTATTAAGCAACTAGCTCTATTTATCAACAATGTCACTGATTAAAGAAGCCTACCAACCTATAGATCGATGAGCCACATTCTTATGATGACAAAGATTTAGTCTGAACAGTAATCTCTTGTCTGACCGGACACCCACTTCCTCGGACACTCGCTCATTTGGACACCTATGTGTTTGGACACCCGCGAGCTTGGACACCCATTCGTTCAGGCACTTACGAGATTAGACATCGTCAAGCTTGGACACCCTTGAGCTCGAACCCCGACTCACGAACCCAACTTGTGGACCCAACTCAAAGACCCTACATATGGCCCCGACTCAAAGACCCGACTTATGGACCCGACCGCGGATCCGACACATAGACCCAATATGCGAACCCGATAAGCAGACCCGAGTCATGTCAAGAGTTAACTCATAATGAGCTTACGTTGAAGTCGAGTGCATACTCGCAATGAAGAACGCCACAAGCCGAGCCGCCTCGCAACGAGCACTGCCTCCAGCCGAGCAACCGCCTCGCCGCGAGTATTGCCTCTAGCCGAGTAGCCTCGTAACGTGTGCTACTTCTAGCTGAGTATTGCTTTACGTTAAGCACCGTTTCATGTCGAGTACTAGTTCTAGATGACATCTAGTCACTTCGGCCCGCACATGGATTGAATTTGAAGTCTCCAGCCAAAAGACTCTCTTGACTGAAGACCTGGGGGACTCCTGTTGTACCATATATTAGGCCTCAGTATTTGGGCTTCATTACTTAGCCCATGATTCATGTAAGAAAGGAGGAAACCCTTATTCTATAAAAAGGCTCCCTCATACTCACTAGAGAATAGAGGCAAACAGAATAGCAAAGAGAGCAAACACTGCCTCTACAGCCTCCATGTATATTCAACATTCATTTACATAGTGAAATAGAATCAACACCAGTGTGGACGTAGCCTCAACTTGAGGTGAACCACGATACATCTTGTGTTATTTGTTTCCCTGTCAATATTCATTTACATACGTATCCACACAAATGACCAGAGCAACCTAGCGAAGGTCATAAACTTCACACTTTCTGTTGTACCAAAGTCCTCACCGATTTTGTGCATCAACAAAGTTCAATTCAAATATTTGTTTAATTTTAGTGCATGGCATGGTTGGGCATATTCAAATTTTTGTTCTCTTAGACTGGCTCCTTCTCAGTTAATCAACGAATTGGATAGATATTAAAGAGAACAAAAGGTCTTAGGTGGCTCGTACCTAGCCAACGGCTTAGCCAATTAGCAATTATGACATCATAATTCACACGATTCCTTCTAGAACCATCAACGACCTCCATGAGGTCATAAAATGGATGGTGGTAACAGGGTTCTAAAACGAGTGGTCACATGTGTACGTTAGCCTTCGGAGAAATAGGAAATGGACACTGCAACGCAGAGTCTGAATCTAAATGTAAAAAACAAAAGTCGTTTGAGGTGTGAAGCATAGGAGGCGTACGAGTGATGGAAAAAATCATAACCAGGAAACAAACACTGCAACATAATGTATGAATTCAAATTTAAAAATGGAATCAGGAAATGGAGACTATGTTGAAGTTTCTGATTCCAAATGCAAAAAACAAGTGTCGCGCAAGGTCTGAAGTGTAGGAGGCATTTGAGGGATGGAAAAACAAACCAGAAAACAAACACTGAAACACAGCGTCTAAATCCATATGTAAAAAACAGAACTAGGATAAGGGACACTATGTTGAAGTGTCTGAATCCAAATGTAAAAAACAAAAATTGCGTGAGGTGTGAAGCGTAGAAGGCGTGTGAGTGATAAAAATAAATAAATAAATAAAAAATCCAGGAAATAAACACTACAACGCAGCAGTTTAAATTCAAATGTAAAAAACAAAACCATGATACAAACATTGCGTTGAAGTGTGTAAATCCGCATTGACCTATTCCAACATATAAAAAATATGAGAAAAGAGGATCAGTTGAAGTGAGTGTCAGTTGTAGTAGCAAATTTTGTAATTTTTGTTTATTTTAAATACATTTAAGTATCACAATATATGATTGAACTATTTATCATTAACACAAATATTGTTAATATATTTTTTATAGTGAAACTTTTTTTTTTATGAAGAAGAAATTTATTAAAGCTTAAAACCTCTAATACAACTGTTTCCTATACAATCAAAATCAAAAGCCCCCATGCCACATTCGGAATACAAAAATCCCAAAAATGTGGGTTGGCAATAGTGAGTCCCACATGAGCTAATGCGTCCACCACGAAATTAGCCTCCCTATAAATATAGTTCTAACTGATGTGCTGAAATTCAGAAGCTAACCATTTGAGGTCCTCTATGACAGGTTTAAGATGACATGGGGGCATCCAAACACCTTGCACCACTTGGATAACAAGCTTAGAATCTCAATCCACCATCAGCTTCTTCACACATTTGCGCCAAGAGAACAAAAACCCTTCCTATAAAGCAACAACCTCTGCAACCGAAATGGTGGCTCCATCAAGGTTCAATGCCTCAGCACCAACAAGTTGCCCCTCCTCATTTCTAAGAACAAAAGCAACTGCAGACCGATCCAAACTAACCGACCCATCAAAGTTTAATTTCACATAGCCATAGGGAAGAGGACGTCAGCAAATGGGGTATTGGTGGCAAAGATCATCCCTAGAGATCTTCTTACAATTAACCTTAAAAAAAGATAAGCCTAAACTTGCGGCAATGGAGATACTCCTAGCCGGATTAGGAATCATACTTCTAAAAACTTTATTATTTCTATCATTCCATATTTGCCAACAATTCAAAATCACTTTACTAAGATCACTCAAATCATTGCTTTCAACATTGTCAATTAGTTCCATCCAATCTAACACATTATTAAACTGAGTCAAATTATTCTTCCAAGGACTTACCGAAGAGAGGTTCCACATTTCTTTAGCATGCCTGCAATTAAGAAAAATGTGATTTTAAGTCTCATCCTTATTGCCACACATAGGGCACAATTTGTCGATATTTTGAATAAATTTACTCAATCTCATTCTAGCATGCAGCTTTTCATGAGTAAAAAGCCATGCAAAATTTTTTACCTTCGGAGGTATCAATAACTTCCATATCTTCTTAAGGAGCTTCTGCCTTTTAACTTCTTGATTATTATTACTCTAAATCCAAGTCGTTAACTTGATTGAAAACTCACCATTAGATGAGTATTCCCACACGAAATTGTCCCTTTTATTTTGAAGGGAAATAGGCATCAGACAGATTTTCCTCACAACATCGAATTCCAACATTGGGAGAGATGAACTCTATCCCAACTTTTATTATCAATAAACTCACTCACTTTAGTGTCCCAATTTATGTTCTGTCGTTGATTTTTAGGAATTAGCTGGAACAATGGACAAGGAAAAACCCTTTGATGGGTCCAAAAAAGGATAACATGTCTACTATTCAAAATCCCTTTTCCAAGCCAAAGAGTGGTTCTGCTTGACTTTGCAACTAAAAAAAAATCATCCTTCTTTAAATATTTTCTTTTAACAATTTGCACCCACCAATTGTTTTCATCCTTTAAAACTTTCCATCCTAACTTAGTCAAACATGCATTATTGAAATGATCTACTTTTCTTACACCTAACCCCCCATGATCCTTAGAAGTACACACTTTTTTCCAAGCCATAGGTTTTAACTTCCTATCTCTCCCCCCAAAAGAAGTCCTTACACTCATTATTTAAGTTCTTAGTTACTCGAGTAGGACATTAAAGCAAGACATGATATGGTTCAGCATACAAGATAAGTTGGACTTAATGAGGGTTAGTCATCCTGCCTTAGTGAGAGTATTAGCTTTCCACCCAGCAAGCTTTTGCTTAACTCTTTTGATTAACTCACATTCATTCATTGGATCTTTCCAAAACACAATATTATGAATGCCCAGATATTTGCTAATGGTAGTTTTATGTTGAATATGTAAAACATTCACAATAGCATTTCTAGTTTGAGCATTAGTATTTTCTGAAAAAATAAAGCGAGAATTTGTGGAAATTTACCTTTTGACCCGAAGCTTTGGCAAACATATTAAGAACATGAAGTACATTCTTAGCACCTTTTGTAGTTGTCCTAGCAAATAACAAACAATCGTCTGCAAAAACTAGATTTGATATTCTAAATCCACCAGGAAAAGAAAGAATACTAACATGTGATTTAGGGGTAGTAGCCATTTCATTAAAGTGTCTAATCAACGGTTCCATGCAAATAATGAAAATATAAGGTGATAAAGGATCCCCTTGCCTAATTCTCTTCTTAGGGTAAAAGTAACCATGAGTAGAACCATTATTTAAAATTGAGAAGGAAGTTGAAGTAATGCATTCCATAATTAAGCTCACCCATCTTTCCGCAAAACCAAATCTAAGGAGTACAGACCTAATATACTCCCAATTAAGATAATCATATGCTCTCTAAGTCCAGCTTGATTCTCATTGCTCCAGTCCTTCATTTCTTACCTTTAAAACTAGAAAACATTTCATGCACAATCAAAATATTATCATGAATAGAACGCCCTGGAGCAAAGGCCCCTTGGTTTCTAGATATGCAATGGTCGAGAAGTGGCTTTAACCTTTTTATGATAATTTCGTGATTATTTTATAAATCACATTGCAAAGACTAATTGGTCTATAATTACTTACCACCTCCGGATTTTCCACTTTTGGGATGAGGGCAATGTTAGTATGATAAATTAGCCTCAAGCTAGTATTATTTTCAAAGAAGTCCTTAACCATAGCACTTACCGAATCTTTGATTGTATCCCAGCATTTATGATAAAAACTTGCACCAATTCCATCAAGACCTGGTGCTTTTAGCATACCAATACTCTTAACTGCATTCCAAATTTCTATATCTTCAACAGGCTTAAGTAAAAGTTCATCGTGATGATTGTCAATACAAGGATCAATAATATATGCAATAGAAGAGATATCCACGAGAGCATGGGGACTATCACAAGAAAACCACAGTTTAAACTCTTGCACAAAAACCTATTCTAGACCCTCACCCTCATCCCACCAAAACCCACAAGTATCCTTAATCTTTCTAATTTCATATCTCTTTTTTCTAACAGTTGCCACCATTTGGAAATATCTTGTGTTCTTATCACCTAAATTCCAGCCAATTAACTTTAGCTTTCTTATTGTCTTAGAATTGAATTAAGTTCCTCACTAAGCTTTATTTCTAAATCAATCTTTGAATCAACATTTTGGTTTTTCATGATGGTTTCTTGCACCTCAGCAAGGTCCCCAATTATTATTTTTTTCTTACGTTCCTTTAAATTACCAAAAATTGTTTTATTCTAACCTTTAACCATATATTTGAATGTCCCAGCGCATGCCCTAAAAGTTTCAATAGGACCAAACACTCCATTGCATTGCCATGCATTCTTAACAAAATCCTTAAAATGAGGATGAAGAAGCCACATAGCTTCAAATCTAAAAGGTTAATTATTCTTATAACAATTTTTTAAGTTGTAGCTTAAGAGAATAGGTCCATGGTCAAACCCATAAATTGGGTGGTTATGCAAGTTATAATTCAAGTTCTCATTTAACCAATATGTATTAGCTAATGCCCTATCAAATATCTCATAAATTATGTTGTTATCAACTTGGTTATTACACCAAGTAAAATGAACATCATAAGCATTTAGAGATAAAAGGTTTCCTCTGTTTAAAAAATTGAGGAACTTGGTCATATAAGAAGTTGTAACTTGGCAACCACCCTTCTTCTCAGTTATGTCTACTATATTATTGAAATCCCCCATTAAGCACCACTATTTATTCTTAGAGTATGGCACCATTACAATGCAAATAACGAGAAGTAGAAGCGATAACAGTAACTACCTTGCAAGAGTTCCAAACTAAACAAAGACCACCAGCCCTACGAGTAGGGCTACAATTAAACATCTTATAAAAAAAACCTTCCATAAAAGTTTCCATATACCTTCTCCGCATCAATTTTAGTTTCCATTAAACAAAAAAGAACTCAATTTACCTTGGAAATTCTTCAAGAATTAAAAAGGACGCATCCAGAGTGGAAAACCGAGCTTGAACAAAACAATCTAACTTTTCCCCAACCTAATTTAACAAGGCCAAGAAAAACCCCAAATTTTCGAAAACCCTAACCCTAGAACTTGAAATTAATTCTAAAAAACCCAGCAAAACAAATCAAGAGTAATAAAACAACCTCAAAGATTATAGAAAAACAAATCAAAACCTAGAAATAAAGACCTAAACGGCAAAAAGAATTCGAAAATTTAAAGTGGGAAGCAACGGTGAGAAGACGAGATTGATAGAGAGAAATTATCAAACCCCCAAATCATCAAACTAATTAGCACACTAATTAACCCGTAAATTAGCATAATTGGGTAGAAAATTACATGCAATAAGAAGAAGGGATCCTGGATTTTGTTTGGCACCGGGATCCTGCTCGACTTCCACCCCTTTTGTACTGTTTTTATGGTTAGCAGTAGAGCATGGAATTTGCTGCTGAGAAATTAGGCCAGTAAAATCATCCATAGTGAAACTTTTTATTGATTTTATACAAAATCACCTATATAATATATATATAGATATATGTGTGTGTGTGTGTGTGTGT
The DNA here is from genome assembly GCF_041283825.1 of Pyrus communis. NCBI lineage: Eukaryota > Viridiplantae > Streptophyta > Magnoliopsida > Rosales > Rosaceae > Pyrus > Pyrus communis. The sequence continues at coordinate 7,777,266 of NC_142567.1, forward strand.
GTGTGTGTGTGTGTGTAGAGGTTAAAGAATGGCTTACTTGCAACTCTTTCTCACAGAAAGTAAAATTTATGGACTTGATGTATTAGAAAGTACTTTTTAATGATCAAATTACTGTATGATTATTCTTGTAAGTATTAATTTTTTAAAATGGTCTTAGTTTTTTAGTTGAAGGAAATATTAATGTGGTAAGGCAGGTAACTCGTTTACCATTGGGGACGATGGTGAATTCCTAATTTGAAATTACGGGTATGAAGGCCGAGAATGAAGTGAAAATACTTGAGGGAGATAGAGATAAAGATGAGAATGGCATTACCCATCATCGCTTTGACTCATTGCCAATCCTGCACACATGTTTCCTAGGGTTTCAAGGCCTAAGCCTTGTCCAAATCCCAATCCCAAAACGCAACACACATACGAAATAATATCCAAAAACAAATAGTCTTCGCATCTCCAACAAATTCTTAGCGGAGAAGGAAAGAGATGTCCCAACGAAATATCCTGCATGCAATCAACAAATTGTAGTTAATTAAATGCGGGCAACTTACCACCGCATTAAAGTGACAAAGTATCCAAATAATCCCAAACACTTGGGGTGTATAATGTGTGTCGACATGCACCTCTGTATACGTTTTGGTAACCAGAAATTAATCTCTGGCAACCAACCAACCTAATGAATGTTGGGACCAAATAATAGCCCATGCACCTGCCTCTTTTAGCGTTTACTGCTGCCCTCTAAACAAGTTAAAGTAATGGAGTTAAATTTGTCTCCCTTTCCCAGCTGAACAAGTTTGAGCATGATTCACTAACTTCCACATTTCCTCCCAACTACACTACCTACTTCTAACGTATTCAGTAAGAAAACCAAATTCCAAATATATATGTATAGAGCATGGGAAAGGGATGACCTCTGCGCGCGTTGTTACCTCAGCACCACTTATGGTTTTTCCTTTCTTAATCGATGGGGATAGGAGAGATTTAGAGCCAAGATTGGAGAAAGAATGACCACACACTTGTACAAGAAGTACCACACATAAGGGTTATGCGAGATTAGCCTCTCTATCATTGTCTAAATGTGCATAGCGCCAACCCTCTTCTGGAGAAAAGACGATCTGACCAAATCACCACAAGATCAAAACCTACATAGCCAGTTTGTAGTAGTTTCGTTAACAATATTTCATTACAAAGCATGTTCATCGAAAAGATATTACTTATGAAAATGCACCTATAAAGTGTGTTTTAAAATGTCTCTTAGTTAGATCTAGGTCCCCAATGATACAAAAAGCGTTTTTGTGTGTCAGAAAGCATGCAATTTGATTCAACGTTATAAGTTAACAAAAAAAAACCCCAAATAACTAATCATACTACTGAATTTGAGAGACTCTTGCATGGGCCTGGAGTTATATTCCTTTCTTCCATATCACTCATTATAATCACATGAGATTTAGGAAGAGAGGGACACACGCTTAGGGAAAACTGAAGTCTTTCCTCTTAATTAATTTGGAGATATCCAATTGGTAAATATTTGTTTGTGTTTTGGGAGAGTTAAGGTATCTTATGTATAGGCCTCAGCTACTTAGGGGTTAGATTGATATGTCTCACAAAGTAACAAATCAATGATGACTACGAGAGACCAGCAGAGTACCTGGTTAATGAGCCGTTGTAAATGATAACGTTGTTGATTCTCTGATATTCTTTCAACCCTAAACCATAATTGGTAGGGTCTCTATCTAGCTAATCCAGCTACTTAAAAACAAATGAGTTGTTTGGTTTCACATGATCAAACCAGGGAAGGTAATTAACTAAAATAATACAAAATTAATGCTTTCGGGAAATGATTTTTAAGTAATACGACATGTAGTACAGTTGCGGAAAATACGAAATTGAGCAGTTTTGAGCACGCATGCATCTGGTCAGAATAAGCCATGCTTACAGCTTAATTAATTTGGATTTTCCAAACTAAACCAACCCAGAATTTGCATACATTATCCCTTGCCTTGAACTATTTGGAATTTTGGAGCAATGTGAACCAATCTACATACACCATAACAAAACTTGTGTCTTATGGCCTCATAATATTATAATTGATGGTTTTAATATTAAGCAAGAAGATATTTATAGGGGCTCAATATTTATCTAATTCATTATTGTACAATTATATACTCTAGTTTTTTTTTTTTTTTTTTTGGGACGTAATTATGTACTTTAGTTGTTTTGGACAATTGACATGACAATCTAGCCGCTATCGTTTGGACTAAGATTCTCTCTGGATTTCTTTCATTCGGATCCTTCAATTATGGAGCTAGAGAGAGAGAGATATGAAGAAAAGGGAAGAAGAGGGAAGAAAATGAACAAAAGAAGGTTAAAATGTAAGAAGATGAAAGGTGATAAACATGAGAAGGTGCAGATGGACGAAGATGAACAAGAGAAGATGAAGGTGAACAGGAAATTAATTCTTGACCGTTTGATTTTCGGTTGAACGAAGATGAATAAAGAATCTAAAAGATCCAAATAGAAGAGATCTGGAGAGGATCATATTCTTTTGAGTTTATTTATTTTTGTGTCTCTTTTCCTTTGTGTCTTGCAAAATGAATAAATAACTCCATTAAGATTTAATTCTCTTCTAATACATGTGAATGTGGTTTATGATCGAGCACATTTGATATTCATTAATTAATTAGCTCAACAATCTGAACAATATACGTTAAAACATAATACATATAGTTGGAGTACCACATTAGAAAGAATCATACGAAATCTTCTTACATTCTTTTCTTGACAAAATGTTGTACGGCATTGACCCCAAAATATTATAAGGGATTATATTCACACACCTCAAATACTTTTCTCATACCTTTTTAATTTTTTTAATATTTTCTACACACCACTAACACTTGATAGAACAATATTAAAAAATTAAAAAGGTGTGGGAGAAGTAATTGAGGTATGTGAATATAATCTCTCAATATTATATGTTTCGTGATGATGATTCATTGATTGATAATAAAATAAAGGTATATATTAACATAGAGTTCCATCCATATGGCTGACTTCGATTACGGACCAAAGATTATTTTTGTTAAATGAGAGTAAGATATTTACGAGTTTTAAAATACCAAATACGGATCAAATAATATTTTGTTAAATGAGGGTGAGATATTTACGAATTCTAAAATTCCAAAAATCTCGTGTTAAACAGTTATACTACTAAGTGTTATTAACCCACGAGATACATTATGTTTTAACACGAGTCAATTAGCTTTCGCAAGACCTTAAGGCCCTATTTGGCGAGAAAAACTTGTGTGGGGCTTGGCGTGCCATTGGATTTTATTGAGTGGTATTACAATCCAATCAAAATTCACCACAGTAAGTCTAAATATAATCTTTTATTTTTAAATTTAAAGCTCTTATAAAAAAATTTCTTACTAATTAATATACACCATAAGAATAATTTAATGGTTTTTTTTTTCCTCTTCTCCTCTCTCTCTTTTTTCTTCCCAAATTTTCTCTACTGTCTTCTTCCCCACTCTGTCTTTCCTTTCTTCATATGAATATGGGAAAAAAAACAATTAAGTCATCTTCTCCCACTATCATGAAATGGAAAAAAAAAAATCCAACACACATTTCATATTTTACAAAAGTTGTATTTTTACAAGAGTTGTTCGTTCATTTAAAATTTAATTATATATTTTTAACAATATTATAAATAATAATGAACGTTTTGATATTTTAAACACAAAACTTACTACAGTAATTAAGATTGCAAATGTTGGAAACCCAGTGACCAAAACCGGCTGTTGATACAAGGTGAGTTCACATACCTGAAGAAAACTATATTTTTATATATACATTGAGGAAGGTGAAAAGTTAAAAAGGAAAAATAGATTTTGAAAAATATTACACAACAAAGGAAAAAGGAACAAACTTCCATCTCCATTTTCCTTTTTCCCAGCAATAGAAAGGACTTGGGAAGAAAATTTGAGTGGCTTAATTTTTTTTTTGTCATATTCTTATGAAGAAAGGAAAGGAAGACACGAGTAGGAAAAAAAAAACATTAGATTAATCTCATAGAAAAAATAATTATGAGAGCTTTAAATATAAAAAAGTAATAAAAGTTTTATATTGTAGAATTGTCATGCGGTGAGTTTTGATTGGATTGTAGTGCCACTCAGCAAAATTCAGTGGCAAGACAAGCCCCACACAAGTTTTTCTCCTATTTGGCAGATCAGATAAAAGATCGAATAGGATTAGTTATACGGACTCGGGTGTTTGGCGTTCACTCGTACTAAATAAGCGCCGATTAATTTAACCGGTCAGATAGGATAACACGGTATACACCCGCTTAATAAAACCAACCAAAACGCCCAGATTATTTGGTCGGGGAAGAAGAATATGGGAGAGAAAGGGAGGGAGTTTGTGGGGTGTGGCAGAGAGAGCTGGGGAACAATTATTTGGGATTCTTCTGTAGTCGGGGAAGAAGAAGGGACAGAGAGAGGGAGGGTGTTTGGGGGGTGCGGAGAGATCTGGGAACAAAAAAATGATTACACTTTTTTTTTTTAATTTTTTTTTAAGTTTGATTCCTCCTATCTAGTATAATACCAAACACAACATAAATAATACAGTCACTAGTCCGATACTGCACTAAACACCCAACTAATTTAGTCAGTACTATCCGGTGGCTATTTAATCTATCTGATAGAAATAATCAGTACAGTCCGAGTTACCAAACGAGGCCTAATACTTCGGAGAAAGCAAAGAAAACAAAGCATAGAAGACAAACCAACGTTCACATTTGGGACATGATTGAAACAACACTCATTTCCCCCTAAAACATCATAATTGCAATATCCGTGCAAGCTCCATGCAGCAAGCAAGCAATGGATCTGACGCATCGTGACACTGACAAGTCGGCCACCAAACGCACAACCCCTCAAACGAAAAACCACATATTCCATCCGTCTGATTCAATCAAGCGCCACGTGTACGGTCAAAACAAAGATAAACCCTGATCAGATGGGGTAGGAGACCCATACTAGAATTTATTCAAAAAACCAAACACCCAACACCAACAGCATGCAACAAACAACGGTCGTGTTGATATGTGCTTCCGCCCGTTGCGAAATGTGGGAGCGGAAATAGCCATTTTTCTGCCATTGGCAGATGTCTCTCTCTCACGTGGGTCCTACAAACTGAATCCCACCTCCTTCCCTCTCTTTTCCCACTAACCCCACTCCCTCCCTCCCTCCCTCAATCTCAATATCTCCACTCCACCACCTTGTAATATTTCAGTCTATAAATAAACCCTAAAATACTCCTTAACAAAAACTCCCATCAACCCTAATCATTTCGTGCTCTGCTTCTCTCAGAAACCAGAGCATCGGCATGGCCACCTTCCCATTCCCTCTCTTCCTCTCTCTCCTCCTCCCAATCTTCGCCTTTGCAGCTTCCGCTGGTACGTAATATTTTTCATATATGCATATACGTTTGTTGAGATTTTCTAGCATGCACCGCTTTATAGTATATATATCAAAATCCTTGTATGTTATATATGCTTGTTTATTAATTTTTTGATCCTACGTTCAACTGTTCATTAGTCTTTTGCATGTCATAGTACAATTTTTGTACATTTTCTGCTAATTAATTACCTTGATGTAAAATGAAACTCACTAAGTTTAATCGGTTTGTTTTTGTTTTTTATTTGCAGAAACAGGTACTGTTGGAATAAACTACGGCCGGATAGCCGACAACTTACCGCCGCCCGAAAAAGTGGTGGCACTCCTCAAATCCCAAGGCATCAACAAGGTGAAGCTCTACGACACCGACGCCACCGTCCTCACGGCCCTCGCTAACTCCGGCATTAGCGTCGTCGTCGCCCTCCCCAACGATCTCCTCTCTTCCGCCGCAAGCGACCCCTCGTTCGCCGACAAATGGGTCCAATCCAACATCTCCCACTACCACCCCAAAACCCAAATCGAAGCCATCGCCGTCGGCAATGAGGTCTTTGTCGACCCAAACAACACCACCCAATTCCTCGTCCCCGCCATTAAAAACATCCAGTCTTCCCTCGTCAAGTACAACCTCAGCTCCATCAAACTCTCTTCCCCAATTGCCCTCAGCGCCCTCAATTCGTCGTACCCGCCTTCAGCCGGAGCCTTCAAACCCGACTTAATCGAACCCGTCATCAAACCCCTTTTGGAATTTTTAACCAAGACGTCGTCGTATTTGATGATAAACGCCTACCCGTTTTTCGCGTACGAGTCCACCTCCGACAAGATTTCTCTCGACTACGCTCTGTTCCGGACCAACCCGGGAAATCCAGACTCGGGTAACGGCCTGAAATACTACAGTTTGCTAGAGGCCCAAATCGACGCCGTTTTCGCCGCCATGTCGGCTGTGGGACACGGCGACGTAAAGGTGGTGGTGACTGAGACCGGATGGCCCTCCAAAGGTGACGAGAACGAGATTGGCTCAGGGCAAGCCAATGCGGCGGCGTATAACGGAAACTTGGTGAGGAGAGTTTTGACGGGAGGTGGGACCCCCTTGAAGCCAAAGGACCCACTCAACGTCTATCTATTCGCCCTGTTTAACGAGGATCAGAAGCCCGGGCCCACATCGGAGAGGAACTACGGACTGTTTTATCCGGACGAGACGAAGGTTTACGGCATAACGTTTACGGCGGCCGGCCTGAGTGGGGACCAGTCATCTCCGGCCAATGAGAGTAAGGTTCTGGTCCCGACTGCGTCGCCTTCCGCCGGGAGCACGTGGTGCGTGGCGAATGCGAAGGCAGGGGAGGAGAAGCTTCAGGCCGCACTGGATTATGCTTGCGGGGAGGGAGGAGCTGACTGTCGTCCGATTCAGGAGGGGTCCACGTGTTTCACTCCTAACACGCTTGAGGCGCACGCTTCGTATGCGTTCAACAGTTTTTATCAGAAGAGAGCGCGCGGGACTGGCACGTGCAATTTCGGCGGAGCTGCCTACGTTGTTGCTCAACCTCCAAGTACGGAACACTCTCCTTTATTATTTCATCTCTAAATTTCATGATTTAATTAATTTAATTTTATATTATTTTACTTTTCTTAGCATACCAAATTAATGGCCTGTACTAAAATTGATCAATTGTTACTCAAAACGGTGATGGATTTTGTTTTACGAGTAATAATCTAACACGCAATTCCACGTTAAAATGGCTCTATACTAAGCATACTAAATTTGTTTTGTTTTGTTTTGTTGACAGAGTATGGGACGTGCGAGTTTCCGACAGGTTACTGAAGGAAGAAATTAAGATGAGGGTTGTTTTAGTTTGATGAGTAATTATTCTGATAGGAGTCTGATGTTAGTTGGGACTTATCTTATATTTTAGTGCTACATTTATATGGATTATAGAGCAGTAGGCACCCATTTTATTACATTTGTATTTGCATTTATTTATTTATTGTTATCATCATTATTTAATGAATATAGTAATTTCGATTAGTTGTGTTTGATTTGACATATTTCTCGATGTATTACGTCTCCAATCTGCATTTCCATTGCCTTTTGTTTTTGTCAATGTCAATTATCTTATGGTAGGCTACAAAGCTTCTGTTCAAAATTAAAATATATGACATAATAGTCTTATTACTTATGTAGAATAATAAAAAAAAATTAGATTGTTATGCATAAGTTTTAAGTTACTCAGGTGCAACATATTTATCGAGAAATGAATATGACAGAGATCTATTTGTGCATTTTCTCGTAATATTTTCATTAAGCTTTTGTAGATTGGGCTCAATGGGCTCGGTTGTTGTTCAAGATCAGGCAAACCTGGGTTGATCTTGCAAACCCAAAACGTTGTCCTCTCTCTTCTGCAATTAAATGTGATCGATCCCAATTAGGATTCCGGCAATTCTTGTGGGATTGAAGCATGTCTATGATGTTTTTTTTTTTTTTTTTTTTTTTAAACAAACGATATTATCTATACTAAATAAAAGGAGGGGTTACAATGTGCTAGCAATAATGTGGTTCAAATTCACTTTTAACGAGAATGGAACCTAGGAGGTGTTTACATCGTGCTAGCAATAATGTGGTTCAAATTCTCTTTTAACGAGAATAGAACCTAAGACCTCACATTTACAAATAAAGAAGAATACTACTAGACCATAGTACAAAGTGACAACTATGATGCTTTTAGGCTTCCAAACCCAATTTTTGGTTCTATATGAAAAGAAAACACCTGCCAATTTAGTGGGCGAGGGTTGCAATTAGACATGAAAAAATTAGGCACGACACGAAAAGTTAGTGGTTTTTGGGTTAAGCAATAAAAAGTCGTGTTAATCGACACAACTTATGTGGGGAGCATGCTGAAAATCTAGGACCTAATTACGTTCTTTGGGAGTCTTAATTGAATGTGGGTATGTCAATATGTGGCTGAATAACTAAGAATATATTGCATTTTGGGTATGCATGATCTGAATTTGTCATTTAACGATTACAGCCAAGAAATGAGCCTTTTTGACATTGAAAACAAAGTCGTGGCAATCATTAAGTAGTCAGAATCCACAACAAATCAAACGTAAAGGTTCCATTACCATTAACGAGAATGAGATTGAATGATTCTCGAATTCACAATATTATAACAAATGTACAATCATTAATATCCAAACCTTAAATGTTGAACTCTAAACTCATCATATTATATCAAAGATTGAACACTTATTTATTTATTTTTTTCGATTTGCAACGCTGACAAATGCCTTATACCAAAATGTATTTTTGTATTAGGAAAAATGTATTACATACACATAATATGTTTTGTATAATTGAGGTATACGCAAGTTAAAATCCAAAGAAAATGTTTCTGGTACACCATGAAGAGAAATGTGAGATCTGAATTTGAAAGATGACTTCTTTGTACCAAAAAAATTAAAACAAAATAAATAAAGTTACCGCAAATTACTATTCCACCCTTTTAATCATTGCCTCCTTGCCTACACCCATTATTCGTTGGCCTTCAAGTTTTCAACCCCTCTCCTCATTCACCCAAACCAAATTCCCAACACAAAGCAGTGAATATAACTCACCAACAAATAAAGAAAATCATATGATAAAATAACAACCAAGAAAAAAAGAAGGGTAAAGTACAAAAAATTACCTTAACTATTGGTATCATGACACTTTCATACCTCATCTTTTGAAAACCCATCAAAACCCCTCTTGCGGAAGAAGAAGAAGGAGAAGGAGGAAGAAGAAGAAGAGGAAAAAAAGGAGAAGGAGGAAGAAAAGTTTTTTTTTTTTTTTTTTTTTTTGAATACCCATCAAACCCCAAATCCACCACTCTCATCCATTCTCCATATTCTTTTCCGCACCCATCCTCCACCTTCTCTGCGCACCCATCTTCCTGCCGACGAGATTTGGGTTTTTTTTTTTTTTTTTTTTTTTTTTGGGTTGCAAGAGGGAGAAGAGGGGGTGGGGAGGGGGAAACTGAGTGTGGGTGTGCGGGAAGACAAATTGGAAATTTTCTTTTTTTTTTTTTTTTTTTTTGGGGTTTGCAAATGGGGGAAGAAGATGAAGATGGGGGAGAAGAGAGAGGAAGGGGAGGAGGGGGTAGGGAGGGAGAAATGAGGGTTTTTTTTTTAACTTTTTATTATTATTTTAATATTTAAAAAATATTAAATAATTTTTTTTTAGTTTTTAATAATTTTTTTAATAGAAAGTGGGTCCCGAATCAAGCAACGTCAGCATTTAACTGAAAAGTAAACGGCCAAGTAACATAAGGTATAACATTGGACCAAATTCTAAAGATGAGGTATGACATTGTCAATTTTAAAAGATAAAGTATGAAAGTGTCGTGACACCAATAGTTTAGATAGTTTTTTGTACTTTACCCAAAAAAGAAATGTACTTTTGTATTCACAAAGCAGTTAATAAAGGGGTGTGATATCCACACACTCCATTTTACTTCTCACACACCCTCCTAATTTTCGGTCGTCGGATCGGATGAAACGAAGAATATCAACGAACATAAATTAATAAGGGGTGTGTGAGGAGTAATTTGGGGTGTGTGGATAACACATCCCTTAATTAAATGATGTAGGAGCAGTGAACTCGAACTTATGACATTTTTAACTTATAAATAAAGATAATTATTATTGAACCGTAGTTCTAACTAACAAAGTATATTTATGCTTGAACACATTAGAAAAGTCAAAAGAATAAGGGTCATTTGGTAATTTTAAATAGAGTAAATTACACAAAACTACCTTAACTATTGGTCGAACAACACTTTCATACCTCATCTTTTAAAAGTGACAATGTCATACCTCATCATACGAATTTGTGACAATATCAGACCTCTGTTAGTTTTTCTGTTAAATACTGACGTAGCTTGAGACAGGACCCACTTCCTAATCAAGTGAATAAAATTATTAATAAATTAAAAATAAATTATTTTAATATTTTTATTTTAATACATGTGGGACCACCCCCAATAATTCTCTTCCTTTCTCTCCTTTTTCTTCCTGATCCGAACCCATCTCTCCCTTTCTTCCCTTTCTCCCATGCGTTCCATCTCTCTCTTTCTTCTCTATCTCTCTCACCTTCACCTTCACCTTCACCTTCATCCATTCTTCATCTTCTTCCTTCGTCCATTCTTCACCTTTTTATTTAAAAAAAATTTGGACCAAAAAAATCCAGTTTTTTTTTTTTTTTTTGGCAGCGGGTGCCTGGGACAAGAGCGGCGAGGCGACGAGAATGCAGGGCCTGATTTGGTGGGGCTCGACACGGAGGATCGACAGGTGGGGAGGAGGGGTGTGTTCGATTTGGGAGTGGGCTCAGGTGGGGAGAAGGGGGTGGGGAAGACGGGTGGGAAGGGTTTCTGGGTTTTGGGATTTTGGGATTTTGGGGATGCAGGTGCCCAAAGAGAGAGAAGAGAAAGAGGCGAGAGAAAGAGAGAGGAGAGAGAGAGGGTGGTGGAGGAAGGTTAGGGGGGAGGGACGGGTGGGAAAGTTTCTGGGTTTGGGGGATGTAGGTGCACATAGAGGGAGAAGAGAGGCGAGAGAGAGAAGAGAGAGAGGTCCTACAATTTTATATTAATTTTTTTTTTTAATTTTTAATTTTTTAATATTTAATTATTAAAAATATATTTTATTTTTTTTTAATCCATTTGGATTAGTAAGTGGACCCGTCTCTAGCTACGTCAGCACTTAACAGAGAAATTAACAGAAAAACTGACGAAGGTCTGACATTGGCACAAATTCGTAAGATGAGGTATGAAAGTGTCGTTAAACTTAAAGTTTAGTTAATTTTGTGTAATTTATCCTTTTAAATAATTTGATATTAAACTCGTAGTAAATTGGCACTGAAAATTAAAAAAAGAAAAACACTAAACAGTAGCACTAACGTTCAGTTATAATTAAGGGAATTAATACTTAACTATAGTACTAAATATGACATGCTAATTAGATTTGAATGCAATGGAAAAGCTGAAAAAGGCATTTTTGAAAAGAATTTCATAATATACGAAATTTGAAAAGAACATTTGGGGGAACAAGAATGATAAAGGAAGGGGCAGAGCAATAGAGTCCGGGTCGGTTTGTGGGGGCAAGAGAGAGGTTGAGAAACCGAGAGAGGAAGAACCAAGGAAACCAACGAAAAAGAAACAACCGAAAAAGCTATTAATTTTGACCACATAAGGGCCAATTTCATCTCAGCCAGAGAACCCAGAACCTTGAAACAATTAAATTCAACACAATAAAATACAATATAAAATTAGAGAACTTGGGGAATTTTTTTTTTTTTTTTTTTTTTTTTGGGAAGAAAGGTAATAACATTACTAACAACACACCAATGTTACAAAGAAAGAGGTTCAATTACAAGAGAAACACAAAATAAGATATGGACCCCCAAAACAAAGCCCAAACAAAGGTTTTGAGCCCAAAAATAGAAAAACCAAACAACAAACCCTAAACACCCAAGTCGAAACTCTACGCACTTCTCGAAGGAATCGCGTCGCAACGCGTTGATAGATTGTGATTACAGATCCGAAAATATATGGGGTGGAAGAAAGCCAGAGCCAAATTCGAAGGGCAGGAAGAGGAAGTAAGAAAACCATGGAGGTGGAAGATGAGAGAAGGGAAAGATCGGAGACGATCAGTGGAAAATACGCAGGAAAACTGACCATAAGAGGAAAAGAAAACAGGGGAAACCGATAGCCACCAACCCTGGCCTAAGCTAGGGCTGGTGAAGAGAAGGGATGGTTGATTTGGAAACTGCTACACACAGGTGATAAGAAACTCTCACACTAAAGGAGAGTAGACCTCTAACGAAGGAGAGAAGTTAAAAAAAAAAAAAAAAAAAAAAAAAAGAAGGGAGAAATTGGGTTTAGGAGCCTTAATACAAAGCTACCAATAAAACAAAGCCTATTTTAAATGGGGGGGTTTTAACGAAACACTTTTGGTACTGTTCATTTTTAACGAAAATGATATTTTTACTCTAAAAAGTCACTCATAGTACTATTCACTTACAACACCTTTTTGTCATTTTGATTAAAACTCAATGTTTTCAAATCCTTTTCATTAATTTTCCTTTTTCCAAATTATCTAATTTGTACTTGTTCTCTTTTGTGCAAGCTATTAGCCTATTAAGCTAAGCCTTCTACATAGTAACCAAAATGAGTGTTATCAGTTTATATCTCTGTTACTTTTTTTTTTTTTTTTTTTTGGACAAAGGTAACTTTCATTACCAAGAAAGAGAATTACAGACAAAAGGGCCCAAATACACAATAAACACAAAACAAAAAGTGAACCCCCAATACTAAACAAAAGCCCAACCCGAGAGAAGGGCCCAAAACAAAAAACCTTACAAGACTAGCTTCCTCCACCGCCGATCCAGCATCCCAGACCAGAGAGTTCACCAAACACATCCCCAAAGAAGAAGGCTCCATTGTCCTCCACCAAACGCCACACAAATCGAAACCACAACCACCAAAGAAAGAAGCCAGAAGGAAAGAACTTTCCCCTAGCAACAAAGCCGAAAACGGCATACAATTGGAAGGTGGTGGTGTGGACACCATATAAGCTGAAGCTCTGCACACCTGCCTAGAAAACCGCAAAACGCGGGTGGAAGAGATGGTTGTAGAATCAGACATGTGTGAGAATGATGTAGGACTGAAGCAAATGGAAAAGTCAGAAAATGGCGGGATTAGAGTCATGGAAGTGGAAAAACTTGATGGAGAAGAGGAAAAGGGAAGGTTGGAAGTGGGACTGTAGGAGCGAGACTGATGAAAGGTTAGATAAGAGGTCGCAAGGGGGATTACCAAAAAAGACGGTCAGAAAAAAACATGGAGAAAGCCAAGCTCACAAAGAAGGGAAAAGAGACAAAAGAAGAAAAAGAAAAAGGGAGGCCACCAACCCCTGGCCTCTGCTAAGGCCGGCGGCAGAGCAAGTGGATGGAATTGGGAGCACTCACACACAGGTGAGAAAGTCTCTCACACATAGAGAAGTTATCTCACGCAAAGAGAAGGATCAAGTAGTCTTCACTCAATGGATTAATTGATGAGAATGAAAAGGAAATTCTAAGGAGATTCTCTCAAAAGTGAATTTTTTTTAAGAAAAACTAATGAAAATAGCTTGAAAACTTTGAGTTTTAATTAAAATGACAAAAAGGTGTTGTAAGTGAATAGTACCATGAGTGACTTTTTAGAGGAAAAATGTCATTTTTGTTAAAAATGAACAGTACTAGGAGTGTATCGGTAAAACTCCCTTTTTTTTTTTAACTTCTCTCTACCGTGAGAGTTTTTCCCTTCTTTCTGTAAGAGTTTTCCCCTTTTTTGTTGTGTTCCCCCTCCTCTACGTCTTGATATGTCCTTCTCTTCTTATCTTTCTGGCATCCCATTACCACTTCTCTTTCCTACTCGGAGAAGCTGTTCGGGTTTAGATGATGAGTTTGGTGAGGCGATGCTTGGTGATAGGGTGGATTGGTGCAGATCAAGATGTACTATTCCGATGAAGATGAGTGTAGTGGACTTCTCGATTTTGTGTTTTTACGTCGTTGGGCCTTAGCTGTTTGGCTGAACTTTTGTTGGATTGTCTGGTTGACCCCTTTTTTTGCTTGTTTATGTTTCTCTATTTGTGGTCCTTTTGTTTGTGATCTGTATCTTTGGTGTTAATAAAATCTTCCTTGACCCAAAAGAAAAAGTAATTTTTTTTTTTTTATGGATTATCTATCACCTCATGTTTTTGGCATAATGTTTTATAAAGTTAAAACTAAAATTAATGTTAAACTTTGGTGGTTGAGAGTCCACGAAGAATTCCTTTTGAGAAAGTCCACTTAGCATTTCTTGTGAGCTAATACTTGACAACTTAAACTACTTTTCTCAGCAAACCTATAATACTGCACCCTGCATCTGTGCGTTTGCGCGAAGGTTAGTTTAAAAGCTTCAAGAAGTTATTGGAGCTTTAAACGCTGCCTTCTTTTGCTTCTATTTTTCAGTTGCTCAATTTAAAGTATGGTGAACTTCAAACCTTATTAGTTGCAACTGTGATGAAATGAAAGTTGTATAATCCAGTGCTCAATTGAATAATCATATTTTGCACCAGCTGTGGACAGTGCGATACATGTTATGTCGATGCTATCTTCATCTTTTGTCATTATTACGTTCATATTCCACCCATGTCATTTGCATACTCCATCGACATCAGATACATATTCCCTCCAAATCATTTTGTCGAGATCATCTATATTATAGCTCTGAACATGATAGTTTCGTTTTCAGCTCCTCATTAATACAATTTTTTTTTTAAATAATGGGAATTATGACACTTCAAAAATGTAATTATGCATTCTTATAAGAGTTTTTTTTTTTTTTTTTTTTCCAAACATAGAAAGTTTGAGGTGCATAATTAGATTTTTTTTTTTTTATGTGAACATTTGGACAAATACATAAGTACTTATAGAGTTTTTGAGTGAATTTTGATTTCAATAATATTAGCCATTGGATTTAATTTGTGTTGTTAGATTTTTATTTTTTTATTTTTTAGATTTGATCATATTCGATCTCAATCGTTTGATTTAATGTATTTATAAATTTGATTTTTTTTAAACTGAATTTGGACCGTTGGTTGAACCTACGATCCGACCATGTCGACCGTTAAAAAAAAAATAATCGTTAGTCTTTCTACAAGTGGTCGATAGCATTAGCAACTGGGTCTCAACGCTGGGTCGCAACCACTAACCTTAGCTCATTTTTAAGCTGAATTGGCCTAGAAAAAAGTTTTAACCCAAAATCTTTTTTTTAGCCCAATGATTAGAGAATTTTTGGACGAGTTTAAAACTTAAATTTTGAATTTTAACCCAACCATTGAGTTGGTCTCAATATAAATAAAGGGGTGTGATATCCACACATATTTTTTTACTTACACACCCTTCTAATTTTTCTCTGTCGAATCGGATGAATTGAAGAAGATGAAATGATAGAAATCAACAAAGTGTGTGTGAGAAGTAAAAACGAGGGTGTGGATAACACACACCTAAATAAAAATATACTTTCCTAATCTCTAGGTTTGAAGTGACAACATATTTTGTAAATACAATATCTTCCCAATTCAAACAACAAACTTATCACCGAATTGAGTAAATATAGTGGAAATTCATCGTCCATGACCTACAAAAGATATCTACGCATGCTAACCATCATAAGCTAATACAAAAATGCTAAACCAAAATAATCATCATTGATAAGCATTGGGTAAGTTTGTCGATAATAATATTTGGCTACTCAAATGATGAGTAAGAGTTTCTATTTAAAATAGTTCTTTATCGATTTATAGATCTTTGTGTTTATGATCAGAACGGTTCATATTATAAATCACTCTATAAAAATCGTCTCTGCAAAAAAACAATTAAAAACTAAGGTTGTTTAGTTATTGTGTACTGTTTATGTATTTGCTACAATAAATTAGCCAAATGACCTTATTTTTAATTTATTTTTTGCACAAATAATCTTTACAAAGTGATTCATAATATGAAAAGTTATGATCATGAACATAAAACTCTATAATTCGAACACAAAGAATTTTGATTAAGAGTAGCCAAGTATTGTTGTAATTGTTATGAGTGGTATTTAAATGAAGGGCACTATCGTCAATGAGGGCTATCACTCAATACAGTTTTGAAGCTGGCTTTTTTTTTTTTATGGTGGCAGATTGTCTGCCCCTCTGCTCGGTGCTCTTATTTTTTTTTTTTTTTAATTTGTGCGGTTATGATTAAAATATGTTAATATTTTATATACTTATTGATTTTTGTCTTATTATCTATATAAAAAAATTAATATAAAATATAACGTAACTTAATCGTGACCACACAAAATAGAAAGAGATGTGAATTGAAGGGCAAACAATCTGCTCATTTTTTTATTGGTGATTGTCCAAAGAAGGCTATTAAATAACCCAAAAAAAAAAAAAATCACAAATATCATTATTATTTAACATATTTTTTGTGTAGAAGAGAAGGTGGTGCTGGTGCCCTCCAGTACTTCTCCCACCCATCCCTCAAAGAAAACCTACCCCCATATCCTCTCTCTCTCTCC
Organism: Pyrus communis; assembly: GCF_041283825.1. Classification (NCBI taxonomy): domain Eukaryota; kingdom Viridiplantae; phylum Streptophyta; class Magnoliopsida; order Rosales; family Rosaceae; genus Pyrus; species Pyrus communis. The sequence continues at coordinate 7,793,824 of NC_142567.1, forward strand.
TCCCTAAAACCCAAATTTCAATATCCCCAATCAATATCCCTCCGACACCCAATTGTTTCTATGACCATCAGACTCTAAAAAGCCCGATTCTTGGCCATGAGGAGGGGCAGAGGAGCAGCCACGAGAGCCGCAGCGCCGCCGGCCGAACCCACCGGATACAGACCCAGTATTGGAAAAGAGGTCCGGTACCGAGGGGTGCGGAGAAGACCGTGGGGTCGGTTTGCTGCCGAGATCCGGGACCCGTGGAAGAAGACCCGGGTCTGGCTCGGCACCTTCGACTCGGCTGAAGACGCCGCCCGAGCTTATGATGCCGCCGCTCAGATCCTCCGTGGCCCCAAGGCCAAGACCAACTTCCCGATCTCCTGTGCTTACCCGCCCTTTTACAACAACCCTACCGACCCAGCTATCGAGGCAAAGCTTTTCGGGTCGGGTTACGGGTTTCAGGACAATCCGGTTGTACATCCTCAGAGACCCGCATCCAGCAGCCTGAGCTCCACCGTGGAGTCGTTCAGTGGCCCCCGGCCGCCGCCTCAATTTACGACGATGGCTGCCGAGTTGTCACGGCCTAAACGACAGCCGAGGACCCCGCCTATGGTTCCGGAGGACTGCCACAGCGACTGCGACTCATCGTCATCAGTGGTTGAGGACGACGAGGATTTCGTTGCGTCGTCGTCGTTTCGCAAGGCCCCGCTGCCCTTCGATCTTAATTTCCCACCGTTGGATGTGGATGGGGATTTGGGCGGTGGGGTGGACGGTCATGATCTTCGATGTACGGCTCTATGCCTTTGATTGTTTGTTGTTATTATTATGCTGTTGATCGTTTGATGAGCATGATGATCAATCATTCAATTTTCTTTTCACTTTTAAATATATAAATTTTCTCTCTTTTTGTTTTATGATTACAAGCATGGTGTTTGATGAGAATTGCTTAAAGATTTATTTTAAAAGACTTTTTCAAGTGAAAATCGGCAACTTTAATATGGATTTTTTAGGATTTTCGAGGAGAGGTTTGAATCTGGAACGCAATGAGATGAAAAGGCAAAAGGATTAAGTGTTCGATATGGGTTTTTTTCGTTGTCACCAAGTTTTGAAAGGGATTCAATTTGCGTGGACAGATTTGGGGAATGCAAGGAGAAAACAAACAATCTTTGCTAATTTTGGTATGTATCAATTTGTTTAGATGGTACATTTGTAAACAAACCTCATTTGCTCGTCATCGTGCTGTTTTGCTTATAATGGAGTAAAATAAATCATTGGCCTAACTTGTTTTTCCAATTAGTCCTTGGCTGTGTTAAGTGATCAATTCTTTGTACCTCACTCGGCACGATAAAGCCGGCCTTGTTCAATGAGATAGAATCGACTCCACTCAGTGAGATAATGCTTGGTCCTCGTTGTTTTTTTGTTATGTGATAAACGTGAAAATTTGATGCTCACTTTCAGCTTGTGTTGAACGCATCTTCATGTTGACATGTCTTGGAGGGTAAACCAAAACTCATTACTAATGTAATGGCTTTAACTTAGTGCCAAATTGCACTAATAATCTACGTAGTTCACTTAAAATTTTCGCTTTTGAGTAATGTATTGGCACTTTAAAAAAATTATTCTGCACATACTATCACAAAAATATGGGAGTGGTCTAAAATGATTTTTGTAGAGCGGTAATATCAACATCTTTTTAAGTTTTGTTATTATAATTGTTCCTTGGTTTCATTTTCACCGTTGTTTGATTCGTTTTCATTTTAGGTCAATTTGTCAATTAAGTTGATTTTTTAATTTAATTTTAATCTTCACATTTAAACAATTCAAGTTAGAAGAAATTTTACCTCATTTGAGACAGCCTGGACTAATAGTGCTAGCATAATGAAACAACAAACACAATAGTACAACAAAGAAACTACAAGGATGGATGAATGGTACAAAATTGAGTAAAGTAGAAGAAAAGGATGATATTACAAACTTGAGTAAACTTGAAGAATTATAAGTGCAATTTAGGATGTTGCTTAGTAAGAGGGGAAGGCACGGAAAGGGGTCAACAATTTCTGCACAATACATGCCATTCACTCCCTCGAAACTAGTGGAGGCCGATATCTTTGAACTTGGACTTTAGAAATTCAAATGCCCTTGAACCTGGACTTAAGAATTTTACATGTACAAATAGTAATGGTGGGGACAGGGTCACTCCCATTTTTATTCTCTTTGAATATTGATTGTTGTGGGGTTTGTTGCTGGAGAGGGGGGATTGTGATGCTGCTTCAGCTTGAGGGAGAAAGTCCCAATAAGATAGGCTTTTTTTTTTTTTTTTTTTTTTTCTTTCCCCTGAGATGGCATCTCTCTGCTGCCTGCACTTTCAAATCTGAGTGAATGGAGAGATTTTTCAGGTTAAATCGCAATAAACTAAGATCTAGTGACAGTTCTCTTTATTTGTAATTAAGAAGTTTTATATTTGAATATGGTGAATTCGATACGAACTTAGATTGCTAATTGTGTGGTTTAGCCGAATTCTCTCATTCCCTTAATATAAAATATATCGTTATAGTAAAAACAATCGTAATAAACTACATGTCATAATATAAGTAAATGAACATTGAAAAGTATCTTTCTTCACTTTCTACTTGTATTAAAAGATATGATGTACGGTGCACCGCTTGTAATATAAAAGAATCTCTCAAGTTAATGATGTGATATTTTGAAATTCAACTTAATTTTGCATTGGGAGGCAGGCACAAGGCCTAGGCCAGCTAGTATGGGTAACGTAGATTTCGTGGGTAGTGCACTAGGCAATTAAATTACAAATACAATACAAGCAGTAGCAGACACTATTTTTTCCGGGATGTGCAATAACTTTGGGCCTCTCGTTGTCGGGTTTTCTTATTCAATTTTCTTCTCTTTTCATTTTGTTACTTTTTATGCGAGTAATGTCGATAAAAGAAGAACTAAATTCGAGATGTCGAGTGCATGATGAAAATGTTCTTAACGAATTGAGTTGTCAAATTTATGCTTTTTTTTCTTTTGGTTTTCGGGCTGGTGGTTAAAAGTTAAAACGGTTCATTGACTTGGAAAGAAAAGGAAAGTGGAAAGGGTTCACATTGATCATCAATGGAAGGGAAATTCATGGTAAAGGCACCCGACAATATTTACTCAATCCATACAATAGTTATTGCTCTTTCTTTACTTCCTCTCCGACATCGGACCAACCTTAGAGGCAAACCTTAGAGACAAATGAACAACTTACGAGCAAGGTTGTAAAAAATGCTAGGATGTAGTCGGACGGCGGGCTGGAGCCTAGCGCTTAGACGGTTAGGCAGACTCCTAAGCGGGCTAGACGGATTTAAGTAAATCTATTATATTTCGTATAAATAAGTGTCTGCTTATACTTGAATATATATAACTTCATCCTAAACTATAAAATAGAATGACATATCTATTATGAAATATTGAAACATAATGAAAACATGGAGGACAAGCATAAAATATGTGTTCATTTAAGTATTCAACAAGTCTCTTATAATTTATTGAAAAAAAATAAAATGCAAAATTAAAGTTATCTATTTTCTATCAAAATGAGTCGCAACTTAGGCGGTTGCCTAGACGAGTCTAGGCAAGCTAGGCGGTTTAGGCGGGCGCCAGCAGGTCTATGCGCCAATTCTTAATTTTTAAACGTCTAGACATTAATTAGGGCGATGGTCAGCCGCCTAACGTCTAGGTGAGGCTTTTTAGAATAGTGCTTAGGAGGACTAAAATTTGAAAGCAAATTTTGAAAAATTGAATAAAGTAGTTCCAGTTCTTAGTTTTTTAAAAACTGAAAGTAGTATGAGTTTTCTATTTAAAAAAAAAATGAAAACAAAAACTAAAATATGAAATGAAATATTATCAAACAACCCCTTAACAAGAGCATCTCCAATTTTTTTTTTCACTATCTCTCCCCTTCCAAAAATCCTAGTATGCTACCTTCATAGTCTTCACACTCCAGATATGGTTGGGGGCTAGTGGCAACTTCTCCCTTTCTTTTCCTTCCTCTCTTCCCCCTCTCCTCCATCATAGCCTTCTCTCCTCTTCTTTCCCATCCGCGACTCTACTTTCTGACCCTACATCGCCTGCCTTTCCTCGGTCTCATCTCCCCCTCAGTTCCATGGATTTCGGTCTCATACCCAAATCCATCATCTTGCTCTTTATGGTCTTTAAGAGCAATTCCAGTGTGTAAAGGCTCCCCATGTCAACAAGCAATTGAATCCCTCTAGTGAATAGTAACTACATTTAATGAACAGTAATTGCCTTTTGCATTTACACCCCTAAATTGGATAGCCTAGACAGTTTGTACTAAAATATTAGTATTTTTTACTTATAAAATAATAAAAAATAATTTTATTTTAAATTTCGGATAGGATTTTAACCGATCTCGTTACGCCATGTGTCATTATCCAAAAGTACAATTTTTGTGGATAGGTTTCGATAAGATTTTTAACCAATTTCGTTGCGTGAAGTATCCTTACTTGTTTAAAATCGTTGAAAATATTGAAATGTGGTGTAAGGTGGGAGAAAATGGTAAGGTATTTATAGAAAAAATTTTGAAACTTTCGGATTTTTAATTATTTTAAAACTTTTTTTTATTAACCTAATTAATCTGAACTGTTGGATTACAAAAAATTTGTAAGCCAACTGTCTAGATTGTGACAAGTGGCCTACTGTAACATTTCTTTTTTTTTTTTTTTTTTTTGTAAAGTGGAAAAACATGGATCGTTGATTTGGAAATCAAGTGGTTCAGATTCAACGGCTACTGAGTGGGCTGCCACGCAAGCCCCACCGCCTGAAATCTTGTTGGTGACACGCCCCCCACGCATGTGTGGTTTGCACGCACCTGAGGCAAAATTTTTTATAATGTAGCTGATGTCATGCTGACGTCAGCCTTGTATCAATCCCTCCTTAAAGCGCTTAGGCTTGGGACTTGCGCCTGAGCTCTCACATGGGCTCCCCTTCAACCCAATTGCCCAAATGGGTTGGCATCACCTTGGCATGGGATTGGATTGCAAATGGAGTTGGTCTATAGAGCAAAAGAGCAATCTAGAGTTGCTCTAAGTGGAAGATGAACTAACTAATATGGTTTCAAGAATTGCCATAGAAGATTGTTGATTTGTTAATTCGATTGTTGATTTGTTAATTCTAGATTGTCCTCATCTATGAATTAGTGCGAATTTTTTCTTAACCAAAGTCCATATAATATAAAAAGCACTCTATCCTCTAAAACATGTTTATTCATTCAAAATATATCAGTGTAAATGGATTTTTTTGGATAAATTACACTTTACCACCTCAGGTTTGAGGTTTATTGCAATCTCATACAGGTTATAAAAAAAATTTCACTTTCATACCTTACGTACTATTTTATTTCAATATAATACATCCGTTATATTTTCCATCTATTGGTCCATTAAGCGCTGACATGATTGCCAATTTTCTGCCACGTGGCCAAAAAATAATAATTTTTTATACATTTAAAATAATATAATAATTTACCATATTAAAAAAAAAAAAATTTGAAACCCAGAAACTGAGAAGCCCGTTCCCCCCGACCCACCTCCCCCGCAACCCCTCACCCTACCCCCAGCAACGCCGCTACTGTCATCCTCCGGAAACCGGATAAGAACAATGGGACAAATCGTTGACGCTCTCAAGCATAGCATCAGTCCCACGCTTGGTGGCGCCGACCACTCAGCTCCCCATGATCACAGCACTGAGCCCTAGCCTCTCATGGTCCTTGACGATGTGGATCTTGTACGGAATCTGCGCCTTCTTTAAGGGCTTGGAGAGATTGGCGACCTTGGAGCTAGTGAAGGCATCCAAGTCGTTCTTGAGTTTCTTCTGCTTGACGGAATCGTGCAAGGTGTGGTTGTCGACGAAATCGACATCGTCGTTGGTGTTGAAGGAGAGGTCGACTCAGCCCCTGTCGGAGCCGAAAAGGACGGAGGTGGGGCTGACGTGGAGGAGGATGACGGCATCACCGTCGTCGAATATCGGATTGGGGATGGGGGAAGGGGTTGCGGTTGATGGGGGATGAGGGAAGGGGTGGGCACGGGTGGGGATTCTGGGAGACGAAGGGGATCTGGGTTTTTTTTTTTTAAATTTTTTTTGTAAATAATTATTTTAATATTTTAAAATTTTAACTAAGTGTTTAGCCACGTGTCATAAATATGACAGTTATGTCAGCAAATGTGGTAGCCACGTCATCACTTAACGGATCAATAGATGAAAAATGTAACGGATGTATTGTATTGAAATAAAATAACATTTGAGGTATGAAAGGGAAATATTTTAAAGACTTTGTAAGGAATTGAAATCGATCTCAAACCTAAGGTGGGAAAGTGTAATTTACCATTTTTTTTTTTTTTAATTATAGAAAACTAATGAAAATGACTTGAAAATTTTGAGTTTTAAACAAAATAAATGGTAAAGTGAACAATATCAGAATTAACTTTTTAATGTAAAAATATGAGTACTGAGAGCTTTTCATTAAAATTATTTTTTTTTTTAACAAACGATATTATCTACATTAAAAGAGAGAGATGTAGGCTTAGTCTCACAATAAACTAGAAATAATGTAATTCAAATTCGTTTTGACGAAAATAAATCTAATATTTATTACTTAAAAAAATAAAAATAAAATAACAATAGATTGTAGTATTAAATTAAGTGTGTAAATGACCTATTTGATTTTTCTTTTTGTCGTAAATTGGTTTAGCTTATAATACACAGACAAGAAAAAAAAAAAAAAAAAAAAATGGATTCCTGGCCGCACGATCTGTGTGAACGGTCAAGACTAAACGGTCCAGGATTGAGATCTGAATCCCTAAACCCTAAAAAACACGCTCAACCCTGAAAACTTGGTTCGCCTCGCGCAGCTGCTTTTGCCTCCACAGTCCACCCTCTTCAGTCTTCCCTTTCACGCTGCTGCTTCCTCTGCTCCAACTCCAAGGTAACTCTTCCTTCTTCTCTCTCTCGTATCTCTCTCCATCGCTCTCGCGTTCTTTGTTTCTCCCTCTCAAGTTGTCCGTTCCCTTTGCAAATTGATTTCGTATCTTCCTTGATTTGTTTTCTGGATCTAATTAAGGTATTGTTCTCTCTGATATGATTAATTGATCTTATAATTTTTGGATTTTATTTTTTTTTTATGTTCAAATTGAGAATATTTTCTATCATTTCGAAACTTTCGTACTGGAAAATTCATGTCCTCGCTGCTTGGCATGTTGTAGCTAAGTGCCCAGCTATATATATATATATATCATGTAGTTAAGTGCTGAATCGGGTTATCTTATAACTTTTTTTCTGAACCGAAATGTCTAGATTAGATCAAAAAAAAGTTTGGTTGATTAGATTTCTAATTTTTGAGGAAATTTTATTTTTAAAAACTTAAGTTGATTGTTGATAAATGGCAACACAGAACCTTTTATTTTCCTGAACTGAAATTTGATTTGATTGGTTTTCAATTTAAAATGTTATAGTTGATGTTGTTCTGTTTATTCTCTTGTTTTTGATATTTTATTTATATTCTAGATGCTTGATATTATGAAGATCAACCCTTTTTTTCTCATCTGAATAAGAATAATGTATCACCAAAACTTTGTTTAAACTAATTGTGATCAAGTCTGTAATCGCTGATTGCCAATTCGCTAGCAAACATGAATTACACATTATAAAATTTTGTTACCTAATTGTGACAGCATGACTGCCCAAACTCAAGAAGAGCTCCTTGCTGCCCAGCTTGAACAGGCAAAAGTTCATGTAATCTCTCTCTCTCTCTCTCTCTCTCTCTCTCTCTCTCTTATTCCTTCTTTCTCGTCGTTTTTAATGGGGTTCTCTTTCAATTGAGTTGAGGCATGCTTTATGTGATATTTTATTTAATTTGTCTTATGCATTCAGAGTTTCTTCTTGTTTTTATTTTTGAATGTTGATATTACTTGGACTTTATGAGTTTCTGCTAAAAGATACAGATAATGTGTTGGAAAGATCTTTACGGTTGAAAAGTGATTTTATTCGTTGTGTGTTTGCTGTTTAGCTGCATTGCTGTTTGATTTTTCGATACAGTTTTGCAGTGATGAGCGAATGTGAAATACATTCCTGCTAAGTGAAGTCAGCTATAACCACAAGAAGGGTTTAGCTTTTACGTATTGCTATTTTGTTGTCTGCCTTTAGAATTAGTATGGTGTCTTTCTTAGATGGATTCATATCCAGTTTACTTTGCATATCTATTTTGTTATGTTATAGATTTGGATTAATGGAAACATTTCTTTACAGCATTGGAGAAAATAACTTTGTCATTTTTTCTGTATTGGTTTGGCTCGTGATGGTTACAAATTACAACATTTTAAGCTAGATAGCAGAGGCACTGGCAAGGGTTCTTTTCTTTATTCATTCATTTGTACTTTAGCTAATCTTTATGTCACTTTGGATGAGCAGTATACTCAAGTGAAATACTGCTACACTTTTCTTTGGCCATAGATAGAGCTACTTTGAATGGGCCAGTTGACCTGAAATTTTTTGTAAGGTGCTTTGTTGTTTCATTTTCTGCAGCAGTCACTAAGTTTGTACCAACCTGGTCATATTTGTGTTTTCTTCCCTATTGGATCCATTACAAATTGTTATTTCAATATCTAATCAATTTTTATGGATGATTCTGATACCAGATCAAATAATCACACAGCATTACTCTTGTTTGAACTTTGAAGCTCACTCATTCGACTTTGTTACCTCATTGCTTGAATTTAATTAACTGGAGTATTTTACTTGAGTTCTCTGAAGCCATTAGATTGTTTTTCTGGTTACATTTAATTAGAAGTGATTAATTTGTGCTGTCATCTGTTGACTGGGTTAGAGCCAAATATGTTGACTTAATTGGGTTTCGGCTACTATGGAAACAATCCTGAACTGCCAAACATATCATAACAACTCACTATTGTAAGTTGATTTTTCTATTTATGAGAAGTTAGTGGGAGAAAGAATGTGGCAAGTCCTTGGAGGTTCATAATGAAAGTGTGCAGGCTACGCCCTTCCTTAATATGTATTCTTCCTTGTATTTGTGTTGATGTTTAATTGTGGAGGATAGTGAATAAATATTTCAAGATGCTTCATCTTTTTCTTTTATGGTGCATGAAATTGGGTGAAATGGTTGTAGGATGATGAACCGATAGTCGAGGACGAAGATGATGACGATGATGATGATGATGAAGATGACGACCACGATGACGATGTTGAAGGTAAATTGCACTGTGAAGATTTAAATGTGATGCCAAACTGTTTTATGTTTTTTCCCCTCTAAATGCACCCACTCTTCTAAGCATGTAGTTTTCTTGAAGATCTTAGTGAATGTCATCTCTCCACTGACATAAAAGCCATAGGAAAAAGGTTGTGTTTCTTCTTCAATATGTTATGCAATGCTTATGTCTTCTTAGTTTAGCTCAGTTTGTCTCTGTTTCTGGTTCCTTTTGAGAAGCGGTATGCCTATTTATTATCTGGTTGTGTGACTGTAAGTGTCAAAAGTTAGAGATGAGATTTTGAGACAGTTTTGATAGAACTTTTTAACTGAATTCTTTTGTTTAGCCGTTAAGAACACCTTCAGATAATAATTTTGACTCATCCCTCCTGCTATATATATATATATATTGGGGGCGGTGGTTTGGAAGTTGTACATTATCTCTTGTATAGCCAATCTTTTTTGCTTATTATTGGTGTAATTTCTTGTCAAAATGGCATTGTGGCAGGACAAGGAGATGGAAGTGGTAGGTCTAAGCAGAGCAGAAGTGAAAAGAAGAGTCGCAAGGCGATGTTGAAACTTGGAATGAAAGCAATTCCAGGTGTCAGCCGTGTGACTGTCAAGAAGAGCAAGAATGTAAGTTTTGATTTGTTGCTTTGTTTCTTCTTTTGATTGCTATAACGCATTTTGTGTCAGCTTCTAGGAGATTTATTTTAAAGACTTAATGTAGTAATGTTTGTTCTTTCAGATTCTGTTTGTCATCTCAAAGCCTGATGTCTTTAAGAGCCCCGCTTCCGATACATATGTCATTTTTGGGGAAGCAAAGATTGAGGACTTGAGCTCACAACTTCAAACTCAGGCCGCGGAGCAGTTCAAGGCTCCTAACCTAAATACTGTGACAGCAAACCCCGAGCCATCAACTTTGGCTCAAGACGATGAAGATGTGGACGAAACTGGTGTAGAACCCAAGGACATTGAGTTGGTGATGACTCAAGCTGGGGTTTCAAGATCAAGAGCAGTTACGGCACTCAAAGCAGCAAATGGTGACATTGTTACTGCCATCATGGAATTAACAACCTGAGCTGCATTGTAGTGGTGGAACTTTACTTTCGATGAATTTTTCCTTTTTTACCTTTGCATCGTCGTGTCCACTTGAGAATTTGAAGTTCAAATTTCGGGTCTTTTTTTGTTTTTTTTTTTTTAATGAAATATTTTATGTATGGGAATGAGATAACTATGTTGTGATGAATGGTTTACATTGTGTTTCATCTGAATTCGAATATAAATCCTTTTATAATCATACTATCGTGTATGGATTGTCAGAGAGAATGCGTAGTCGATGATCATCTTCTGATCTTTTTCACCAAATCTATTAATCCGGATCTTTGAAATTTGATCTAGGTCTCCCCATCACCAATAATTTGTAAGGTTTATTGTAAGGTTTATGAGATTTAAAACCAGTGAGTATCTCTATCACATGGTTATGTTACATGTTACACATTTTAGCAGTAGTCATCCTTTCAATTATTTCGCGTGCAAGTTGTGAAATATACAGGCTATACAGCCTACAGCTACGAAAACGAAATAAACGTCGCCATTTAACGCCTAAACGTTCCAAGGAACCCCGATTAAAAAGTTAACGTTCCGTCATGCCAACTAAAGCCCTAAACGACGCGGTCTAAAACAAGCGTTAAACTTAAACCCTTTCCGTCGGTACCAAGGACACCCTGCGGACAAACCCTCCAAAGAGCGTTTCCGTTTTCGAAATTTTGAAATCCCAATTTTTCCATCAGATTATTCTCTCTGGTTACGATTTATGGAAATTTCTTCGGTTCCGATCAGTTCGTGCTCGAAAGAGCATCAGAATATCTACCAGGAATGGTTTCGATTCGCTGATGCAGGTACATACTTGCACTTTACACTGTTCCGCACAAGCACGCATTTTTTTTTCTTCACATTTTTTTTTTCTGGGAAAATTTCTTAGTTTTCCGTTTGGTTCCTGAGAAAATTGAACAACTGTAAGTTGATTTTCGGTTTTGTTATGTTCAGACACTGATGGCCGCATTACCGGGAGCGATGCTATAAAGTTCTTCGGCATGTCCAATCTGAATCGGCAGGATCTCAAGCAGGTTAATTTGCTTTTATTTTCTTTTACCAAGTTAGTGCGTCTCGTTTTCTTCTGTTTTTTGCTGTAATTCATTACCATTAGTATTCGGTGGATTTGTTTTTTATGCAGAGGTTAGTGTAAGCTCAGTTAATGCGTTGTCGTACTCATTTTCTAAATACATTTTGTTAGGATTGGGGGTTTGTATTTCTGTTGAGCAATACGGAGTTATTGTGACGCGTAATACGCTAGTAGAGCCGTTGAAGTTGGCATCGAGTTTTGCAGATTGCGTTACTTTGATATATTCAAGCTTAAGATTATGTTCTAGTAGATCTATGCCAAACATTTTGCGTTACATATGTAGCAGAAGCCCCTTCCTTTTTTCTTTGGTTAGACTATGTTACTTGAATTTTTCCAGCCTTATTTATAGAGGGTTTTTAATAAGTTCGTTCCTTTTCTTAAGGTTTGGGCCATGGCCGATTCTAAGAGGCAGGGATATCTTGGTTTCAGTGAGTTTGTTGCCGCTATGCAGGTTATTTTATAAACTGTTATTTTTCTTTTTCATAAATAGCAAAAAATCAAATATTTTGATTTATAGGAATCTGACATGTTACTTTTTCATTTCTAGCTAGTTTCTCTTGCACAAGCTGGACATGATATCACACACGGTTTATTGAATAGCAATGGTGGGTTTCCTTTGTTTAACTTTGTATTGGAATCCATGCTTGGATTGGTAGAATCTCAGTATAAGTTGAGGACTTGTAATACCTGCTTCTTCACAAATATGAATAGCGCACAAGTATTTTTTGTTTACTTATTTATTAGTTTTTAAATCTTGTTTGGCACACTCATTTAACTTAAAACTTTGAACGCTGTGTTTCAGTTGACTTGGAAAGTCTGAAACCTCCTGTTATGGAGGGTTTGGATGCATTACTATTAGCGGTACATGTGCTTTTTATACCTTTCTTATTTGTTTTACTCATTATTGTGGATTTATTTATTTTAATCAATTCATTGTATATGGCCAACGAATTTGATTTCGTTTACTTAATTATTCAGAAGAAAAAGCATTCGCACAAGTCAAATGAAAACAAAGTAAATGGTGAGGAGGTTCTCTAACTATGAGATGTGTACTGTCACTTTTGGTTTTGGCTGTCTATTTACAAATGATCTGTGACGCAGGAACTGCTGTGGTGCAACAAACACCTTCGGCACTTTGGTTTTCATCAAAATCATCAAAAAAGGTGTATGTTGTTTCTTATTTTTGGAGGCAATTGCCCTTTTGCTTTCATGATATTCAGAAAAAAGGATTTATCCTAAAACTGTTTCTATTGGATACTAACTTGAATTTTCTTATTTTGATAAGTTGACTTTATTTTTTCATTGTGAGAAATTTTTTATAGCATTGCATTCCAGTCTCTCCGAGTTGTTATACTTGAAGCTGATTGCAAAAATACTTATGTTTTTAGTAGGTTAAGTTTATCAGTGATCATGTGAAAGCGTTGAGTCAATTAAGACTCTGTGTCCACAACAAAGGCTAGAAGAGGTCATTTTACATAGTGAAAAAAAATGGAGAGAGCTTTTGCATACGTCATTTTTAGGAGTGTTTTTTTTATGCGTGATATGTCGCAGCGTTGATAATAAATTCTCCTGTACATGTTGGGTAGACATGATTTGTGCACTCTGTTTAACACCTTACAACAAGTATTTGGCATATGTCTAGGTACCACTTTCTTCTGTAACATCAATTATTGATGGGTTGAAGAGACTGTATGTTCAGAAGCTGAAGCCATTAGAAGTTACATACAAGTTCAACGATTTTGTATCCCCATTACTGGTGAGTGAGCATTACTCCTTGCTTCTAGTTCTTTCATCAGATTTAATGCCCAGTCACTCATAGTTTTATTTCATTTTTTCATTGGATCTTCTCAAACTTCTATCTAATTGTGGTATGCTATAGATATCAATTGATATTTATTTGCTTTATTTTGCAGAGAAATAGTGATTTTGATGCCAAACCCATGGTTATGCTTTTGGGTCAATACTCCACTGGGAAAACAACATTCATTAAACATTTGCTTAAAAGTAGTTATCCAGGCAAGTTATCCTCTGGGAAAGTGTCTCTGTGTGGTTGTTTTGTCTTGCACAGAAAGTTTGTTCATCCTATGCCATTCCTTATCTTATTTCACTTTTGACAGGAGCTCACATTGGTCCGGAGCCTACAACCGATAGATTTGTTGTTGTTATGGTAATTACCAATCTATCTCCTTTTATGTTGTCATTAAGGCAGTCTTGTTAAAAGTTAATATAAATGTTTTATACGCTTGCAAGTTAAAAAGCCATATAATAAGAATAAGGCTTTACAGGACTCAGTAAGAATGTAGTAGAAATTAAACTTGTTAAACAGATAGCCATCCATGGCCTTGGCTTGCCTTAAACTTTTGTGTTTTGAATTTAAAGAAACTTTTCCTTTATATTTATGTGTCCCCCTTTTTATTAATTTTCAGTAGGGGTATATATCCTTTAACATTTTCATTAAAACTAAGGGGCTTTGGCACATTTTGTAAATGTAATCTTGCATTTTGGTCTATATATTAGGGATTTCAAATTTCAGTATAAAAAAAGACGGTTGTGTTTTGTCTGGTTTCTATTGGTTGAAATAGTCTCTCTTATTGGAAGGCAGATTGCAGAGCAGCGTGGCAGAATGCCAAGAGTCTGGATAGGGTAGTAAACTATTATTAGCCTAGTTCTAGGAATTTGGAGAGAAACTGAGGGACATTTTGTGTTTCTTGCCATTGTCAATAAAGCAATATTTCTTGCATCTCTCGGAAATGCTTCTGCGAGGCTTAGCAGTTGTACATGTGCATTTTGCTTTTTGCTTTTTGGGTGTCACTAATACAAAAAATGATGTTTTCTAGAAGATCCTAAGATTTTCTTCACTTGTTACCTTATATTTCTTAAGAAAGTTGTTTGGTTTAGTGTTAAGATATATTCTGTTGCTTTTTGTAGACATTAAAATTTTTTAAATTCCATTTGCAGTACTGTCTTTTGTTTTTTGTTTTCTGTTAAGTTTCTGAAATTAATATTGTTTACTAGCTAATCCTTCTTGCATGTAGTCTGGGCCTGATGAAAGAAGTGTTCCTGGGAATACTATTGCCGTCCAAGCTGACATGCCATTTAGCGGTCTCACAACTTTTGGAACAGCATTCTTGTCAAAGTTTGAGTGTTCTCAAATGCCACATTCAGTGAGTTATCTTTTAGAATCACCTTGACATTCTCCCAAATTGCCCATTGAAACACCCAAAGCTTACACATTTTTATATCCAAGCTGCTAGAACACATTACTTTTGTGGATACTCCTGGAGTTTTATCTGGAGAGAAGCAACGGACACATCGAGCCTACGATTTTACTGGGGTAACTTCATGGTTTGCTGCAAAGTGTGACCTCATTCTACTTCTGTTTGATCCTCACAAACTCGATGTTAGTGATGAGTTCAAGCGTGTTATTTCATCTTTACGTGGCCATGATGATAAAATTCGTGTTGTTCTGAACAAGGCGGATCAAATTGATACTCAGCAAGTAAGATAGACAACATATGAATCTCTTTGATTATTTTCCTTCTACATATTTTTTTGGGAATTTAATTAGGTCATTGGATGTTGCGCCCAAATCATTTTTCATTCTTGGTATGCAGTTGATGAGAGTTTATGGAGCATTGATGTGGTCACTTGGGAAGGTTCTTAATACTCCTGAGGTCATGCGAGTTTATATCGGGTAGCCTCTCCATCCTTGCATCATTAATTCCTTGGAAGTAAACCTATAGTTTCAAATACATTCCAATGTGTCCTAGATTTACCTTGGTTCGATCCTTGCAAGCTAATTTTCTCTTTTGCAGCTCATTCAATGACAAACCTGTAAATGAGGCTGCTACGGGTCCAGTCGGGAGAGAACTCTTTGAAAGGGAACAGGAGGATCTTCTTGCTGATTTAAAGGATATTCCAAAGAAGGCTTGTGATCGCAGAGTGAGTTTGTTATATTTATGTATCTCATATCTTTACTTAACAAGTTGCTCTCTTGTTAGAAAACTGAATGTTTCTTGCAGATTCCAACGGAATGGAATTTTAATGGCCTTTTTATTCGCAGATCAATGAATTTGTGAAGCGTGCCAGAGCTGCCAAGATACATGCTTACATAATTAGCCATTTAAGGAAGGAGATGCCTGCCATGTTGGGGAAATCTAAGGCTCAACGGAAGCTTATTGATAATTTGGAAAATGAATTTAAGAAGGTACCGTTCCCTCCCTCCCTCCCTTCCTCCCCTGCGTATGTGTACTCTTTACTCTATAATGCTCACACTAGACGCTGTACAGGTCCAAAGGGAGCACCATCTACCTCCAGGGGATTTCCCGAACGTAGACCACTACAGGGAGATCTTGACTGGTTACAGCATTGACAAATTGGAGAGGTTAAAGCCTAAGATGATAGATGCTGTCGATGAAATGCTGGGTTATGATATCCCGGAACTCTTGAAGAAATTCAAAAATCCATACGACTAATGGGTGCAAACAGTTTTGAGAAGTATCATGAACTATGGTGGCTTTGAAGTGTACATGTTGATGGAGCATTGCTCTTCTTGAGCATCTTGGTGGTTGTTGTAAGTTTGTAACATAATATGGTTTCAACTCGTACTATGGTTCCGGGATTTAGATAGTGCCAATCGCTAGGCTCCTTATTTGTAATGTCAGTTTTGTTGGGAAATGATTTAGGACCAAGGTCAGGCTAAAACATTTGCTCCTATTATCAAAGTTCGTAAGGATGGAAAATTGTATGTGAATGAAAATTTTATGTACAATATTATTCCTGAGAGCACTGTTCTAAAAAACCTTTGGTGGCGCTAGACAATTGGTCACTATCCCGATTAATCTCTAGATGTTTGAAAATCAAGAAAGGGCGTCTACACCTGCTTAGGCTTCCGTCTAGCCTGCCCAGACCTGCCTAGATCGCAACTCTCACTTGTACAGAGAATATTTTTTTGTCAAGTAGGTAACTTTCATTTTGCATTTTATTATTTCAATAAAATGAAAGATACTTTTTGAATACTTGAATAAACCCTCGTTATATGATTATTCATTATATTTTTAATATGTTTTAATACTCTATAATTATGTTATTTTATTTTGCAATTTATGTATTACTGTACAGTTATGTATTTTTGTAAGTATAAATAAGCACTTATTTAGACAATATATAATAAATTTACTTAAATCTGCATAGTCCGCCTAGGCCCTGCTTAGTCGCCTTGGCGCTAAGTCCAAGATCACTACTCGACTAGCGCCTAACATTTTTTATAATCTTGTCTAAGAGGTTTACAAGCTCTATTGTCTTGGTTGCAGGTTTGTGTATTTGTTGAATTCTTTGTCCAATTGTAGTTTCATAGAGCAATTAGGAATTCATCATATTCCTGTGCTCGACACTTGACGTACGTATAGCATTTAGGCGGTTTTTTCAAATATGTAAGATGGTTGTAAGGATTTTGTAGCACAAGTGGTTACTCATGAATAGAGGTGCACGACGGGTCAAGTCACCCAACAAAGCACGAGTCAACTCGGTTAAAGTTGGCCTAGAACTCGCACAAAATAATATTTTGTGCGAGTTGGGTCAAGTACAACATGCACCATGGCTCGGTCTGAGTCAAGGTTTTTCGACACCTTATGTAGATTATGTTAGAATAAAGGTGGATCATGTAGGACTATTTTATTAAATACTACAAGCAACAACGTATGGTAGATTATGATTCGAATTGGTTTTATTTTTATCTGATAACAAACTTCATTTGCTAATATTATTGATCATAACACTATGGAACAGATAAAATTAAAGATGTAGGAATGAAAGAGTGAGCTAAACCTTACAATAGGCTAGCAACAATGCGGTTTAAATTCCCTTTTAGCGAGAATCGAACCTAAGACCTCTTACTTACAAGTGAAGATGAATACCACTAGATCGTAGTACTAAGTGTCTAGTTTTAATTAAAAAAATAATATGATTGAAAGATATATTCCTATTCTTATTTTAGAACATTAATTATGTGAAGATTCCTTCCGTTGACTGAACAAGACAACATAGAAAACGCCCAAAAAGATGTCATTGAAAAAATTAAGAAGCTCTTCAATGTCGTAGAAGGAAATTTCTCTCAAAAATGTCATCTTCAATATTTATAGCCCACACAAGCCTAAAAGGTCAATCTGCCAACATAGCACATCTACATTCATTTAATTGTCACGATCAAATGATTAAGAATTAAGGGTTGTAAATTTGACACAAACAACTTCACTCTCTAAGGAATCGTCTCCAATGGAATTAATTCAAAATTCCTTTGTCTCGTCACTTTTTTAGCAAAGTGGATTCCACTTGTCCTACATTAAAAATATATATATATATATATATATATATATATATATATAAAATCTTATAACATAACTAATAATATGGTAAAATATAGTATAACATTAACTCATCAGTTCCAAAAACAATAAGGAAGTTATCTATTGGTTAAGGATTATCATAACAATAAGCGATAAGTATCAATTTACTCGATCTGCACGTCCTGTGACAAGTTATATATATATATATATATATAAAATCTTATAACATAACTAATAATATGGTAAAATATAGTATAACATTAACTCATCAGTTCCAAAAACAATAAGGAAGTTATCTATTGGTTAAGGATTATCATAACAATAAGCGATAAGTATCAATTTACTCGATCTGCACGTCCTGTGACAAGTTACTTTCGTTTCTGTGTGCCTCTTACAACCTTCATCTTTGCCAAAAGTCACACTGACATTCAAGGGCAACAAGCAATCACGATTGGCCCATCCCAACAAATTCTCGACGTCGCCTCTCGCACAATATATCGAGAATTTGTTGTGTGCATTAAAAACACCGTCTCTTGCTACCTTTCCATGGGTTATTATATGAGTGGATTTTATGAATATGTCTCACTTCAAGGTTATATTCATATGTAACAAATATAGTATAATAATATCACATATTGGTGTTTTGAATACATTAAAAAGATGGGATAATTAGAATCCTCCGCAATTTTTTAACAACTTTTAGACCAACATTTGTTTCTTTTTAAGATTTGATTAAGACGCTTTAACAAACAACCACGTCAGCATTTGTTGTTTATTTAAATTACATATTTTTATAAGCTAAAATTCTAATTATTGGTTTCCAAATATGTCATTTTAAGATTTTATTTTTTATTTTTTATTTTTATGTGGCCCCTTTTTTAGGGGAATATTTTCTGCTTGTTGATAACGTTTGGAAATTAATCTTCACGTTTGAAATTTATGATCTCCCATGTTAGAAATTCGAATGGAATTTTTCATTTTAATTAATGGTTGTTTTTACAAATTTATCTTGTTCCCGTTTTGCAACAAGAGAGGATCTTGTGTTTGCTTGACTTCACATCGGTGTTATTGGAGCTTGATTTAAAGAGTGCAGTTAATATGAATAATGCGCATGGAGAATGTTTTTCTGTAGCAAGCTGTATTTTGGAAGAGATTGGTTTCGAAGTTTTAATTGTGCTTGGTAGGGATTAGATAGCAACCAAGCAACTAATCAGGTTGTGAAGAAAAGGAACTGTGACTTTCTCTTATGGATTGAGGATCCTCCAGTATGGGTGGTATATTTTCTTGATACATATATGGTTTTTCCTAAATGATTTTTTGAGAATGGAGTGCAAACTTGGTTCGTGTGCTACAAAAAACACAAACAATATTTGGTACGTTCCAAACTCACATTGCACAAACAATATTTAGTACGTTTTTAATTACAATAACAACACATTTGCTATGGTAATTACGTTACGTACCAAATGATTGGTACGTTCAAAATTAAATATTAGTTTACGTACCAAATGACTGGTACGTTCAAACTAATATTATTTTATGTACCAAATGACTGGTATGTTCAAATCTAATATTAGTTTACGTACCAAATAAGTGGTACATTCAAAAGTAACATCACTTTATGTACCAAATGACGGGTAGGTTCAAAATTAATATTATTTACGTACCAAATTAATGTCTGGTACGTCCAAAATAAATAGTACTTTAAGTACAAAATAAGTATTACGGACTAAATTATCATTACGTATCGTGCAAAAAAACTGCTATGTTACAAACTCGCTTTACATGCCGTATCAAATATATATACATACCAAAATGTACATTAAATAACGTACCAAAACACAAGGCAAAGCGTACCTATATTCTGCGTTCATGATTAACTAATAGTTCAATTGCGGTTACAAATTAAGAGGGTTAGAAGAGGAGTGGAAGACCATTTTTTTTCATAAGAAAAACAAAATCATGCACGAGGGACATAAGTTGTCATGCAGGTGGAAAAATTTTCTGGTAGGAAATAATTATGATTAATATATATTATGAAATTCAAATGCTTCTTATCTGCAGGGAGGATATGTATTATGCAGTATTTGTTTTAATTCAAACTCTGAGATATAAGTTAGGCAAGAATTTAGGAAACTTTTTTTTTGTTATCGTGAAGAATTTAGGATTCTGGGCATCGGTGTTTTGCTTTGATAAAATCTATGGCAGGTTTTGTAATTTAAGTACTATAAAATGGGTAAATAAAAATCATGTGGCACCAAAATTGTAGGAAAATGTTTAATTAAATTTGTAAAGTGAACAGATGTTTAGTCTAAAATATTAAAAAAGCAGACACCTATATCAAAATACCCAAAAAAGATTTCTCCAATATTGCTTGTATAAAAGAAAAACTATGTAAGATTTATCTTCAATAGGCTGGACTATTGAGTAGTACAAGAAATAAACGATCAAATTGAATTTAGAAAACACTATTTTTACTTAATTGCCGATGTATTGAATATAAAGCTGGACTACTCGGAACTATAGAAAACTTATCTAATAAAGTTCATATATTCCAATACGAGCATACCAACTTGAAATTTCATATCTTCCAACGAAGTTGCCTAATTTACCCAAAAATTAGCCTAATTCCCAATCATAAATTATCAATTGCAAGCCTGGGTCGATTAAGGTCAAGGTACTGCAGCCTATCAATCAGGATTTACAGAGAGCAAGCAGCTAGAGATCCTCTGTTCGTCTCTGCACCATTAGGTGAATTATTACCTTGCAATTTCTAGATACCAACATCTCACGAAATTAATCATTGCTATGATCATTGTTATTTTTAACTCTGCGATCCCTTTATTACCAAAATTTTTAAATTAGCTATTATTTTTATCCATCGAGCTATTACCTTGCGGAAGCTGGTGTTTATAGCACACCAGGTGTTTGATAAAATTCCTCTTAAGCTCTGTTTCTGTTTTTGACAACGGAAATCGCCCCTTTTTAAGTGCAATTCTACGCTTTTTTCTAGGTAAATTTAGAATTCGATTGAATGTGCTTTTAAAATGGCTTAAAGCGCTTTTGGTGAAAATGTTTTTAGAATCATTTTAAAGTGTTTCTTACATAAAACACTTCAAGTGCTTTTGAAACCAAAAATATTTTCTCTAAAAGCGTTTTCAGTCATTTTAAAAGGATATCCAAATGAACATTTATGTTCATTGCGGTGGGAAATCTGTGTATATGATTAATGTAAAAGTTTACTGGTCATTGACTCAATGGTTCCTGATTTTCATTTTTAGAAAGAAAGTTGAGGCAGGAGTGAGTGATAAAAATGTTGCCGCCGATGATGAAGAAGGCCATTACAGATAACCCAAAGAAGCTGGCCAACTTGATTGACCTCGTAAATCTTCCTTCTACACTGCGAGAGTTCACGGGTCAGTCTCAGATTTCTCGTCTTGGATGTTTCATGCGTGTCTGGTCATACATCAAGGACAACAATCTCCAGGTTCCTTAAATTTATCTATTTGTTTGTTAGTGATAAGTACCCCATGTGTTCTTGCAAATTAAAGTGCGATCAGTTGTATTTAATCATATGAAGTAAAATATGGTGCTGTATTAGTCTTTCTGTGTTGCTTTGTCTTAGTTATAGCGCTCGATGTTTGCTGTTCAATTGCAATTAAGAGACAGTTCTTAGTTTTGCTCATCGAAATCTGTTTTAGTGCTTTCATGGTATAGATTTTTTTAAATACTGAAGTGGTGTGCTTGCATAGGATCCGAACAACAAGAATGTGGTCAATTGTGACGAAAAGTTGAAGAGCGTTTTGTTGGGCAAGCCTCAAGTTGAGTTATCTGAACTTCCTACACTGATCAAGCTCCATTTCCCCAAAGAGCCAAAGTAAAATTCCCAATTCAAGGTGAGGTGCACATTTTCTCCCCCATGGTAATCTTTTCTCTAAGAAGCATTTTACAATTCTTGGTACCTTATGTCGTAAGAAACTATTTCAGGAGTAATAGCAGCCTCAGTCAGCCATTTTACGTTACGTTCTATTTTCATGTCATGCCCTTTTACTTGCTATTCAGTATGGTTTTGTAAGACCTTAACGGTAGTTTTAAAAGGTAATATATGTTTTTGTTTAAATACTCAGCTTATCTGTATGGCCTCTCTGTTGGGGTCAAATTTAGATTCGGAATCTGTAAGTGACATTACAATTGAAATTATAGTGAAAGCATGACAACAAAACTCAACGAAAAACACTGGGTTTCGGATGATTTCTGAGAGAATATCATATGGGTTTGAAAGAACAAGTTGAAATATAACTAGTTCCGTGTTGAGCTTCTCACCCAATTCCTGCAACTTCACATTGAAACTTTTGGCCTCATCAATGTACTCCTCCTCAATACAAACACTCCTAAAAAGGATATCTGTAGTTCTCTCCAGTGGCAGGCAGCTCATTGGAGGACGGCCGCCCGAGACATCTTCCGACCTCCAAGATGGTAAAGCGCCCTGTTGAAATTTCCAGCAATTCCTAGTAGAAAGTTTTGGTGCTCCTCAATGGAAAACTCCGACGCTCTGCCTGAAAATACAAAGTAATTTTCTAGAAATCATTAGTTCCTATACTCTTCAGGTAAAATGCTTCTCCCAGGACCTCGTTAGCTTTATCGTTGCCTAGGTAGCTTCGCAGGTTCTTCTGATATTCCTTATATTACTCCAATTCCTTCCAAAAAGATATCACAAACTGCACAACCAGTATAGCAGCTGTAAATAAAACAAGCCTGTATTTCTTGACTTTAACTTAGTATAACTATTTTGATTTGAAACAACACGAAAGCAATATGATTGAAATGATTAGAACTCAGAATTAACTGAGATTCTGGAAATTGTTGGAAACAACTGTTTTGTCTTTGTATTAGTTTTCATTTTCTCTTTTGACTTGGTAGACTCACTCATGCATCATTGACGCTAATTAGGCGTACTAGGTTGAGTCATAATGCGACTTAAAAACACATCAGAAGTAGTTTGTGATATCTGGTTGTTGGAAAACCGGCCAGTAGGCCAGCCTCCATAGAAATCGCGACCGTAGGGTTCAAAGTCTTATCTTTAAAACTGTTGATATCTGGTTGTTGTTCCCTGTATCCACAGTAGTCTCCAAACACAATGATTGCTGGAACTTTCGCACACACCATAGAATCTGCACTAGGAGATGAGCAAGCAGGAGCCATTGAATGGCCTTAACTGTCATTTTTCGCTTCTCTTGAACTCACCAGTTTAGAGTATAAAAATGCAGTAGGCTGTTGGTAGGGATGATATTAATTTATACGAAATAGAAGAAGCTGATGGAAATGGAGGTTTATGAAGTTTGTTGAGACTTTAATTTCTGTTGGTGTTTTGTATGTGAGAGAGTCAATGGTGGAGGAACTGGTAAGGAAAATCGGAGTGGCCTAATTTGTAGCTGAATCTGAACCTAATAATAATTAGTCATGCGAGATTCTGGTTTAGGGATAATAAAAAAGTGAAGGAAGCTAAACCTGGCTTTGTATCGAGGTTTTAATTTTTTTTTATTTGACTCTAGTAGATGTGGAAGTCACACTTGCACTTACACCTTCATGATGCTTTTTTGTTCTTCAGTGTACGTGTGACTTCCACATCAATTAAAAAATGGTCACATATTTGTCATGTCATCAATTTAGCAAGGGTTATGCACACATTCATTTTTACCTCTTAAATATCATTGTTAATTTGTGTCCATTAATCTTCTTCAATTCATTCGATTCATGGCCGGAAATTGAGAGGGGTGTGAGACGTAAAAATTGGTATGCGGGTAGCACCACCCTTTAACGAAAGACCATACAATCACAGCTACATGGGCAAAAATAATAAATTGATATGATTTCAAAACTTTAATGAGCAATATGAGAAAATTGAAGCCTCGTAAACTCACTTTTACTATAGGTAGCACTCCACCAAACCAAAGAGGCCTCGCAAATCATAATTATATAAACTCTCTCAAAGAATTAGTTAATCTCTTAAATCACATAAAATTATGTGACTGCATTGAATTGGCTCATGACTAATGAGAGTTTGCCCTTTACAAAAAGATGTGTCTATTTATGGAGACAAAAGTTGCATCTTATGATTTAAGATACTTATCATGGACTCTCCACCATTTTATGTTTTTGACATAATTTTCGTGCCAACATTATAAATTATTGTGTAAAAAACAAGAGGTGGTGAAGAGTTCAAGAAGAGACCTACTTTTGAAAGAGTCTCCTTATCATTTCTCTTTATTTAAAACATAAATAAAAAGTTGTATCATTTCACTTCAAATAAAACGTATACATTTTGTTTTTTTTTTTTTTTTTTAGTACATCGATATTTTTACACATAAGGAAATTGGGAGTTTGGCTAAGCCACATAATGGGCAACCTAATTTGGTATCGAATTCGCCATCCACGAGATTCGAACCTAAGACATCTCACTTCCAAGTGGAGGAATATTATTAGACTGTAGTATCGAGTGGCAACGTAGACATCTTGTTAGTTATATACAATTACCATTCGACCTGACAATAATTTAATATCAAACTCGTTATTTCATGCGAGTTGAATTAATGGTAGTGGTAAGAAAAAGCATGATTGAAGAAAGAAAATGTTGTAGTTAGAGTGAGCATGTATGATGGTGTAATTTCTAGTAGATTTTATTTAGGATTCTTATGTAATATAATAGATCTTAGGCTTTCTTACTTTTAGAACAAGTAAGCCCATTATGTTTACTATAAATAAAGGCACGATGTAACTATATATATATATATATATATATATATATATATATATATAAAGTTCCTGAAGGACTTACATTGCACTGAATTCTTTTTCTTACATCAGCAACAAGAGCTTTAGAAAATTGAAGTTAAGTAGACCCAAACCAAGAAAAATCATGATTGAAGAAAGAAAATGTTGTAGTTAGAGTGAGCATGTATGATGGTGTAATTTCTAGTATATTGTATTTAGTATTCTTATTTAATATAAAAGATCGTAGGCTTTAAGCCCGTTATATTTATTACCATATATTCCTATAAGGATCTTAATACACAAATATATACATATATATATATATATGTATGAAGTTCCTAAAGGACTTACATTGTACTGAATTCTTTTTCTCACTTCAGCAACAAGAGCTTTAATTAGATTTGAACCAAGACAAACTTGCCGACCTCTTCATGAAGTCATTGTCGAAACCTACTTTTTAGAAGCTTATTCAAGGAATTGGTATGCGTAAATTGTTTGATTTGCAATGCTTATAGTTCTCATTAAGAGTTTTGTCAAACTCAGGGGGAGTATTCTAAAGTATACTCATTTGACCTTAATGTACTATTTCTCCTACAATCAAGATCATTTTATCCCATTGAGTTATTGTAGCCTGACGAGGTTTTGATAAGGCAACTACTCTAGTTGGTCATACCTTCTTTTGCGTTTTACTTACGTTCTGAAGATGTTAGTCTTTTACTCATTAAATTTACTCACTTTTCTCCTTAGACTATTGATGGATTTTGTCCCATGTTGAATTTTACTTTAGCCAGATTTTGTGAGGTTTATCCATAAATGCATTCTTCCTTATTCTGAAACTCGCATTCGCTACTTGTGCCACTGGACGAGACGATTCATCAACTGCTTTTACATCATCCATGAGGATCTAATGCGTCATTTACTTGAGTATTTACCCACTCAAGAGGGAGTATTGTAGTTAGAATTGTAGCACAAATGTAATTCTGTAATTCCTAATAGATTGTATTTAGAATTCTTATGTAATCTAAAAAATCTTAAGCTTTCTTACTCGTAGAAAAAATAAGTCCGTATGTTTACTATAAATTAAGACACAAAGTAGGAGAGAAAATAGGCAAAAGAAAGTTCATTCTTTGGTTGGGTTGCCCAATATTTCTGTCAACGGCCCAACTTCGTTGACCGACTTGATAAACTTGATAAATAAAAAGTGTATTATAAACAATGGCTTCAGAGCTTACAATCTTGCACTTGCTCGAAGTCCCGAAGTAGGTGGCACGAGACGAGGTGGTAACTGAAACCTCACTCTGTTTTTCCGGAATCTCACAGAGACAGCGCTCGATCCCATGGCAGCTTCCAAGGTCCAAGCTTTCTGGAACCACCCCGCAGGCCCTAAAACAAGTTTGTTCTTTCATCTTTTTTTGCCTCTTTCAGTTTTCTCCAATAGTTCTTTATGTCTTCGAGGGTTTTACAAATAATTATGTTGTAAAAGATTTAATCCTTCAAAAGATTGAATTTTGGCATCTTGGTTTTGGTTAATCAGGCAGATAATCAGGTTTTGAAAACGGAATACGCAATTTTTTTACTACAATTTTTGAAACGGAATGGCAGGATTTGTCAGTTTTGATTGTTTACAGGATTATTGTTAATTTCAGAGAAAGCTAGTCAATATAACCTGATAATTTAATGTCATAAAAACCTTGGGGAATTGACCAAAATGATCATTTTTTTTCAAATCTCAATTGCTGAAATGATCAGTTTTTCAATTTGTCTTTAGATATCTGATTGCTATGTCGTCGATTTGATTTTGATCAGTTCAGCAATTGGGGGATTTGTATTCCGATCATTTTAGCCAATTTTCCTAAAAGTTAAAACCCCTATTTTGGAGATGAATAATTTCTTTTAGTCTCAAGAACTCCCAATTAGAGATAATATCAGTAGTAAGTCTCTGCTCTAATCCTTAGTAGAAGTCTCTGGCCTACTCAAAAGTACAAATATTTGGGAAGCAGAAAAAATTCAGCATTACAAATCTGGAAATGTGTCATGATAAAACTGAGGTGTCTAGGTGGGGCTATTGAGCCATGTTATTTTAGTGACTCATATTTCTCATGATACAGTTCACTTCTGGGCTCCAACTTTTAAATGGGGTATTAGCATAGCAAATATTGCTGATTTCTCAAAGCCACCGGAGACGCTGTCTTATCCTCAGCAACTAGGTACGCGCCTTTTAGGAAATAGCTTTTCAAGCAGTCCATTTGATCTGTGCTTAGAATTGTGTAGTCATACCTCAAGTATCATTGTGCAGCTGTTACATGCACTGGACTTATTTGGTCTCGTTACAGTATGGTGATTACTCCGGTATGTTTTGTTTCTAGCTCTGAAGGATGTTATCGTTCAACACTTAGCTTTCGTTTATAACGATTAAGTCTGAATTTCATGATTTAAAAAAATACCGATTGCTTGACAAAGCTGTAAATCCTGCTAAATAACCACCAACATCACAAATTATCATCTCTATGCACGGTACAGTAATAATGAGATACGAAAGAGGAGTAAATCTTCTGAAAATGAAGGTAAGTGGAGATTCTTCTGTTCGGTGGAGAATCCTCCAATCTAAAATGTGTACTATAAGTTTATAACCACTTCATTCTGCACTGAGTATTTCCTTCTAAGTTTAGAATTTAGATTCACTTTAATATATTCTTCTGTTTGTAATGCTTAAGAAAACTACTTCTTGATGCTTCTGACAACTTTACTTGCAGCTAAAGCTTTCGTAATATTATTCTGAAACTGCAGAAAAACTGGAATCTGTTTAGTGTCAATGTTGCAATGGCTGGGACAGGCTTGTATCAACTTTCCCGCAAAATCACGTAAGCTGGATTCTAGTAAAATATATATTCATATGGTTAATAATAAATGGTTTGGGAATTAATTTTATCTTTGGTGGAAAGTAGCATTTATGAGGAAAGGGAGATTTTCTTGCAAAATTATCAGAACATGCTCACATTTGCAATTTTTTTCATGCTTTTAATTGCCTTTCCTACTACTTACAGGCACGACTACTCTTCCGACACTGAAACAGCTGTAGCAAAAGAGTAAATCACAAACCTTTCAGCAGGTACATGCTGCAAGCTTTTCTATATGTGAAATATATGAAAGAAACTGTGCATCCGCTGTAGTTTCGGTTATCTTTAGCTTGTAATTTTGGACCGAATATTTTCAATCGCCTACCTAAGAATTAATTTTATCTTTGATGGACTTAATGTCCAGAAGTTTTTCGGAGTTCATGCTTCCTAAGAATTCTTCAGTTTTTATTACTTTTGTCCTTGATTGCTGTTTTTTGTGCAATAATTGATTTACACTAATATGTTGTTACTGCTTGACCATTGATGATATTTTGCGATTTACAGTCTCGTGTTAAATTTAATGATGTACATGTTAGACAAGTACATTATCCAAATAAACCGCAATTTATTATTTTCCTTGATACAAACGATATTTGGGGAGGGAACCGAACTCGGGAGCTCAGGCATAAGGGTGAATGTTTTAACGCAAATTTTTTGTTCACGTCAAGAAAACATAACCTTGGTCTTGCCCTTTCAACTAATTTACATCTTTACCAAATCCACTAGCAAACCCAAATTCACCGGGCAATGAAGGAGTGTGTAAACAACTTATTCCTTTTGCATAGGATACACAATTGAGGCGACAAGGAAGAAGAAGGATGCCTTCTATGAACCATGTCAAAAGTATTGAGGAAGAGAGAGTTAAAAGAGAGGGAGAAGAAGTGGGGTGGCAGCAAGAGAGAGGTTCGAGAGTTCTGGAAGGGGACACGAGACAGAGGAAAAGGACTGGTGTGGGCCCCAATGGCTCACAAAACAAAACACAAAATATCTCCCAACATGAAATTACCAATTTGTCCTCTATATTTGGTGTTTTGTAAAATATTAATTGTAGCTCCAAATTTAGTTCCGTTTGCATCCACTTGTTCATATTGTCGAGTACTCCGAGAATATGTGCGTGTGTGTGACTTTGGGTCAAGCCCAATAATAATTAAATAGGTACGAGACTTAATTAATAAAATATTAACGTAAACGGCCTACTTGCCCACTTGCTTAACGAATCCAACAAATAAACCATCGATATTACGGTCTGCAACCTGCATACCGACAACTCACTATTGTCTCGATAAACAAGTAATAAATTCACAAGAGTGCAAAATTATCATTTTACCCTTCATTGGGAAACATGTATAAATCGTTCGACTTACGCCCATTCATGCTCATGTGTTCGAAAGAACACATACCAACTAGAGGTATGTGCAAAAGAATAGAGTGATAAGGACTCGAATGTCCACGAAGGTTTTCCACCCGTCAAGGGCATTTTAGTAATTTTCCAAGGCTCAGGAATAAAATAATATTAAACTCAGGACGGAATGTCACAAATGATATGGTTGTAGATGATTGGATTATTAATTAAGTTTTGGTTAACGTGCTTATCTCTTATTGGTGACACATCATTTGGTTTGCAAATTTGATTTAAAAATTTGGTATTCCTAACATTATCCTTAGTATATAACAACATCATACAACCGGTTCGTATAATTTATCTTGTACGAGCCGCTTTAGGCCTAGTTTGGTATTATTGTGTTTTAAAAAAAACTACTTTTGCTATGTCATGAAAATAAACAGCTGTAAAATAAAGTTGTTGAGTTTTTGATAAACTTTTTTTTTTTTTTTGGTAAAAGTGCTTTTAACAAAAAAAAAAAAAAAAACAATATCAAGTATTTGATAAACTTTTATATAAATTGTTGTAAATATATTAAATGACTAAAAATAGTATGATATTTAATGTAATATAATAATTGTCAAAGAAAACAATGTTCATGCAAAGATTTTAATTTTGTAAAATATGTAGAGGTATACTTGTTACTTGAAAATTTCATTAAATAACACTGATTTCTATGCTTTGAAAAAAAAAACACTTTTTTTTTAAAAGCATGATAGACCCAACTTCTGCCTTTCTATGTTTTTTTGCTGTCATTGACAACAGTTTTTAAAAAAGTACATTTTTTTTTTATATATTTTATCAAACACATTTGATGTTTCAGATTTCTTTTAATAAACTGTTTTTTCAAAAAAAAAAAAAAAAAAAAAAAAAAATCAAATCACAATCCAATCTAGCCCTTAAATAAATAAATAAAAAGCCAGTCGGGTAAAGTAGTAATCGCATTCGTCACTGAGAATGAGAGTAACTCTCACTTTAGCTCAGCAGCTCTCGTCAGGGTTTGCTTTCCAGTTTCCGTTTCCAGGTCTGAGCTGAGCTTTTGCCAGATATTCAGAGTCCATCTTTTTGCTTGCGGCTCTCTGGTTCCATGGAAACGTAGGTCTCCCCTCTCCTCCGATGCTTTTAATTCTTCAGATTCATTTGGTCTCTTTGTTGCTGCTTGCTTTCTTATGGGTTTGAATTGAAATGGTAGATTGAAGGGTCAGAAGAAGGTGACGGACGACCTTGTATCCTTGGATTTCTCATGGAAAGTTGAAAACTTCTCCAAGTTGAATAACTTCAAGCATTACTCTGATATTTTCTCAGTTGGAGATTATAAATGGTATTATTTTCCTACTATATCTTGCTAATTAACATGATTCCGTCAAGCCTTTACGATTTGATTGGATTGGATTGGATATCTCACTAACTTCAAGATGTGTTGGAGGGAGGAAGAAATTGAGGCCAAAGTTCTCAGCTTTTTGTTTAAGCTGAAGGTAAAAGATGGAAGGGGTTGGAAAGGATAAGTTTCCTTCATGAGTCAGTCTGATTCCTTCAACTTGGACAAAATTTGGAACTAGTGAGTTATCAGATCTAACCCAATCCTAAGCACCAAACATGGCGGTATGCCGTAACTTTGTGACATGTAATGGTTTTGAGTTTGAACTTTGCATTGTTTGGTTTGGTCAGGCAAATCCTTTTGTATCCAAGGGGGAACAATGTAGACTTCTTGTCGGTGTATTTGGTTGTCGCAGAGTCTTCAAAATTGCCACCTGGGTGGTCGAGATATGCTGCTTTCAGCTTGACTTTGGTCAATCAACTTCACCCCAGCAACTCAAAAACATTGGGTACTTTTGTTTTTCTGTTTTCGTTGTTCACTTCGCATTTGTTTTTGTTTGTTTTCTTGTTATCCTATCTATTTTATGGCAGATATAATTGATTACAATCAAATGGAGCTAGTGATTATTGCATCATTTTGTGGACATTTTGTTATGATTCGGATTCAGTTATACGCTCACTACAAAGGAATAATTTTCTATGTGACTGCAAATTCATTCCTGATTGCGTCTTTAACACAGTGTATTAAAAGTGTGAGGCATGGGCGAGGCGTCTGGGGGATAGCCTGGCCTAAGCGTGAGGCGAGAGGTGAAGACTCACGGGACCTAAATTTTTTAATATATACACTGAGCGTACACATATATTATATTAAAAAAAGAAGATTATTAACCAATAATCACCCTAAGCATACACATATATTATAAATATATACACACACATATTTAGACATATATATATATATATATATATATATATATATAATAGAGGATGAAAAGCACAATGAGCACACATATAACAATGCACGCAGACAACACACACATCCATTATATAAAAAATAAAAATCAGAAAAAAAGGCAGAGAGACGATAGTGCAAGGAAGAGGTATGAGGCAGTTAAAACCCTATCTAAAATTTGGATTTGGGAGTTAAAAAAAAAAAAAAAAAAAAAAAAAAAGAGAAGCCCTGAGGCGCGCATTACGCTCACTCCCTCAAAATAGGGGCGGCAACCCTCAAGCCCAGCCTCAGAGGGCGCCTAGGCGTGCCCTGAGGCGAGCCTTTTAAAACATATACAAGATACTGCGCAAAGACATGAAATTTGTGAATTTGTTTCTCTTGTTTGTTCTGAAGAAAGCTATAACTAGACATGAAGTAGAATGGTAGTGGTACTTATATCTATTTCTCTTGTTTGTTCTGAACCATTTTATCTCTTTCTATGGAACTACGTTCGTGATTATGAGACTCTAATTTGGAGTATTCTGATCTTCGACCATGCTTACTGTGGAAAGATTTGGACCTTGAATCTGGTTGTATGGTTAGCAAATTTAACCACTTACTAGAGCCTTATTGTGGGTGTGTGTATATGAAAATTTGTTTATTATGGTCTCTGTTGATCGATGAAAACTTAATTGAGTTTGTATATGAAAAATAATAATTTGCTACAGGCTTCACTTGTCATTATTTCTTTATGACGTAGTAATCAGCTGTGTCTATTTTTAACGTTTTCTTATTACTTTTATCTTTGTTGTTTTGATTTTGCAGACACCGAGCATTTGTTCAATAAAAGGGTAAGTGACTGGGGCTTCCCGTCATTAATTCCTCTAAACGACTTTTGTAACCCTAGTAAAGGGTATCTTGTGGATGATATGTGTAGCATTAGGGCCAAAGTTGCTGTCCATAAAGCTGAAATTAAGATCTTAGAACGCCAAGCAAGTAGTTCTGCACCTATTAAGCCCTCAGACAAAAAACGTAAAGAGCTGGAAAGTGTGCAGGCCATCCTAACCATCCCCGACCTTACTCATGTTCCTCCTGGCCCTCCCATAGTCAAGGAACCTGAGGATCTGTCTTCGCCCCCACTTGGAAAGCTTGAGGATTTTAGGGGTTTAGGGAAAATAGAGAAAGCTTTTGTTCCACTACTAGATGAGGTTTGTTCATGGCATCCTTCACTGATTGAATGCCAACGCAAGAGAAGTCGCATGTTTACTGAGTGGGCGTTCACAGCCTTGGGCCGGCTTTTGCATTTTATGAAGACGAAAAAGGTCGAGGACATGACAGACGAGGCATGTGAGGAACTGAAACTTTTGTGGGAGGAGCTTGAGGCCTTCAAATTTGACTTGGCTTGGCTGGAGCCTAGTGTTCAAAGGGCCTTGGGTATGAAGAAGATTGTGGAAAGTTCAGGGAAGTTGAAAAGACTGAGAAAGGATGTGGACGCTTTACAAACACAAACGAAGAGGCTGAGGGCTGAGCTAGCTGTTGCGGAGGTAAATCTTGAGGCAGCGGTAAGAGATTTAAACAAGACTCAAGAAGGCTTGGACGAGATAGACATCAACGGGGAACTAGGTTACGGTAGGGGTTAGCCTTATTTTATGATTCTCTGTTGACATGCATCCCAACTTTATTTATGTAGGATTTTCAAGTTGTACGAATAAACAAATAAACTTGTAAGTTTGTTTATGCAGGATTCTCTTTTTCCTCTTGATTATATTTTTATTCAATTCAATCAGTAAAATAATGAGTGTATCGGAAGCAAAGAAGGGTGCGGAGAGTAGTAGACATATCAAATTTGAACTGCCATAGCTTAGTTTGTTACATATGTTTGTTGAAGAATTCATATGTTTCAACTGAAGTGAGTAATTGGATGGTCTAGATTGGCCGATGTAGAGAGAATGTGAAGGTGATATTGTTTTGCGCCTTGGATTTGATTCTAATCAAACGAATGTAAATGAAATAGAAATACAAGTGCTGAAGGAAATTGCATAAGAATAATATAAACTAGGGTGCTTGAATTTAAATGAAATAGAAATACAAGTGCGGGAAGTAAATTGCATAAGAATAACATAAACTAGGGCTACGTTATGCTACTCCTAAGATAGGAATTGAAGAGAAGATAAAACAACAATTTGTGTGTTGGTCGGGGATTTTTTCTCTTCTTCGAAGCTTGTGTTTAGAGCACTTCCATCGGGGGTGGGATAGGCCGGCAGACAACCAAAAAAATGGCCCGGCACCTAGGGAAGTCTCTCTAGCCCATGGGATTGCCTGGCACCCAACCCAAGATGGTCTCCAGGCCAGCCCAAAATTGACAGACCTTGGGACCGGCCCTTATGACACCATGCTGATGTCAGGGATGGAATCGGCGACTTGGATCTACGGATGCGATGCAGCCGTGAAGTGTGAGTCCACCGCGGAGAGAGAGAGAGAGAGAAAGAGAGATAGAGTGTTAGAACCTGGAGAGGGATTCGAATTGCTGAGAGAGATCTAGCAGCACCGAAACCCTTGGACCCGCAAAAGCGAACAAAGGGAGAGAGATCTAAGGAAAGCTCAAGCTCTCGACTTCAATGGTAGGACCTCACACCATGCACCGATGCAGCATGCAAGGCCATGGTTGGGTTCCTTAAGCTCCAGGGATTACAAAAATAATATTTTGTGTTTGATTTGTTTAAGGTTTTGAAGAGGAAGGAGAAGGAGAGTTCACGGGAGTGAGCTGGAAAAGAGAAAGAGAGGGAAAGAAAATAGATAGAGAGAGAGAGAGAGAGAGAAAGAGAGAGAACCGATCAAATGATTGGGTAACGAAATAGGTTTTTAAAATCTATTAAAATCATTATTTTAAAGGTCCAATTGGAGATTCATTTTATTTAATCATATTTTAATAAAATGGACTAGGCTATTTTTTGTTAGGGGTGGAGATGCATTTGGCCTATTACTGTTTAGTGCTGGTGCAAAGTCTTCAGGAGTAAAATTGCTTTTATAGGTGAGTCCAATCATGGCTGGCAATTAATTGGCTTGTGATTATGACAATGAGCGAAACTCTTCCTCAATTAGTGATAATTGAAATTGACTAGCTTGAAGCCACTTGCAAAAGAGAGAGATCTTCACCGGATCCTCTTTGTGCGAAGATCCTCCAATCACATCCGTTTATCGTACATCGTGCGATCAATTTTTGTCAAGTACTGTTTATATTTAATTTTAAATTAAAAAATTTACAATGATTTCTGATTGCACAATGTATAATGAACGAATGTGATTGAAAGATTTTCAAAACCCTTACAAAAAGGATCCAGCGAGGATCCTCCTTATTGCGAAAACCTTCGACAAGTTGCGTTAGTCACCTTCAAGTAGGGATGGCAACGGTTCGGTTTGAGGACGGAAATGCTATATCCATCCCCATAACCACGAAAATTAACCATACCCATAACCGCAAAATAACTATCGGGGATTATCCATAACCATATCCACCGGGTAACGGATTTTCAATCGGTTATTGGTTATATTCATCTTCGTAAAAAAATATATATATATATATATATTCATCCAATTGACGCACTATAAATTTTAGTAGATACTAATTTTGCCATTAAATAGTCACATCCAATTACAAAAAATATAACAATATATGAAGTCGTTCATGATAAGCCAATATGATAAATTGGTCCAATAAAAAAGAAAAAGAGGACAAAAACAAATACGAATGGAAGATAAAACATGTAAACTAAATATATAACAACAAACAAGAAGACAATTATTGATTTAATTTTGCATGATTCTATGGGCTCATAACATATGCAATAAACTCAAAAACTAACGCTAATTGATAATTTGCATGAATCAAATAACATGAAAAAACTGAAAGATAACCTATTGAGCTGACAACATGCATCAATTTCTTGACAATGAGACTCTTGAAGAGAGATGAATTTGATAAACTTGGAACATTTGATAATTGATATATAAAATGATTCAATGAATTAATTTGGTTGAGTATAACAATAAGAGTATTGAATTGATGAGGTTGTTGGTATGCCTCATGTATGATGCTTGGTGCATAATAAAGATAGTATAGGGTTTGATGCATGCATAATGAATTAGTACTATAGGGATATGAATAATTGAATACGTTGTGTACATAATTCCAAGACTTCCAAAGGCCTAATTGAATATAAAAAATAAAAATAAAAATATATATATATATATATATATATATATATAATATTCAGATCGAATTCGGATACGGATATAGATTGGGTATCCCTATAACCATATCTAAAACCATAACTAAATAAAGTTCACGGTTTTTCCCCATATCCAAACCATACCTGAATTTTCATATCTAAATTCAATCCATTCGAACGATTATCCACAATTATCGAATTTAACGGTTAGAATTGTCATCCCTACCTTCAAGCCACTTACGAAGTTGCGACCGAATATCGGGAGCGCCACCCGAAAAGCTTCTGGAGTCTTCTAAACCCGAAAGCAAAAGCCTCTCCTCAAGAACCCAATTGGTGTTCTGACGGAAACACCCTCCCCAAGACGACCAAAATATTCCCATCCGGAAGGGTAATTTCGTCAACCGGAAAATCCCACCGGCAACAACCTTGTTTCGTGTCTCTGTTTTTCTTTCTCTCCAAGCACAACATTTTTCACTCACTTCCCTTCACAAACCCCTCCCCCTACAAGGCCACCGCAGTCTCTTTCTCTCTAGATTCCCAAATTTTGATTCCCATTTTGCCCCTCGAATTCCCCAGCCATGTTCGTGCCCAGGGTTTTAGCTCGGGCCTCGAGGACCCTCCCGAGGAGCGCAATGCTCGTGGCTGCTCCACAGAATCATCACTTGCCAATCCTGTGCAATCAGTCCCATGCTCTGATCCACGATTTTTCCTCCAAGGTGCTGTAAAATTCCCCTTTTTGTTCAATTTTTCTCACTAGGGTTTTGCTAGGGTTTTAGGTTTTCTGCAAATTTCACCAATTTAATATGGTTCCAATTCCCGTTCCTTGTTATCTAGCGCCAGGGTTTTATTTAATTCATTGTTCTTAGTCATGATGATGGTTGTATGATTTTGGATTCCAAGTTTTTATTTTTTATTTTTTATTCTGTTAATATTTGGTTTGTGATATATAGTTAAATAGTTTCAAATTTTTGTATGAGAAATTAATATAGGCTGTTTTTGCTAGTGGATTTTGAATTAGTTGATTAGTTCATTTGTTCTGTATAATTGGCACCAGATGATATTTTTTTCAACAACATAATTTGACTTCAAATGATAATTAATATCATATAACCTATGATATAGATATCCAAACCTAAGTTTGTGTCACCTTAATTTCTATGCTTATTTTCAAATCTGTTAACTTTAACCAACAATGTTAATTTTTTGTAGTTTTGCCTTTCGGTCATAGTTATTTTGACTTTCTGCTGGCGGCTGAGTATGAGGTTTCGTTTACACTGAGGGTTGAAGCAAACAATTTTGTATTCTGTTGGAAGAGCTTAAAGCATACATAGTTTGCTCAAAGTGGTTTATTTGATTATGTTTCTCATTTGTTGTCAAACAACAGATTGTTCCGAGGCAGGTGTCCCTATTGCATCATGCAACCCCAACTTCTTCTATGTCTCAAATATTTGGGTTCTCTTCTTCTGCATCGCCGCAGCCTGAAAAGGAACATGGAACTGCTGTAGAGAATGGTGGTGCTTCAACAAATGGAGAGCCAGAAAAAGCAAGTGGAGATGCGAAAGTTGCTGATCAAACGAAAGAGTCAGGTTATATTTCAGATTCCCAGTCTACCATGTCTCCGCCTGTCAAAAGAAGGAGAGGAGGTACTAAACGAACTGCATTTTCTGATTCAGATTCAGAGAGTGAGGATGATTTAACTATGGATGACCTGGTAAAACTTGTGACTGAGAAGGAAGATCTTCTGAAGGAGAAACATGAAGAATTCAAGAAAATGCAAGATAAATTCCTCCGAAGTTATGCAGAGATTGAAAACGTCATGGAGAGAACAAAGCGCGAAGCAGAGAATTCAAAGAAATTTGCCATACAGGTCCTGGTTCCTGTCCTCAGAAACTTGTTATCTGCTTCTCTTTTTACCTCGTTCTTGTTTGCACGCTTGGTCCTTTTTTTTTATTGAGAAAAAAATTTGTCTGAAGTCCAACTCTGAAGAGTTTCCATAAACATGTTGCAGAATTTTGCAAAGAGTTTACTAGATGTTGCAGACAATCTGGCCAGAGCTTCTTCAGTTGTCAAAGAAAGTTTCTCAAAACTTGACGAGTCCAAGGACTCTGGTGGAGCATTCCCACTTCTGAAAACACTTCTAGAAGGTGTTGAAATGACCGAGAAACAACTTTTAGAGGTACACTGTTTTCATCACTAATCATAATCACTCATTGTATTCCTTCAAGATTTGGGTGGCTTTATAAGGCTGAGATAACATTGTTTTAAAGGTGTTGGATGCGCATTCTGTTTCTCATATAGTCAAAACTCGAAAGTGAAAATTATGTCAGCATGTTTTACTGTTTTCTTTTCATCGCTAATAGATTATACCGTTTCCTGTTAGTCTCATATGTTTTGTGTCAATCACGCTCATTCTCGCATGTTGTATTTTCTATTTCATGTTCCATTTTGTGTAGTTGTGTACTGGACCTAGTGGTTAATGGTTTTGTTAGCAAGAGTGGAAATTAAATACAGAGTTATAACGTATAAATGCATTTTGCCTTCAGGTATTTAGAAAGTACGGAGTAGAAAAGTATGATCCTACAAATGAAGCATTTGACCCAAACAGGCATAACGCAGTATTCAGTTTACAAGATGCTTCCAAGCCTCCAGGCACTGTTGCGGTGGTTCTCAAGGTACAAAATATATAATCAATTCTTTTGCATTTCTTTTCAAATGAGAAGGAAATTTACTACTGCTTGGCATTAGTAGTAGTACTATAAGTTTACAAGTTGGAAGCCTCGGGGTGACACTTTATGTGCTGCGATTGAAACTCCAATGGACATCCTGACATCTTACAAGTTTGAGATAAAAAATTTTGGAATTTAATAAATATGTCCTGTTTCTCTCTACTAGAGTAAATCCTCAGTTGAAAAAATGGCATGAGCTTGATGTTGTTAGAAAACCAGCCATATTCAAAATTTACTTTCGGAACATAGCTTTTGGAGGCACATCAGGAATGTGACTATTGAAAGAATCCAAACAGTTGCTTGACTCTTTAGGTTATACTATATTGTTCAAGAAAATAGGCTTTTCCTTACAAGTCTGTGGGTAGAATTTAATTAACGTTTGTTAAAATGATTAAGTTACTAGAGCACTAAGTGCACAAGTAAATACCCTGATGCGATTGTGTATTGCAGGCGGGATACATGCTTCATGAACGAGTTGTTCGGCCAGCTGAAGTTGGTGTAACTACGGAAGCGGAGAACAACGCAGACAATTAAATGGCAGCTAACAAAATTTTCCAAGTTACGGCTTCGCAGTGCACCAGATAAAGTTACAATTTTTTTTTTCCGCATATGTTTGAGAAACTTGAATAAGTTTAAATCTTATTCCTGTGACTTAAAAAGAGTCCATAAACTTTAATTTCCAGCCAATCATTTATATTAGTTTTGTAATATATTCTTCTTGTTATGAGTTTTCGAGAGGTTCAACTTTTGAGCTTGTTGATGGTAACCAAGATTAAACAGTTGCTTCTGCTTTCCGTTTTCGTTGTACTGCTGGAGCAGTGTGGTTAGTTTTTCATGTTGCAGCTTCTGGATTCTGCCGGAGCAAGAGTTTTTAAGAAACCGTGTATTCTTTGTATGTACAGAATCAAAACGACCACTTAAACCACGAAACCTTAAACCACCCTCTCTTAAACCACCACTTAGACCCATACAGAGAGTGGCTCATAGCTACATGGGGAATCTTTACAAACAGTCGAGTCGAACACTCAGAAACATCATGTGCTCGTTGATCATGTACTACTACTTACTAACCATATATGAGATGGGATAATCCACAAACTAATCCTACGGCTTAGTTACATACATCATAAGCAGTATCGTACTAAATAGAAATCACACGCTGAGCATCAATCCAACCAAAATCTCTCTGAGCTTCCTTTCTTCATCTGAACCATTAAATCAAGATTGGAACTGTGACCCTTCAAGCCCAAATCTAAATCCAGATGGCTTCTGTTTGAATGCTGCACGCCAGATTGGTTCTCGTCCAACTCCTGCAGCGCGGACATCATCAGGTTAATAACTTATTGCATAGTAAATTACTTTACATTTTCTCCACTACAGCAAGAGCACCCAAAAGTATCCTGGCCTTGTTTGCTTGATGCGGACAAGACAATAACATTATCTTCATCTTCACATTGCTTTGAGAGAGTATCATAGTTGCTAATGGTATTGGTTCCTAAAGTAGTTTCATATAAAACCTCGCATGCTTATATAACCCATAAGAGTTGAAAGAGTTGAAAGATATTTGATTAGTGGCAGGAACCATGACATTAAAGTTTATCAAATCGAAAAACATATGAGCAGGGAGTTTGATATGATTTTGGATGGCGACTATCAGCTCTCGGGGGTCAGCTTCCCCTATTTCACCACTCAAAAAGGAGCATCTTGCATCAATGAAGGTCTTGACTTAAGTGCTATAAAGCATCTTGCAGCAACAAAGATACTGAATTTCTAGCGACGCACAGTACAAGATGGGTCATTCTTCCCAGAAAATTTAACCACTATTTGTGTTTGTCTTTTTGTGTGCGTGCGTGGATACGCACCCTGCAAGAAAGAATAGTATACAATACCTGCTCCTCCTAGACTAACACCACGGCCAGATGTTGCAGACCTCATGGCCATAGCACCACGGCCAGTGACTGGTGGTGGGTGTTTATTTTATGCTTTATTTTTATCTTATAATTTCATTTGCAAAAGAACTTCACTGGGAATACTGCGTGATTTCATAGAATGACCCACAAATAATACTCATGGGCTAAAGAACCCAAGTGACAGCCAATACCACCACCCACATGCTCATTCTGCAACGCTAAATATTATTTCAACCTCTAGGAAAGGGCACGAGAACACAAAAAGACATCCAAATGAACAAAAAAAAAAAAAAAAAAAAAAAAGATAACTGAGCAGGAGTGCAATAAATCTCACCTCATCTTGTTCCTTCATAATTTGATCAATGTTTGGTTTCCCATGCATCCCATCACTCGGGGTAACTGATTCATCAACCTCACTAGTTTTCTCAGCATCTCCAACCTTTTTCTGAATTCCCATTTTCTGTTCCTCTACCACAGAAAGCTGCACAATGAACCAATCATATGCAATTAACAAAGACCATTCAACAGCATCAAACTTCTATTGTAGGGAATCCGGGAGTCGAGAACTCATATTTCAAAATAGTTCTATTCATGGGATCACGCAAGTTAAACTTTGATGAATGCAAGAAAGCATAACATTAGTCCTCAATTGCAGTGCCATAATACATTGGCAAACAACTCATAGCGATCCCACTTTAACAAAATTAAAGCCAGTACACTGTAAACTCATACAAGTTCTTTTCACAAAAATAGCAGCTACAATTCCTATCTAGGTGAATCATAAAAATCCAAACTTGGAAACGCACTATACAGCACAGTCTAGTGAAACCTTCAAAGACATCCTCCAAAATAATCAAAAAACCAAAAACAAAAACCCACAATTTCCCATAAACCCTAAAAACCCTAAGAACAAACACACAGCAATTGAAACACAGATATGCATGTATGCATGTTGGTGATGTACTTACGGGCGTGTAGCGGAACTTCCGGCAAGGGGGCTCATCCGGAGCGGCGGCAGGTTCGGCGGGGGAGTTGGCGGGAGAGATTGGGGTCCAGCGGCAGAGGACGAGGCGAGAGCTATTGCCGTTGTTGTTGGATTGGGAGTGAGGGTTTTGGTGAGTAAGGGAAGGGGATGAAGAGGACACGTGGACCCACCTCTTCTTCCACCTCCGGACGGGGCCGTTGAAGACGGTGGTTGTCTGGCCATACCTAGAGGACGCCCTGCAATCTCGACCCGAGTCCTTCCATTTTCGACCCGCTTTTTCCTTCTTCGGCTCTCGAGAGTGACTGAGCCAGTGTGGGTGACTATTTCAGGTACGAGGTAAAGAGATGGAGATGGTTTGTTGCCTCGTACGACCTCGTTTCCATGTTCTGTTACAACGTTTTGTTGTCAAACACACGCGACAGGCGACACCGTTCTGCTGACGGTTAGCAACCGTATTACTCCCCCCTCTCATTTGAAAAAAGGTACGCTTAGTGTACCATTATTTGTACTATACCTCTAATAGAAGAAAGGCCCGCATATGAATCATTTTTCTATTAAAAAGATAATACAAATGATGGTATAAATAGATGGTAAGTATAATATTTTTGTTTGAAAAATGATCACCACACTTCTTTTTTACTTTCTTCATTTCTGTTTAATTTTGTTCGTTATTTTTACTAAATTTTTGGAGTAGGATTCTCCTCCATCCTAATCCTTCTTCCTTTCTTCTCCTCCTATTTGAACAGTTACGGTTAACTCACGTCAACATTTTGT
Source organism: Pyrus communis (assembly GCF_041283825.1). Classification (NCBI taxonomy): domain Eukaryota; kingdom Viridiplantae; phylum Streptophyta; class Magnoliopsida; order Rosales; family Rosaceae; genus Pyrus; species Pyrus communis. The sequence goes on from NC_142567.1 coordinate 7,835,515, forward strand.
GTTAATTTTTAATAGCCAGAAAAAGACAAAAAACAGTTTGTGAAAAGAGGGGAAGAAAGTGGATGAGAATATGATAGGAGAAAATTCTACTCTTAAATTTATAAGTATAGTTACGGTGAAAAGTCAAGGACCAATTATGAGTCTCGTTGATAAATCTTATGTCATGCGACGTAATTAAATTGATTGAAAATCTCATGGAATGATCAAATATTGCAATGCTTTGTTAAGGTTATAGATCCTAATTGACAAATTTTAGTTTATAACTAGCTATAAATACCGTGCGTTACTACAAGTTTTAAAACACGATTAAATTGTGTTGAAAGACTTGAAAAATGAATTTGGAAAATAGCAACAATATTGATAACAAATAAATTGGAAAAGCTTTGCAAACAAAAGGTTAAATTTTGTGAAATTAGGGACAAACATAAAAGTTTTCAATTGCATTATAGCAGTTAGAACTATGTTTGGATCAGCACCATCATATTTACATACAAAAATGAGCAGATACTTTCACTTAGAGATACAAAAAATATGACAGTTATATATGATGCCTTAATAGTTCCATATGTCCTGAAAACTAAACTAGCTTCTGTACACAAAAAATTAACAAATGCTGGTATATGGAGGTCTGGGAAATATTGTTGAAGATATGGTAGCAAAAAATGCAAAATATCCTTCAACAGAGCAGGAAAAGTGTTGTTGCAGCAGTTTCATGACTGTTAACATTGACAAACCAAGCTATACAGACAGAAAAAAGAATGAAAAGCATTTAAATAGTGGTTAGAGTTATAGTGATGCAGATGTGAAGTAAAAAAATGACCAAAATGAATGCATACTTAGTCCTTTTTTGAAACGATGGTATCTGTTTTTGCAAGAGTTGGATGTGAAATTTTTTTTTTTTTTTTAGTGATTTGACAGGGATTTCATCAAATTCATTTGGGTCAACTTCTGAAACTTCTTCTGCTTCACTGTTTTAAATGTGTATACCAAATGAGTACATTTGATTGAACAAAAAAGAGAAAATGTTGCCTAAACGTAATTAATTGTATTGTTCATTTGGAAAAGTTTTCTTTTTAAAAAAAAGATGTCTAAGAGGTATATTTCAAACAAAGCAAGATCAGTAGAAGATATAAATTTTTGAAGACACAGAAGCAAAAAGAAAGCATCAGATTTGATGATAGCATGGACGTCGAATGCAAACCTCTGTTCACTGCCAGTAAAAAGGGATATTTTCACAGATTCCCTCTTTTGTTTATGTGATTGATCGCTTGTTTCAGGTGGTAAGGTCAAAGATGATACAGTAGTGGATGATATTGTGCTTTCTCTTGCTAGCATTTGTATTGGTTTGATAGCTGAATTGTCAAAGACATTAAAAATTAGCAAATCGCTTGAGTTGAAACTGTTCCTTCGATTTCCAAATCACAAGTGAAAGATCTTCTTTTGATCAATCAATCTCAAAAACTCATTCGGCAACTGCTATTTATCAATCAATCTTTGGTTCAAGACTAAATCTTTGCAAGGCATACCAAACAGTTTTTCTCCAGACTTGCCAATTTTCAAAGCATTGATTTCATTAGTGCTATCTTCAAGAATTAAATTAACTTTATACCTACATTTAAAAATTGAATTGCATCAGTTTTTCATGCTTTATAACTCGTTGGTCACAAGTAGAGTAATAAATTTGAAACAATAGAGGTTACATGTCACATCCCAACCCGCCGGGTACCAAGATATTGTCCGCTCATGCATTCCCTGGCCCGAAGGCAGGGCTACCTCGCGGTTTTGTTTCTGTGGACCGGTACTCAGCCGTAGCCAGCGCCTGCCAACCCCTCAGGGCCTGCCCACAAAACGCGTCTTGGTAACCAACAAGGTTGCGAATGGATATATAAGGCCCAAGGACAACCCTCACTTGGTCGATGTGGGATACTACAATCCACCCCCCTTAGGGAGACCGACGTCCTCGTCGGCACACCGGCACAAGTGAGTCTGGCTCTGATACCAAATTGTCACATCCCAACCCGCCGGGTACCAAGATATTGTCCGCTCATGCATTCCCTGGCCCGAAGGCAGGGCTACCTCGCGGTTTTGTTTCTGTGGACCGGTACTCAGCCGTAGCCAGCGCCTGCCAACCCCTCAGGGCCTGCCCACAAAACGCGTCTTGGTAACCAACAAGGTTGCGAATGGATATATAAGGCCCAAGGACAACCCTCACTTGGTCGATGTGGGATACTACAATCCACCCCCCTTAGGGAGACCGACGTCCTCGTCGGCACACCGGCACAAGTGAGTCTGGCTCTGATACCAAATTGTCACATCCCAACCCGCCGGGTACCAAGATATTGTCCGCTCATGCATTCCCTGGCCCGAAGGCAGGGCTACCTCGCGGTTTTGTTTCTGTGGACCGGTACTCAGCCGTAGCCAGCGCCTGCCAACCCCTCAGGGCCTGCCCACAAAACGCGTCTTGGTAACCAACAAGGTTGCGAATGGATATATAAGGCCCAAGGACAACCCTCACTTGGTCGATGTGGGATACTACATTACATATCTGAACCAATCTTTAAGGACACAGTGCCAAAAATGAAAAAAAAAAAAAAAATGGGAAAACAATATACTTGTATATTAAACATTACTAAGGTGTTGGTATCTGGTTAGGGTGTTTCTGACAAATGAGTTGTCCAGTTGTTGGATCTTTTTGCATTTGCTTGACACAATTTGGTCAAGCATTATACCACCAATTATAACGTGTGTCAAAACGTTTGACTGATGCCTGACATAGGAATGTATCATTCTGTAAAATGTTTTGTAACACATGTCGAGCAAAAAAAGCAAGAAGAAACTTAGTTTTTGTTAAATATGTAACAATATAAATGCTTCTTGTTAAAAATAAAAAAAAATAAAAAAGATACCAGCACATAAATTGTTTTTTATACCTTATATAGATCAGGATCTAAAAAAGCCAGCTTATCTATTGTCACTCTTTTTGCAGTACACAAAACTTCAGTCTCATTCACTTATCTTGAAGAAGGTAGCAGTACTTGTACAGGCCAAGAACTTGTAAGTATAAAAAGACAGTAACCAATTTTGAAAAATAAGTTTCTTTGTAGGTAGAAATAGGAAGCACAATTATAGATGTCCACTCACATTGATTTGTATGAGTTAACCTCTAGGATGTCCGGGTCAATGAAAAAAAGTGAGGAACCAGTACTATTCAAGACGACCTTATTTGGATATCCCAAAAATAATAACAAATTATAAAACAAACATGAGTAAATATCAGAGATGAGTAAATATTTTCTATTTGATGATAGATGTTTAAAAGTGCAAGAAAAATTATAATCAATAGGTTTAAGAGCGAAGAAAAATAATTTGAAGATGCATGGCTAAAATCTAAACACAAATCGTAATGAATAGATTGAAATACTTGGTAACCAACATATAAGAAACAAAAAAATGCTTTGTCATAAAGGACGATAATGTAATACACTAAAATTCAATAATGATAAAATACTAGAATAGTGTATAGCAACTAATGTAAGAAGATAATAATAAAAAAAGATAAATATGTTTTAATATTACCTGTAAGAATATCATCCATGTTCAGACGTGAATACAACATGTTAAAATCTAGCAGAAAAAACCGATGTCACGGAATGGGTGGAAAGGTGGCATATAGTTTTCTAAACATTGTTTTAGCAGTGAATATAAGTTGGGTATCATGTGGCATGACTTTATACTGCCCTCTGATCTTGACCGTTCGAAAATTCATGACTTTGCAGCAATCACCAGCTTGAATCTTTGAGGCAACAACTTCATAATCAATGTCTGATGCAGAAGCTTCAACTGCATTGTTCTTCACAATTGATCACGTCCAAAAAAAAAAAAAAAAGAATAAAAAAGGGAATCAACAAAAAAAAAAAGATAAAAAAACATTACATTTTGATACAGAGAGATTAAATCAACACAATTAGTAAATAGATTCATTCAAAATATGTAAACCATCAGAAGAAAGATTTATAAAGCACTTTATAGATGCATAAAAATGAAACAAAAAACAAAATTATAAAGACATAAATACAAATCAACAAATAATAAACGAAAAGAAAACCAATGACATAACTATTATTGATAAAATTCCTAATGAAAATTATAAGACAATGATCAGTTACTGTTTCATCAACTAAGATACAGTGGAATGTCACATATTTTTGACATTACTGTTTCATCAAATGGAATGCTTTTTCTTTGAATCTCACATGGCAGATTTCAATTTTCAATTCCACCACATTACAAAACCATCCATTTGTTAAATAGTTGCATCTTTCTGCGACTTAACCGCCACATGGTTCAATATAAGTCTTGGACCTCCACCCCATAATTAAATAAGCATTTTTTGACGTTGATACATAACTCATCTAAAATGAGTTCAGTTTATTAGTTTATTTTTGTTGCTTCTCAAAGCCAAATTCATCCACTTTTTGGGTTCTTATCATGACTGAACATGACTTAAGACTAAACCCAATTTTACATATGCACACATATGCCTGAGTAATAGTTCAATGTCCTTCATATGTATTCCATTCTTTCCATGAATAAATATGAATAATCTGCACTTATCTTATATTCTATGATACCATGGAAGTTGGATTCATATCTTCTACTGGAGTTTTCCAAACTGTTTCAATACAAATTTAAAACAACGCCATTTTATTTGGGTAGTCACTCTTCATCAAGAGCTTTCGCTGACATCTTTATGAATATAAGGGTTTTCTCAACAAAACCCGATTAATCATCCTCATGCCCAATCAAATATTGATTTCAATTGTCCCAAGAAAGAACATTATTGCCCTTTTAGATTTGAAAATAATGTAAATTTTTGAATCAAGCCATTTCACTTAGCCTTAACCGTCACCTCCTTTCTAATAAAAAAGTCAATGCCAAACATACTTGCTAGATATTCATGAATGATGCAATTGAATCATGAGAATCGCATATGTGAAACAAAAGATTCATGATTGCAGTGTAACATATATTATCAATATATCCATGTTTTCTCTGAAAGAAACACTCTGGGCATCAGCCCATATGACAATTCAAATTTTAACATGGTGGTAAATGGCCAGAGACATCAATACCCTATCACTGTCATATGTAGAAATATCTATTTATTAATTTTCTTATAATCTCATACGCATGGCAGATTCATTTAAGTGAGAATAACCAGGTCAAGAAGCCATATATGCTGTAACATACTTATGCAGACAATGAAAGCACACATATAATGCCAGATGAAAACCGAAAAATATCTTCCAGTATATACACAATGCAATTACCACTAGTGTGGCAACATACAATCATTATTGTATATATCAAGCACATCAAATAAACTAATACACATCAATATGCACATAAAATCCAGCCCCATAAATTTTCCAAAGCAAAGTAAGAGTTTCTTCTACTTAGCGTTTAGGGCTATGTTCAATGTTATTGATTTTAACTTCTTCTATTATGTACTCAGACTCATACTCTCTAATATTGCACGAGAAAAAAAAAATTATATCTTTAGATTGTTGGAGCAATAATAGAAAATATGAAAAAAATAACAATATAATTCCAATGATAATAATCATAAAGAAATTCACAACATCAATTATACATGAGATTAATATAAACATCTAGAGAAAAAGTTAGAATAACTGACAAACTTGGAGATTGAGGCTTGCATAAATGCAATGTCCTAAAGATAGAATTTCGCCCCTACTCTTGTGCTTGTAGTTCGGTAGGCGTCCACCTCCCAGGATTCAACAATTTATAATCTGAAGTCAAAGCACTTCAATCTTCGAACTCTAGCGAACTTTATATATTCCATACTCTCAAGACACGACTCGGAATTTGACAAACGAAGCATAAGAGAAATAAAGTGGGGAAACTTTATTTCTCAAGAGTAAAAATTAACTCTAATTTTCTATATGTAATACCAATGGTTTCATGGGTTTATATAGAATCCAATTTCTACTTATTAAAGAGATGTAACTTTTCATCTATAAGTATATATCACTTATCAAGGGAATACACCTAAACAACATAAACTTTCTAAGAAATTGGTTAACAATAACAATATTTTTCATTCAATTATTAAAATTATATATTACATTATTTCATATTATAATATATAATTTCCAACGGCTACCACACTTCGTAAAGTTTTTATTTTCATTTTCTTACAGAGAAGATCGGACTTTTGATAGGATTATTGTAAATAACACTTACAATAGCACTGAACAACAACGATTGCGTAGGAATTCCTTGTTCCCAATGCTCTTGTCAAATTGTTCAAGCATTTTACTGTTTTAGGCAAGCATCTATGAGCATATATGTTTGTAGATAATCTTAATCTCTCGTCTCAAATATATGTCAGCTACGAATGACTAGATTTTGTTTTTAGAGTACGTAAGCAGTCTAATACAGAGGTTAGATGCAGTCATGATATAAGGAAAAATTACAGAGTTGTTGAACCATCAACTTGTTTCGGTCATGTCTAGGAGATGGAGCATGATATATGAACAGTTACTCAGTGACGTCACATGTCGATCTTAGATGTATCTCGGGATTGGAGCGTGATAGGGGTGTAGTCAATCCAAAATTTAATAGACATTTTTAGAGTCCACCCAAATCTAGGTGTATTAAAAAATTACAATTTTGTAGGATTTCATTAAGTTGTGTGGATTTTGTGGGATATGTTCAAATATTTATTTTGTAATTTTTTATTGAAAAGTTGAATGGAGACTTGGTGGGTAATGGTGAATTTGTAATGGTTGGCGATGGCGGTGGGAGAGTGGAAGTGGTGAAGAGCAACGACTCTCGACTATCTGTTGGGTTACCAACTCCATCGTCTTAAAAATATATCAAAATCATAAACCAAGTCCACATAAATCCTTAAAATCCATACGTAATTCGCAGGAGTTTTCAAATCCTATCAAATCTACTATTTTTTAAGTCTTTCAAATTCTTCTTAAATTTTAGGTTGACTACACCTCCTTGATGAATTTGGTGTAAATTGACTATTTCTAAACAATTTAGAGGCTACATTGATGAGAGGGAAACAGTTACTAAATATAAAAAATTTCTACCACCTAGTTCTTAGTTTATTTTTTCTTGAAAATGAGATTAACTTGTGGATTCGCCACGACAGTCCATTCTTTCGGGGGTGAGAAGACTCACAGAGACATTTTAGCCTCCCATGCCCACCATTATGTGATTCACGAGCCCTAGAAATTAAACTCAAGACTTGTCGTGTGGTTTACAAGCCTGAAAATTTTTCCCGACTACTTATTGTAATTTTACTTCTACATTATGTTCAAATATTTCTGTTATAAGAATCTATTGGGTCTTCGCAACGGTGTTGAATACAATTAGTGTGAGACTTAGTATTCTATAATTACAAAGAAAAATATACATTTGAAGAATGTAAAATGAAAATTTTAAAATGTTAATAATAATTCTCAAAAAATATCCAAAATTAAAATCTTGAGTTCATCTCATCTCTCAACATATACACTTTGCATTGCATGCAGTTAATTGGATTACAAATGCACACTCAAGATTGAGACCACTGGGATTCGTGATGACACCTAACCCATGGCCAGTGACCACCGCCAATCAATGCCATTATTCTTCAACTCAATCACAGAAATGCCACTTCCTTTTTCTTTTTATATAAATGAAAAAAATACCTTTGGAATTGAACATATGATGTATTTTAGCAATTTGACTGTACTTAGGGGTGGCCCAGTGGGCTGAATGCTTTTAGTCTTTTTAAACCAACTAGAAATTAATCATACTCCTCGAAGTGTGTGATACCTCAGACTTCGGCAGAAAACAAGACAAACATTTGATGTATTATTAGGTTTTTGTGACCCTTCAGTACAAGTTTAGAATCTTAGGGCATTTTCTATGTATTTTTTTCTTCTTTTGAAGTATTATAACTGGAATACAGATTGTGATTTGAAACCAAAGCGTTTGCAAATACAGATGCGTTTTAAAAGTTACTAAGGTGAAATTTTCTCATTTATATAATTATTTTAATAATTTTGGTAGAATTAAAAAGTTAATAATATTAAAGGTACAAAACTATCACGATCCGAAGTGAATCATTTTTAAAAATAAAATTTTATAATTTTTTATGCCACGTCAATATGACGTGACACATTATACATGATACGTAAAATTCGTTTATTCACTCTCTCAAGTGATTGCCAAATTCTAAGCGCATGTGCAAGTGCCAGTGCCATGTGCTGTAGTTTTTCTAATTTCCGTGGCCTTGGCAAAATTGTGAAGGGGTGTGAGATATTCACACACTCTATTTTACTTCTCACATATTTTTTTAAATTTCAACCGTCAAATAAGATGAATTAAAGAATATAACCAGACAGAAATTACACCCCAATTGTGAAATTGTTCCAAGTTGTCATTGACCATCCGAGACCCAGACAAAAAACCAGTCAAACAAGCAAACACCCCTACTCTCACTCTACCGCAGTCCCAAATTCGTAATTAACCACAGAATCCAGGGCATGAGAAATCAGAATTTTCGGAACAATTAGATTATGGTACCTAAGGGCCCCACCTTTGTCTCATCATCTGCACACTGTTTTTTTCTTTCCTTCTCTGTCCTTTGGTAGCTTCCATCTCTCTCTCTCTCAAATGTTGCACTGAGGAAGAACACCCACTCAGTCTTTCAGATCTGAAAAACCCCAAACCCCAGAAATACCTAACCTTCAAGGACAATCTGGTAAGCTTTTTCTCTGCTACTCTCTCTCAGCTTTTCTGTGTTTTTCTTGGTTTTTGGGGGTTTGTTCAAGTTCTCGAGGGATCTGAAGTTTTTGGGTTCTTGATTGAATGTGGGGCTTAATGGGTTTTTGGTGGGTAATGCATTTTTTATGAGGGTAATTTCTTGGTGGGTTTTGTGTTTACTGTAGTGAATTTTAGGTGATTAGGTTAGTGGGGTTTGTATTTGGGTTTGGGCATGATGTGTTTTGTTCTTGATGATTGGTTGTTGGTTATGAACTTGGAATCTTGGATTTTTTTTCTTCTTATTTGGTTCATTAAGTGGGATTTTATGTAATGCACTACTAATATTAGTGCTTTGTTTTTGGGTGGTGAGAAAATGGGAGGAAAACAAGTTAGCTGTTTTGGTTGTTGTCTTCTTTGGTAAGATTTATAAGATTTGGGAATCTTTATGGAAGAAACTAATGATATATGGTTCGATTGTTTGTGGTTCTTTGATTTGGTACTTCGATTGAAATTCTTGTTTGGTCTGTGACATGATGTGATCAGTGTGATTTGTGTTTGTAACTTCATCTTGTACCAAAATATAGTTCTGGGATTAAGATATTCGTCGTTGATAGATGTGATTCCAGAACCCAGAAGAAATATAGATGGTATCTCTGTAATAATGTTTAGAGGTACCATGTTTTGATTTCTAATACCCCAATTAATGGTTGGGCTACTCAGTATTTCCGTCGTCTTCTGAGGTTCTTTCATGCTTGTGATCTTTTCTTATGCTTGAGTCCTTTTACAGATTAGTTATCGTCTTATATGGCTGAAGACGTGGTATTTATGCATTATTTTTCTGGTTAAGTTCTCTCTTGCTGTTTTTTGAAAAAGCTTTAAATGCCTTCCGAAAATTTTCGATGATGCAGTTAACGTAGTGATTTCACAAAAATGGCTGTAGTGGATGCTCAAAACCCTCGTGTTGGAGAAACCACTTGCGGTTCTTTGCTGCAGAAACTGCAGGTGACTTACATTTTTTACCTTTGTTTGTCTGTCCTTTTCTACCCCACCGCTTCTTTGTATGTACTTTAAAGATTGGCTGAACTAATCCATGATTAATGCAGGAAATTTGGAATGAAGTTGGCGAGAGTGATGAAGAGCGAGACAAAATGCTTCTTCAGTTAGACCAAGAGTGCCTAGACGTATACAAGAGGAAGGTCGAGCTGGCAGCAAAGTCAAGGGCACAGCTTCTTCAGGCATTGTCTGATTCCAGACTTGAACTTTCCAGTCTTCTATCAGCTCTTGGAGAAAAAACTTTTACTGGAGTTGTGAGTACTTGCATACATATTCCTCATATGTACGGATTATTAGTTATTGCTACGTTAAAGCATGTTAATAGTACTATCAAAGTATATGGTAAGTAATAGTGAACTGTTAATTTGATTACAGCCTGAGGAGACTTCAGGGACAATCAAGGAACAGCTTGCGGCTATAGCACCACTACTGGAACAGCTGTGGAAACAGAAAGAGGAAAGAGTAAAGGAGTTTACTGATGTTCAGTTACAAATTCAAAAAATTTGTGGCGAAATTGCTGGCAACTCGAACCTCAGCGAGAGTCCTGTGGTTGATGAGTCTGATCTATCCCTGAAGAAATTAGATGAATTTCATTCCCAACTTCACGATCTTCAAAAGGAAAAGGTAAATATATCTTATCCTCGCAAACATGAAAAGATACACTATCACTGCAGTCTACACTTAAATCTGGAATACAATGATAATATTAATAGCTCATTTGATCTGGCAGAGTGAAAGATTGCACAAGGTGCTTGAATTTGTGAGTACAGTGCATGATCTTTGTGCTGTACTTGGACTGGACTTCTTGAGTACTGTTACGGAGGTTCATCCTAGCTTAAAGGACTCAACTGGTGTGCAATCCAAAAGCATTAGCAATGATACTCTATCTAGGCTGGCGAATACTGTCTTAGCACTAAAAGAAGATAAGAAGCAGAGGCTGCATAAGGTATTTATTTCTTCCCTTTTTTTCCATTACTTTTGCTTGTACAAAGATGAAAGCTGGACTTTTGAATCAAAATTGATTTGTGTCTTCACTCTGAAGCTTCAAGAGTCAGCAACTCAGCTAATTGATCTGTGGAATCTGATGGATACCCCTGACGAGGAAAGGAAATTATTTGAACATGTTACCTGTAACATATCAGCTTCAGTAGATGAAGTGACTGTTCCTGGGTCTCTTGCGCTGGATCTGATCGAGCAGGTATATGAAGCGTATGATATTCAATGGTTTGTTAAACAGTTTATCATTGTTTACTCATTTCCCCGAATTGTATTTTCAAGACTGAGGTCGAAGTTGAGCGGCTTGATCAGCTGAAATCAAGTAGGATGAAGGAGATTGCGTTCAAGAAGCAAGCAGAGCTAGAGGAGATATTTGCTCGAGCTCATATAGAAATAGATACCGAAGCTGCCAGAGAAAAGATTATGGAACTCATTGATTCTGGGAATGTTGAACCTACTGAATTACTGGCTGACATGGATGATCAGATAGCAAAAGCGAAGGATGAAGCTCTGAGCAGAAAGGATATATTGGACAAGGTTGAGAAATGGATGTCAGCCTGTGAAGAAGAGAGTTGGCTTGAGGACTACAATCGTGTAAGTAAACTCTCCCTCAAAATAAATCTGCCTACGTGTGCATGTGTATTGGGGAGGGGGGAGAGGCATGGACTTGAACCTCCATTCTCATATTTGTCTAATGATTGCCATCTGTTTTTACATCGAGTTTTGGCTCAAGTGTTGTACATTTTAGGAATGCACATACCCTTCGCATTCTATCCACTCCCCATTATTGAGGGTTGAACTACCTAAACCTTCCCCTATAATAAAGGGACAGGGTGGTTAAGAGTAATCATTTAGTCTTTAAACCAATAACTGGCCTAGGAGATTCTACTTAAAAGGATGGATTGTAATGCATAACTTGGCACCTATGCAGGCCACTTGAGTTTTGCTGATTCCTTATACTTAAACCACTTGAAGTGTTTCATTGTAACCAACAATTTCTTGGTGGAACAGGATGAAAACAGGTATAATGCGAGTAGAGGTGCGCACCTAAACCTCAAGCGTGCAGAGAAAGCTCGTATTCTGGTTAACAAAATTCCAGGTATGAGGGATAACACATTATGACGACTGTGTATCTTACAGATGCAAAAATCATAATTATATGGAAGTTTTGTTGGCCTGTAGTATGTTGTTGATAGAAGAAATTAAACAGGCATTGCTGCCAATCAGTACACCTTGACTACCCATTATCTTCCAACTTCTTACTATTTCATTTTCTTGGCAATGCAGCTCTTGTAGACACATTGGTAGCCAAAACTCGTGGCTGGGAGGAAGATCGTGGCATATCATTTACTTATGATGGTGTTCCTCTTCTTGCTATGCTGGATGAGTATGCCATGCTTAGACAAGAAAGAGAAGAAGAGAAGCGGAGGATGAGGGTATGTTTCACTTGAATAGATAATTAAATGCTCATTGATGATTATTTGAGGTGATTACAGGGTCACTGATGATTATATGAGTTCTAATATGTGCCTGAGTATTAAACCAGTGACGTGTGATATGAACCGAATCTAAATCTGACATTACAGTAGCCTGTTTGGTTTTGGTTATTACATAGCAGTCTGACTTCATCGTCCTCATGAATCAAATGGGATTATATCTGATGGATTTTGCAGGACCAGAAGAAGTACCAAGACCTACAACACACAGAACAAGAAGCCCCATTTGGTTCAAAGCCTAGCCCTGCACGACCGGTTGGCACAAAGAAGGTAGTAGGTCCTCGTGCAAATGGAGGCGCCAATGGAACTCCTAGCAGACGTCTATCACTTAATGCTCATCAAAATGGAAGCAGGTCTGTAACGAAAGATGGGAAGAGAGATCTGAGGCCTGTCGCTCCTATGAACTACGTTGAAATGGCAAAAGAGGATGCTGCCTCCCACATTTCTGGCACTGACACAGTTTCGGCTTCACCATAATTAAGAAGGGAGAGTACTGTAGGTTGCACACACCTCTGTCTAAGTTTAGTGTTTTTACTAGTTACTGTAGTAGGGATATAATGTATGATTCAGTGAGGGTAAATTGGAGAGTGAACTGTGACGTATGTACCTGTGCATGTTATGTTTTGGCATTCGGAGGCTTTCTAAATGCGTGTTGCTTTCTCTGATCTTCAAGTTTTGATCTATATTGTAGCAAGCATGATGGGGGCCTGTGCCGGTAGCGATTCTGTGTTGGAAATAAAATCCTGCCAATGCATTCTTGCCAGTGGACTCTTGTGTTTCGGTCCCGTGTATGGTTCTTGTTTCTTTTATTGTTTTGCTTTGCATGATTGCTACACCATATCAAAAGTTTAATTTGAATTTCCTGTCTCGGTTGCAATGAACTTGCCATCCTGCTCATTCATATACTAATACATTTTCCCCACTCAAAACACCCCTTTTTATATTTGTTCGTTGGATTGAGTTAATCAAACGGAAATAAAGGACATAATTAAACAAAAATACGTAGGAGAATAAAAATGATGTGTGTTTATCTTTTTTGAAACTACACCATACACATATTGTCAACGATTAATGAATGATTAGGAATCTTATTTTCGTTGGAAGGATAAAAAAAGAAGCTGAAATTAAAAATATAAAAAAACAATGACAAGACAGATCTTTCATTTTCACCATCCTAAGGGGATTATAGATTGGATAGATGGTAGATGTAACCAAGGCAACAGTTTTATAATTTTAAATGAAACTGTATGTAAATTAATAAGTTAGCTTTGAGATTAGAACCATTTGATAAATTGGCATTAGCGTTGTGTTGTCTTGTGGGTTGTAATCTAACAAATCGTCTGCTAAGAATGACTTTGTGTTTATCTACAAAATAAGCTAGCTGCTAAATAAAACATATTCGTCTGCTAAGAATGGCTTCATGTTTATGCGGAGATGCTTTGCTCTTTAACTTTACGCCTCCAGTCCATAGATGTACGATATGTTGTTTTGTTGTCACGAAACGATAACAATTTTATTACAATATTGAAAATTGAGATAAATATAAAAAAAAATATTCGAGATAACATTTAAGAAGTTCTTAATCTAAAAATTATTTTAGCAAAACATAAAAATCCAACCTGAACAAGCTAATTGCCACCGGCGCATTTGAGAGCAAGGCAAGCCCGAGAATAAACAACGAAATACGTCCAAATTTTGAAATCATTCACCCAAACTTAGAGGACTGGTATTGGATGATAATACGTTGATAAGAAAGATGTTACCTCGCCAACAAATTTCCAAATAATTTATTGGAGAATCCAAGGAATCCAAAGCAGAATAAATATGCACGAAAGTATACTCAGATGTATGCTGTACACTATATATCAAAAGTAAATATTGTCTTCCATCTATGAGCACTATTTTGTGGCTCCTAATGTGAAAGAATAATAAAGAAATGGGTGTCAATTATTACTATTGCTTTGCCCAGTTTCCAAGCCCTGAGAGATTGCCATTGTCTACGGTAAAGGAAGAACATGTAAGCCTCATATCATCAGTTATTGAGTCTTTGAAGCCAAAATGCTTCTGTGGACGAAACAAGAACCTGTGGGAAAAATTGGAGCAGTCCAATAACGAGCAGACGACGAAGAAGAAGAAGCAGCAGATGACAGTGGTTAAGAAGGAGGAGCTCATTTTGGAAGAGTGGTTCTTAGCATCATCGCCGTGCCGAAAAGACGATATTTATAGTAGGGTTTGTAACAACAGTGAAGGGGAATACTATGGTTCTGGAGGGAATTATCCATCTTTAGGTGGAGAGGATTCAGATGATGTTACCTCCAATTCTAGGGACAGTTTTTCTTTGCTGAAGCTGTTGACTGATGAAAGTGGAAAAAGTGATGCCCATGATCCTTGTTTGTGCAGAAGTGAAAGTAGTGGAAAGGTAAAGAAAAGGGTCAGCTTTAAACTACCAGAAGAGGCCGATATATTCATTTTCTGTTCACCTGATCATCAAGATGGTTGTGAAGAGGGGAATTTAGTAATGTATTAGATACAGTTCTCACACACACACACACACACACACATATATATATATATATATTTGTGTACGTGTGTATATATATACAGCTTGCTTGCTGCTTGTTCTTGGGTCATTTGAAAATTGTAGATTTTCATAAAGGGAGGGTGAAAAATATGTAAGAGTTTCCATCACACTTACCATTTACAATGGACCCATCACCCTACTCCTCGCCATCACTATTGGACCCAAACTATTGCAGTCTGTTCTTAATTATAAGGGTTTTCCAGATAAGTCATTTATCAGCACATGTTATCTAACAACTAATTATGTACATTCAAAATAATGTACATTTATGAAGTTAAGCTATAATAAATCAACTATTTTTAATTAATAATCTAAAATGAACAAGAAAAATAATGTATTTTGCTCAAGTAATTACCATGTGTGTTACAGAAAGTTGTTGGATTACTATTTGAATTAGCATTGAGGATCACTAGATGCTCTTAGTGAGAATAATTATCTGGTTAAGAACTGATACCAAATAATTAACAAGGCAGCCTACACGAATAAAAAACTAGCAAGTAATTCAAAACTTTTGAAAAGAAGAACACCTTTGTTTAGTTAGCAACTGAAATAACTACCATTGCTCATAACCCAGCAACGTTGTTTAAAAACAATTAAAATTGCAGTTAAGAAAGAGTGAAAAGTAGAGGTATCTAAATAAAATAACATTCCAAAAAGCCAAAAGGTGTTAGGTAGAATTTGAAACTCCTCACTCATACAACTATCACATGATACTAGGCACAATAACATGCCTAAAAGGAGATTAAAGTAAAAGGGATTTGTAACTTTGTACTAAAGTTTCATTTACTTAATCCATTTCAAAGGACCACAAAGTCACAACGCCTCATAGGCATATTAATAAAGGTTACTACCACAGTTAATAATAACATTAACAACACAACACAAGCACACGAAAGAAAGAAAAGAAAAAGGGCACACTCCCTAATTAAGCTAGAGAAAGGGAGGCCACTATGTGAAAGAATTGTAACTTCTCCAGTAGCTCTTTGGCTTGGCTTGTGCCCCTTTTCTCCACCCTTGAGAACAATTCATTGCCGAGGTGGTCACCGATGTGTGCATCGATGAGGACTCCGGCCACGCTCCTACAACTGTTGGCAAGGGCTCGACCGACTTCAGCGGCATCATCGGGTTGGCTCACAACAAGGGGGCTTCCTCCTTTGAAAATCTCGAGCTTGTTTATGGTGAATGAGCCATCAGCCTCTACTACCTCCTTGAAGTCTTGTAAACTTGATGCATACACAGGAATGTTGAAACTGTCACGTTTCTCACTAGTGATAAGTCCCTGCAAAAATTGAGATAGTCTTCGTTGAGACAGATTCTGTATGCTTTAATTTTCCAATTAATTCATTTCGTGGCTAATTTAAGACGGATTCATAATGAAACGGAGAATAAAGTTATAGTGTATATAAAAATACCAACAATGAAAGATTTTGCAATAATAAGTTAACCACTTTTTAAGCGATCATATACGTACAAGTAATATTGGGTTTTTATTTTTTTTAATTTTTTAATTTTCAAATATCTTTATTTTGATGAACACTGATCACCTGACTTATCCAAATGCCCTTTGTCCTGAGATACAAGAAATGATGACTTTGGTTTTAAAAAAACAACCCATCTCATTCATCCATTGGTCAATAATATGGACCACCCGGCAGCCAATAATATATAGTTATTATTATGTCGAAGAACTAATCTACAAATGGAAGGGCCAGATCAGTTTTAGGGTTAGCATCCAACGGCTAGAATCACCCCGACTTAATCATGACCAGTGAAAATTCATAATAAATGTCTTGTGAAACCAATAACACCTAATCTAATCATGCAGATCTCCTTTCTCGTTGCTTATTTGTTTATTTGTTTTTTGGTGTTTAATTTCTCTTTTGCTTTTTGGTCTGCCAATTAAATATAATGTGACAAAAAAAGATAGTTACTTAGGTCGATAACCCTATATGGTATTATGCATGCACATTGCACACAAAACAAACATTATCATATAATGTTTTTTTCTTGTGACATATATAACTATGTATATGATTACCTCTTGGACAAGATCATCCCAAGCATCCTGAAAGTGAGTCCCAAAGAGAAGGCCTGGGCCACTTTGGTCAGTAGGGTCTACTGAGGTCCTACCCAAGCAAACAAGAAACATGGAGCCTCCTTTCTTGAGCTCCTTGGCTCTCGACCTGAGAAAGCTTGCCAAGTCTGTCTGAAACTGCTTCTTGTATGCAGTGACTGTGCTCTCATTCGCACCATGGATAAACACCCTTCCTTTGTTGTAGGCTGCTGATCTTTTGTCCAGCACACTCTCTGGCACCTGGGTCCCCGCACAAGACATTATTATTGTTAATCTAGAGGTGTCAAAGTTTTGTTTCTTATGAGCGGTATTGAAAGAGAAGAAAAATCAAACTTAAAACCTTGAATATATAAATAGTACATATTGTTAACTATTTGAGCTACAAGAGTTTTACATGTTCATCTTTATAAGGGCTTAATTACGATACATGTATTTACTTAATAAATTCACTATCTAACAGTCATATATAATTCTTTTCTCGATATGTTCAATGTCTAGATATGGACTTGGAAGCCTGCTAAGGCTCAGACGTAATCATGCCAGCCATAGAAACATTAGCAGAAGAAGCTGCAGTTTGTAGACCTTGCTTCTCTTATGATTTTTTCTACTCTACTTTTTTTAGAAAAGTGATTGATATCAAAGAAAGTGTAAGTCTAGTCACTCAACTAACGTAGATATATTAATTAAATACATGTATACCTTTTGAATTTTAACTACACAACAAGATTATTCAATAGTTGTTGAAAATCCCAAGCATTTTGTAAAAAAGCATGCATCATGAGCCATGTTGCTTAAATTCTTCAAGACATTTGACCAGGCTCACCCACCTTTGTTTGATTTTTTGGTCCAAGTCATTTGACTTTTTAGTCATTGCATTCAATGTAATTTAGCTTGGATAGTGTTATTCACATTTATCTTTATCTTTAGCATATTTTTATTATTTTTGTCATTAATTTTCTATAATTCATTCAATCTGATAACCGAAATGAAGAGAGATGTGAGAGTAAAAGTAAGTGTGTGAGTATCACTACCCTTTAATTCTCAGTTACTAGCTAGCTACTTTTTTTTTTGGTCGAATAGTTACTCTAGCCACTTGAGTACTCGGGAAAAGTATGTAGCTATATAACTTACTAAATTGCTCTTGAACGACTTGAATGTAATGATTTAGAAGCTCTTGTTTCCAATTAAATACCAAGACATGGGTTAATTTAATCTAGCCTTGAAAATTGATTAGCCAATCTAGCTAAGTGTAATTAAGGTTTTAAACATAAAGTTCAATTTAAAAAGAGTGTACACATATCATTTCAACATCTGTCTAATTCAAGGGTAATACTATATGGAACGTACACACTCGATTGCGTATAGAATACGATAACAATCAAACATAAAAACGAAGAATTTGAGATGAAAACGAATAAGTTAAAAATTGAGCAATGTAATTCAATGTATATTATTCTAAATTTGTATAAATATACGTAGTAAAATCCTAGTCAGATAACTAATAGAGTTGAATAGCATATAAACAAAAGGGTACTAAAATCCTATAGTTAGATAACTAAGTTGAATAGCATATAATTAAACAAAGGTTTCCCTTCATGGTATCGACATATATCTTAACTTTTTGCCATTATCTGGCATCAGTTCAGAGATCATTTTCCTCTTTAATGTAGATAATATTGTTTGTTCAAAAAAAAAAAAAAAAAAGACATTTTAAGAGGACGAACATCCACACATAATTGTCTTTTATGAACAGTTCCTTTTAACCCTCGAGACCATAATTCATGGCATTTAACTTTTTGACCTATTCAAAATCGGCAAGAAAATCGTATAGTTTTTCTTTCTTTGCCTATTTTTAAGCTTTTTTTTTTTTTTTTTTTTTTTTTTTTGCACTAGTGTGGATGTAGCATATTTTCCTTGGAAACATACGAGTATTAATTGGTTTTTCATATTTGTCATCACCAACCTAGAATTTTGTACATACTACGTTATACTATTAAAAAATCCCATGTAATTAGGTAACTAAAAAAGATTACTAGCTACTTAGTTACTTAATTACCTGAGAGAGCCAATGCAAGGAGAACGCTGAGTGAAAAAGGTCAATGGACCTCGACGGGAAGAGCCGCCGGTAAAATGAGCCAGGGACGCCAGCAGCAAAGTAGGAGCGGTGGTTGTCGGCAGCGAGGGTCTCCTCCATGCTACCGCCGTGGTTGGCCATAGGAGGGATGAGCTGGAAGAGGGTGTTGAAGTCATTGCTGGGGAGATCAGAGAAAAATGCCGAGAACTCAGGGGGGTCACATCCCAAGTCCTCATAGCGCTTGGTCATGTGTTTGATGATCACATCTATTATGTAGATGGTGTTGCTTCCGCTTGAGCATCCAAGGTCCACAACCACAAATGGCACTTCAGGGGAGCTCAGTTGCACACTGTCTAGGGTTTCTTTTAGCAGGTGAAGCATAGATCTTGCATGTATGGCCTGAAAATTTAATTAAACCACAATTATTTGGATAATAACAAATACTGAAACATATTAAGTGTTAAATACATAAATAAAATAAATTAATTGAATGGACTAGCTAATTACCTGAGCTTGGGAATTGTTGGCATAGCTGGACTCTCCTTTGCCTCCTTTCATGCTAAATATCTTCTCGAGCTTTATACTAGAAACTACAACGTTATTTCCCTTGGGGGCCATAAGAAATTAAGAATATGATGAGTGAGAAGTAGTATTGGTGTTTAAGATTTATAAGTGTGATGTGAGGGTGAAGGGTGGAGTTGGTAAATGGTGGAGTATATATAGAGGGAGGAGGGAGAAAATCAGAGGGAAAGAGAGTTGTTTTTAGAAGAGTGACAAAAAAGTATGATGATATGGTAGTGCATTTTGGAGTGGCATAATGGCGAGCTAGCTCTTTTAAGTTTTAATTGTGTTCCCTAAAGAATTTTCCATGTGCACCAAGTTGGGGGTGATGTGACATTGCTCCTTAATTAGCTTAAAAGACAATTTTAAATACTGAGTAATATTTTAATTAGCTTAAAAGACAATTTTTTAAAATACTGAGTAATTTTATGGGTTTATCAAATTTTAGTTTTCTTTTGTAGTTAATTAAAGAAAAATGAAATATTATCCTTGCATTATTAACAAAAACAAACACGGCGACCAAGACGATGGGTAGCTTCGTTTGTTTGTCGGTGCGTGTGGTTTTCTTGGCTAGCTTACCTGTTGTTTCTTTTGACTTATGAATATATCGTTGCTTAAATAAAATAAAATAAAAACACAATGACCAAATTGATAAAATAAAAACTAGAAAAAAATTGATAAAGAATTAAAGTATTTCCAACAAACTGGCCTACTTTAGCCTAAAAACTCTCATATCAAACTTCAACAACCTAGCTATCTCAAATGCTAAATTCACTTGATGAATAGTTGCTAGCTAAATCTAAACAAAATGAAAGAGAATTTAGCTTAAAGTTAGACTGAAAATACTGTAAAAATGATTTGACTTAATATTCCATCTCCTTTTTGGCTCTCTGCAAGCAGACTTCCGTCACTTCCCTTTCTAAACTTGATCGACAAATGCTGATCCTCTGTTCGGATCTATTCCCACCTTAGACTAAAGAGCTGAATGTTTTGACCCTATAATTTATCCTCAAATCGAGCAGAAGGATGATTTCTCTTTCTTCTACGTCTGCGAGGGGTCAGTACCAGTAGGCCCAATTGTGTTAGTCTAAGCAAGATTAGGGTTGTGGTAATTGCTTCATTTGTTTTTAATTTGAATTGATTAGCCCTCTTATGATAGATTAGTTTTCATTTTCTTATTATCATTTTTCAAACACAATAAATATTTAGTATTTATGAAAATTCTCATTGTAATAGTACTTGAGTAATTTTCATGCTAAATTAACAAAATTATTCTCATACATTGTTGTAAATGCTGCTTAAAAACTATAAAAACTGCATAGATCAAATTAAATCAAAGTCAGGGATTTGGCTACAATACTTATATGTATTTAATACAATTACTATATCGACAGTCAGATGATTATTGTAATAAATACATATATTTATTCACATAAATTATAACTAACAGTAAGATGGTGATTGTATTAAATATTGTAATTTCGTGTCTATTTGATAAAGAAATTGAGTCTAAAATAAAGTGTTTACAAAATAAAGGAATAAAAAGTATTAAAGAAAAAGGTTAGATATACAAAGATGAAAAAGAAAAAAGAAGACAAAAGCCAACCTGGGATTGGGAATTGTTGGCATCTCCTTTGCGTGTGTTGGCGTTCTGAACCTTCATATCGGAAACAACTTGTAGTCCACTGGAAGCCATAGTTGTATGGTTATATGGAATTCGAGAAGAAAATAACCAATATGCAGAGACAATGTCAATCGAAAAAGATTAACAAAAAAAATGCAGAGACAATGAGAACTATTGCATTTAATATATATACACACACACACACACACAAACCTTACTCTCAAAAAACCACTGGCGTGACTAGTGGGTTGAGAGCCAAGATAATTGCAACCGATCAAGAAAAAGACTGGATTAATTAGTTAACTAGTTTCAGTAATAGTAGTGAAATACAAACAACTCAAGCTAGGAGGGAGCCAGAATCCATGGTGGTGGTAGGTTTTTTTAACAGTTTCCTCGATCTGTATATATCCGAGAGGATTCGATGCTATATAAGTACAATATCAATTTCTTTCCATGTTCGTAAGATTTAAATACTAAAGTTACCAAATATAATATGCTGGTAACGTTAGCTTTAACTGACAAAGTTTCTGAAAACAAGGAAAGAAAGAAAAAACTGACAAAGTTATGTAACGGTTCAGTAAACCATTGCCGAGTGCTTCTATTGGATTTATGTAACGGTTCAATAAACCATTGCCGAGTGCTTCTATCTTAATCCAATAAAACCTCTATTTCTACCCAGAAAAGTTTTAAAATTCTTATTTTTCTCGTCATGCCATTTTGGTCCTTATCAGTATAATTGTCAAGCTAAACTTTAATTTTGTAACGTAATACTTAGTCAGCCCATCTTATGCTTATATTGAGTCATACCGACGAAAAATAAGACAAGTCTAGAAACTTTTAAAACCATTTATATTTTAATTCATTATTCATTAATATCTTTGCGAAAAATAAGACAAGTCTAAAAACTTTTAAGACATTCATTTGTAATGAAACAAATAGACGAATAGACATTTTTTATAGACATGATTTTTTAGCAAAGACCTATATCGGATTATTAAAATATATTACGAAATGAGCATTACAAAATAAGTGTAAAAAAATGTGTAGCCAAATGAGCAAAGATGAAGCAACACCTAGTTGTTGTCAATTGATACTTTTTATTTTTTATTTTTTTTATTTATATTTTTTTACACTAAGGGGAGGCGGTTGTTGTCAATTGATACTTTTTATTTTTTATTTTTTTTATTTATATTTTTTTACACTAAGGGGAGGCGGAGTTTGATTCAGCCACACAATAGGCAACCTAATTTATTATCGAATTCTCCATTCACGAGATTTGAACCTAAGACCTCTCACTTACAAGTAGAGAAGAATACAATCAGACTGTAGTATTGAGTGACATCAATTGATACCTTTTAAAGACCTTAATTTAATCGAATATTGCTTGTGTTGATAGCTATGCTAGAGATAGATTGATGTTGGACTGAATTAAGAAGAAAGGCGGAATTAAAAAAAAGGGGTGTGATATCCACACACCTCATTTTACTTTTCACACACCTTTTTAATTTTCGGCCGTCGGATCAGATGAATTGAAGAAGATCAACGGACAGAAATTATCAAGGGGTGTGTGAGAAGTAAAATGGGGTGTGTGGATAGCACACCCCTAAAAAAAATCTACAAACGTACCGACCCACTTAGCTCGGACTGATCCGCGGCCAAAGAGTAGGGGGAAACGAGAACTATTGCTTGTAAACATAATATAACTTTTCATTATTTTACATAATCATACATAGAGTGCACTAAATATTAGAAAATCTCATTGAGTCCATATGAGAGTTTTTAACACAATCGTGGTCATGGAGCCTTGTCATTTGGAATGCTACTATTACAAGGATGTAGTCGCTGTATCTTGGGGGAAAAGCGCCGATCAACCATGAGCACCGTAGTGGGGCATAAACTTGTGTTAAGAACAGAGTATCTAACACTTGCCTCAACTGTATTAATTTCTAGGTTTTTCTAATCCATTATGTCATGTTCATTTAATATTAGTTATTCATGTGCATGCATTATTTTGATATATAAATGTATAAATTATTTCTTAATTTTTTATATGATTTAATTTAGCAAGTAGACCCTAGTTATTCCAACAATATCTATACAAGTCTATGACTTGAGACCAAGAAATACTAAGCGCATAAGAATTACCGAACCCTACGAGTTCTCCTACCCAAACAATTTTTTTTTCTTGCTAAACTCACGAAAAATTTGCTAAGAAATGTAATTGCGTGCCTAAGCTCCCCACCAAGGCTGCCCTTCAAATATCAATATATGTTTTTTTTTATTTTCTTTTTACATGATTGTTTAAGACGATATTTGCATAACCTCACCTATCTAATTATTTCTTTATTTGCTTATGGCTTATTAATTGATCTGCCATTTGAAATTATCTTTTAGTCTTACTTTACTCCGTGAAACTGGTTTCGTCACACTTTGTTCCATGAAATAGTAATTTTTGTCTCATTTAGTCTCTGTTCACCTCCTTTTCGTCCATTATGTCAAATAGACATTAAATTAAAGGATAATATGAACATTTTATTTTTATCCAACTAGCTCTTTGTGATCCAACTTGCATGCTAAAACAATGTCATTTCCATTTTCAATAACTCTAATTCAAACCCCCATCTGTCTCTCTTGTGGATTACTATGGAGCTGTAGCTACAGTCACTGGCAAAAACAAATAAGGGTTTGTGTTTGAAAAGAAAATAATGGGTTGTGTTTTAAAATCTATTTCAAGCTACTCATCGATTCCAATGTCTGCAACCACAGCTCTACATCAATCCTCAAGATGTAGATGGGGATTCGAATAAGAATAATAAAAATGAATTTGGGATTGTTTTATCATGCAAATTGGAGGTAAAAAATTGTGTTAAAAATAAAATGTCCATACTATCCTTTAATTCAACGTTTATTTGACAAAATAGACAAAAATAAGGTGAACTGAAATTAAATAAGACAAACATGGCAATTTCAGGGGGTAAAGTGTGGACAAAATCAATTTTAGGGTGTAAAATGAGACTAGTTGGCATTTTCAGGGACAAATCAATTAATAAGCCTTTATTTTTTTTTTAGGTCTAGTGGTAGTCCTCTTTACTTATAAATGAAAAGTTTTAGGTCAAATTCTTAGCAAAATCAAAGTTGAACCATATTATTATGACAAGCCCATTGTAAGACTTAGTCCAATCCCTCACCTCCATAGCGGAGATACTATCTTTTGTTAAAAAAGAAGAAGAAGGAAACAATAGAGTGTATATTAAATATGTACGTGTGTATACATGTCTTACATTTCGGTTATCATCATTATGAGATATAAACATTTTTGTTACAGTGAAATTTGTACGTGTCGTACATATTGGTTGTGAAACAATTTAGAGATAATTATTGGCCAAATTTAACTTAATTAAGGCATAGATGATTAGGAAGCTCCATTAGAACAAATTATGTACATGATCACTTCAAGATGCAACTTTTAAGTTTATTTTTTCAGAGAGTTCAATTTTATTGTCGGCTTACGAGAACTTTCATTGGATAATGAGGATCAAATCGTATCTATTAAAAGCCAAATGATGATTGATTATTCTCTTATTAATTTATTTAACCATCACCCCAGAAATCAATAGGTTCAATTTGTACCTAACATTTTTTAATTACTAATTAGGGTTCTAGCCTTTGTTGGATTAGTGTTGGTAGTTAAGCAAAAGCCAACAAAGCCACCCTCACGCTCTTCTTCAACATGTATGTTCTACTTTCCAAATTATAACCAAATTAGAAAAACAAGATAGACACAAATGTATAGAGATTCTAAATTTAGTACATGCACTCTATATAGAGCATTATTTGCATCCAATAAACAGTGTTCTAAAAAATTCCGTTATAAAACGCTTTATAGTTCTACTTGAATCTCATCATAATTTGGAAAAATAGAAATATTAACTTTAATGTAAAGTTGTAGGATTGTTGATTTGTGGTCTTTCTAACAAGTCAATCCACTTTTCTAACCGAAAGGGAAAGGGCTTCGTTTAGTTGGTTCTTCGTTCAAATGCCAAAAGAAAAGTCATTAACATCGGTGCGACTTGCTTATTTTGTTTATTAAAATGAGAGAGAATTTTACCAACACATGAAATCATGATTGATAAACAATTATATTATGTAAGAACATTTAGGTAACATTTCATGTGAATGAAAATTTGACAGATTAGTTATACCTATACTAGAAGAAGGGAGGTATCTTTCTCAATAGGTAGACATACTCCAACATAGGCCAAATTATGAGAATATTACTGGTAATATGTTTAAAATTATCTTTCTCACTTAAGTTGACAATATAGTAATATAGCATAAAAACCTTATGAAGTCTAACAAGAAAGCATTTCTCATCAAAAGAAAATTACTCCGGCTGTTGCACATATTATGTGTTTACGTTTATGTGTACAACAACAACAACAAAGTTCTATTTCATTAAGAAGGGTTGGTTATATGCATCCTAGAACATCACTGTGCTTGGTTTTGCACCAAGTCTTCCATTAGCTCTAAATACTCCATGCCTTTTCCTACAGCCTCTATCCAAGTCTTCTTAGATATTCCTCTATCTTTTTTTGCTCTGAGCCTCTGTCTCATAATGACATTTTTTAATCGGAATATCTGTAGATATTTGTTTTATATGTCCAAACCACATTAACCGATTTTCTCTCATCTTATTTTCATCAATTGTGACCAATCCTACTTTGCCTCAAATATCATCGTTCTAAATTTTGTCAATATTGTACTTACGTTTAAGTGTTGCAAATATTATGTATTGACGTTGAAGTGTAATTTTGTAAATTAGAAGTAGGGTTTATCATGGTCCGTCGGATTAGGTCTACGATCATAGTAACTTTTAAGAACTCCTAAAGCCTAGGAGAAGTCAAATAAAGGGTTTTTAAAATAAAATAAAAATTTACTCATTGTGTTTATGGTCAAAATCTATTTTGGCCATTGTGTTTTTAATTTAGCTAATTTAGACACTGGCCTACAAATTTTGTAATCTTGGTCAATTCCGTTATCTTTATGTTAAAATGCGTGTTAAGAAGTGAACAAATAGAACCACAACTCTCATGTTTTTTTCTTCTTTCTCTCTCTAGATTTATTCTGCAACACTTGAACATTTTTTTTCATGAGGAAAACAACCACTTAGTCCTTTATTATTCATTCTCAATATCAAATATTCGAAAATTTACATCCAAAATAGAGACCTTGGAGAATATTACCCCAAAAAAGGAGACCATAGAAAATTGTTGAGCTACATACGCACTCTAAAAAAAAGTGGGAATGCTAGGCACAATTTCTTCGTTAACCTATCGGTGACCCTAATGTGTTTTTTAAATTTAACTCTGAAGACCCGGAGTCTTGCTCTTGCTTTTCCTGATTGCTCTATACTTTCACTCTCTGAGACATGGACATACATAGGGGAGATGTGATTCATATGGATTACGGACCCTCTTTTTGCAACTTCTTTCTCAAAGTCTACAACACACCGTGATGGTCGCCGGTTCACATGAAACAAGGCCAGACCATTTCTTCTTCTTCTCCATCACCTTTATCTCTGGTTTCCCAATTAACTACCCTCTATATATTTAATATTATATATAGCCATACATAGCTTTTGCTTTTATAATCGGAAAGGGATCCGGAGGATCCCTTTCTCCTAATCCATTAAGTTCGGGGATCCGGACTGTTGAAATTTGATCCAACAGCTAAAGTTATTATAACTTTTAAAGTGAGCCCTTATTTGTAACCATTGAATCAAATTTCAACGATCTGAAATTTTGAACTTGATGGATTAGCTAGGAGGAAGGGATCCGGAAGGGATCCCTTTCCTTTATAATCTATGCTTCACATTCCTCCCATTCAAGCCATGCAAAAGGTCCACACAAAGTGATCAAGTAACCTCTTTCTGTTATTATAATAGTAAGTGGATGTGGATGTGGATGTGACTACTCTTATTTTGAATTGATATTGGCCGTTGGATGGTTGGGAGAGAGTACTACTTGAATTAGTTTATTATTATTTTGGGGTTTCTTGAAGAAAAGGGTGGGAAAGGTTTGAAGAGGAAATTGCAGCAATGGTCCTAAATTCTTTAACTAAATTGAAGTAATGGTTTGTCAAGTAAAATCCATAATTATTGGTCTCTTAATTCATCAAAATGTGCAGTTATGATCTTTTTCATCAACTCCGTCATCAAGGGGGAAAATATGGAAAACAAAATGAAAAAACTGTAGCAATGGTCCCTCATCCAATTGTAGCAATAGTCCTTCAACTTTAACCCAATTGGAGAAACGGTCTACCAACCTTAACCTGATTGTAGCAATGGTCATTTTATCATGATTTATTTTGACAAAATTCTGAAGAAGTTAACGAAAATGACTATACCTGCACATTTTCATAAGTTGAATGACTAATAGACACAAAATTTTAATTAAAAGATCAACTCTCCAATTTAATTAAAATTAAAAAGAAAAACTATTACTACAATTTCTCAATTTAAAATACGGCTGAGTTAGAGTGGTCAAAAAAGAGAGGGCAGTTATTTACTTTGGTTCTTGTGTTGTGTGTCATGTGCTTTTGTCTGCTATTCGCTATGCCCCTCGTATTGAGGGGAGATTTTAAGGGAGGGTTTTCTTTGTCACCTTATATTCATTTTTGTCTAAGATTCCATGTACATGTTAAAATGGATCTTATGAGACCCTAAACGCAAAATTTTCCCTTTATACGTATTGTAGGCAAAATAAGCAAACGAATAACGTGACCCCGAAGTTCGTATCAATTATAAATCTCTCAATATTTAAATTTTGGAGATGGGGTCATTAGGTCAAGGCCTTAGAAAAAATGGTAAGTTTGTAATTGCTGCTTCAGGGGCGGGTAATCTCCTATGGGAACAATGGGACCAGTAGTCCTATTGCTATCAATATTATATTTTCCATTGCAAATTCATCCTGCACTTGATCTGTTATATAATATATATATACACAGCGGTTGCAGTTAACTGACGACCAATATTTGCGTACGTGGAGGACTTTCAACTGTCGTTGCATGCATGTGAACTGTACCGTCGTAATCAAGAAGGATTAGCAATTGTATATGCAATGAAGGTTCCATATACTTTTCTTCGTCACAACGAAAAAACACAATCAGCTGCTACCTCAACCTCTCACAAGCATGTCACCAAACGTCTTATCTCTACTTTAAAGATAACATCAATATAGCTAAGGCAAACTGAGACAACATATTGTTGCATGGGGGAGATGGACTCCACTTGCTACAATATATAGATCCGCCCGTGCTTGTGACCCTCTGTTGTTAGCATATGTTTAATTACGATTAATCATAGTTATAAATTAAGTAGTTTGACACTAGTTTGCGGTGTTTGAAGCAACTCCATTATATATTTGTAGATAGATGAAAGATCACGAGAGCCTATAGAAACATAGGTAAAGCAGGCAACAATTTCTGTGCCAAGAGACAAATTCAAACTAATTAGCTTGTAATTAGGGATTTGGTTACAAGTAATAAACTGTAGAAGTGTGATTTCAGTTGTAGGCATGAGACTGCTACACATATTCTACTGGGTAAGATATTCTTAGCCTCTTAAAGGTAGACTAAGAGAGAGTGCCACTAGAAAATGCTTATCCATTTACAAAACCTTATCCAAGAAGCATAATTTTGTAACACAACGGAGGAACAGCCTTCCCACAATCATCCAAACACAGTCATACCTTGGTACTAATTTATGAGGCAAAATCAAACATGGGTTGGGTTATTTGGCGACAAAGATAAGCCCCTATGTGCTATAGATATATTCATGCAAACATTTACTAGGTTTTAGCCTCTTCCATTTTATTCTTTTATTTAAAAATGATCGATCTCATTTCTCAATTAGTTTTTAATGTATTATAAAATCTAAAGGAGTAGGACTTTTGCAATGCTTGATTGGTTTACAAGATTCAACTTGCACATCCCTATAAACGCTGCTTCCTACGAGTGTGTGTCCATAAGAAATATAAGTTGAAATTTAGTTCATGTTCCAAATGATTTTTGTGAGTGGAGAAAAGCAACTCAAAAATCTAATGGTACTACTATCCAACAAATGTGTGCTACGTGTTTAAAAATGAAAAAATAGATAAAAAAAAGTATTCAATACCAAAGAGGCACACACTTAATTATGGTTCTTAAAGTGACAATAATTGTAATAAACAGTACTATTGGGTGGTGGTGCCTCTAAGATAATGTCTTTCTTACACAACAAATTTTCTCCAAAGGATGATATTGATGGTGGTGACATGATGGACATCAAAGACGTATTCTGAGTCGTTGCAGTGTGCTTTGTGTTCTGTGTTAAAGTTTATGCATTAAGATATTTTAGGTTTGATGGATCTTAATCGATAGATGTAGTAGAAAAGAAACCATCATATCCAAAAGGATATAGGTTCTCTAGCTAGCTATAGCAACTAATTGATTCAACGTTATTGGGAATTGAAGGCCTGCATGAAATTTAGGGTTTTTGAAATTTTCTAATGAGACATGTAGCGATCAGATCACGAGAATCAAGCAAACAATTTTTGTTAAATGGTCACGTATTTTGTTTCTTTGTTTTTTTCTTTTTCGCCATGCTATATGGTTGAAGCTCAAGGATTTGTTTTCAATTGCTTGGTTGGTTTACTTTATTTTGTATCTCAAGTAAAAGAGCAGTTAATTCTCTTTTCACTAATATGTTCTAGTAGGGAGTGTTTGGTAAATAGACGGGATAAAGTGTGAAAGAATTGAACAAGATGGAATGGAAGTTCCACGCTACGTTTGGTACGCGCTGGCCAAAATGGGACACTCTGTTCTGCGTTTAGTACGCACAAGGTGGAATGGAGCGGAAAGATTAAATGACCAATGTACCCCTATTCTGTTTGTTGTTTGGTATAATGTTATGGGACGGAAGAGACAATTTTTTAATTGTTCATATTAGAGTATATATATGCTTATTTATGATATATTTGTTACAATAACACTTATTAAATATTAATACTTATTTAAAAAACGCAATAAGTAATGAAGAGTTTTTTTGGTAATGTAAGGGTAAATCATCCCAAAACTAACTCAATAAATTATTACTAAAATTTCGAGTCCTTGAGACTCAGATCATATCATTAGATAAATGACCTCCTATCTATTTAAGTGGATTCAAAATAATGGTACCCAAGATTCATATTATAACTCCAATTGACAAGGTCATCTACCATAACATTTTTCTTCTAGTAAACATGAACCAACTTGCAATCTATTATGCGTATAAATTGTCTGTATTGGTCAATGATGTTGGCAAAAGAATGAAAGCTGGTATTAGCTATAGTTTAATTAAATTAACTAATATAGCTGAGTCCACCTCCACACAAAGACTTGAAATACTTTTGTTTACAAACGGTAGACCAAAATAAAACTCCCAAATTTCAGCATCAACCACCTGCCATTTGTGCAAATTGACCGGAAACACACCCAGTCAATCACCATTATTATCCCGTAATACTCCCCCAGCACCTATATATCTAGAAGTGTTGGACCGAAAGTCATTCACATTAAGCTTCACCTTCTCTTCAGGAGGCGAGTCCCGAGCTAGAGACAATAGCACTCACGACTACTAGTGCATACAGTATGAGAGGTGTCAACCCACTCGTTCACAACCTTAACAATGATACTTTAGGGAAGATGCGGCATACCAAAGTTTATCCCCAAAAATTTGTTTATTCTTTCATTTGCATATGTACCAGCACGTGAAAATAAATATACTATTCCACCCAATTTGTTCAGACTATATTGTTCATGCTTCGACATCAAGGTTAAAAGACAAACGTACCTGCCAGGGCATTCCCATCAACTCCCCAAATACTCCTTGCTCAATCCCAAAGTAAATGAAGAATGGTTTCTAAAAGCCATAGCATAAAGTACAAGAGGAATCAATCAACAGTCAAGTTTCTCTTGGCCCTTTGCTCATTTGTTAGAAGCCTATCATTTGTAATTATTAACCAAAGAAAGATCTTAATTTTTGGAGGGTACTTTAGTTTCCATATAAAATACCATGGAGGATCAACCATTCATCTCCCTAGAAAAAAGCTCATAAGTTGTTTTGACACTGAATTGACCATACGAAGTGTGTTCCCATATTTGCTTATCCATGCCAACGCCCAAAACATTACCAAGGTGACTAGCTATTCTTTGAATCAACTCTTTTGGAAGATCATATTGATTGCAAAACATACTTTGTGCTTGAAAATGATAGATTCTTGTGACCTAAAAAGAGATTCTAGAACTTATAAATGTGCAAATAAGGGAAGATGCAACTGGACAAAAAGATAAATGAAATATTACAACTTGAACATTCGTCCAGCCTTGAAAAAAAAAATTGTCTTGCTAAAACAATAATGAAAGCATCACATATTAATACAGTTCATCCTACTTATAGAATGGCATACAGTTCATCCTATTTATAGCAAACACCCAAATGATAACGTGTCATCCATATACATCTTAATGAAATCTGACTTGTGTGAGTGATCCAAAGTACACCAAATATACAACATATTAGTATATTTCACTAACTTTATTGCAACTCGTAGCACCTGATTGTATGGGAGACTCATGACCAGAAGCTCAGAAGGTAACCTCGCTTTTGCTTCCCCTAAAGTAAAACTTTCATCCAACCTCTTCATTTTAGTAATTGCTCTATCCCAACCTGCATCCATAATAGCTGCAAGATCTACATCTCTATCATTCCTGTCGTTGTCTATACAACAACAATTTTGCGTTCATAGTATACACTTGTGCCAGTATAATCCACATGTTCATAAGAATAAAGAAATGAGTCTCAAGTTCATCCATGCCTTAATATGGAACAAGACAAACATGTATGAGTGCATGAATGAAGGAGGAAAGGAAAGATGTATATGATGGAAACAAAACAGAAAATATGTATTTGATAAATTTATAAATTACAAATTAATAAGAGTAATGAGGACAATGCAAATAATAACGAAAAATAGAAATAAGTAAGAATTTACTAACAGATGGATGATAGAGGCTTGAAAGATTGCAATATCCTTACATAGTTCTTATATGCTTCTGTCACTAGAATTCAACTATTAAAATCAAAGTTTTTGCACTAGGGTTTTGATCCTATCGAACTTACCGAGTGTCTCTCTCCAAAAAGTACTAACGTTCTATAAAAAATTAGGTTGTAAAAAGTTGAGTTTTTGAATAAAAACTAGTTGGTGAATTTATAGAAATGTCCGCGCCCTTTGGGTTAGGATGAAAAACTGTCTTTTGCATTATTTTTTTTTATTTTATCTACTGTCTTTTGCAGTTATGTCGTTTGATTTGACAACTAATCTTTTTAGTTAATAATATTTCATTTGAATTCAAACTCGTCATCTGAAAACCAAAAACATATGTAAGGATTTGGATCAATTCTGGGACCTCAAGGCCCAAGGCCTTGTCTTGGTCAATCTAATTATGGGCTGCATCATGTTTACTACATACCATCCGCATTTAACACTTAATCCAATTTAGACTTAATTGGATTAATAGTCTCGTGGTGATATGATAGTCGAAAAATTGCTCCATTGGTAAAAAATAAAATAAATAAGATTTAATCCCCTGTGATGAAATTTGTTCAGATTTAGACCCAAAATTAAAAATTTTGCCAAATTTTCCTTAATTGTTAGCACATGAGGTTCACATGTGAGGCTAAAAATATAAAATTAGCCTCACATGTAAGCTTCACGTGCTAAGACCAACTCCAACCCTTGGTGAGTCTCAAAATTTCCCTTCTATCCCCCCTCCCTCAATTTCATTTCAACCCTTGTTCTAAAATGGGGTTAAGTGTTAGAACTAAAAAAAAGCCAAATTCCGTCCAAGATTTAGGCTAAAGTTAGTGGACTGGCCCACTTGTGCGAGTGGCAAACCAGCAATTGGAGATCACTTCCCCTGACGAGCCATACTCTCCCAACTCTCCAGCACCTACAAGGTGGCGACCCCACCCACTTGGGTTGTGTCGGCCACTTGTCAGCAATAAAGTTGAGCCCAACAGCTCCTTTTGTGATCAACGGCTCACATTCAAATGGTCGTTGGTCATCCAACGGTCCACATTGAATTTAGTTAATGTTGTTGTTTTATATTTATTCTTTAATAATTTGGGGCTAAAAATTTAGGTTTTAAGGGTTGGAGTAGAAAAGTTGTTTCTGGGTTAAAACCTAAATTTTTTGGGCAAAAAAGTTTAGGTTTTACCCAAGGGTTGGAGATGGTCTAACAATTGAAGGAAAGTTTTATTTTAGCATCATATGTGTGGCTCACGTGCTAATAATTAACGGAGAGTTAATGAAATTTTTAATTTTAAACACAAGTCCTAACAGACTTCACCACAAGGGTTTAAAATTAAATCCTATTTTTTTTTTTTTCATCACATGGGGTATCTTATGACTATCCTATTCCTACAAGAACTAATAATCCAATTAGACCTCCAATTGATTAAGTCTAATAGTGTAAAACTTATAAAATGAATCTCCAACAAACCAATCCACCCATGTGGATGTTTTTCTGCATTCAAAACTAGTATATGAGTATGGATATTTCAATCAAGCGCATAAGGTGTATATGGGATGAGCCCCAAAATTAGCCCTTCCAAACAATTAAATTAGAAATTGGCCATTCAAATTGATTCACAATCAACCAACAAAAGATCAAACTTAAACAAAATTTAACAATTCCACTAACTTTTTCGGGTTTTCCCCAAGTTTGAAATCTATAAGGCGTTTCAAACACTGCTTTGTGCGGCATAAGAAACCCAAAAACTTAATAAGAAATTCAAATCCAACAAAAAGAACCCAAATTCAATCTAAAAACTTGTTTATCCCACTTAATCACTGCCCTGAACAGCAAAACAGAAAAATAAAAAATTGCAACAAAAAAAAAAAATCGAAACCTCTCGGAGCTGCAAAAATACAATATCCAATCCTAACTCCTAACAACGCAACAAAAACACAATCTTTAGAGAGAAAAAAAAAAAAAAAGAAAAAAAAAGAAAAAGGAGAAATAGCAGACGAAATCGAAAAAGATGAAACCTTGGATATGACATTATCTAACGATTCTAACCCTGTATGGCAGAAATGTCAAAGGCCGACGTACAGCGAGTTGAAAAGTGGAGGCGGCGTTGATGTCGTGGTCGAGCACCTCGAAGCGGAAAGGAAGTTGTCACAGAGTGAGGATGCGCCCCGAAAGTTGTCGTCGCAGGGTGACGGGGCGGGTGACGTAGGGTTTGCTTTGTGATTTGGGTAGTGGAATTATTGACAAAGAGGAGTGTTTTGTTGTGTCAAACGTGAGATAAATTATTTTTGTCCCATTGTGTTCCGTTTCGTCCCAATCTGCTACCCAACGTGCCCGTGTGCCCATAATATGTTTGATGCACTAGATGATTATCTTATGTTCAAACAGTACATCATTCATCTAATAGATACTTATTACGGTGTTACCAATTATAAGAGAAATTCTGTCGCATACATAATCTTTTTAGTTAATTTGGACTGGTGCAATTGCAATATGGCACTAGATGAGAGATCATAAGTTAGTCTTACTATAATTATGCAGAATGTCTCTTGTCGGGTTGTCTTGTGCAAGAATGAAACCATCTATATCAAGATTTGCCTGAATTATTAGATGTATAGATTTGCAATATACAATACGACAAATAAGCAGTGTACCCCTCTAGTTAAAAGGCAGCAACATTTTGGTCACTGTCTATGAAAAAACAGACATGGTTCATTGAAGTCGGTTCATTGAAGTCTCAAGACTCTCAAGTAAAGAAGATATGCACCATAAAACAAAGAGAACTTTTCATTGAGGGATTTATCTTTGATATTTTCTGCTTGGCATTATTAGTTGTTCGGGGAGGAGAATTGGTGGGGGTTGAATCCGTATTAGGGTGCATAAGCATCATTACTTACCGCCATTGCGGTAAAACACCATCTGCTTACTACCTTAAGTTATGTTGTTGGTTCATTTGTTAGATATCAACTTTATCTTTTGCTCATCATTTGACCCATCCTACTGTTGAAGAATCGGATCTCATATGGCAAAATATCATATAGTTAATATATTAGAGTTTCTACTCTAATACCAAGGGCTTTTTTGATAACACCAACATCTACTAAAAGTAAATTAGAAAGTGTTTTTTGGAATGTGAGTATTTTTTTAACCCAAAAGTAAGCTTTTTCTTCTGAACGTTCTCGAAAGCATTTTTAATGATCTAAATCCAATATTCGTTATTCTATAAGAACTTCCATAAGGGCATGTAAGCTCTTGATACCATTACACTTAAAAAAAAAACGCTTCAAACTCAATACTACATAAAAAGACCATGCTTTGCACGAAAACATGACTAAAAAATTGCAACTACGAACCAATTAGAGCATAACAAATAGATAATTAGAGTTCTCCAATTGAGCTCCTTGAAGCTTTCTTTTCCCTGATTTACTAAAAGGTACTCTTTAAGTCCATGGTTTCCTACCCCAAAAAAAACAGGTACTGTTAAGGTTGGGAACTTGGGAGAGGCCTTAATTAAACAGCGCCAAATTAAAGTGCCTCTCCTCTCTTCAAACTGCTGAAACCAAGTAATGAATGGATCTGGCTCTCCTATGCATTACCAGCAAATTTTGCTTCAGCCAACGACCACCACCATTCACATTAAAATGCCTTCTCCAAAACAAAAAATTCAAATTCACCGGCAAACAAACGTACATGGTATAAATAAGAAAAGGCAGTTCAACAGTCTGAAGTACTAGACAACCCCTCGGAATCCGACAGTATCATATACCTGAGAGCACTAATGGGAAACCGTAGAGCCAATGAGATACTGTCAATGAGATCGAAAGGGTAATCGATGACAGAGGAGAAAGACGTTCATTTCTAATTAATAATACTAACACGATAACAATAACAAGAATGAAGCGCCTACGCAGGGGCTTTGGGGCTGAAAGATTATAGCTTGAATTGCTATTGCGACTACAATACAACCTAAGGCTACAGCTACATATTGTACAATACATGAATGTTGAAACTCCCTTTGCAGATTAGCTCAAGCATGCCCCATTTTTGCACTAGGCTACCTGTATTGACACAATAACTCAGTATAGATCGTTGAAAGAGTTCGAGCATAGCAAAGGGTTACAAATTTAAAATCAGATGAAAAAGAAAATAAATCGTTTGCTCAGTTACAGACGTTCTGAAACAAGGGAACATCTATGAGGTCCAAAGCATCACAAGCTCAAAAGGCTAAGAACCCCACAATAACAGCATAAAAGAACTAATGGTATATCACACCACATCAATTTTTTTGGTGATACAGGCAGGTGAAATTCACACCACATTCTTAAATGGTTGAAAATATACCTTTTTTTCTCTCTACTAAATGATCAGAGGCAAATGAGTCGGTTAACATACATATTCTCAGTAATTTATTATTAATGCTCTTTATTCGTCAATATTTATAAAGCTACCATGCACCATTGCAATATGAAGGTAAAAGGAACACTCAATTGGTAATTGTCAATGTAGTTTAATAAGTCCTGCGAGAAGCCTACTCCAAATTTCAATATAATAAACCTAAATTATAATATCACAACAGTTTCACATACCTGATCAAAGAGAGCATGTTCGAGTTTCCATAACCAAGAAGAATAACCACCAAAAAAATATACATGCATAAGTGGATTACTCGGGAACAGGCTCCAATACCCCTTTAAACTCATCATAAATCCATCTGTAAATATAAAAATAAATAAATAAAATTATTAAAGAACAAGGTGAAAATATTAAGAAACAAATGGAATTATCCTACCACATAACAGGGTAAAAAACGGCTTCTCACAGCAAGTCCATGTGTGCACACATACAGTGTGAGTGTGTTTTTTTTTTTTTTTTTTTTTTTTTTTTTGGGGGTTGGGTGGGGGGGGAGGTGGGAAGAGTATAGAATCTAGGCATTTGTGGAGATTTGTGGAGATAACACAGTAACATGCACAGAGCAATTATTTATTTCTGTGCCATGTAAGAACTAAAGAGCCTTACTTGCAGAGGAAGATTGGTTGTAATTCATTATCTGCCTCATGTCCTAACTGGCTCCGTCTTTCAGTTTCTACACTGAACTTAGCAGGAGAAAGAACTTCACAAGGACCACGAATCAAACCAGCCATTACATTGCTATCATGATTAGACTCATAGACCTGTAACACAAACAAAGAAAAAATATTAACTACCATATGGATGCTGTAATATTGTACTCTACATGTCAATACAAAATGGGAGTGAGAGGCCTTTAAATCACCAGAGTGTTAAATAGAATTGCACCATACATAGTACCACTATATTGATATATTATATTGGTGCATGTGTTCGCAATCATGTCCACCACGACAAAATCAGTAGTCCTATTCTACTAGTCAACTGATATGCCAACCACTGAATTTTAATGTTGATGTGAACATCTTACAACAGAGAGAAATACATAGAACAGTACTTTTTGGTCATCTGATAGAACAAACGTTTACCTCATTGCTTTCAGGTGTAGATGGGCGACCAACGTTCTCTGGTAAGTCACCAAGAAAGTAGCACCTGTTGACAATAGCCCACTTTGACCCAGTTTTTCTATCCTCCCACATGGACTGCAATGAAATTACAAAGTTCATTACAAACCTTCTAATATAAAGAAAAAACTCAATATAACCCTAAACAGATGACAATGTTTCTAAAACAAACAATAAGTGATTCCACTAGACTTAGTGACCAAAAATAACAGACGACTCTATTCCAAAGACTAATTTCAGTAACAACATCATGTAATTCTCCAAAATGCTACTACTGACGTATCAAGGGATGCTTAATAATTCACTTACCTGAAGCTTCGAGGGTATCAATTTTCCATGACTAGACTGGAAAAGAGCATGATCTCGCAGTTGATATGTTACCCCATCAATGCAACAAGTATGGTAATATATTTTTTCATCACCACCTTGAACTGCATCGCCAATCCATTGAACAGCTTTCAAGCCATCTGAAGAAAAACCGAAATGCTCTAGAGACCTACCACTAGCTACAGAAATTTCACAAGTATTTGCTTGTGCACCGCTTTGGTCATTCCGTTTGATGTCATATCTTAAAGAGGAGCCAGAGTTTCCTACAGAGTGAGAAGTATCTGAGTCTTCCAATGCAGAATTCTGGTCATGGAATATCATTGATGGAACTTCTGAAGAGTTGGGCAGCCCAGCACCGTCCACAACTTGTGTGTTGGAAGGGGGTTGGGAATGATCGGACTTATCAGTATCCTTGTTGGAAAAATCAGCAGAAGCTTCTGGTTTTGATTCAAAATGTATCTCTTCAACTCTAGATGGTTCAGTAGTTTCTTTTGGTTCAACAGGAGGCTCTGCTTTTGAATCAGAAGGTCTCTCTTCAACTCTAGATGATTCAGTAGTTTCTTTTGGTTCAGCAAGAGGCTCTGCTTTTGATTCAGCAGGAAGCTCCGCTTTTGATTCAGAAGGATGTTCTGCTTTTGATCCAGGTATCTCTTCAACTCTAAATGATCCAGTAGTTTCTTTTGGTTCAGTAGTAGGCTCTGCTTTTGATTCAGCACGGCACTCCGCTTTTGATTCAGCAGCAGGTTCTGCTTTTGATTCAGAAGGTCTCTCTTCAACTCCAGATGATTCAGTAGTTTCTTTTGGTTCAAGAGGAGGCTCTACTTTTGATTCGGCAGGATGCTCTGCTTTGGACTCAGCAGGAGATTCTGCAATTGATTCAGAATCTTCAACTCTAGATGATTCAGTAGTTTCTTTTGGTTCAGAATGAGGGTCTGATTCAGAACATTTCTCCTCAGATCTTTCACTTGACGGGTAACTTCCAGAAAGAGGTTTCTCATCCCTATTTTTACTGCTTGATACGAGATTCTTCCGTTGAGATTCTTTTGCAGTTAAAATCTTTAGATCTGGTGCTGACTCAATGTGATTGCTGCTCCCACCACCTATACCAGCAGTATTCTGCAAAACAGAACTTCCATTTGCAGCTATCTTCGGCTGGTTGACCCTTGGATCTAAATTTTCCAGTTTATTCTCCAAGGACATTTGAATTCCAGCTGTGTTAGAAGGAACTTTTACTTGTATATTACTTCTCATCACACGTCCATACTTCGGAGGCAAGGGCTTTCCATTGCTCAGTGACAGGCATCTCATGCAGTGCCACTCACCTCTAGGAATTCCTCTCTGGTTAGATGACTGTGCACACATTATGTGATATCCTCTCTCACACGCATCACAAATAAGAACATTATCCACCTCATTGATTGTAAGCTGGCAACTCTGGCAAGTCAAAGTCTTACTCATGTAATCCCTTGACGGAGGAATCCATGTAGGATGATCAGGAGGCTGTGGTTGTAATAATTTCTGAATAACTTTGGCAATTTCATTGTGATTATTAGAAAGCGAAGGAGTTTTAACAAAGTGCATCTGTTGCAAAGGCTGATGTACAACGGGTAGATTTCCAGAAGCTGATTGAGAGACAAATGGTTTAGTATTCTGATTCCGCGCAGCTACAGAAGTCATCTGTTGCATACTGATACCAGTACTTCCGTCAACTTTGACAGGTGTATAGTTTGGCACCTTGTGTTCTGGTCCACTTTTAGCAGATTGAGCTTGCACTGACCAAGCTGGAGAATTCACTGGTGGATGTGGATGATTTGCAAACGAATTTGCTGCACATAGAAAATATGGTGTAAATACTTACATAGGCAGAGAGGAGATAGAATCAGTAGTAATGAAGTAAAAAAATTCCAAAAAAGATACCTTTCCGTACAAGTAAAGTTAAAGGACATCAATTACCTTGTACTTGAAATGCATAAGAAGACGCATTTGCATTTGGTCCTCCGTCTGATCTGAACTGTGCTCTTT
The DNA here is from genome assembly GCF_041283825.1 of Pyrus communis. NCBI lineage: Eukaryota > Viridiplantae > Streptophyta > Magnoliopsida > Rosales > Rosaceae > Pyrus > Pyrus communis. The sequence goes on from NC_142567.1 coordinate 7,875,756, forward strand.
CAACTTTAGGCACCGTTGGGGAAGAAGAATCTCTTCCTAGATGACTACTAGGAAAACCACTAGACACCATGGATGCTCTAACATCATTGTTGGGAAACTGATACTGTGTAGGTGAGGGAGTTGCCGTAGACGCATGAAAAAGAGATGGAGAAACGGGGAAACCTCCCGAGGAAATTGGTGCATGACTTGGTTTGCTTGTAGGAATCATATGAACGTTATGTGGCATCCCATGGGTTTCAGCCGCTGCATTTAAGCTTGTTTTTAATGGGTGAGATGGATGTGCAGCAGGTTGAGCTTGTGCAGAGAATTTCTTGGATTCTTCCATCTAGAAAAGAATTTCAAGTTCAGAAAAAAAACATTGTACAGAGTCCAAAAAATCCTAAATTGGTTGTTCGGCAGCCTTATATGATGTAATATGGCATCAGCCACAATGTCAATAACTTCTTGGTCGAATGACTTTAAACTTCACAACTAGCTACTATTCCAAGCACTAGCACACTCGCTTACAGAACTCTGATATTTTTTTTAATAAAAATGAAACCTTTCAGTATAACCGAGGACTATCACTATGCAGTTAAGTGCATATATACTCATGATGAAGGTAACCAACAAGCCCAACATATTCTTCCATCTAGAAAAAGAATTTCAAGTTCAGAAAAAATAGTTTTACACAGTCCAAAAAATCCTAAATTGATAGTTCGGAACAATCATATGCTGTAATATCGCAGTAGCCATAAAATGTCAAAGACAACTTCTTGGTCGAATGACTTTAAACTTCACAACTAGATACTAATCCAAACATTAGCATACCGCTTACAGAACTCTGATACTTGTTTGAATAAAAATGAAACCTTTCAGTATAACCAAAGACTATCACTATGCAGTTAACTGCATATATAATCATGATGAAAGTAACCAACAAGCCCAACATGTTCACATCGACTAGGCCAAATAGCTCCACCGTGACCAATTAAGAAATCATAACAAAAAATGCTTCCTCCCTTAATTTCTCAAAAACCATGCAAATATACCTTAAACGCATACAAAATCAAAACGCCAAACCATATGAACTATATTATTATCAGTCCATTACGAACAACTTATAATTCAGAATTAAAAGTTTCCTTCTTTTTTTATTCAACACTTTCCCACCAACCAAACAACAAATCATACAAATCTAGACTAAAAACCCTACCCAACAATCTCCAAACTCAAAATCAAACCATATCCAATCAAAAAATTGAGTCCTTACCTTCCTCTTCGTCTGTGAAAACTTCTCGGAAATCGTCAACTTGGGACCCCGGAACCCTAATCTCTGTTCCTTAAGCTTAGCATTAAGCCCCCAATCCTCAATCACAGCGCCAATTGCATCCCTGCCCACAATATCCTTAGGCGCCAAACCTTCACACAGCTCCACCAGCTTCGACCTAGCTTCCCCCATAAGCCCAATCTCCGGTTCCGTGGGCTTCTTCCCCCCTCGGATCTTGGCCATGGTTGACAAGGCCAGAACAATCTCCGCCACTCTCCTCAGATCCTTCTCCGAATTGGGTCCCAATCTGGGCTTTTTGTTCAACTGGGTCCCCAAATCTCCTTCTCCTCCATTCTCAATCGGTCTCTTTTCCCCAATTGAGACCGCCGGCGGGGGCAGCTGAGTGGGTTCGGCGTTCAGGGGTGGATCCATAATTATGGCGCTGGGAGAGCGAAGCCCCTAAACGAGGCCGTTTTAGGAGCAAAGGAAAGGGGGCTCAAAGAGAGACAGAAGGCGAGAGAGAAACCCTAGACAGGCCAGAGGGACGGAGAGGCTTAGCCGTTGGGCGGGTTGGGGGATTTGAAAGGGCGAAAATTTTGTGAGGGAGAAACCGAGAAAGAATAAAGCTTTTTTGGCGGGTAAATTTGAGGGTTTTTTTTTGGGTGAGTGATTAAAATTTGATAATATGGTGAGTTTGCGAGCGAGTTAGAGAGAGAGATTTGGTTTCAATTCAATGGGGGAACGAGTGAGTGGACGAGCAGGGCGAGATTTAGAGAGAGAAGGAGTAGAGAGAGAGAGAGAGAGAGGGTTATTTCGTCTTTTAGACATGGATGCACCGTGGGCCTTGGATATAAATAGATACGCGTTAGAGTTTTGGACTGTCCCCATCTTGTTTTAGAGTTTTTTCTTTTGTCAAACATCTATTATAGAGTTACACCCATCTGGCCCCTTATTCAAAGAGATCTGAACTGTTTATTTTGTAAGTCTCAATTTATAGATTATTTTCGTAAAAATTTAAGTTAATCCAAAATCATTTGCTTATTTGATTACGACAATGAAATTTCATTGTTTCTTATAGAACAAAGTGTTCGTCCATTTTTTTTTAAATTTAATTAGATGTCTTAAATATTTTCGATTTGGATAATATTTTGTAAGGATGATCTATGAGGTCCAACGACGGTTCGGATCATTGAAGTTCAATGTGGTGTGGGACCCACAACTAATCTTCACTTAAAAAAAAAAAAAAAAAAAAAGAGGTATCCATTCTCGTCCCACTTATTGTTTTTGTTTTGTTTTTTGTTTTTTGTTTTTTTTTTGTCAAAAAAAAAAAAATAAAGGGTGTAAAATTTGGCTCTTCAAGAATTATGAAAGAACTTCTCCTTAAAATATCTTGTGATCTCTGGCTACAAAAGAATGCTCTTCAAGATAATTTTAAGTATGGTTATGCACCCACACTCAACCTCCAATTCTATTCATCTCCTTCTCTAGTGTCGACTCTCTTTAATAAGAATTGTGACCTGCATTTGTTAGTACCAATATTCCTAGATCCTTTCTCTTGTTACTATTTGCATCAGAATTTTGATCATTCGTATCAGATTTCCCAAATATGAATTTATATTCGCCATGTCTCTCACATGAAAATATTATTTGAGGTATCACTTCCACCTTCATCAAACCCCTCACACATCAGATCTCTTGACAACAATAATCATGTTATTCAATTTTTTTTTTTTTTTTTTGGGGTGTGAGTCCAATCAAGCAAATCGATTTTACTTTTGAACACTTGCACATACAACAAATAAAGTTTGGCTATTTATAAAGCTTTTACAATATACTAAAAATAGTTATCTTATTAGTTGTAAAGGCGTTTGTGTAGTCAACCAAGTTTGACTGCTTATAAGGCTTTTATAATATACTAAAAATAATTACCTCGTTAGTTGTAGATGTTTTTGTACTTGACCATGCTACTTGTTGCAACCTCAGTTTCCCCTACAGAGGCATCACCTTGTGGGTCATCCTATTTAAGTATACAAAAAATTTGTAACAAACTCCTCGTTCATATTAAGGGTTTGCTGAAATAGTTTTCTAAATTCAGAAGGCGACAACTGAAAAACCATGAAAATGATGAACTAGTATAATATTCGGCAATAGTTTGCCGAAATATTTTAATTTGCGGCAAGGAGCTACGTACCCAAATTATGTAGAATATTTCGTCAAGGATCTACTAAAACTTTTCTACACGATTTAGGGTTTATGCTAATTTATTAAGAATCAGCTACACAAAAATTCATCAAAATTGTTGATTTGCATGTGCTTAATAGAAATTAAATATAGCTTAATTTGACAAGCTTTATAAATTTACAGAGATAAAGGGAGACGTGAAAGTTTTGGCCGTGCTACCTTTACCAATCGATGATGGAAGAGAAGTGGGGAGGAACAACAGAGAGGGAAGCCAATCGAGACATATATGGTTACGCATCATCAACCATGCTTTTTCAAGGGATATCATTCATAACACAGTTATAGGAAGCTGCTAGTGAGCAAAATAGTAACAAAACCATCAAGCAAATATATCCCGAATATTTATCAAGATATCAAACAATTTGCATAACGAGGTCTCTGAAATCACTAAAACAATGAAAAAATATATATAAAATCTTATCTTATGTGGAGCGTCCTGAATGTTGATTTTATGTTCCATTTGTTTTTTTTTTTTTTTTTTTTCCCCAATCAAAGTGTTTGTAGTTTTATTGGTTACAGTTTTGTTCTACAATAGAGAGTGAGATTGGCTTTAAGAGTTGAAGATAAATAATATTTGGATGTACGCAATTACACATTATAATTTATAAGTGATTTGAGTGCATTCTTAATTTTTATTGAAAAAAAAACCTTAAGAGATCGAAATTATCATTGCACATAAGTGTATATCAACCATTTAAATTTTAATACAGGATGTATTATATGATATACGGGGTGTTCATAAAAAATTCTATATGTTTAATCTTGTATATGGTGAGTTTGATGATAATTTTTAAGGAAAACTAATGAAAAGGGCTTGAAAACTTTAAGTTTTAACGAAAATGACAAAAAAATGTTGTAAGTGAATAGTACCAAGAGTGACTTTTTAAAGTAAAAATGTAGTTTTTTTTTGTCAAAGTGAACAGTACCGGAAGTGTTTGGTTAAAACTCCCTAATTTTTATTTATTTATTTATTTTGGAACAAATGAGACTATCTATACTAAGGGGAGGGGGTAGGCTTAGCCTTATAATGGGCTAACAATAATGTGGTTCAATTTTACTTTTGGCGAGAATCAAACTTAAGTCCTCTTACTTATAAATAAAGAGGAAAACCACTAGAAAAACGTAATACTTCCATCCAGAAAAAATAAAAAATAATGATTATTGTATAGACCCCAAATCTCATCCAAATATTTCCAACCGGCGGTAGTGGAATCCGCTAGAACGAGAGAACCAATCATTAGGGGATGCCGCCTCTCAGACTTTTTTCGCCCAAACCCATGTAACTCTTCATGCAGCAGGATACCAGGTTCATTCATTTGTATTCATGTAGTAGGGAAAGAAGCACTCATTTGTGCTAATGGAGATGGTTAAGTGGGTTCTTGTCAATCTTGGCACCAGTAGACTAGGGTTTAGCCATCACCAATAACAATCCTATGCAATTTTATCAATTACTTATGAATTTCCACATACATGCTTTGAATGTTAGATTTTCCTAATGCATATTTTCCTCGTGATGTTCAAGCGAAAACGTATATCTAACATGCAATATGTCTATGATATTTAGATCAAATATAAACATGCAAAACTCATTAAGCTTTGTGAAAACCATTTGAAAAACCATACAACCCTTAAGAGCGTGATGTTCGCCTTAAGTGAACTTACAATTACTAATCACTAGAAGCCCTTCTCAATTTCAAGGTGATGTTCCACTTCCAACAGAAATTGCATCAATTACATGTCTAAATATCCTAATGGTGATCAATCATTAAAATATATAGATAGTTTTAGGGAATTGTTATTGACACTCCAAAAATCTCATTTTGCACTCCAAACTTTCTATAATTAGTAAGAAAATGACACTTATGAGGAGTGTAGAATGAGATTTTTGGAGTGTTAATAATAGTTCCCTGGTTTTAATCACAATGATTAATAATTCAAAGCAAACATGCATCCATTCATAAGCAAATTAATAAAATCACATATTCATGCTAAGACTCATGGCCTCGCCCTAGCAATAGAAATTAGTTACGCATACTCATACTAAAAATCAAAGAAAATATCATTAACTAGAAAAATGATTGAAAACACCTTGTAGGTAAATATTTTGAAATTCTCCAAAGCTTTGCTAAGTTCTCTCAATGTTGCGTAGAGAACTTAATGGCTAAAAAGTCTTATTTATACTACTACAAATTAAAGCCCTCATAGAAAAGGTTTTCTAAAAACTAGGAAATAAAATAATAAAAGGATAACTTAAAAACACACTCCAAATCCGAAATTTGTTTAGCAAAGAAATAGCAATGTTTCTAGACCTTCAACATTCCAAAACAGGCTAAAAAATGACTTGAATTAAGGGAGTTTTAATGAAAAGCCCACGATACTATTCACTTTAACGAAAAGTCATATTTTTACACTAAAAAGTCAATACAGGTACTATTCACTTTACCCTTTATTTTGTCCTTATTATTAAAACTTAAAGTTTTCAAGCCTTTTTCATTAGTTTTCATTTGAATTAAATATTAGGACATCCTCTTCGAGTTTCAAGAAGAGCCCAATCCACAATCCATCATCTTCCAACCCAAAAGTCACAAACAAGCTTTGTAGCCCAATCTGCCAGCACTGCATGCTGGGCATAAATTAATTTGCCACGATCAGATGGTTTGAAATAAAATAATGAAATTTTGATACAACCTTCTTGAAAGACTCACAAACCCGCTCCAATTGGAATCACTCAAAAATTCCACCGTTTGATTATTCCATACGTGCCTTCTTTATTGTTTTTGGATCTAAGTTGAGAAAGATGGAAACTTTGCCATATCGTATTGCTAAAAAATTTTACAAAACGATGTTGAAATAGGTTTATGAAAGACTCTTGACCCACTTTAATTATAATTTTGATTCGTTGTTATGAACATACTACAGTTTGAAAAAGTGTGTTCATTTCGCATACCTTCGCATCTTTTTATTTTTATTTTTTTGGTCTGAATAATCAAAACTAAAATATTTGTTGAATGATTTGACACTTATCACACAACTTCAGGTTGTTAACATTATATTAAGGTGTGTGGGACATGTGTATTGTGTCATATGCACTAGGGTCTGATATTATATTTGTGCTAAAATCAGTTTACCAGAAAGGGATGCTCATTTTGTTAATCTATTGTACTTCAATGATTCTTCGCTTCTTAACAAATTTAATCTCTTACGTCATGTTTTCATTTTGATGTAGTAGGAAAAACAATGCTTGAGATATGCGTTTGCCTAATTACGGCAGAACAATTAAGGCTAGGCGTGTTTTTTTCCTGCTTGTTGTCTTTTTTTCACGCAATGATAGTCACTAACACGACAAATGCGCAAGTTCAGTTCACAATTTTCCCAACTCTATTGTAATAAACTAGCAATGAATTAATTTGCGAATAAGTAATATTTGTTCGAAATAATAAATATCTATGTGATTGTTGATATTTAAACAATTTATGGGAATTTGTAAGTTGCGTTTATCATACCAAATAAATACCGAATTTAGAAACTCTCATATTTGATACCTTGTAGAAATAAATACGTTGCTAAAATGGTTTTAAAGGAAAATGCGTTTTTCATCTTACAAATGATACGCACCTTTGCCTCATTGCTTATAAGTGTAGAACTCCTTGCGTCAAAGTTCAACAACATCTAAGGGATCATTTTCTGAGAAAATCAAAAGTTACGCATTCTTTCCACCATTATGGCTGGACTAAACATGTTTCCAATTTTAGTCATTTTGCTTTTGGTGAGTTGCGCACTTCCAACGTTGGCGCATTTGGATGACTCGCCGGCCGTGGTTGAGTGCAAAAAACATTTCAGCATAAAGTATGCATTCGACGTATACAACTATATTTTCAAAGGGAAGAAAATTGGTGACGGTAGTTGCCGGGCCCTTGTGGCGTTGGGAAAACGGTGCCATAATGTTTTTGTGAACAACACTTTTACTTATGAACACACCGGAAACATAACTGACATTCAAGCCAGGGCTAACCGAGTATTTAATCATTGTATAATTGTAAATTCCACCCCACTTCACTCTTCTCTATCTTAAACAGAGAATTGAATAAATTTGTGGGATGTTTCATGCGATAAAATAAAATTTTGATATATTTGATTTCATGCCTTATCACAACTTTGCTTTGTTGCCTTGAGTTGTAAACCACTTTCTTCATCAACGAGGAATGAACAATAGCAAAAAAAACAAGTACCTCTCTAATTTAGAAAATGTCATGAAACATCGTAAGTAGTATAGTTCAGTTTTATAATTCTTCAGCCCTTATATGTGCATTACATTCCGGTATTGCAGCTACAACGCATATTAATATGCCATCCTTATCTGTTTCGATAATTATATTGCTCGACCAAACTCAGCCATGTGCAAAACTATTATCGATTATGTGGCTACTTGTAGGATCACGATCTTCTTTGTAACAGTACTACGTGCCTTCTTTATTGTTTCTGGATCTAAGTTGAGAAAGATGAAAACTTTGCCATATCGTATTGCTCAAAATTTTTACAAAACAATGTTGAAATAGGTTTATGAAAGACTCGACTCACTTTAATTATAATTTTGATTCGTTGTTATGCACATACTACAGTTTGAAAAAGTGTGTTCATTTTGCACACCTTCCAATCTTTTTTTTTTTTTGGTCTGAATAATCAAAACTAAAGTATTTGTTGAATGATTTGACACTTATCACACAACTTCAGGTTGTTAACATTATATTCAGGTGTGTGGGACATGTGTATTGTGTCATATGCACTAGGGTCCGATATTATATTTGTGCTAAAATCAGTTTACCAGAAAGGGATGCTTATTTTGTTAATCTATTGTACTTCAACGATTCTTCGCTTCTTAACAAATTTAATCTCTTATATCATGTTTTCATTTTGATGTAGTAGGAAAAATAATGCTCGAGATATGCGTTTGCCTATTTATGGCAGAACAATTAAGGCTAGGCGCATTTTTTTACTGCTTGTCGTCTCTTTTTCACGCAATGATAGTCACTAACACGACAAATGCGCAAGTTCAGTTCACATTTTGCGCAACTTTATTGTAATAAACTAGTCAATGAATTAATTTGCGAATAAGTAATATTTGTTCGGAATAATAAATATCTATGTGATTGTTGATATTTAAACAATTTATGGGAACTTGTAAGTTGCGTTTATCATACCAAATAAATACCAAATTTAGAAACTCTCGTATTTGATACCTTGTAGAAATAAATACGTTGCTAAAATAGTTTTAAAGGAAAATGCGTTTTTCATCTTACAAATGGTTGGCACCTTTGCCTCATTGCTTATAAGTGTAGAACTCCTTGCGTCAAAGTTCAACAACATCTAAGGGATCATTGTCTGAGAAAATCAAAAGTTACGCATTCTTTCCACCATTATGGCCGGACTAAATATGTTTCCAATTTGGTCATTTTGCTTTTGGCGAGTTGCGCACTTCCAACATTGGCGCATTTGGATGACTCGCCGGTCGTGGTTGAGTGCAAAAAACATTTCAGCATAAAGTATGCATTCGACGTGTACAACTATATTTTCAAAGGGAAGAAAATTGGTGACGGTAGTTGCCAGGCCCTTGTGGCGTTGGGAAAACGGTGCCATAATGTTTTCGTGAACAACACTTTTACTTATGAACACACTAGGAACAGAACTGCCATTCAAGCCAGGGCTGACCGAGTATTTAATCATTGTATAATTGTAAATTCTGCCCCACCTCACTCTTCTCTATCTTAAATAGAGAATTGAATAAATTTATAGGATGTTTCATGAGATAAAATAAAATTTTGATATATTTGATTTCATGCCTTATCACAACTTTGCTTTATTACCTTGAGTTGTAAACCATTTTCTTCATCAATGAGGAATGAACAATAGCAAAAAAACAAGTACCACTCTAATTTAGAAAATTTCGTGAAACATCGTAAGTAGTATAGTTCAGTTTTATAATTCTTCTGCTCTTATATGTACATTACATTTCGGTATTGCAGCTACAACGCATATTGATATGCCATCCTTATGTTTTTCGATAATTATATTGCTTGACCAAACTCAGGCATGGGCAAAACTATTTTCGATTATGTGGCTACTTGTAGGATCACAATCTTTGTTGTAACAGTCATACGTGCCTTCTTTATTGTTTCTGGATCTAAGTTGAGAAAGATGGAAACTTTGCCATATTGTATTGGTCAAAAGTTTTACAAAACGATGTTAAAATAGGTTTATGAAAGACTCTTGACCCACTTTAATTATAATTTTGATTCGTTGTTATGCACATACTACAGTTTGAAAAAGTGTGTTCATTTTGCACCCTTTCGCATCTCTTTTTTTTTTTTTTTTTTTTTTATCTGAATAATCAAAACTAAAATATTTGTTGAATGATTCGACACTTATCACACAATTTCAGGTTGTTAACATTATATTCAGGCGTGTGGGACATGTGTATTGTGTCATATGCACTAGGGTCCGATATTATATTTGTGCTAAAATCAGTTTACAAGAAAGGGATGCTCATTTTGTTAATCTATTGTACTTCAACGATTCTTCACTTCTTAACAAATTTAATCTCTTACGTCATGTTTTCATTTTGATGTAGTAGGAAAAGCAATGCTCGAGATATGCGTTCACCTATTTACGGTAGAACAATTAAGGCTAGGCATGTTTTTTTCCTGCTTGTCGTCTCTTTTTCACGCAATGACAGTCACTAACACGACAAGCACGCAAGTTCAGTTCACAGTTTTCGCAACTCTATTGTAATAAACTAGTCAATCAATTAATTTGCGAATAAGTAATATTTGTTCGAAATAATAAATATGTATGTGATTGTTGATATTTAAACAATTTATGGGAACTTGTAAGTTACGTTTATCGTACCAAATTTAGAAACTCTCGTATTTGATACCTTGCAGAAATAAATATGTTGCTAAAATAGTTTTAAAGGAAAATGCGTTTTTCATTTTACAAATGATTAGAACATGTGCCTTATTGCTTATAAGTGTAGAACTCCTTGCGTCAAAGTTCAACAACATCTAAGGGATCATTTTCTGAGAAAATCAAAAGTTACACATTCTTTCCACCATTATGGCCGGACTAAACATGTTTCTAATTTTAAATTTTGCTTTTGGCGAGTTGTGCACTTCCAACGTTGGCGCATTTGGATTACTCACAGGCCGTGGTTGAGTGCAAAAAACATCTTAGCATAAAGTATGCATTCGACGTGTACAACTATATTTTCAAAGGGAAGAAAATTGGTGACAGTAGTTGCCGGGCCCTTGTGGCTTTTGGAAAACAGTGCCATAATGTTTTCGTGAACAATACTTTTACTTATGAACACACCGGGAACAGAACTGCCATTAAAGCCAGGGTTGACCGAGTATTTAATCATTGTATAATTGTAAATTCCACACCACCTCATGCTTCTCTATCTTAAACAGAGAATTGAATAAATTTGTGGGATGTTTCATGAGATAAAATAAAATTTTGACATATTTGATTTGATGCCTTATTACGATTTCACTTTGTTGCCTTGAGTTGTAAACCATTTTCTTCATCAATGAGGAATGAACAATAGCAAAAAAAAAAACTACCACGTTAATTTAGAAAACTTCATGAAACATCTTAAGTAATATAGATCAGTTTTATATTTGTTCGGCCCTTATATGTGCATTACGTTCCGATATCGCAGCTACAACGCATACTGGCATGTCATGCTTATCTTTTTAGATAATTATGTCGCTTACCCACACTCAGGCATGTGCAAAACTATTGTCGAGTATGTGGCTACTCGTAGGATCAGGAACTTTCTTGTAACTGTCATAGGTGCCTTCTTTATTGTTTCTCGGTCTAAGTTGAGAAAGATGGAAACTTCGCAATATCATATTGCTCAAAATTTTTATAAAACTATGTTGAAATAAGTTTATGAAAGACTCTTGACCGACTTTGATTAGAATTTTGATTCTAGTTGTTATGCACGTACTACAGTTTGAAAAAGTGTGTTCATTTTGCACACCTTCGCATCTTACTTTTTTTTTTTTTTTTTTTGTCTGAATAATCAAAACTAGAATATTTGTTGAATGATTCGACACTTATCAAGGACACAACTTCAGGTTGTTAATATTATATTCAGGCGTGTGGGACATATGCATTGTGCCATATGCACTGGGGTACAATATTATATTTCTGCTAAAATCAGTTTACCAGAAAGGGATGCTTATTTTCTTAATCTATTGTACTTAAACGATTCTTCGCTTCTGAACAAATGTGTTCTCTTACGTCACGTTTTCATTTTGATGAGGTAGGAAAAACAATGCTCTAGATATGCGTTCGTCTATTTACGGCAGAACAATTAAGGCTAGGTGCGTTTTTTTCCTGCTTGTCGTCTCTTTTTCACGCAATGATAGTCACTAACACGACAAGCACGCAAGTTTAGTTCACAGTTTTTGCAACTCTGTTGTAATAAACTAGTCAATCAATTAATTTGCGAATAAATAATATTTGTGCGAAATAATAAATATCTATGTGATTGTTGATATTTAAACAATTTATGGGAACTTGTAAGTTGCGTTTATCGTACCAAATAAATACCAAATTTAGAAACTCTTGTATTTGATACCTTGCAGAAATAAATACGTTGCTAAAATAGTTTTAAAGGAAAATGCGTTTTTTATCTTACAAATGACTCACACCTTTGCCTCATTGCTTATAAGTGTAGAACTCCTTGCGTCAAAGTTCAACAGCATCTAAGGGGTAATTTTCTGAGAAAATCAAAAGTTACGTATTCTTTCCACCATTATGGCCGGACTAAACATGTTTCCAATTTTGGTCATTTTGCTTTTGGCAAGTTGCGCACTTTCGACATTGGCACATTTGGATGACTCGTCGGCCGTGGTTGAGTGCAAAAAACATTTCAACATAAAGTATGCATTCGACGTGTACAACTATATTTTCAAAGGGAAGAAAATTGGTGATGGTAGTTGTTGGGCGCTTGTGGCGTTGGGAAGACCGTGCCATAATGTTTTCGTGAACAACACTTTTACTTATGAACACACCGGGAACAAAACTGCCATTCAAGCCAGGGCTGACTGAGTATTTAATCATTGTATAATTGTAAATTCTACCCCACCTCATTCTTCTCTATCTTAAACAGAGAATTGAATAAATTTGTGGGATGTTTCAATAGATAAAATAATATTTTGACATATTTGATTTGATGCCTTATTACAACTTCACTTTGTTGCCTTGAGTTGTAAACCATTTTCTTCATCAATGAGGAATGAACTATAGCGAAAGCATAACTACCACGTTAATTTAGAAAACTTCGTGAAACATCGTAAGTAATATAGATCAGTTTTATATCTGTTCAGCCCTTATATGTGCATTACGTTACTATATCGCAACTACAATGTTATGCTTATCTTTTTAAATAATTATATCACTCAACCATACTCAGGCATGTGCAAAACTATTGTCGAGTATGTGGCTACTCGTAGGATCAGGATCTTCCTTGTAACAGTCATACGTGCCTTCTTTATTGTTTCTGGATCTAAGTTGAGAAAGATGGAAACTTCGCCATAATGTATTGCTCAAAATTTTTACAAAATGATGTTGAAATAGGTTTATGAAAGACTCTTGGCCGACTTTTATTAGAATTTTAATTCTAGTTGTTATGCACATACTACGGTTTGAAAAAGTGTGTTCATTTTGCACACCTTCGCATCTTTTTTTTTTTTATTTTTATTTTTTTTATTTTTATACTTTTTTGTCTAATTAATCAAAATTAAAATATTTGTTGAATGATTCAACACTTATTAAGGACACAACTTCAGGTTGTTAACATTATATTCAGTCGTGCGGGGCGTGTGTATTGTACCATATGCAGTAGGTGCGATATTATATTTGCGCTAAAATCAGTTACCAGAAATGGATGCTCATTTTCTTAATCTATTGTACTTCAACGATTCTTCGCTTCTTAACAAATTTAATCTTATGACACGTTTTCATTTTGATGTAGTAGGAAAAACAATGCTCGAGATATGCGTTCGCCTATTTACGGTAGAACAATTAAGGCTAGGCACGTTTTTTTTTTTCCTGCTTGTCGTCTCTTTCACGCAATGATAGTCACTAACATGACAAGTGCGCAAGTTTAGTTCACAGTTTTTGCAACTTTATTGTAATAAACTAGTTAATCAATTAATTTGCAAATAAGTAATATTTGTGCGAAATAATAAATATCTATGTGATTGTTGATATTTAAGCAATATATGCGAACTTGTAAGTTGCGTTTATCGTACCAAATAAATACCAAATTTAGAAACTCTCGTATTTGATACCTTGCAGAAATAAATACGTTGCTAAAGTAGTTTAAAAGGAAAATGCATTTTTCATCTTACGAATGACTCACACCTTTGCCTCATCACTTATAAGTGTAGAACTCATTGCGTCAAAGTTCAACAACATCTAAGGGATCATTTTCTGAGAAAATCAGAAGTTACACATTCTTTCCACCATTATGGCCAGACTAAACATGTTTCCAATTTTGGTCATTTGCTTTTGGCGAGTTGCGCACTTCCAACGTTGGCGCATTTGGATGACTTGCCAGCCGTGGTTGAGTGCAAAAAATATTTCAGCATAAAGTATGCATTTGATGTGTACAACTATATTTTCAAAGGGAAGAAAATTGGTGGCGGTAGTTGCCGGGTGCTTGTGGCGTTGGGAAGACCGTGCCATAATGTTTTCGTGAACAACACTTTTACATATGAACACACCGGGAACAGAACTGCCATTCAAGCCAGGGTTGACAGAGTATTTAATCAGTGTATAATTGTAAATTCCACCCCACCTCATTCTTCTCTATCTTAAACAGAGAATTGAATAAATTTGTGGGATATTTCGTGAGATAAAATAAAATTTTAAGATATTTGATTTGATGCCATATTATAACTTCACTCTGTTGCCTTGAGTTGTAAACCATTTTTTTCATCAATGAGGAATAAACAATAGCAAAAAAAAACTACCACGCTAATTTAGAAAACTTCATAAAACATTGTAAGTAATATAGTTTAGTTTTATATTTGCTCGGCCCTTATTTCATAATTTAGACTGCAAACCACTCATTGCTTCTTGATAAGTGACAAGATCATCTGATATGCCTTCATTCAGTTGTACTTCTTGAAAGTACACAAAATAATCATCTGGTATTGCTGATCTCCTAACTCTTTGTGGCATCACCCTTATTTCATTAATGGTTGACTGGTTGATGCTTGCGGAGTTGAAGCTGCATTAATACTTGTGGTAGGCATATTAACATTTGTAGCAGATGCGCCACTTTGCAAATCAAAGTCTTCAAACTAAAACTCAACGACATGTTGTGAATCAAAATTTTCCTCGTGGCTTTTACCCTCACTTAGATCACCCTACTCTTCAAATTCCATTGTTGATGCCACTTGAAAATCACTTGATGCTTTTTTATCTTCAATAAATTTGGCAGCATTGGATTCAAAGATTCTATTTGAGAGATTTTATGCATAAAATCTATAACCCTTTGATTTATTAGGAAATCCCACAAAATGACATGAAACTATCCTTGAATCCAATTTCTTTTCAGTGAGATTATACATTATAGCCCCAAACATGCATGTGATTTAAACTTGGCTTTCTCCCTGTCTATAATTCAAAAGGTGTTTTACAAACTGACTTACCGGGAACACGGTTCAATACATAGTTCGACATTTTCATAGCTTCACTCCATAAGATTGTGGAAGTGTTGAACAACTCATCATGTTTTTAACCATTTCAATCAGTGTTTTATTTCTCCTCTTAGCCACGCCATTTTGTTTTGGCATGCCTAGAGTAGTGTAATGTGCTTGAATACCATACTCCTCTAAGCATTGAACCAAAGGCCCTTTAGATTGACATGCCTCAGTGTACCTACCATAGTATTCACCTCCTCTATTAGACCTTAAAATTTTAATAGACAACTCCAATTGTTTCTCTACTTCAGTTTTGAAAACTTTGAAACAATTTAACACTGTTTTTCTGAAATTAAATAAAGGTATGAAAACCTTGAATAATCATCAATAAAGGTCACAAAATAAATATTTACATAGATTGTTTTGGGAAAGGTCCACAAACATCGGAGTGGATAATCTCCAATAGTTTTTTTACTTCTAATTGAAGTCTTTTCTTCGTTTTAATCATCTTCCTCTTAAAACATTCAATACAACTTTCGAAATTTGAGAAGTCTAATGCAGGCATAATCTTATCTTTAATCATACGATCCATTCTTGTTTTAGATATGTGCCCTAATCTCCCATGCCAAAGCATGGAAGATTTTTCATTCATAACAAGTCTTTTAGTTGATGTAAATGATTCAATATTAAAACAAATATTTTCATCGCAAACAAAACAAAGTACTTGCCATAATTCATTAACTAAAAATCAGACTCCAAGTAAATCTCTTGGATTATTTTTCATGTAAATATTGACATTTTCGTTGTCTCCATCGAAAGCAAGGCCAGTTTTTACATGTTTCGAAACAGAAAGTAAATTCCTTCTAGGTGAAGGTACATATAAAACATCAACTAAATCTAAAACAAAGCCACTGATAGGAGCATATTCATGCGACTTAAATGACTTGTTCTCGTGCATTTACGTTATGTTTCTCTAGTTAGTTTAGTCCTTTATGCTTCTTTTGTGTGTTTTCAGGTTCTAAGGGCAAGGTATGCAAAAGGATGCCTTTTGGAGCCTTTTGGAGCAAATTAGAGATTGGAATGGATATCATATGCTTGGAGCCAAGAGGATGGACGAAATTAAAGACTTGAAGTAGGAAAGTTAAATCCTAAAAGACCTCATGTTTAAGCATCATTGAAGACTCCTACGCATTTTAGAACACAAACACTTCCATTCCTTCTCTTTGCCGTGAGTTCCCTTGTAATCCAAAAACCATCTTTCCATTTCCATCACTCCTCACTCCATTCCACACTTCCATTCCCCCAAACCAACTATCCTTAGACCTTATGCTACAATAAAGAGGAAGAGAAGAGGGCCTAAACGTTCATACAATTCAAGTTTGAGTTGTTGGAATGTTTAGGTGTTTCTCTGATTTCAATGTTTAATTTTAATTCTCTTTGTTTTGTATGAGGAACTAAACCCCCCCTTGGCTAGGGGGGGATTCGAAATATATGTTTATGCTTGCATTTTGATTTGATTACTTCTAATTGCGTTTCATAAGTTGTGGATTCAATTTGTTTAACCGTTTGATTGATAACTTATTTATGAATGTTTATTAAGAATGCGCGCTTAATTTTCATGCATGAATATGACGCTAGAATATAAGTGAGTTTCACCTAATAGTTACGAACTTATATTCACAAGTAGTGGAGGTTGCTTATAAACAATCGCGTTAAATGAATTCTTGGCATAAGTTTCATGCGTATTCCATAGTAACGAATGCCTCGTCAACACTTATAGTTTTCATGATGCTTAATGATCTTTGATTGTATCTTTATTGTGCTTTTCACGTAAAGGACTTTTGGAGAATGTTGTGAATTGCGTTGCGCTAACCCATCCAATTCATTAACTTAAGGAAAACTTGACGGTTAATTTAAGCGGACCTAATTGACCCAGGGCGTTGAGAATTAATGATTTGTTGAAACGCAATTGGAAATCTTTTTATTATGCAAGTGTAACATGTGTGGAGATGAACCCCTTGGCTAGCATCCATTCATTCCATTTCATCAATTTCATATTTACATTCTGTCTAGTTTATTAACTTGTTTCGTTATTTCAATTTTCGTAAAACCTAAATCCCCCTTTTGCTTTAATGTTCAATTTAGTTAGAAATCAATTTAGTTTGTGTTTTTAAAGCATTTTGAGTCTTTTGGTTTGTCTTAGTGTTTTAACGTTTAGTTTCACATTCTTTGAGTCTAGGATAGCGTTTTATATTGTTTTTACGTTTTTGTGTCAGTTTCCAAGAGATTTGCAATCCCTCCTAATCCTCGGTCCAGAACGATCCCTACTTATACATATACTACAATTGACAAAAAGAGGGTTTAATTTATGCGCGTATAATTCTCGCATCAGCCACTAGATAACTTGAGCTTGAGGTCGCCTATTGCTTCCACAACCACTTTATTCCCATTGCCAACATAGATTTGAAACACTTCATTTCTTGTTGTTGTACCTCTTCTTGTGAAACCCTGAAATGAATTGGTGATGTGAATTGAACAACCAGTGTTAAACCACCAGAATTTGGAGGGACTTCAATAAGATTAGATTCAAAACACACCAAAATTTTGACCAAAATACCTTTCTTAGTTTTCAGATCTTTGAGTTTCTCATAGTCCTTTTTCATGTGACCAATTCTATTGCAAAAAATAGTACCTTATATTATCCATTATATCCTTATCATTCTCATCAGGTCTTTTGGAAGAGGATGCAGTCATGGCAACACTACTATTAAAGATCAGTTTAAGGGCCTTACCAAAATAAAAGAATGGTTTCTTCCCTTTGTTAGTGTGCTCAAAGTTAACTACAACATTCCCTTTGTCAGTGTGTTCAAAGTTAACTACAGCATGATTGACATTACGCCTAAGCCTGCATTCCTCCTAAGTAGCAATTGAAATCAGTTCATCCATGGACCATTTCTCATTCTAAGTACTGTAAATAACCTTCAACTGATCATAGCATGAAGGCAAGGAAGTCAGCGCCATGTGGACCACAAAAGCCTCATCAACTAGAACTTCCAAACCCTTCAATTTGGCTGCAGTGTTCACCAACTTTAGAATATGCTTTCTTACACCCTTTCCTTCGTCAAACTTCAGAGATGTAAGCGTTGTCATCAATTTTCCCATTTTAGCCTTCTCAGACTCCTTAAATTTTGCTCCAATGGCATCAAGGAAATCTTTTGCCTTGTCATAACCAGTAATGCCACCTCTAACAATATCACTCATGGTTCTTTTCATAACCATTGGTGACATCCTGTTAGCCTTCTCCCATTTCTCATGTTTGTGCCTTTCTTCAACAATTGAGGCATCTGCTAGTGCATCAAGTTCATCTTCTTGGAGTGCAAGATCTAGATCCATTAGTCCCAGCAAGATTTCTATATCTTGCTTACACTTTTTGAAATTGCCACCACTTAATGGTTCAACAGATGAGAGATTGAGAGCAGATGAATTTGCTGAAGCAACCATGGAAATATTAGTCACAAAATAAGTGTATGCAGTTATTAAAGCAAGTTTACATAACACTTTTAAGTGAAAATTATAAACCGCCTTCCATATTGCATATATTGGCTACTTTCTTTCATAATCGAAAAATACATCAAGTCTTGGGACTAGACAATTGCAAACTCTCACATTGAATGATTCATCAAATTTATTAACCTTTATGCAATTTATATATATTTCTCTTTTGAAAAATATATGAACATGCTATGAATCTTTTAACGATATGCAATAACAGTATTCACTTTGATGAATATCTGAAGTTTACCAAGAACTGCATTGTTCAAGAGATATATAAAACATTTCAAAACACATTATCACAATAACAAAGCAGTAAAACGAATCTAGGACTTGTCATTAGACTCTGATACCAAATGTCAGAATTTTACAAGTTGTAGTACATAATAAATGCTCATGCATATTGTCGATGTAGAAACCTATTGCATAACAAGTATCCCAAATTACATTTGTGTGACTATATAAGATACTTGAAGTAGCCATGTTCGAAACGAATAATGTAATTCTTCTTCTTGTTTAAGACTTTCTGTTCCAAAAGGTGATAGAACCCCTTAATGTTTAGAGCGATTTCTTCACAATGAGGGAATCAGTTACCTGTAGTTTTAGCAAGAAATGGATAACAGTTATCATTTGTTGCAAGTTATCCATTTATCCTTGTTTATAAGAAGTAGTCATCTGTGCTTAACTTTTTAATCAGTTTATAATATATAGGCAACAGAAGATTCACAATTATAATATTAGTCAAGTCCAACTAGGTTTCTAATATTATATGTAGTTCACAAAAGGGTCTCAAACCTTTTGTATCACCAATCCTGATTCTAGTGAAGAACATATCCAAGATATTTCTACATTACGAATGCAGAAATTGTTGCAACAAGATGTAACAATTGGGGCAATTTTGTATCAATTGGAACCTGAAGAAGCCAATTTGCTACAGTTAGATGTGGAATTATTAGATCAAAAATCTCAATATCTCATTGAATTTCAATTGCAACATTTACATTCTCTTTTGAAAGATTATGAAGTACTGTTTCTTACTCCTACATCCTTACCTCCTCACAAGAGTCATGATCACATTATTCCATTAATACATAGTAGTAAGCCACCTAATAGCAAGCCTTACAGAAATGGTCCAATACAAAAAACTGAAATAGAAAAACGTGTAGCAGAATTGTTAAAGGCTGGTTTCATTAGAGT
This sequence comes from Pyrus communis, assembly GCF_041283825.1. NCBI lineage: Eukaryota > Viridiplantae > Streptophyta > Magnoliopsida > Rosales > Rosaceae > Pyrus > Pyrus communis. The sequence continues at coordinate 7,895,712 of NC_142567.1, forward strand.
TAGCAACAATCCATACTCTTCTCCAATGATAATAGTGAGGAAAAAAAAGAAGGTACTTAGCGTATTTGCATGGACTACATAGGGCTGAATTTTATCACAATTAAAGATAAGTTTCTTATACCTCTAATTGATGAGTGATTGGATGAGCTCTATGGTGCACAATATTTCTCAAAATTAGACTTAAGGGTAGGATACCATCAAGTCTAAAAGCATCCAGATGATATTGAGAAAACTGCATTTACGACACATGATGGACACTATGAATTTATAGTTATGCCATTTGGTTTAACAAATGCTCCAATTCCAATGTCTTATGAATAAGATTTTTAGACCACATTTAAGAAAATTTATTTTAGTTTTCTTTGATGATATCTTGGTATATAACTTTACATGGCAGTTGCATTTAGATCATCTCAGAGGGGTGTTTAACACATTGAAGAAACATAGTTTGATTGTCAAGCAATCTAAGTGGCATTTGGCAAATCTCAAGTGGAATATTAAAGCCACATTGTGTCTAAACATGGAGTTTCTGCAGATCCTACTAAGTTGGAATCAATTGCAAAGTGGCCTAGACCAAATTCTGTGAAAGCATTAAGGGGATTTCTTGGTTTAACTGGATATTATAGAACTTTTATACCTCATTCTGGTCAGATAATTAGTCCATTGACTGCTTTGACTAAAAAAGATTGTTTTAAGTGGACTCCAGCAACTACTGAAGCTTTTCCATCTTTCTAATAGGCAATTTTATCTCCACAAGTGCTTGCATTACCAAATTTTAGTAAACCATTTATCATTGAGACTAATGCATCTAGTCACGGTACTGGTGCAGTACTCTAACAAAAGGGCAGACCAATCGCTTTCACTAGCAAGGCTATTTGTCCAAGAAATCAGGTGTTGTTAGCCTATGAGAGGGAAATGTTGTCAGCTCTTCATGCCATTCACAAGTGGTAGTCATACATAGTTGGAAACCACTTTATTATTCAAACTGATCATCATAATTCGAACTACTTCCTTCAAGGAAGAGCACATACTTTGGGAAGTCCAGAATTATTGTTTGGCTTTCCTTGTCAAATCTTGTAAATTGTACCACACGTGCTCTAAATAGATTTAGGATTCAATGTCACTTTTGGAATCTTCATGTTGGAAATATTCTTTCAAAAGTTTAACTTCTTACATGAAAGGATTGTTCATACATACGCATTTCACATCATTATTTCCAGTGGGTTTTTTTAGTCAAAATTCTCGCAGCTTTTCAGTTTGTTGGGCATAAACTTTAAGATAACCTGCATGGGCTTTCTGACAATTTTTTCCCCGAGAGTGCTTTCCAACCTTAGGTCTTTCTAGATTTATTTTACACATGACACGTGGCTTTTCAACCCCTCTCTTTACTTGAAACTCAACCCTCTTTATAAGCCATTCTAGATTTGTTTTGGGTTTTGAGATTGGAAAATTTTTGAAGCTTTATTTTTCATTTCCATCTCAGATTTCCTAGGAGCATCAAGCATATTTTATGGGTAATGTTCTTCATTGAATATTTCTAAACCTATCTTTGAATTTGCTTTCTTAAATTCGTGTGATATGCTCATTTGTTTTGGCTAAGAGTTTTACATTTTTAGAAAATAGTTGATTTTAGCTTTGAGCTACCTCTTATGTTCTTACTTGACAATCGTAGCAAAAAAATCACACTCATGCAGTAAATACCCACATCATTGCGTATTAGGGTAGCATTGTTTTTGTGATTTTTATTTTTATTTTAGGTCAAGTTTTTCCAAGTTTCAAATTTGTGAACTGACCTATTTTTTAGATTCTTGTTAGTTTCATCTTTCAAGTGTTTGACTGGTGAAACTAACTAGACATCGAATCTAGATTTGCACATCATTGCCATATCATCATATGCATAGTTTGTGTTTTGGTTTGGGTGCCACAAGTTGAAGAACTCAGGAGTTGTCATTTCATGAAGACAAAGGAATCCATCTCGTGTAAGGCAAGGTTGCACAAAGGTAAAGCTGCTCCATAGATGTGTGGTATTTGTATAAACCTTGATTATACTAGTGGATTGGACTCAGTGGAGAGTCCCCGATTTTTTAACCCAGAGGTGGATTTTTCCAGGCAAAAACTTCCTTCAATACTATACATAGCATTTTTTATGACCAAATCACTATTGCTAGAGATAAACGTTGCAAGGTTTGCTAGTATTGACATGTTGTTAACCATGTAAACATAATTGAAGATCACACTATCTTGTTTTAGCTTTATAAGTTTGCTTGGTTTACATACTTGTGGGCACTTAACAATTTGTATTCAGTTGACTAGTACGTTTGACTAGTCTGTACAGTTGATTTCAAAATTTACACTGCGTATTATAAGCAATGAACTGAATTGTTGTTGACTAGGATAACTTGTAGTGAACTAAGTTTGATTCGTAAGTTTGCATTTGTTTAACTGATACGAATTTGTACTTAGTTGACTAGTGAACTTGACTAGTTAATCTAGCATGCGTTAATTCATAATTGCTTTGTCATTGTTGTTTGCATAATGGACTAATATGTAAATGTTTTCAAGCTTAGGGATTATTGTCGTGAAACTAATCTGGGCAGACTTTGATTAGTTGAACATATTGGTCAGTTAGGTTTTGTTTCTGTAACTGCATTTTTTATCACTGGCTAACTTGTAACTAATTGACTAGCTCATTTGACTAGTCTATTGTGCAAAGTTAAATTTTTATTTGCTGGAGATTCCGCCCATTACCCAATTTCAATTTGTATCAAAGCCTTGCTTTAGATATACATATAGTGATCTCTGGGAGTTACTGGTATTTGGTGGAATCTAACAGAACATACTATGTTGCATGGTATGAAAAGTTTCAAAAGTGGTGAATGGTCTATTTGCGGCAAAGAAACTGATAGACTTTTGGTCACAAGGAGGTTGCCTCTGCTTTGCTTTTATGAATGCCACTTGTGTGAATCTTGTAACTTGGGAAAGCACTTCATCATGTCTCACTTGGGAGTCTTTTTCACTGGAATTCACAATGCTTCTCATCTGGTGGATATAACTCTTAGTGTTCATACCTTGATGAAGGTTCGTGGTATGATGAAGACAATCTTGATAGTTGGATGAATTGGAAATCAAAGGTATGTTTCTCTTTCTTTTGTGAATGCAAATGTTGCTCTTGTCATGATTACTTGTGTCTTTATGTTGTAGTTGTTGTATTTATTCAAAAACCAAACATATTGACTTGCGACATCACTTCATTAATGATCTCATGAAGGGTATATTTCTTACTTTAATCTTTGTGCCAACTGAAAAACAGCTAGCTGTCTTGATGCTAAAATAAATAGTTTGAATAGATATGTTTCCAAGTTTTTCTAGTATGTCTTTCTATGCATGTTTCTGCCTTATCAGTTAATTGTAATTTTCTCTTTGAATGCATCTCTTAACTATCATACATTGTTAGTATTTTGTGGAATAACCTTGGATAATTTTTCCACTGTCATGTCAAAGGTTTTCCCTATTACTTCAAATAGCCTTTGAAAAATCATTTTTCTCACCTCACAAAAGCTTGGGTTGATTTGAGGGTTAAGTTCACTTTGGTCTTGATTAAGTTGTAATGACTTTACTTACGTTATAATCTGGACCATGTGTCAATTCTCTTCTTCTTTTTTGTCCTTTTCCTAAATCAAAACAAAAATTAAAATAGGAGAGTGTTGTATGAGAGGGGCGTCTTAAAAAAAAAAAAATCACGTATCATCAAAAATGGGAAATCCCATCATTTTGGCCTTCCATGAAATGTCATGATGTTTTGCATCGAGATCCCCTCTACAGGTCTTGAATTCAAATTCTAAACATCAAATGGTGTCTCATAAATATTCACCTATCATTCAAATAACCTTAGCATATCTCAAATTGGTGCCTCACAAAGTTCCTCACCAAAGTTCACTTTCTTTCAAGGCATGTGTCTTGGTTTTTGCGAGTCTTGTCCCTTGTTCATATTTTGAAGAGAGTAATGTTTCGTAAGCTTAATTGATTATTAAAAATTTGGTTAGTCTTTTAATTAACTTTGGGCCTACTAGCATAGAGCTATGATTTTAAGAAGGCTATCACTTGTCCCTTTTCCTATACTTTGACACATCATTGTTGCATCATGACCAAGTGTTAATCTTAATATTACTGTCCATGTATGCCTTTGAAGAGTTTTCATTTGAGAGCTGCATTGCAGGTCTATTTCTGAAAGTTCTTGAATTGATAATCATACGTTGTGAGCATAGATATTCAAACTACTTTGTGTTTCAATTCCCTTGTGGATTGTCTCGTTAGTTGTAGTTTATTGGTGCTGAGATTATGCATATCTTTCTTGATCTCAATTTTTTTTTTTTGTCCAAATTGTTTGGGTACATTGTTGTGTGCTTTTGCACAAAACCATTTTTAACTGAACATGTTTCCTTATCTTATGAGTAACTTGTTATTATCAGAAGAATGAAAAATTTCAGGGTCACTTATGTCATTTGGGATTGTCAATTTGTAAGGAATGCTCTTATCTGTTTTTGATATGGAATCAACTCAGTCACGTCTCTCAGGTTTTCACCATATGACTATCTTGTCATTACTTATGCTGACACTACTAAGTTTGAGTATCTCCTAAGTGCCTATATATATACATATATATATATTTTTCATTGTATCACTTTGTGTTGATATTGTGCATTGTTCTCCATCATCACATATGGATAGTACAAGGGATTCATGTGCCTTCTAAGAGCACTCATTTTGGGGGAGTAAAGTATTTTGTTGAGAGTTTATGTTATGGGGGAGTGAGTTTGTGAGTGTTCAGTATCCTAATAGAGCACTTCTTATGGGAGGGTTCATTTTCTTGTGATAGTGGATTATTGGAATATTGAAAACTCTCATTCTGTTGTACTTGGTTATGCTACTCTTGTGTTGTACTTGGTTATGCTACTCTTGTGGGGGAGTTGGTTCATTTACATGCTTGCTTCACCTTGCTTGAACATGCTTATATGATCTATTGCTAATTCTTTATCCGCTGTGTTTTTGCTATCCTTGCATTGTGTATTTGCTGCAATTTTTGATACTTTTGATCTCGTGCATCCACTTAGTCTGTAGACTTGTAGGTTTATGAGGGAGTTTGTGTCTAGGACAGTGCTAATTATGGGGGTGTTCATTTTTTTAGGCAAACTTAACCTATTTTGACTCTATTGTATTCAAACTTTTCTTCTATTTAACCTTGTTTGTGCTCGTCTTAGGTCAGTTTGAGTTAGGTGACTATATATCTTTGACGACGAGTTCTATTCTAAAGAGTTCTAGCTGTTGGGAGAGTTCAATTTATTTTCTTGATTATTCGAACAATGGTGTTTTCTTTGTAATTGAAACTCTCTTTTTGTTGTATCTTACAATGCTACTCTCGGCTTAGCCATTGTTGGTTTTCCTGAACAAATGGGTGTTTTCAACAGATTACACTGACATGCTGTTATGCTTTTCATATGTTGGTATTGAAAATTGTACTTTGTGCTTAAACTTCTCTGCTATTATGTCTTTGTTGTTGGTTCTTATATACATTGTTTGTGGTTGGACATTACTGTCCTGAGCTCAATTGACATATCATTTTCTTTTGTTTGTTAAAACTGGCAGTCTATTCATTTTAACTCCTTTGTCTTTGCCATGACAAAATGGGGGAGAAAATTTTTGGTTGTGTTCTTACCTTGCAAGCCTTTTACAATGATAAATTTCACTTGATCATTTCAAGATTTGTTGTTTTGCAAGATACGTTCCGTCGTTCATCTCTTGAGTGTGGGTGAGTAAAATTAGCTTTAGACTTGGGGTATTTTGTCAAAGAAAGCCAAATGGGGAGATTGCGAAGTCTAGAATTATTGTTTGGCCTTCCTTGCCAAATCTTGTAAATTGTACCACACGTGCTCTAAATAGATTTAGGGTTCAATGTCACTTTTGGAATCTTCCTGCTAGAAATATTCTTTCAAAAGCTTAACTTCTTACATCAAAGGTTTGTTCATACATATGCATTTCATGTCATTATTTCTAGTTCATTCTATCTAGTGGTTTTGTCTAGTCAAAATTCTTGTTGCTTTCTAGTTTGCTGGGCACACACTTTAAGACAACCCACATGGGCTTTCTGACAATTTTTTCTCCGAGAGTGTTTTCCAACCCTAGATCTTTCCAGATTGATTTTACACATGATATGTGGCTTTTCATCCCTTCTTTTTGACTGAAACTCAACCCTCTTTATAAAGCCATTCTAGGGTTTATTTGTTTTTGGGCTTTCAGATTGGCAATTTTTTGAAGCTTTATTATTCATCTCCATTTCAAATCTCCTAGGAGCATCAAGCATATTTTATGGTTAATGTTCTCATTGAATATTTCTAAACCTATCTTTGAATTTGCTTGCTTAAATTTGTTTGATATGCTCATTTGTTTTGGCTAAGAGTTTTACATTTTTAGAAAATAGTTGATTTTAGCTTTGAGCTATCTCTTGTGTTCTTACTTGAAAAACCTAGCCACAAAATAACACTCATGCACTAAATACACACATCATTCCATATTAGGGTAACATTGTTTTTGTAATTTTGATTTCTGTTTTAAGTTAAATTTTTCCAAGTTTCAAATTTGTGAACTAACCTGTTTTTTGGATTCTCGTCAATTTCATCTTTCAAGTGTTTGACTGGTGAAACTGACTAGACATCGAATCTAGATTTGCATATCATTGCCATATCATCATATGCATAGTTCGTATGTTGGTCTGGGTGCCACAAAGTGAAGAGTTCAGGAGGAGCTGCCATCTTGTGAAGACTAGAGCCAACACTATTTCGGTGCCACAAGGTGAAGAGATTAGGAAGAGCTGCCACTTCATGAAGACCGAAGGAATCCATCTCGTGTAAGGCAAGGTTGTACAAAGGTAAAGCTGCTCCGTAGATCGGGATATAGGAATTGAGTTTGTGTGGTCTTTGTATAAACCTTGATTTTACTATTGGATTGGACTCAGTAGAAAGTCCCCAGTTTATTAACCCAGAGGTGGGTTTTTCCATCCAAAAACTTCGTTGTGTTCAATACTGTACATAGCATTCTTTATGACCAAATAACCATTGTTAGAGATAAACATTATAGTGTTTGCTAGTATTGACACGTTGTTAACCAAGTAAACATAACTCAAGAATCAAGGCTAAAACATAATTGAAGCTCACACTGTCTTGTTTTAGCTTTATAAGTTTGCTTGGTTTATATGTTTGTGGGCACCTAACAATTTGTATTCAATTGACTAGTATGTTTGACTGGTCAGTACAGTTGATTTCAAAGTTTACACTGCATATTATGAGCAATGAACTGAATTGTTATTGACTAGGATAATGTGTAGTGAACTAAGTTTGATTCGTAGGTTTGCATTTGTTTAACTGATATGAATCTATACTTAATTGACTAGTGAGATTGACTAGTCAATCCAACATGCTTTAATTCATAATTGCTTTGTCATTGTTGTTTACATAATGGACTGATATGTAAATGTGTTCAAACTTAGGGATTATTGTCGTGAAACTAATATGGGCAGACTCTGATTAGTTGAACATATTGATGAGTTAGGTTTTGTTTCTGCAACTGCATTTTTTATCACTAACTAACTTGTAAATAGTTGACTAACTCATTTGACTAGTCTACTGTACAAAGTTAAATTTTTATTTGCAGAAAATTCAGCCTAATACTCGATTTCACACTCCCTTTCAGAAAAAGGTGGCTAAACTTCTAGGATTTGACTATGAGATTAATAAAAATAGGTGACTAAACTCCCAAGAAATCATGTCAGGCCGAATCCCATTTGCGCTATCAAGTCTGCTCATCATGTTTTCTTTTGAAATTAATAGAAAGTTTGCTTCATAATGAAAGCTTTTAATCGACACCACCAGCCAAGAGTAAATTCTATTTTTCACCTGATATTATATTAGCAACAGTAGTCAGTCAATTGATTTGCCATAATGTTTATTCTCGACAAATCTTCTGTTTACTAACACACAAGAAATGAATAAAGAAGTCAATCTCATACTGTGAAACATGTACGTTTCAACAAGGTCTGATTACCAATGACTAAACTGTTATCCCAGACATGGACATCAGTCCCCTATTACGTACCCTATATTACTCTCATTCCCAAAATCACGGCAGGTAAGGATGCTCTAAAAGCAAATCCAAGAAGAAGCATAACATCTATATAGTAATTGGTATTTTCCTTACTCGCCCACATGTTTTGCATGGGTATTATATATTAGGGAACTTTAATATAGTTTTTCCAAATTTTTTCTTAACAAAAAATAACTTAATAACTTTATTTAATGATAAGTACTTGAAATTTAATGAAAAGACAAAACTTTAATATAATAAGGAAAAGAAAGAAAAAAAACTACTACAAAAACATGATGCGTGGGACCCGCGTGTCCCTAACCTGCTCTCTCTCCCACCCGCCCTCACCGTACCCATTACCTCTCATCACCAAAAAGGGATCCTTTCCGGATCCCTTCCACCAAATCCACTCAATCCCCAAATGTGAGTCTTTAAAATTTGATCCAACAACTAAAGTTATTATAACTTTTAAGAGGACTCCCTGTTTGTAGCTGTTGGATCAAATTTCAAAGACTCGAATTTTGGAATTTGGTGGATTTGATGGAAGGGATCCGAACATCACCATCATTTTAACTTTAACTAAAATAACATGTCTATATGTTGTAGAATTATTTTACATTTATTAATATATATGAGACACATTTTATTATTACTATATATATATATATATATATGTGTGTGTGTGTAAAATAATTTACCTATATTTATATGTAAAATATCTTTGAGGCAAATAACATTTCTTTATGTTGTAGGTAAATTATTGGGTTCTTTAGAGAAAGACCCTTGAAACTCCTATTTTTCAAACAAAAACCCAACTAATATTAAACATTCAAATAAAACCCAAATTTCAAATAGACTACCATGTAGATAAGTACATAACCAATTATTACAACATATTTACAACTTATGCCACACAACATTAATTATATTAATAAATATTATTACTCACCCTAATTATGATTAGCAATTAACCCCATATGGAAATTTTACCTTTTTTGTTTCATAAATATTATTAATATATATATATATATATATTAATTTACCCATATTCATAAACAATTATAAGCACATTTTTCATATGAAAAATGTCATATCCCCGCCCGGGGCGGATCACTTCCCAGGCCCGCTCCACCACTGTAGCACGATATTGTCCACTTTGGGCTTACCACTCCCTCACGGTTTTGTTTTGGGGAACTCGCAAGCAACTTCCCATTGGGTCACTCATCATGGGATTGCTCTAGCCCCCTTCTCGCTTAACTTCGGAGTTCCTACAGAACCCAAAGCCAGTGAGCTCCCAAAAGGCCTCATGCTAGGTAGGGATAGGAATATACATTTAAGGATCACTCCCCTGGGTGATGTGCCACCCCCCTCAGGGGCCCAATGTCCTCGTCGGCACACCACGACCAGGGGCGGATCACTTCCCGGGCCCGCTCCACCACCGTAGCACGATATTGTCCACTTTGGGCTTACCATTTTGGGCTAGAGCAATCCCATGATGGGTGACCTACTGGGAAGTTGCTCGTGAGTTCCCAAAAACAAAACCGTGAGGGAATGGTAAGCCCAAAGCGGACAATATCGTGCTACAGTGGTGGAGCGGGCTCAGGAAGTGATCCGCCCCGGGCCGGGATATGACAATTTGGTATCAGAGCCTAACCCTGGTCGTGGTGTGCCAACGAGGACATCGGGCCCCTAAGGGGGGTGGATTGTGATATCCCACATCACCCAGGGGAGTGATCCTTAAATGTATATTCCCATCCCTACCTAGCACGAGGCTTTTTGGGAGCTCACTAGCTTCGGGTTCCATGGGAACTCCGAAGTTAAGCGAGTAGCGCGCGAGAGCATTCCCAGGATGGGTGACCCATCGGGAAGTTCAAGTATGAGTTCCCAAAAACAAAACTGTGAGGGCGTGGTCGGGGCCCAAAGCGGACAATATCGTGCTACGGTGGTGTAGCGAGCCCAGGAAGTGGTCCCCCTCGGGCCGGGATGTGACAAAAAAAAAAGGATCCTTTATATAATCAATTATTTTGCATCAAATAATATTGATTGATAAAAAAACAAGAATCAATTAATATTCTTTTATTTTGTAGGTAAATTATTTTACACAGATTATTACCTACAATAGGTAAATTAAAATTCATAAACAAAAAGTAGTAGATATATTATTTTTTAATCAACTTACATACCTTTATTTTGTACGTAAATAATTTTACATGCATTATTACATATATTGGGCACATTTTAGTAATATATATGTACAATTATATTTTATTATATCAAATGTAGATAAATTAATATTAAATCAAATAACAATTTTTTATTTTGTAGTTAAATTATTTTGCATACTGGGAATATTTTATTATTAACACATATGTCCAAATAATTTACCTATGTTTTTATGTAAATTACATCATAGTTCCCTTTCAGTTTCCATTTGGTAAGAAAATGATAAGATTAAATTAAAATTGTCTAATTTTACGCAAATTTGGAAAATAATTACAAAATCTGGAGGAAAGTATAACATTAATGTTTATTTATTTATTTACTTTTTTTTTTGCCAGAAGCATTAACATACAATTTGTTATAATATATTAATATGCAATGAATTTAAACGTTAATACATTTTTTTTCATTAATCATTTCCTTCAAATCTGCATAGAATTAAATGTATACATTAGAATTGTAATTAGGGGTATTTTAGTCATCTGAAAAATGCAAAATGTGTAAAGTCAAACATAATTAATGAATTTGCTTATGTGGTGCCTAGTCATTGGGTTTTATTGTCGGGTTTTATGTAAAAAAATTTGAGTTTCAAGGGCTAAAATCATATTTTCAGTATATATATGGAACGGATCTGTACACCACATTTTTTACACAAATTTTGACACAAGTCTTAGACCATTAGATTTATACACTCTTAATGGTTGAGATGTAATCTAATTAATTTCATTTATTTAAATGTCACTTAGTACTACAGTCTAGTGGTATTCCTCTTTACTTGTAAGTAAGAGGTCTTATATTTGATTCTCATCAAATGCGAGTTTTAATCACACTATTGTTAGTCAATTGTGAGGCTAAGCCCACCCCTCCCCTTTAGTATAGATAATTAGTTGGGTCAAAATTTTGAAAACCTTCTAATTAGTTGTTTTCCATTAATTCTCTCCTAATCTATTTTCTTATGTTTCCTATATTTAGGTTCTTTGCATATCTTTTACTCTCTTTCTTCTCCATTCATCCTCCTCTGATATTTTCTTCTCTACTTCTTTATTATTATTATTATTTTTTTTTATGTTTTTTCTGTATCCATATTTTCAATGGCAAAGCATCAAGATGTTTTCTATATTTAGAATAGATAATTAGTTGGGTCAAAATTTTGAAAACCTTCTAATTAGATGTTTTCTATGTTTTTTCTGTATCTATATTTTTTTTAGTATAGATAATTAGTTGGGTCAAAATTTTGAAAACCTTCTAATTAGTTGTTTTCCATTAATTCTCTCCTAATCTATTTTCTTATGTTTCCTATATTTAGGTTCTTTGCATATCTTTTACTCTCTTTCTTCTCCATTCATCCTCCTCTGATATTTTCTTCTCTACTTCTTTATTATTATTATTATTTTTTTTTATGTTTTTTCTGTATCCATATTTTCAATGGCAAAGCATCAAGATGAATATCTATTTACAAAAATGGGTGGTTTCTGGACGCACTAATCTGTTGCTAGTAATTAGCTAGGACTCGCAACATTTTTTTTATAGAATGAGATTATGTTTGTGTTATTAAAAATAAAAAAATATAAATAAAAACAAGGAATAAGGCATCGGGTCTGAAGGGATTTAAAAACAATTAATGGAGAAGAGATTTAAAAACGAAACCAAAAACTTGAAAAAGTGCATGGCCATTGGATGAATGGAGAAGGAAGAGAAGGAAATACGTAAGCATGATAATTATATTATATAGGATGAACGATGAAGAGGGAAAAGGGAGAAGAAAGAGTTAAATGAGAGAGGGAGAAAATTAATGAAAAACAATTAACGAGATGAGAGAGAATATAAAAATCTTAATTAAAATATTTTTAGAATTTTATTCCCAATCCATTTTTTTTAAATACAAGAAATTAATTGGACTTATTAAATTACATCTCAACTATTAAAAGTGTATAAATCTAATGGTCTAAAAATTGTGTAAAAAATATGATGTCACGGATCAGGCCTATGTATACATACACATTAATGCTTAATTTGTCTTTTCAAGAATCATTAATCCACCTTTTATTCCGTATACAATTAATTGTATCGGTCAAAAATGTAATTAAGGGTATTTTAGGTATTCAAAAAATGTACAATGAGTGAAGTAAAACATAATTAATAAATTTTCTTGTGTGGAGCCAATGTGTTTTATTCAAGTAAACAAATTATGTTGGGTTTTATGTAACAAAAAATAACTTTCAGGGGTTAAAATCATATTTTCAAATTAATACTAAGATTAGAGTAAAATATAGGGAAATGTTATTAACATTCCAAAAATTCATTATACACTCCTCACAAGTGCATTTTTTCTTTCTAATTATAGAAAGGTTGGAATGCAAAATAAGATTTTTAAAATACCAATAATAATTCCCAAAATATATAGTATAATATTGGCTCATCGAATTACAAAATGATCAATTAGCAGACTAGTATCCAACTAAAAGCTCAAAAGAACTTGATGAACTTATGCGAGGAGTGAGAGGAAAACAGATAAGAGTCCTTTGATAGGAGAGCTTGTTGGTTAAAGGAAGAAGAGGATGAAAGAAAGCAAAAGCCACAACTGCTTTTTGGACAATCGACGCTGCTATGAAACTGGTGGCAGCCATGGCCCCCCTCACAAACTGTACAAGGCCAAGTGTGTTTGATTTGATAGGAAAAATGTGTGCTTCTACCTCTTGATGGGCTTTGGATTCACAAAATTTTAGCCTAGTGTTGCACTTGCAAAAACTTAGGAGAGATTTTTCAATGTGTTAGGAACACGATTCGGTTCATTAAGCGTCATAATAAGTAATTGAATATTTGGAAAAAAAAAAAAAAAAAAAAACCTCAAACCACTTTTATTATGACACTTAATGTACCATATTGTATTTACTGACATACAAAAAATTTCTTCAGGGCCTAGTGGAAGTTTAAAGGACATTTGATTGAAATTAGATACATTAATAGGGACTATCAACCTCAAACTAACACCATACATTCGTACGAAATATCAACGTGGTACCAACAATATTTCCCGAATGTTATACTATTAACGAGAGACTAGAAAAGAAAGAAGAAGTATTCAATTTATTTCAATTTGGATGCTAAATCATGAACTAGAACCGGAATTTTTAAAAATTACAAAGAATGATCCCTAACTTCCTACAGTTGTGGAAAAGGTTTAAGGAAACTGTTACAAGAAAATTAGAAAATCAAATACAAGCTGAACTTTTGTCATCACCAGTTGAAACAAGTTTATCTACTACTATATTCGCTTCTTGATAAATATGTTGTGCTTAAGTAACTAGCAACTTATGCATACGATCTTAAATATCATGAATAAGTGAATGAAGACATTACATGAATTTTAAATTCCAAGTATTTGTTCATGGTGATTCACGTATGATCATATTCTAACTTAACATTTTGTATATCCCAAAGTTCATATAAATACTGCTTCACATTATTCATTGTCGTCATTATAAGATAAGCTTCTTCTCGACACATGATACAAAAAATACTACCAATCAACTTTGATATTCGGCTTACAATATGACAAAACTTAAAGAATATATTACTATTATTTATGTTATTTGGACACACCAAAACTGACACTTTTGTTGATACACTTTTTAATATTAGGTGAGACTCAATATTATAAATGTGTCCAAATAGTTTCATTGAACTATTATATATTAGAACAATCCTTACATCACGATGAAAACAAACAAATACAACCTGAAAGAGTCATACTATTTGGTACACATGATTAACACATTTGTTTACACACTCTCTCATACAGCTTCAGTCCACATACAATGATAAGATTGCACTCTATTAGAGAGTGTATCACCAAGTGTGTTGATTTTGTGTATCCAAATAGTTTTATCGAAAAAGAAAAATATATAATGAAAAGCAGAATCTAGTCCCTAAGCCTTCTTTTCATCCTGGCCAGGCACACTGCCATCTTCACTCGTACATTATCAAGGAACCAAAAATATGCGTAACTTCATGTCTTCTTAAGAACTAAATACCCGCAAACTCCCCAAAATCCGACAATGAAACCTAGGGTTGCAAAGATATAAATCCAAGGAAGCTTGTCGCCTTCATTGTCCGCATCTTGGTCGACTTTGTTCTTATTATCTGCACCAATTTCTTTGCACACATTTGGAAGTGGTGCACCACAAAGTTTAGGGTTCCCCTCATATGCAGAAGTGCTGAAGCTCTGAAGCTGTGTGCCCATCGGTATTTGTCCTACGAGATTATTGTACGAGACATTAAATTCTTTCAAGAAATTAAGGCTCGTCATTGATGAGGGAATTTTTCCTGACAAATGATTCATGGAGAGGTTCAAAATCTCTAAATTTTTTAGATTAGATACTTGGTCGGGAATGTTGCCAGAGAAGTGGTTGTCGTCGAGATACAACTCACGAAGAAGCCCTGATTGGTCGATCTCAGTAGGTATACTACCACTAATGTTATTGCCCCCTAGGTTTATCATTCCTTGCAAGTTAGACGTTCTATGCGCCATAAAACTTGGATTTTTTATTAGGCCACCAATGAGGGGAAGTTCGAATTCATAATTGTCTGCTCGAGATGCATTCATCATTAGCATAGGTAATCCAAAAAGTTGTTTTGGAACTTCACCTGAAATTTGGTTGCATGACAGACCCACATAAAAGAGTTTTGGAAAAGTCCCCAACCAACTTGGAATTGACCCTGTGATTTGATTAAAACCCAAATCCAACATCTCTAGATTCTTTAGGTTTGATAACCATCTAGGTATCTGACCAGTGAACCCACAATTAGCCAAACTCAAGACACGAAGCTTCCGGAATCCATTAAAATCAACCATGACATTATCAATTGGGATTGCCTCGTGGTCAAATGAACCTCTAAGGAATAGTGTCTGAAGACTTTTGCAACGCATTAATATCTTCATTGCCCCTGTGATATTGGTCAATTGTACACTACGAAGCGATAGAAACGACAAGGATTTCAATGAAAGGATCTCAGGCTGTATTTTTCCTTTTAAATAAGGATTATCACTCAAACGAATTGCTTTTAGGGACCAACATGAGTAAAGACTTCTTGGCAAGAAACCACTAAAGTTATTCCTTATTAGGTCAAGTTTACTAAGGTGGCTGAGTTTGGAGAAATTAAGCATGGTGAGATCTCCATCAAAGTAATTGAATCCCAAATGTAGTTCAACAAGGTTTGTGCAATTCATCAAAGATGGGGGCAAATTGCCTTGTAAGCTGTTGAGATCAAGATTCATGAATTTCAACTTGGACAACTTCCCGAAATTAAGAGGTAGCTCACCACTCAAATGATTAAAGTAGAAGTCAAGGATTGTAAGGTGGGTGAGGTTGGCGATTCTTTCTCTAATGGCTCCATTTAGTGAATTGAGAGGTAATGCAAGTTCCTCAAGTTTAGTAGCATTATAGATATCATCTGGGAGTGATCCCGACAAATTATTGTGACCGGCACGAATAATTTGTAATTTGGAACACCCACCAAACCCACGAGAAAGCTTGCCACTAAATTCATTGGAGGAAAAATCCAATACTTTTATGGAAGGAGGCGATCGGAGACAAATAGATGATGGGATATGCCCAGAGAAGGTATTGTTGCTGACATTGAAACTAGTCAAATTCCAAGCTTGTTGGAAGAAAGAAGATGGAATCGCACCGTAGAAGTGATTGCTTGACAAATCTATTGTTTGAATATTTATTTGTGGTAGAGAAAATGGCATCTCTCCAGAAAGTAGGTTATAGCTCAAATCAAGAATCTCGAGGTGCTTCAAGAACAAGAAGAATTTAGTTTCAAGTGCACCATAAAGTGAATTGTGGGAAAGGTTCAAGTGGGTGAGATGTGTGAGATTTCCAAGTGATGAGACAAACATACCTCCTGTGAGCCCTTTGGAGGGTAAGAGCAAATGGGTGACCCAACCCTCTTGATTACAAGTGATGCCGTTCCAATGACAACAATCAACAGAACTACTCCAATTTACGGAAGAAGAAGATAGAGTGAGGGAGAAGGCTAATAGCGAGATGCGTTCAGTTTGGTTGCATGCTTGAATATTTGTTGTCAATATAGTGCAAGAGAATAATAAGAGGAGGAGGAAGCCATAAGCCATTTTTAACTTGGATACTGCTTACAGTAACAGGTTTGCGATTGTGTGTGTGTATATATTTGAGCAACCAAAGGTGCATGATGATATATATATATATATATATATATATATATATATATATATATATATATTTTGTAGTTTTTATTATTTTTTTTCCTTTTAGCTTTGAATTATTCAAACCCCAATGTACGTTTGAAGAAAAATTTGCGTGGCATGAAATAAACTAAAAAGCGAAGACGTTAATCCGTCATGACTTGTTATAATATGGGGCCACACATTAAAATAACTAAACACAACTAAAGACTAAAATGTTGCTCGTTACAAAAAAAAAAGAAACCATAACATTGTTTTGTCACTTGTATTTCTTATTATTTGTAAGTGAAACGTTTTAAGTTAGATTCGTGTAAACTACAATTTCAATAAAAATTTATTATGGTGACCCCATTTTAACACAAAATTAACTTGGCTCCTCAATTCAATACACGGATAGTTTACCGATCTTCATGCTTATTCATTGGTATTGTAAATCATTATGTAAAAATCATCTCTACAAAAAAAAAAAAAATAATATATATATATATATATATATCAATAACATATGAGATATTTTATCATCGAATTATATAAACAAATGAGCAGATTCGATAAAAGTATTAAAAATCGTTTATCCATTTACTATAATCAATTTATTGTACACCTTAGTTTTAAGGGAGTTTTAACGAAAAGCTCACGATACTATTCACTTTAACGAAAAATCATATTTTTACACTAAAAAGTCAATCTTGTTATTATTCACTTTACTCTTTATTTTATTCTGATCATTAAAACTCAAAATTTTCAAACCTTTTTCATTAA
Source organism: Pyrus communis (assembly GCF_041283825.1). Taxonomy (NCBI): domain Eukaryota; kingdom Viridiplantae; phylum Streptophyta; class Magnoliopsida; order Rosales; family Rosaceae; genus Pyrus; species Pyrus communis. The sequence continues at coordinate 7,913,056 of NC_142567.1, forward strand.
TTTTTCTTAATTTTAATTGATTTTTTGAATTAAAGAAAAGCTCCTCAATCTTGAGGAGTCAAGCTTGTCCTTTTAAAGCCATTAAGTGCCGTATATAGTATGCAAGATAACAAAAGATTCGTCGTTGCAAGAATGAGCTTGCCCATTTAAAGCTTTTTAAGTGTCGTGCAAAAGATTCGTCGCTACAGGAATATGCGCAAATTTCAACATTCCGTGTATGCGTTGCCATCACCCTGCATTAATTCTCGTCGTTGCAGGAATGAGCTTGCCCATTTAAAGCTTTGAAGTGTCGTACAAAAGATTCGTCGCTACAGGAATGTGCGCAAATTTCAACATTCCGTGTATGCGTTGCCATCACCCTGCATTAATTCTTGAATACATAACAAATGAAATGATGTTGCATAATATCAATAGAGTATTTACAGGCTCGTCTGATATTTAGCAATGGGTTAGATTGTATAACTCACATCATATCAAGACATTTTAAAGGAAAACGGAAAGAAGAAGAAAAAATGTATCAACGTGAAGCTATAAGATGAATTTCTTATTAAGAAAACTCATCACCTACAATTCCTTAAAAATTGTATGACTAAAAGAAACAAGTCTCTTTCATGCCTAATCCACCTCTAATCCCCTAAAGAGATCCTCTTCGGATCTTTCCCTCTAAAGCTCAAGGATCAAGTGATCTGGACCTTTGAAATTTGATTCAACAGTTAAAAACAGAGAAGTCAATAAAAACTTTTAAAAGTTATAATAATTATTAGCCGTTTGATCAAATTTCAAAGGTCAAAATCACTTGATCCTTGAATTTTGGAGGAAGAAATTCGAAAAAGATCTCTTTCCAACTAAAAGTTTATTCATTTATATCTATAATAATTTATGCAATTAAGTGTTGATAGTTTCTCGAACACTACTTGGAGAGACTTTGAGTTATTCTTTATTGTTAGCATCATCATTCCTACAATTTCTAAACCCCCTGAATACGGCAAGGAGAAATTTCCACAATTTCTACTAATGAAAGGAAAGTTAAGGGGACCTTCTTTGACTAATTTCCCTACATTTCATCCAAAATAAAAAAAAGTGTCACATCCAAATAGCAAAAGCCATACACATTTAATTAAGTCTCGGCACATTGCAGTAACCGTCACCTAATGAAAGCAAAGTGACAAGGGCCTTCTTTGACCAATTTCCCTACATTTCATCCAAAATAAAAAAAAAGTGTCACATCCAAATAGCAAAAGCCATACACATTTAATTAAGTCTCGGCACATTGCAGTACCCGTCACCTAATGAAAGCAAAGTAACAAGGGCCTTCTTTGACTAATTTCCCTACATTTCATCCAAAATAAAAAAAAGTGTCACATCCAAATAGCAAAAGCCATACACATTTAATTAAGTCTCGGCACATTGCAGTAACCGTCACCTAATGAAAGCAAAGTGACAAGGGCCTTCTTTGACTAACTTCCCTACATTTCATCCAAAATAAAATAATGTCACATCCAAACAGCAAAAGTCATACACATTTAATTAAGTCTGGGCACAATGCAGTAAATGATAATTGCAGTAACCACCACAATTTCTACTAATGAAAGCAAAGTGAAAAGGAACTTCTTTGACTAATTTCCCTACATTTCATCCAAAATAAAAATAATACAAAAAGGAAAAATTAGTATCCGGTTCGTAGTTACTAATGTTCATTGACTGAAATCTTATTAGATTTTGATCCAAGTCCCTAGCATTAATGTAATAATGAATTTACATGTCAGTTACATAATTTTTTTTATATAAAAATTAATAATTGATTTAGAATTTTAAAAATCACACCTTTATTAAACTCCTAACTAATTTTCAATTCAAAATATTTCTAAATAAATAAAAAAGTTAGAATAAGTTTGTACCCATTAGCTTTTTTAAGAAATGTTTTCAATTTTTTAATCTTATATGTATACCCATTAATGTAATTTTTTCAAAAATTTAATCTTAAAATGTATTCATTCTTTAATATACCAATTTGTTATATGTAAAATGTACCCTTTTTTATATAAAATCTAGTCAATTTTTTTCTAATCCATTTTTAAACTTATATGGGTACATTCTTTTTTCTTTGATTTGAGAATGTATTCATATCAAGTTTAAACGAAGAAATTTACTAATGTTATTAAGCCTAATTTTTTTTTTTTTTTTTTTTTTGGTGATTTTGAAGAATGTACCCATGTTTTGTTACAATAATTTTTTGGTAATTTTGATGAATGTACCCATATTTATATACATATATACACTGACACACCCGGACCCAGGATGTCCACTATGACACCGAATAGAAATGTGTTGGCCGACACCTGGAAGGTGACAAATCCATAAAGTGTATTGATGTGGAAGATGTGAATAAATTTAAACATAAAATTGTCTAAGTACAAGAGTGCATAGTGAGCGGGTATGAACCCATTTCACACGTGATGACAGATCATAAGTACAGTACAGTAAAATAGGGTGAGAATTATACCATCGATGGTAATCATCTACCCCAAGATTTTCCAATAATCCTCGTCGGTACAAAAACTCTGCTACTAGAACCTGCAGGGGCGAAAAATAAGGGTGAGTGGGCCTGAAAATAAAGTTTTAAATAAAATCCTTTTTGTAAACGTTATAATCCCTTGCCATAAATCACGTATAGTTTCCAGAAAATGCTACTACGTAGGTATGAAAACCAATGCACAAGACCAGCGAAAACTGAGATATGCCATGTCATAATATTTCAGCACTAAACAATGTAAACCAGATGTGCAACTAATATAAAATAGTAGGGTTATTATACAAAATGGTCTTTGAGATTTGCATGATCAATAGAAATGGTCCCTGATATTGAAATCAATAGAAATGGTCCTTGAGATTGTCCACCATCCATGATTTTGGTCTTTCCGTTAAAACTCTTTGGGCAATTTTCAAAACTTCGTAACTCAATCGATTCTTAACCAAATTCGATCCATAATATATCAAAATGAAGATAAGAAAGTGTAGAACAAGATTATACCTATTTGGAAGCCTAATGATTGCCGGAAAATAGCCTGAAAGGTGACTGGTCCGTAGGAAAACTAGAAAACTCGCAGGAAATTGGGTAAAACATTCATAACTTCTTCAATACTCAACGAAATTGAGTGACTCAAAAATGAAAATCATACTTCTCGACGAGACGAAGAGAATGGTATCTTTATTTACTACTAAATCGCCATGGTTTGGCCAAAAAACTGCTCGAAAGTGGTTAACTCGAAAATGGTTAGCCACTTTCAAGCCGTTGTCCGACCAAACCACGGCGAGTTAGCCTTAAAGGAAGGTATCATTCACTTCGTATCATCAAGAAATATTATTTTTGTTTTTGAATCACTCGATTTCATTGAGTATTGAAGAAGTTATGAACATTTAAAATTTACCCAGCTTCAGATGAGTTTTCCAATTTTCCCGCGGACCAGTTACCTTTCAGGCTATTTTTCGGCCATCTCTGGCAACTATTGGGCTTCCAAATAGGTATAATCTTATCCTACACTTTCCTATCTTCATTTTGATATATTATGGATCAAATTTGGTTAAGAAACGATTGAGTTACAAAGTTTTGAAAATTGCCCAAAATCATGGATGGTGGACAATCTCAGGAACCATTTCTATTGATTTTCAATCTCATAGACCATTTCTATTGATCATGCAAATCTCAAGGACCATTTTTTTTAATAACCCAAAATAGTATGCCAGTTGGAGTCACCTTGCGTGACCTGTACGACTGGATCTATAGCTCATCAATCTAGGCTAGCACACGAGTCGGAGTCACCTAATGTGACATGTACGACAAGCTGGGAATAAATATGTATGCTTAAGTGCTTCGACCACGTGAAGGTTGTATGATAAATCGCGGTCACCTATGAGTCGGAACCACCTATTGTGGTATGTACAACAGGCTAGCATCAGACTTGGATCCAAGGTGAGTGTGCGATGCGGAAGGTAAACAATCACGTGAAGGCTGGCCCTGGCCCTAGGCTGGAGCACCAATACCGGGATGCAGCCATGATAAGCTCTAAATGAATATATGCATGCTCATGTAATCCAACCATTTCAATCACATAATAACTCATCTGAACTTACATGCGCCTTCATTGGATCATTTGGCATAACCACAAATCTCATCACAACGCAATATTTAAATATAACACATTTAAATCATGGCATGCAATGCATAATCAATTTAAAACATTTCTAGAAAACCATAAGGTGTATACACACACACACACACACACTATTAAAAGGAAAAAGACCAACTCACCTGAGGTTCGCACTATAACTCTCTAGCATGAATATCAAGCCGTCACGAACAATCGACGTCTAGAACAATTATCAAGTCATGGCTCAGAATTCTTATCGATAGAATACGTAACTTACATAATACACATCCCTGAGGATGTTCTAGAATGATTTGAAACTCATTGATCAAAAGTCAACCGTCGGTCCATTAATGTTCATAACACTACGTAACTCCATCCGGAAGATCCGCACCTCGTATTTCTGATCCGTAACTTCCAAAGATCCACATTATGCTTCTAGAACATCATACTAAAGTTTCATTACGATCCAACGATTGGATCTCCACCAATTGCAAATTCAAGTGGCGGGCAACATTTTATTTTACAAACTTACAAATCCAATTTGGGAAGATCCGTATGCCGGATTCCTGATTCGTAAGTTCCCAAGGTCCTCAAATATTATGTACTATAATGTATTAAAATTTGGTGACGATCTAAAGATTGGATCTTCAATTCATAAAATGGTCAAGAGCGTAGTAATTCATACTAGGTTCAAACTATCTAACTATAATCAACGGTTATCAAATTGACGTCAGAATCATCAAATTTAACTCAAAAACAGCAGTATCGGCACACTGGCCACGCGCCGCCGCACATGGCGGTCAGCCGCCCCGACTCGCTGGAAAATTCAACTATTTCCAAAAATTCTCAAATTTTACAGGAATGAATATCTCAACAAGTAGAGCAAGTTTCATACCTATAGTCAAGTCCAATTTGACCGCGAAAATCCCCAATTTAGCTCAAACCTGTCGAAAACCTTAAGGTGGGTGTTATTTGATTCTCTTTCCTCGGTGTTCCATTCCTGGGTCCAAGGGAAGTTGATTAAGCATGGTGGTGGGTGGTGCAACTCGTTGGAACGAAGGAATCGTCGTCGAGCATCTCTGGTGCTCCGATGAGGTCCACACGAAATAAGACCTAAAAGCCTTCGAATTTGGGTGGAGATGGTAGAGGGAAGGTTGGGGGAAAGGTTGCAGGTGATCGATGGTTGAGTTTCGCCCAAAAAATGGATGAGATTGGCCCGAATTCACACCGGTTCGAAACCGGGTTGCTGCACATGGATGGGTCGACGAGAAAATGTGGTTCTTTCTCACCCTTCCTAATTGGCACCCCTTTTCCCCCCTAATTTCTAATTGGTCCTAAGAATATAATATGATTGGGCCGGTCCTCAACCATGATTGGTTACAATTCCCACATGGTGGGAGTTGTAAATTTAATCAATCTAAAATCCATAGCTTAGTCAAATGACTTCAAATGTATGTAACTATACCGTTAAAATCCGGATTCGCAAACGGCTTTAACTTATGCATTCGTGGCTTCGAGACTTATTCGGAAACATTAATTGTGACTTCTAACGGTCAACGAAAGTCAAACATCCTAGCCTCTAATGGTATTTTCGTAAAATCACATTAGGGACAAGTTGTCACATATACACACAATAGTATATTTATATTTTAATATTTTTAGGGAAGTGTTATTGTCATTCCAAAAATCTCATTCTACAATCTTTGCAAGTGTATTTTTCTTTCCAAATATAAAAAGTTTAGAGTGTAGAATGAGATTTTTGGAATGCTAATAATAATTCCCTATTTTTAATCCCACAAATTATGGTTTTTTATTTAAAATCTTATTAATGTAAACAACTATAAATTTTAATTTTTAATTTGAAAAATATAGTAACATACATAGAAATAAATGATCACATTAATTTCAGGAACTTCAATAAAAAATTGAAAACTAATAAGGTTTCAGTCAAAAAATATTCATAATTAGGAATTGCATCTAAAGTATTTCATAAAAAAAATATCACATCCAAACAACAAAAGCCATACACATTTAATTAAGTCGGCACATTGCTGTAAATGATAATTGCAGTAACCACCACAATTTCTACTAATGAAAGCAAAGTGAAAAGGACCTTCTTTGACTAATTTCCCCACATTTCATCCAAAATAAAAAAAATGCTACATCCAAACAGTAAAAGCCATACACATTTAAATAAGTCTCGGCACATTGTAGTAAATGATAATTGCAGTAACTGCCACAATTTCTACTAATGAAAGCAAAGTGAAAAATACCTTCTTTGACTAATTTCCCTACATTTCATCCAAAATAAAAAAAAGTCACATCCAAACAGCAAAAGCCATACACATTTAATTAAGTCTCGGCACATTGCAGTAGCCGATTCAAAGTGAAGGTAGAAGAAGTTTTATTCATTAAGAAAACTAATCACTTTAAATCGTGACCAATGTTAGAAGATTAAAATGAGATAGGTTTCTTTCATGCCTAATCTACCTTTTCTATTTCCTTTAAATTGAAAAAAAATCCACTCTTACCTTTATTTGATCTTGAATATAATCAATCTTAAGCACCATAGGAGCATTGAATCTAATCAATCTAACGAAATGGTTATCTAACGGTTCCAAAGGATTACAGATGACATTCAGGCTCACGATTGCTTGAAAAATAACAGAACTATAATATTCTCAAGGCGAGCTCGATGAAGAAGTCAACAATAATCGCATGGCCCAGCGCCCTGCCTATATGATATAAGGTTGATGTCAGTCACAATTTAAATTATTTAAAAATGATAAAATACTATTATTTTAATACAAATTGCCTAGACAATTCAGTTTAAGAATGGAGATGCACTTAGGCAATTATTGTTCATTTTAGGAGATTAACTTGGCTCCTTAATTCAATACGCAGATAGTTCACAAATCTTCATGCTTATTCATTGGAATTGTAAATCATTCTATAAAGATTATCTATACAAAAAAATAATAATAAAAAAAATAAAAAAAATCAATAACATATGAGATTTTTTATCATCGAACTGTATAAACAGATGAGCAGTTTCGATAAAAATATTAAAAACCGTTTACCTATTTGCTATAATCATTTACTGTACAATCTTAATTTTAATTAATTTTTTGAATTGAAGAAAAGCTCCTCGATCTCGAGGAGTCAAGCTTGTCCTTTTAAAGCTATTAAGGGGGCATTTGTTTGCCCTCACTAACTGGGACTGGACTAGCTATTAGTCCAATACTGTGTTTGTTCCATGCTGGGACTAACATTAATGAGACTAAAGGGGACTAGCATGGACAAAACCCTTCACTAAGAGGTCTTAGTGAGACCCCCAATAACCATGGGACTAGCTAAGACTATCCTCTATTTCTCGTCCTTGTCATGCTCAACAACCACTCCCGACAAACTCCTCGTCATCACCGGTCACCTAGATCAATCATTAACTTCCCGACTCTCTTTCAGATCCATTTCACAACCAACTTTCATATAAAATATACCAAATTGAAGCTGGGAGTGACAAGATTACGATTTTACTTGAATCGAGGCCAAAATGTGGTCGAATGTGGCCGGAAAATGGCCTGGAAGTCTCGGCCTGTTTGGGCTTCTTCAAATCCATGACAAATTTGAGCATGCAAAGCTAAGATCTCGGTCCAGGGATGGTGATGAATTTTTTGGCGGTGCTAACTTCATCCAATTTAATGAGGGTTGGCCAAAAAACACATCGGGAAACCTGCAACTCGTCGGGAAAATTGGAGCCGTGAGGTTCCGTTCGAACAACGCATAGCTAGAGAGGGAGGGAGGACAGAGAAATAGAGACTGGAATCAATAAGGAGTTTGACCAGGAATGAGAAAAAGACATGAATTGAGAGGTTTGAGAGGAAAAAAAGAGGGAGAGGGTGGGACGACGAGAGAAGAGGAAAAGAGTGGGACAAAAATGGTAGGAAAAGATGGAGAAAAAGATAAGATCATAATAAAATATTAATAATTTATATATTAAATAAAATAATATTAGAATTTGTTATTATCCAGTTTCTTAGTCCAATACTGCACCAAACGCTTCACTAAGTTAGTCCAGTTTAGTCTAGTCTAAGCCAGTCCAGCTTAGTCCTTTTAGCTAATCCAGTCCGAGATAGTCCGGCGCAACAAACACTAAGTGTCATATATAGCATGCAAGATAACAAAAGATTTATCGCTACAGAATGAGCTTGTCCTTTTAAAGCTATTAAGTACCGTAATAGCATGCAAGATAACAAAAGATTCGTCGCTACAAGAATGCGCGCAAATTTCAACATTCCGTGTATGTGTTCCATCACCCTGCATTAATTCTTGAATGTGTAACAAATGAAATGATGTTGCATACGGAAGCATTTTTGCTCATCATTATTTAATGTGATGTATGCTTATCGTCCTATTTATCATCGTTAGATGAGTTTAAATTTTGAGAATGAGTTTGAATTTTGAGATTCGTGTAGTTGGTAAGCACAAATCTCAAATTCAAATTCAAATTCATTTAACGATGATAAATAGGATGATGAGCATACACCATATAAATGATGGTGAGAAAAAATGCACTTTAAGAGCTCATCTGATATTTAGGAATGGGTTAGATTGTATAACTCTCATCATATCAAGGCATGTTAAGGGAAAACGGAAAAAAAAAAAAAAAATATGTATTCAACGTGAAGGTTGAAGATGAATTTTTTATTAAGAAAATTCATCACCTACAATTTCCCAAAAATTATATGACTAAGAGGAACAAGTCTCTTTCATGCCTAATCCACCTCTAATCCCTTAAAATGAAAAACCATTCGTTCATATCTGTAATAATGTAAAAACCATTTGTTTATATCTATAATAATGTAAGCAATTAAGCGTTGATACTTTCTCGATCACTACGTGGAGAGACTTTGAGTCATTCTTTATTGTTAGCATCATTATCCCTACAATTTCTAGGAAAGAGATCCTCTCTGGATCTTTTCAATCAAGGCCACCATATCAAATGATTTGGGCCTTTGAAATTTCATCCAATGGTAAAAAATTATTATAGTTTTTAAGGAATCAAAACAGGTTGGACGTTGGATGAAAATTCAAAGGCATGGATCACTTGATCTGGTAGCCTTGGTGCAAGATATCCGGAGACGATCTCTTTCCCAATTTCTAAATGCCCTACATATGGCAAAAAGAAATTTCCACAATTTCCACCAATGAAAGCAAAGTGAGAAGTGTTGCAGTCATATTTAGAATAGGAATGTGATTATGTAAATCTTAGTGTATCTAGGGATATCTTTGAATATTCCCTTTAGTAGTTAATATCCTATTAGAGTTGTAATCCTAAAAGGGTAAGAATTTAAGCTATCCTTCTACTATAAATAAAGGCACAACAGGGTGATATAAAACACACCTCATAATTAAATTTCTCTCTTCTCTCTCTCTCTTGCCGCCAGCATCTCTCCCTCTCTAGTCCTAAATACAGTTTAGTCAAATAGGCCTACAACACGTTATCAGCACACTTTTGCCAGAAGCTAAGGAACTGAAGGATTGTAGAATGAGGTTTTCTTCTACAAAATTCAAGGGCTTTTATTCATTTTCTACCAATCAAGTACGCTTAAAATAAAATAAGATATTTGAAACGTCCACGAAGTATGAAAACATTTCCCATGATGTATGAACCCCCTATATTTATATTTTCCCTTCGATATATATATATATATATATATATATATATATATATATATAAATATGTTGTATATGTTTCATATATTTGTCAATTTATATATACGTTTCATGCATTACACAATTATTTTGTTATGTGAAATTTGTGAGTCAAAACACATAAATAAATTAGAAGCAACTTAGGGTTTTTCAAACCCTAGAGATGTCGAAAATAATAATAATAATAATAATTTTCAGGGAATTAAATGCGGCTCACCTCCGCACTGTCGTAAGCACCATAGCTAACCACCGAAGCTGACCTGCAGCCTAGCCGCGTGGAGTAAATATGGGACAACATTGTTTAACGTATTGGACCACACGGCAACAGCCTTTTGGGCTTTGCTACTAATGCCAGACAACCTAGGCCATGGGCCTGATAGGGTAATCACGGGCCTAAAGCCCCCAACCCAAATCGAGAAGGCTTGAAGCTTTCATGGCCTTGTCCCGCGCGTCTTTGGCCCAATTCCAGTAGCCTAAAGCTGCTGGGCCTTTCTTGACCCATGCCCAGGCCTACCCGTAATAGCTTGTTGCTCGTTGGGCTTTGCCCCAACATCGACCCACTCGCCAGTAGTTTGTGATGTTGGGCTTGCACTGCCCCGACCCAAAACCCGACCCCAACTTCGGCAAGCGCCAACCCGTAAACCAGCCTTCAACTGGGTCTACTTCCGCGCCCCGTTTTGGTCCAAACCAACAACTTTTGTTGCTGGGCTCACACTGCCCAGAGGCTTACAGCCATCCCCAAGGCCCAATAGCCTACAGCTGAGTTGCAGGGCCTGTCCCTGTATCGTTACCAGCCTACTTTTGGCTGGGCCGCATTATTTTTCAACCTAATGCCAATTTTTGGCATCTCCGCATTATAAATCAAGCCCAAGTATTTTTTTTTGGGGTACTTTGGTTTACGCTAATTAATTCTAATTTAATTATCACTTAGTTTATTACCAACCGAAGCTAATATGACCCGTTTGTAATTATTTTGCTTCCACAATCGACCCCGTTTGGTCCCAATTTATTGAATTAATTAAAAGTGACCTACAGTCCATTAATTTAAAAATTAATCCAAAAATATTGACCTGAATATCATATTTGGACATTAACGATTCAATATTTTATTTTTCTACTTTGAACCATTGACATCCTTTCGTAGTCCCGAAGCTCTTACACTTGAGTTCCCAAAGCAACTTAAATCCACTACACTTAAATCAGCATATTGCATTCTATGTTCTTGCAGGAACTTCTCCTTTATGAATTGATCGTTCATAAAACTAAATTGAACCTACAGTTTCATATTTAGTGCCTTTGAAACCCGAAGTTTTCATTCAAAACTTACCACATGAAACATGTAGCTTTCATGCTTAAATTAAAACAATACATGTTTACAGAACCCCGAATGTTTTACGATGTATGTCTATGGATTACCATATGAATAACCACATTTTATTGTACCTTTCGTTTTAGGGACATGTCGAACTTGAACAAGCTTGATTTCACTGCTCTGGAAGTATCTAGAAGAAACTACCTGAAGTGAGTTCAAGACGTGAAGCTCTATCTTACTGCAAAGGGTATTAGAGCCACCATTGAGGCACTTATCGACACCAGACCCGTCGATGAAGCTCATAAAGCTATTGCAATGATCTTCATTCGAAGACACATCCATGATGCACTGCAGACCGAGTACTTCGCTGAGGATGGCCCACGCACCCTCTGGCTTACTCTAGCCAAACGTTTCAATCACCAGAAAGACATTTACTTGCCCAAAGCAAGACACGACTGGCAACATCTACGCTTCCAAAACTTTAAGTCTATGAATGAATACAACTCTGAAGTTTGTAGAATCCGATCACTACTTAAGTTTTGTAAAGTGGACTTAACAGATGCATATCTCCTGGAGAATACCTATTCAACCTTTCATGCCACCAATATTGTCCTGCAACAACAATACAAGGCACATAAGTTCACCAAATTTTTTGATTTGATCTCTGTTTTACTTTTCACTGAAAATCAAAACTAGTTTTTGATGAAAAATCATCAAGCTTGACCCACTGGTTCAAACGCCGCGCCTGAAGCGCATACGACCAATTCCAGCAGCCAAAAATGACGGAAAACCTGTCGTGGCCGTGGTAATGGGAGGCAAGCCCAACCACAGGTCCAAGGTCAACAAAACCAAGGCTCACCCAAGGGAGAAAATTTGACCCAGAAGCATAAACCCCTTACCCCTAAGGCCATAAACTTCAAGAGCACAGGAAAAGCTATCGTTCAATCGGCTTCCACTCAAATGGACATGTGCTACTTCTATGGATCAAAGGATCATTTGTCACGTGTATACAGAGCTATCCCTGAGGCCATTGCCAAGTATCATTCCCATCGTGAGTCTAACTTTTCCCATGTGGAACATCCAGAGGATGCTACTACATCCATGGAGATATTAGATTTTCAGGAGGCATCAGCTTCTGTGGATGAATAAGTTTTATCCTTGTAGACATGTTTTTGGGGTGTTTTTACCCTTAGTGGTTGAACCCACTAGGAATGGACGAATCGCCTCCCTTTTTTAGGTTTATGGTTTAATTTTTGGACAATTTTTCTAAGTATTTGAAATAATGTGTTTGGTTTTGGTTTGTTTTGAATTATGGATAATTATTTATGGATATTATTTCTTTAATTGATTAATTTAATGAATGGAATTATATTTATGCATGCGACCAATTCAATCAATTTATTTCTAGGTATGTTTAGTGGGGAAGTTAGTTGTCTGGCTGATAGTGCTACTATGCACACCATATTACGTGAGCGACACTATTTTACTAACTTTGTACCTAAGAAAGCACCTTTGACAACCCTCTCAGGCTCATCCAACCTGATTGAAGGATACGAAAATGCCCTTATAATGTTGTCTAATGGTACTGTCTTAACCATTAAAAAAGCCCTATATTCTCCATGTTCCGAAAGAACGTTGCTGAGTTTTAGAGATATTCAAGATAATCAATATCATATTGAAACCACTGAAGAGAATGGTTCTGAATTTCTTTGTATCACTTCTTCCGAGTATAGCCAGAAGCGTATTCACGATAAGCTAGAATGTCTTTCGAGTGGATTATACATCACAACCACTCGCGGCATAGAGACCCACCATGTGGCTGGCCCTGAGCCTGGTTTCCAAAGCACTTTGTTGTTTTAGCATGACCGTATGGGACATCTCGAACGTGACATGATGCCCAGTATCCTTAAATCATCACATATGTATCATTTACCTCCTTATGTTGGATTATTGCCATGCAAAGCTTGTTCTTTAGGGAAGTTGAATACTCAACCCTCAATTACAAATATTATTCACAACCCTCCTAAGTTTTTTCAGGGGATTCAAGGGGATATTTGTTGACCTATCCAACCAACATGCGGACTATTTACATACTTTATGGTGTTGGTTGATGCATCAAGACGTTGGTCACATGTCTGCTTATTGTCCACATGCAACACTGCATTTACGAAACTTTTAGCACAAATTATTAAGCTTAGGGTTCACCACCCTGATTATCCGATCAAGTTGATTCGACTGGATAATGCTAGAGAGTTTACGTCACAGACTTTTGAAGATAATTATATCTCAGTTGGGATTGAAGACAAACATCATGTACCTCATGTTCATACTTAAAACGGCCTGGCAGAAGCTTTCATAAAGCGCATTCAATTGATAGCTCAGACTTTGGTTATGCGAACCAAACTGCTGGTATCTGCCTTAGGCTATGCAATATTGCACGCAATTATGTTGGTCAAGCCCAATGCTACCCAACCTCATTGACTGTTACAGTTGATTACTAGATACGAGCCTGACGTCTCTCATTTACGTGTGTTTAAGTGCACAGTCTATGTGCCAATAACGCCGCCACTACATACCAAAATGAGTCCTCAAAGAAAAATAGGAATCTATGTCTGTTATGATTCGCCATCAATTATTCACTATTTAGAGCCCTTGACAAGAGATCTTTTTACCTCACGTTTTACAGATTGTCACTTTGATGAGACAGTCTTCCTGTTGTTATGGGGAGATAAGTATACTAACGTTCCTGGAGAATGCCGTGAATTGTCGTGGTATGCTCCCACTATGTCTCATTTAGATCCCCATACTACCCAGTCTGAAACTGAGGTGTGACAAATTATAGATCTTCAGAACATTGCTCAAAGCATACCGGATGCTTTTACTAATTTAGCAAAGGTGACAAGATCGCATATACCCACTGGAAACACACATGTAAGGATAGATGTACCTCAAGTACGTCGTAATACCACCTAGGAAGGCCGAACCATCCCCGAAGGTGGGTGGGCCGCACCTTCCAAGCAGCCCGATACATTGGCAACTAGCTAATCATCTGCTCCTACCCTGAAGTATGGTAGAGCCCCTAGTTCAAAGGATTTACAACCCCAAAAGAGGAAAACGGCACAAACTAGTGACTTTATCTGAATCTGACCATCGCTCACTCATCTGTTCCAACGCATAAGGTTATTCTAGATTATGGTGATATCTTAGATCAGACAACCCGACCTCCTGAGAATCGTAAGATTTTGGTCCACTACGAAGTATTGGATAAGGTTTGGAATCATAATGAGATGATTGTTGACGATGCATTTGCGTACACAGTAGCTACTAACATTATGCTTAGCGATGACATTGAACCACGTTCCGTTGCTGAATGCCAACGTATAGCAGATTGGTTAAACTGGAAACAATCAATCCAGGTCGAACTTAATTCGCTTGTGAAACGTAAGGTGTTTAGACCTATAACTCCTACTCCACCACATGTGAAGCCCGTGGGCTACAAGTGGGTTTTTGTGAGGAAGCGTAATGAGAATAATGAAATAGTGCGATACAAAACACGCCTAGTAGCGCAGGGCTTCTCTCAACACTCTGGATTGACTACGAGAAAACGTACACCCCTGCAATGGACGTCATAACGTTCCGTTACCTTATCAATTTGGTAGTTTTCGAAAAACTGAATATGCAACTTATGAACATTGTAACCGTGTATCTCTATGGGGATCTAGATATAGAAATCTACATGAAAGTTCTAGAAGGATTTCCATTGACTGGTTCAAATAGTTATAAATCATGAATCACTTTCTCTATTAGATATAGAATATCACTCTACGGATTGAAACAATCTGGGTGGATGTGATATAATCGTCTGAGTTAATATTTGATAAGTCAGGGTTATGTGAACAACGAATTATGCCCATACGTGTTCATAAAGAAGTCACATTCCGGATTTATGATCATTGCAATTTATGTCAATGACATGAACCCCATTGGAACTCCCGCAGAGCTTAAGGAAATTGTTGTTCACTTGAAATCAGAATTTGAGATGAAAGATCTTGGAAAAACTTAATATTGCCTCGACCTAGAGATCGAGCATTGTTCGGATGAAATTCTAGTACATCAATCAAACTACACCCAAAAGGTGTTGTGACGTTTTAATGATGATAAAGCGAAGCCTTCGAGTACTATTATGGTCATTCGGACTCTAGATGCTAAATGAGATCCCTTCCGTCCCAATGAGGATAATGAAGAGATTTTGGAGCCTAAAGTTCATACTTAAATGTCATTAGGGCTTTATTGTACTTTGCTCAATGCATTAGACATGACATCTCCTTCACTGTTAATGTTTTTGGCTAGATACAGCAATGCGCCCACACGCAGATATTGGAATGATGTTAAAGACATTTTTCGCTACATCAAGGGTATGAAAAATTTGGGTTTGTTCTACACCCACGAATCCTCGAGAGGAGCCACCGCCCCCCTCGATCCTCGGGTTGATTCCCACCTTATTGGTTACGCAAATGCTGGTTATCTGTTTAACCTACATAGGGCACGTTCTCAAACGAGCTATGTCTTTACCGTTGGAGACACCACTATATCTTGGAGGTCCACCAAGCAAACGCTAGTTGCAACTTTTTCGAACCATGCTGAGATCCTCACCCTGCATGAAGCATTGCGTGAGTGCTTTTGGTTGAGAGTATTCATGGAACATATTCGAAACACTAGTGGTCTTACTTCTGTCGCTGACCTTCCTACAATGATATTTGAAGACAATGCAGCATGTATCGAGCAGTTAAAGAAGGGATACATCAACAAAGATAACACTAAACACATAGTGCCAAAGTTCTTTTATTCTCACCAGCAACAACAACATCAGAACATTGAAGTCAAGTAAATTCGTTCCCAAGACAACCTGGCCGATCTCTTTACCAAGTCATTGCCCAAGTCTACTTTTCATAAGCTTCTCCAAAGAATCGGTATACATAAATTATCTGAGTTGAATTGCTTGTAGTTCTCTTATTTGGAAGTTATGTCTAACTCAGGGGGAGTATCCTGAAGCATACTCACTTGATCTTAATGTACTATTTTTCCTACGATTAGGAGCATTTTTCCTAATGGGTTTTTACTACTTTACGAGGTTTTGATGAGGCACCCATCTTAGGATGATCATACTTCGTTGAGTTCACTTATTTCGTCATGTTTGACGTTTGTTTTAGACATTATGCATACTTCTCACTTTTCTTCTTAATCTACGGGTTTTCACCTGCCTTAGGTTTTACCATAGTGAGACTTTGTGAGTTTTACTACCAATGCATACTTTCTTTAAATTTGAGACTTGCATTCGCCCGTTGTGCCGCCGACTTCATCAACTGTTCTACCTTAACTACTAAAAATCTGATGCGATGTTTTATTTAAGTATTTACACACTTAAGGGAGTGTTGCAGTCATATTTAGAATAGGAATGTGATTAATATTCTCTTTAGTAGTTAATATCTTATTAGAGTTGTAATCCTAAAAGGGTAAGGATTTAACCTATCCTACTACTATAAATAAAGGCATAATGGGGTGATACAACACACACCTCACAATTAAATCTCTCTATTCTCTCTCTCTTGCCGCCGGCCTATCTCCCTATCTAGTCCTAAATACAGTTCTTTCAAATAGGCCTACAACTAAAAGAACCTTCTTTGACTAATTTCCCTACATTTCATCCAAAATAAAAACATGTCACATCCAAAGAGCAAAAGCCATACACTTTTGATTAAGTCTTGGCCCATTGCAGTAAATAATAATTGTAGTAACTAATTCAAAGTGAAGGTAGAAGAGGAGTTACTCATTAAGAAAATCAATCACTTTAAATCGCGACAAATGGTAGAAGACTAAAATGAGATAGGTTTCTTTCATGCCTAATCTGACCTTTTCTAGTTCCCTTAAATTGAAAAAATATTCACTCTTACCTTTATTTGATCTTGAATCTAATCAATCTTAAGCACCATAGGAGCATTGATTCTAATCAATCTAACGAAATGGTTATCTAACGGTCCCAAAGGATTGCAGATGACATTCAAGCTCACGATTACTTGAAAAATAACAGAACTAGAATATTCTCAAGGCGAGCTCAATGAAGAAGTCAGCAATAATCGCATGACCCACTGTCCTACCTATATGACGCAAGGCTATCGTCAGTCACAATTTAAATTATTAAAAAATTACTAAAAATTATTAAAAAATTAAAAAATACTAATATTTTAATACGAATTGCCTAGACTATTCAATTTAGAGGTGGATATGCACTTGGCGATTATTGTTCATTTAAGAGGATTGAGTTGCCTATTGCCTAGGGGTTGTACTACACTGGAAGTGCTCTCAAAAGCTTTCATTATGAAGCAAACTGTCTATTAATTTCAAAAGAAAACATAATGGGCGGACTTGATAGTGTAAATGGGATTCCGCCTTACATATGATTTCTTGGGAGGGTCTAATTTCTCCAAGCTTGTGTGTTCGATTCTGTTCTGAGAAAGTGAGAGGAAAGGACAGACATTTCAATCCAAGAAAACGAGGTTTGTTAAATCATAAAGAAGCAAACTTTCAATTAATTCCAAGAAAACGAGGTTCAACAGAACATGATCAACTAAGCCAGTAAAGCTTAATGAAATTATATAAGGAAGTCAACAAGTTCTGCTCCCTTCTCCCCCAAGAAAGAAATAAAAATTCATAACCACTTGATCCAACCAGGCCGTAATCCCTCATAAGCAGGAATAAATATCCAAAATCCAAAATAATTTATACTAAATGCATCAGTGGAAATGCTATTGATGTCGACACTGATTCCATGACTACGGTTCTTATGGTGTCTTCAATGCTTGAAAAGTTTCATCCATTGTTTTAATCTTATTGATGGGTACAGGAGGTTTCTTTTTAGACAGTGGGATTGCAACATCAAGCACATCAACAGAGAACTGAACTTTGCTGCGGATTATTTGGCAAACATGGCTTGTTCTTTCGATCTGGGCTTAAATATTTTGGAGACTGCTCCTAGTTCTCTTTCTTGTATTTTGGATGATGATAAGGAAAAGCTCATGCCTGTATCAATATACGTAAACATGTATATATGCCCTAAACACTGCAATTCATGCATTCGGTTCTTGTAGTTTCTTCGTGACACGCCTCAATATATATTTCTTCGTTGGAGGAGATGACAGGTTAGAATCGATGCTCCATGCATGTTTGATAAAACAAATATGGCACACCTCAAATACCAAAACTGGTCTTCTATTATAACAATATCCTTACTGTTTCAATTGGCTAATAAATACATTCATGCATACAGAATAAAAAATGAACCATATATATATGGTGGCCACAAGATTTTAGCTATAGATCGAAAATGCTGAAATAATTCACACTAAGACGATGAAAGTGCAACTCATGGTTGAACCTCATTTGTTTCAGCTTGCTCGGCTTTATTTCACTCTCCGTTTCCACGTTGCCTAAATGACAATAACAAACCAGATACAGACTATTAGCTTAAACTGTAAATCAATCAATAATTGTTTAAAATACGATCATTCATGCATGCATGCATGAGGGTGGCATCCTCTTGAGACTAAACATTGAAATCAATGACCTGTATCTATTGCTTGAAATCCAGAAGCTATGTCTAACAAGTTAAAAGAAGATTTGATGTCTCCTATATATTGATAATTATCAACCATGAGTTATATATAGGCAGAAGGAAAATACATCATGAAAAATTGTATATAGCTTTGCAAGAAAGATATTCAATACGAAAATTAGCACTCGTGATATGTTTTGATCACATTGATGATTACTTCTCTAGTACAAGTGGATCCTACATACCCATGTATGCTTCACCTCAATTGGAGAACCGGTCAATGAACGATGTGGTATAAATAACAATTTTCTTTTGTTAACAACAATAGTGATTAGTGAACAAGATTTATTTTTTTATTTTTTTTTTTATTTTTTTTTTTTTGAACATTGATATTTTTACACTAAGGGGGGGTTCGGCTAAGCCATACAATGGGCAGCCTAATTTGGTATCGAATTTTTCATCCATGAGATTTGAACCTAAAACCTCTCACTTCCAAGTGAAGAATAATACCACCAGACCGTAGTACTGAATGGCAACAAGAAAATTATTTTTACAAAGCTATATATATGTTTGGATCCAAATATTCACCATCGGCCCGTGCAATCAAGACCGTTGAGTGAGCATAGCTTTCAATCGTCGGATGGAAAAGTGTAGATAATTTTTGTCATTATTAAAGGATAATATTATGGTTTTTATCATAATAATTATCTTTTAATATGAATTATCCTAGCATCTTCTTCAACCAGGTAAATAGGGTACGAATTATATCCCGAAGCAAGTGGTACAGTTTATATTGGGATTGGATATGCTGCAAGATGATATTAAAGATGATGGCTTTGGGTGATGATGAGACAAGCCTAGAAAAGCTAGGTTTTGGTGGTTGTGTAATGATGACCTAGGAAACCTAGGTAGGCTAGGCTTTTCTTGTTTTTGCATGGTGATGGAAGTAAGAGTTTCTGCTGAAGGTTTTTAATGAGATCAGAAGCCTAGGTGGGCTAGGTTTCTGATGTGGTATGGTAAAAACCTAGATAGGCTGTTGCTTATCTAACTGACGAGTTTGAAAAGTCAAGGAACAAATCCCACGGATCAATTTGAAGGATATGCTTCAGCTCTGCAAATTAGGATTGCAGTGGGACTCTACAAAATTATCTGCCTACGCCACACAACATTTTCCTATAAATACAAGACTTGGTGCAATGGAAGAAGGACCTCCAATTCAACACACAACTGCCCTGCGCAAAACCTCTCAGACATCTTGAGATTTTTTTTTTCTTTTTCCTGCCGACACATCTTCAGTTTGGATAAACAGCACTGTGAAGGCAACCGACGAACACCTTCAGTTTGGATAAACAGCACTGTTGCTGTAGAATCAGCCGACTGAGGAGCACCTTCAGTTTGGATAAACAACACTGCGTCGAGGCCGACTAGTTACCTATCCAAGTCTCGGTCGAGAAAGGTTTCCAAATCCTTATTGGCAGAGGTCATCTTATTAGCCTTCTCAGCGAAGTAAGGTGTTACGAGTTACGACATTCGGCACATTGAACGCCGAGTGATTTTATGATTGGATACTCACAAGTGAGTTTCAGAGTTCGGCATTCTGACGACCGAACCACATTCACCATCAAGACATACATCACCTTTGAATACTTGTGTCCATACAGTCTGGTGTCGATTCGACGTGCTTATACTCTCACAAATATAATCACTGTGACCAAATCCAGCGTCGATGATTTGTGAACTTCGCAGAATTAGCAGCCTTGTCTTCAGGCGCGAGAATCCAAAGGCCGAGGTTTGTTCCTTCCTCGGCCGCAGTCGCAAGATAAAGAAGTCAGCAACGCGCTCAACACAACATCAACAAATTTTACTCCTCGGCCGTGCTCGGCCGACGAGTTGGCACGCCCCGCATTCAACCGAAGAACGTAGTTAGCTTATTAGTTACTCGGCCTCCGCGCCACATAGGCTTTGTAATTTCTAAGGTCAACAATATATAGCAGTGCATGTAGGTGTGAGAGGTGAGTTTTAAGTACTGATTTAGGATCAAACTAAGAGAATGCAGCAAATTAATCCATGTTGATAAAAAAAAATGCATGAAGGAAAACAAATGGTGATAAAAGCATTATATGTACTAACCGAAGTCTTCTTCGAACTCCTTTTCGATTGATTTCTAGAAAGAGAAACCAGGCTATCCAAGTAGATCAAAATGCTACCAACTTTGTCAACTCCACGAATTGGTAGATCCCAGAAGTTTTCATCGTCATCAAAATTGTACATTAGTAACCTTTCGCCAATTACCATCAAATCATGAGTTTTGGTCCAAAAGCCAGTATGAGACAATTTGTGATAGGGGATGGAGACTCTCATTTTGGTCCAAGACTCCTTAACTCCATGTTCCTTCATCACCCAAAATTCATTGTACGTTTGATCATGATCGGCGTCGACATTATGTGATATGCACAACCATTCTCTGAATAGCCCTAGCTCGATTGGAGGGCTATTCTCGATGGAATATTCCGGAGACAGTTGAATTTCCCGAACTTCCTCCTTTGCTAAAACGAGAGATACAATGACGGAAGACTCAGCTTCATATTCACCTTTATGCATCAACCAATGAAGTTCGCCATTCAGATGGATCCCGCGTACTTTAGTACATTCAAAACAATTGAAGTTGTCGCGAATCACCCGCCACGAATTGGTTTCTAATGTATAGACACAAAACTCGATTCCGTGATTAATGTTGATCCGCCCGCAGACCACCTTGTGTTCATCAGTGGAGCGATCATATCCGAACCCACAGAGGCTCGAATAGCGATATGGTTTTGGTGTCCTTGGTAGTATCTTGAGTTCCCTGGTTGCGGGGTTAACCAAATGTAACTCCTTGCTTTCATGTAACTGGCACAACAACAAGCCATTGCAGTAACAAATTAACGAAACCAAAATATCTCGCTCTATGCTGTAAACAAAGGCGAGCTCAGTAGCCGTCACTAAACCATTATCACCAACGTTATTGACGCGATTGTTAAGATATACATCCCGATTGATAAACTCGTCAAGGTACGAAAAGTAGAGGGATCGATTTTCAACACCAGTAAATACAAGCCTTCGTCTTTGGTGCATCACATCGTTATACTCAAGGGCTTTGTTGAAGTGTACTTTAACAAAATCATGGTCGGAGATAAGAGAACGCCACGGCTTTGACACGCACTTAAACCGGCATAAGGACTTCACCGCTAGCCTTGAGAGAATGTTGATTATGATATCTGATGGAAGGACATTAGGGCTTTCCGTGAGCTGGTACTCCACCTTCACGTGCCTCACGTTCATCGATCTCTTCACAAAAAGAAAACTGGTTTATGCTTGGTTGCTACTTATACTCCAAACCCTAAGAAAGCCTTTGAATATGTACGGAATTGAATGCATCATTAGTTCTGTTGTAGAAAGGGCAATGACGGAGCAAAACTTGGTAAAAATGATTTAATACACCGGTTGTCTTTGTCTCACGCAGCGTATGACAAGATAGGAGTGGTTTTCGCGTGACGAAGGCCGCATTACAACATGTGGGTTTGTTGGAGACAACTATGGAGATTTGGTAGGAATTGGTCAAGTTCTACAAGCAGAAAGTGTGGCTTGTAAAGTTTAGTTTCCTATCATTGTGGAGTCAGACTCCAATATTGTGCTGTGCAATCCTGACCAGCCATCCTAAGGCCAATCAACCTCATAACTGTCATTAACATTACATCTTGCCCTTCCTCCTGAAATCCTGAACATCAAAACAGATGAAAATAAACTAATCTCGTGAAGAATCGAAAACAACCAATGATTTAACCTCCGCTTAGCTTTTGATTTTGCATTGCGCTACTAGTGTACAGTGATCTACAGAGAAAAACAAACACATACTAGTATACAAACTACCAGCTTGAAACTAATGGTCTGCTGACTGATGCCGGTTATCCTTCTACAAACTCAACATCGCTGAATATTCCAAGTCTTGAATTGGTGCAGAGGATCTCAGAATTCTTGAGTGTAAAGCCACGAGGAAGTGGTAAAGGTAGTCCTTTCCAAAGGTATAAATTCAAATACGGCACAACAACAGTTTTGAGGATTGTTGACAATATGGCCTGCAATTTAAACATCTTGGTCATATTAATATCAATGAAGCAACGACTTTATATTTGTGAAAGGAGATTGTAGCAGGAAAAGATGAGTCAAGTTTTCCCTATGAGAGTTAATAAGCCACATCGTCATAGACAAATCTGATTAAAATGCATTTTAAAATATTCTTCTAGTCCGTAGACTTCGTACTAACATTCAATTTAGAAAGGTATCACCCCAAAAATAAAAGGAAAACTAATGAAAAGGGCTTGAAAACTTTGAGTTTTAATGATAAGGACAAAATAAAAGGTAAAGCGAATAGTACCATGTTTGATTTTTTAGTGTAAAAATGTGGTTTTTCGTTAAAATGAACAGTACCGTGGGCTTTTCGTTAAAACTCCAAAAAATAAAAGGTAAACATTCTGGAGAGGGTATCACTAATTTTTTTGGCTTACAATTTGATACGGGTTCATGAGTACTCACAATTGGGCTCATTAATGAGCAATTAAGACCAAGAGGTCCAAAATTCACTAGGACCCTGTACTGTCTGTCCTACTTGATGTAAGAGAAAATGTTTATATTCCAAATATGATCGGCTTACTGAACGCTATTACCAAACCACTTTTACAATTCTACGTGATGCTGATTCTGTTCGCCTACAAGGCTACAACCAGATCATGTGCTCTTTGAAATACATTAGAAGCTTAAAACAATGATTAAAATCAGTTCATAAAGGAAATTACCTGAACGAGACGCATGTGTAGGTTACCAATTTCACTCCACTTCAAGGAAGCTGTAATATCATTCAATTTAACAATGCCAGCTAGTTTGTTCATCGAGATCTTTGGAGAACATGAAGCATGAATCTCCTGCACCACCAAAAGGCATTTGGAAAATCATAACAGACGTGGGAATAATTGTGCATAAAACTAATGAGGACACATATTCCGATGAAGCATACCAATGATATGCAAGCAACTGATATTACTTCATCATCATCCACGACACCAATTGTCACATCAGAGTAAACAGTGAAATCAATGCCATTGTTCGCAACTCTTATTATTGGTGGAGAAGATACAGAAATATTAAGTTCCATATCTTTATCTGGGTATTGCTTGTACAGTTGAGGAACAATGTGTTTCCACTGAGCAGTGTTCAGAAGGGACTGATCTGGTATCTTGTTGATTGTCCGTTGCATATAATTGGCCTGACCAAGACAAGGGGAAACAAAAATATTATGTTAATTTAACTATGCAACTTGGTCTCTGTAATATAGATGTATAACAACAAAAGGGTGCAAATCAGGCAAGGCAGAGGTCAGTTTTTGAATGCTCAAGTAAGATATGGTGTGAGAAGTTAATAACTTAAGACAACCTTAGTGGAGGAGGAAGTATAAAGTGAAGAAAGAAAAAAAGATCATTGTTAAGAATGGAGCGGAAAAGCAAAATCTTACGTTGTAGAAAACTAAGGACACTGAGCTAAAGACATTTTCATGTAATGATATCTCAACCATCTTAGCTGGAGCATTGCAGGGAACAGGATCTAGTGAACCTTTATTGTATAAACTGGAAGCAGAATTATCATCAAGAGCCGTGAAAAGACCATTTATCTGAAATTCAATGGAAGAATTACTCAACACAGGATTGCCCACAAATGTAACATTCAAAGCTGCAATATCATCCAGTGCAATTTGTTTTGGAAGCAATTGTAGTAAACTGTCAAGCTTCACTATTCCTTCTCTGACTTTATTGGAAATATTATCTTCAACTGCAGAAATTATTTGGCCTTTAAAGGCATCCACTAATCTGAAAACCAAAGGTAAGAGGATCAACTACAATACATTGGTATCGGAGAAAAGATCATAAACCTTATGGGTGGACCTTATGTAGTCTTAATTAATACAGGTTCAGAGGCTGAAATGACCTTTAACCGAAACAAAAGAGGCACATAACTCTTTATCAAAACAAAGTTAATTAAGAGGATTGCATACCCTTGGTAAAGCCAAGATGCTCCACCATCTAACTTAATGGCGATATCCTTCACATAGCAACCGCATTCCAAAACAGACAGCTTAAGAGTTCCTTCTTGGTCCTTCAAAGCTAAGGTAACACCCACTTCCATACCTTCAACCTTTTTCAGAAGCAACAGCACTTTATAAGAATCAAACAAATGGAGGGAAGAGAGGCTTCAGAATAAGATTTCTATGAACATGTTCTTAGTTTAATTGGTTCCACTCCTCTACCTTATTCCTATCAAAATTTTGACCTCAACGAAAATCTCTCTTCACTCAGTGATCTTGGAATGCACATAATGCATAATACACTACAATTTATTACAGCAACTGACCACGGAACCATTTTCCATACCATTAATTTCTAACAGTTCACTGTTACATCTTGTAAAATTGTGCGATAATATCAGTTTCTACTTAATAGTTCTGTTGAGCTTCTCCTAATGACAATTAGATATACTTTAGGGCCTGCACAAAAGTAACCAACCGGAGACTTCCTCCTTATTTGGAAGTTTTTCGGTTTGACTTGGAAACATACTCCATAGACTTAAACCCATTTAAGCCAGATATTAATGATTACAGTAAACAAGACTGCACATTCAACTCCAAGCTGGTCACTTCTCACTGTCCTCAAGAGGCAATGAAAATGCAGTGGGTGGCTACCCAAGGCGAGACGCCAAGGGGAGGTGCATAAATTCAATCTCAAGTAGAATTGAAACTACAAATTTATGACAACCAATTATCACCGAAGTACAATCTACCATAATCCTCATATGCCTTGGTTCATAATTCAATGCAATTAAAGCAAGAGAAAAGTAAGATAGCATTTCTGAGTTGGTCAGTGTACCTGAATGGAGGCATCCCCACTATCTGAAATATCAAATAACCAAGTGCTATAAGTATACTTCCAATCCATGCTCAAATTTGCAGTGGCTCCTGAAGCAATTAAAGCAATACCAGAGTCACCAGTCTCCACGTATGAAGAGCCAATTTCCACATTGTAAATTAAGATATTCGACAGAACAATATCAACTTTGCCAACAAGTGGGATTTTGATAGACTTTTCGATTTCGGGCAGCTGAAGGGGGATTATGGAGGAAACAGCCTGTTCTATCAGCAAGTCCTTGGTGAAATCAAGACCCTTTCTGGATACGACCACAGATATGAATCCTTCTTCTTGGGTAGTTGCAGAAACCAGAAAAAGTGATGAAATTATGAAGAAAATTGCAGATTTCATTGACTTTGGGAAGTAACCCATCTCAGATAATGGCTAAATTAAGCTACCGCAGCATGCGCCACGGAAAATTTGGAGTGAAAGGCAAGAAATTTTCAGAAGAAACCCATAAACATAGTTGAAAAAACTGGTTAGATTTCAGCAGAGGGCAATGGGAAATACAAAAATCAAGTTGCTCAAGGAGTGGATGGGGAAAATGGAATTTTGGGTTATTGAGGAAAATTTGAATTTTGATGGATCGTCAATGGTGATGAATCAGTGGAGAGAATGAGAGAGCAACAGGTGGGAATTGTAGTGTTTGGGTGGAACAAGTTGGTTGACGTTTTGGAGTTTTCTTCATTATGTGAAGGGTAGTTTGCACTTGTGGCTGGACTTCCGGAGGAGGAGTTGCACAATAAAAACCTAGGAGCTACTCAGGTGCCTGGTTAGGATCTAGCGCCTGGACGGTTAAACAGAACCGAGATAAATTAGGTTAAGTAATTGATTATATATGGTATAAATAAGTGCTTAAGTGCTTATTTATACTTAACTATAAGTATATAATTGTATTGTAATACATCAATAGCAAAATAAAATGATATGTAAATTATAAAGTATTATAATATATTGAAAACCTGAGGAATAAACATATAATGAGTATTCATCTAAGTATTTAACAAGTCTTTTGCATTTTATTGACAAAATAAAATGCAAAACAAAAATTATAAATTTTTTGTCTAAATGAAAGTCGAGACCTAGGCGGATGCTTAAGTAGGCTAGACAGATATCTAAACGGATCTAAGTGCACTTCCTTAGTTTTCAATCGTTAAAAACAGTGCTAATAACATATCACCATTTATTGGACGGGCCACCACAATAACGTTAAACCCACTGCAAATAAATTGTTCTGATCACTAATTTGGTAACTACATTAACAGATCCCAGTCCGCATCCACTTCAAAACCGAAGTTATCTGCACACTTTTTTCCATTTTTCCTGTAAACTTCTTCATAATTCTGGCTCTTGATTCTCTTAAAGAGGGGTATACTATGTTTGTGTCAAAAATCCGACAAAGTGGACTACTCGGAAGGGGCTTCGACTACAACCATTTTTGGAGCTTGTCGCGTGTTCGATAAGATGGTAAGTAGAGATGTGTTCGTTGGGGGGGTTTTGACTACTTGGAATGCGATTATTGCAGGTCATGGGTAGAATAAAAATGGGCGCATTCTTGCTCTCACCATAACTATGCATATGTTCACCATACACCTAATCATCTATCTCGTGTCCATGCTCCGCTCAAGAACAAAACCGTATGAGTTCACCTTATCTATCCATCGCTACAACTTCATTTCGCATCTTTTTATCAATATGCACTCTCCGTAGCAATAGCGGGTGATTTAAGATGCTTATCGCCATCGTAACAGTTGAAATTGGTGTAGCTTAAAACATCATTCTCAAGTTCCATCGTAACAGTTGAAATTGGTGTAGCTTAAAACATCATTCTCAAGTTAAAAGAACAACCAGATAATCGTAAAGAGCTTTATTGCCCACAAGGACAAAAATAATTGTTTACCATTTGTCCCTAATTCAATCAAATCCTTCCATTCAGGTTCCAAAGGAAGCAATAGTGTCCGTTTCGGAGACCGTGTGTTTCTCCCTGTTCCGACAATCACAAGGAAAACGAAACTATAATTCATATAACAGGCTAGCCAATGCACACTACTCTGACATGTACTAAAAGAGAAACGGTAGAAGCAGCAGGCATACAAGAAAAGCAAACCCCACAATCCAAACCAGCGACGAACAGAAAAGTACAGCTCTCTCCAGTCGTTGGAGGACTCAAACACAAACGCTCACCCTAAATTCTGTGTATAATGTGAGAGATCCTCCATCCACCTTGTCTGTATAGGCTGTTCACGTATTAGGCTCCTGGATAATGACAGGCAGTCTTAACCAACCTCAGAGAAAGTAGTCTGGTGCAGGTTTCTTGGCAGGCGCGCCTCTTGACTCCTGCATTTTATCACCATCTTTTAGCGTAAAATATAAGGGAAGTGGGACAACAGGAAAAAAAAAAAAGAACAAAGACGGTGGATACACTCACGGTCCATGCCACTGAATTGAGTGTCATTCTTTTGTACATTTACAAATTGCAAATGTAGTAACAAATCATACTAATTATTTCAATATAATCCAATTCAGAGACTGCGTTTCAACTTTTTCCAGATTTTATTCACAATCATGTTGAGTAGAATCCTTCGAACAACCAGTGCATCTTTTTTTTTTTTTTTTTTTCACTGGCTGCATGATCCCACATAACACCAATTACAAGTGGACAACAGGAACAAAGTTTCACGGTGCTGCTCAAAATAAAGAAAGTTTCCTATTTTCAAGAAAAATCAAATTTTTGCACACCTGTGGAGCAGCATCAAAGACACGAAACTGCTTATTAAGATTTTCATCCAGCTCAAGAATTGCAGCTACATTACCACATCTGCAACAGACCATCGTTGAAAACTCAGTATAAACCTTCAAACTCCGGAAAAAAGGGGGAAAGGTTGGTTGCAGATTCCTAACTTACCTGTAACAGTAATTTGGTGCTGACCAGACAGTTACTATCTGGTTATTGAACATCCATTTATACCCTTCCATTACCAACTGATGGGCACGGCATATATAGTCAATGTTGTTTGCATGGTTAAATGGGGTAACAACACTGCCACCAAAGAGGTAACCAGCACCACGTGGACTCAAACCCCAACCATCCACGATATCTTCAGGATCTGACCAAAGTAGGTCACACATGCCACCATCATGAGGTACTTCTTGCTTCCTATCAATTGTTCGTATCTGCCAACAGAACATGTTGGTCGGTTAGCATACAAAGGAGGGACTAAAAACTAAAGAAAACATAGTAACAACTCAAACTCAAAAAGGATTCTCGAACCTGATCCAAGGTTGTAATGGCAGGAGAGAGACCACCATGTACACTGAAAATCTTATTTTCGATGAGAGCGGACAGACTACATTAAACCACCATAAAAATTCAAAATCTGTAAAGGAGAAACAATATAATATGCCCGAGTCTCGGTCTCTATTGGAAGCAGTTTAGATGAAGACTAAATTAAACTGACTAATGGCGTGTAACAGGGTAAACAAAGAGTTTACTTTGACGATTTAGTACTTGCTTCTAAACAAAGGATGCATAGATAAACTTATAAAACAGGACACCTACTGAGTTGAATGTGGAACGGTGGGTAAAGTGCTAAAAAGAAAAGACAATGAGAAATATGGGAATCTAACAGCTGGAAAGAATTTGAGAAAATTAACGCATTAAATTAAGAAAATTCTAACAAGTTTTCGATATGGGAATTTTGTTAAAATAGTGTAACGACAGTAACTGTTTCAAGCAACAAATAATGGCAACATCCGGTTATAATGATCTCAACATCCAATTTGGATGAAATTTAGAATGAATTTTAATAACTTTTTCTCCTTTTCTATACATACATTTGAATCCCAAGATCTATCACAATCCTGCCCCACCGCCTGCTACCTCAACTAAGGCCTAGGGGATCCTTTCCAACAGAAAGGAATGGTAATTTGATAACTAATACGGGGTTTAATTAACAGATCATAATATCCTATGACCTCCTTCAAAAGAAAATAAACTGTCATAACCCACTATGAAACTAGATTTCCAATATGAAAAAAATAATCTGTCCTATCCTTCAACAGAAAACTTATGTGATAGAAAAGGGCAAACCTCAGATAATCGAATATATCCGTGCAATATCTCCAAACATTGACGGATCCATACTTTCGTAGACATTCATCGTAGAATCCATACACCTGTCTAGAAAGGATAACTCAGTAAATATTCTGAATGGGTAAGCACTAAACAGTAGGCACCAGTAGAAGAGACTTAACCTGTGTGATCTGACGGCTCTCGTGGTTTCCTCTAATAAGAGTTATCCGATCAGGATATCTAACCTGAAATAATTATTTTGTGTTAAAATAGTAAAAAAAGAATGAAATAAAGTAATGAATAAACCATGAAACAATTAGATGAACAGTAAGAATAGATGCACAATCTGTAGATATTGTCAAAACCTAGGCTATCTAGCATCACTATCTAAATGTATCCCTATCCATTAGCTATTCTTCTACTAATTCAGGTAGGAAATTCGTAGCAGTAACCTTATCTGTACTAGCTTACAGTTCTAGTAAAAAGAAATTTTTTTTTTTTTTTTTTAAAGAGAGATGTAATGTTCCACTTCCTTTCCTCAACCATCATGAATCAATATTTGTGTTATGTACCCTTCAATCCAAAATCAATTTACAAAAAGCTTTACGAGAGTTCAACAACCAAAGACTTGTGAGTGAACTATGATAAGTCTTTAATGCAGTTGTATCATTTGGAAGAAGTTCTATCATCTATAAGAAACAATAGTGGCAGGAAAATGGAAAACATAATACTAAATATCAAGTACTAAACAAATTTTAAACTTTTCATTAGCAACTTAAAGACATTGCATGCTCTTAAGACCAAAACCAATACTCTTAAAAACTAGACCCAAATCAAGAATCCTTGTAAAGTAACCTTCACATCGACAGTTTCACTTATTTAGCTACTTTTATTCCATCATTTTATTTTCCGATTCTTGCACTACTGCATCACTGTGTGGTTTCCAGTGCAGGAGATCCATGACATGGAGTTTGGTGTACTATACACAAACACCAATCTACTGAAATCAAACAGATCCTAAAATTTTAAAATAGGGTTATCTTTTGAAGCAATATAAACAACAATGTACTAGAAACTTTTGAAGAATATGACTAACACTTCAAATGTACATAAAAACATCAATCGCCTTTAATGATATAAATAGCAAGCCGAGTATCTTCAAATGCCAAAGAAATCAGGAAAAGTAGAGAAGAATATAAGCATGTCACCTTAAGGGCAAGTAGGAGTAGAAATGTCTCAACGGAATAGAATCCTCTGTCAACAAAATCTCCAAGAAACAAGTAGTTAGTCTTCGGGCAATCACCTCCTACTTTGAAAAGCTCTTTCATGTCATAGAATTGCCCATGGATGTCGCCACATATCTATTCATCAAAGCATAGAGAACAATAATAATTAATCAGCATGAAGCCCGCAACATTCAGGATTTAAATACTTCGTAATAAGCACAAATTGTAGCGAAAATATAGGCCGCTCGTCAACAAAGTAAATGGTAACTACTGTTAAACCTATATATCGCTCCAAATTCTAAACCCGACACGCATTTCTTTCAACCATTTGATTATCCAAGTAAAAATAGGAAAACCCAATTGAAATATCATTCTAAAACCCTTAGCTATATCCTAGAATCCAACACTATTTTACGGTTTTTTCTTCATAAAGTCGGGTTGCAATTACATAAAAATTGAAAAATCAAAGACAAACCCACTTGTCTCGAATTATACATCGAAAAACATTGCCAAATCAAATCCATCCCAAACAAATCAATAAACCCCCAGATAATTATCATAGTACTACTTCGATGACTACCCGAAAAATCCACTGAGCTCGCAATTACATACATATATATATATATATATAGAGAGAGAGAGAGAGAGAGAGAGAGTACAGTGACAGGAGCATCGACTCTCTGAACGTTGCTCTCTTCGACGAGGATTTCCATGGCTTTGAGGCAGAGAGCCTTCACCTCCGACTCTTTGAGAGGCTCGCACTTCTTTAGCTGCTCTATTTGCCGGTCTAGGTCTGACATCTCTACCCCCTCTCTCTACTTTCTCTTTCTACCCTACCACCTTTTCGCCCCTTCCTCAGCCCCACGCCGCCCCGACAGCCGCCGGCACCACCAACCCTCTCTCTAACAGTGAGATGGTGAATTTGTGAATCTCTCTCTCTCTCTCTCTCTCCCGTCCTCCACAACCTTGTCTCTCACTCTCACTCCCTTTTTTTTCTGCGGGCTCCTCTCACTCTCAGGCTCTCAGCTCTGCAGATTTTTTTTATTTGAGTTTTGCCCACTTCCAACTTTATCTTTTGCTAAATGCCCCCATCTAAATTTCAATCTTTCAAACAGATGAAACGACATGTCGTAAAATCGCACGACAAGTCGTTGGACCCGAGAGTCACCAAGCGATTAACGGACCTTGGCAGAACTTATTCATCCTCGAGCTTGCGAGTTAGAGAGAGAGGGGTAGAGAGAGAAAATGGCATGGAGAGGGAAGCTATCTCAGAACTTGAAGGAGATTAGGGTTTTGCTCTGCCAATCGTCCCCTTCAAGCGCATCGACCAGGTCCATTCAATCGCTTTTTCTTTTTTATTATTTTAAATTATTTATTATTCATTATTTATTTTTTCCAGAAATGGTAAATCTTTGTTTGAATTTGCAGAACATTTGTGGAGAAGAATTACAAGGATCTGAAGAGTGCAAACCCCAAATTGCCCATCTTAATTCGTGAATGCAGAGGGATTGAACCTCAGTTGTGGGCTAGATATGGTATTCCCATCCCACCCTTCCTTTTTTTTTCCTATTGATTTTTATTTTTATTTTTATATTTTTCAGTGATTTTTAGAATTCGAAATGCTTAAATTCAAGTAAATATTGTGTGTCGTTTTCAACAAAAAAAAAAAAAAAAAGAATTGTGTATCATCATTGGGTTAAGGTAGATATTAGCTCTCACTGCATTGCCTTGTGATTTATGAATAATAATGGAATCCAACATATGACTGCCGTCTGTTTGGTTGCTACTTGGATTCCAGTCTTTTTAATGATTCATAAGATGGTTTCTAATAAGCACGCACGCACACAAGTATATGCATCTTTTAAATGATGGAGTCTGCTCATTTTAGGGCCTTTTTTGATAACATTTTTTAGTTTTTAAGCAAATATAGAGAAGGGGAAATAAGAGAATAGTGGGAAGAGAGAAAATAGATCTGAGTTAGTAAGGAGAAAATATATATTGGATAAGGAGAAAATGTTTGAGAGGGGATGATAGTTTTTTTTGGGTGAAAAAAAGTTTAGGAGGAGGGGAGGCTACTCCATCCCCTCAGGGCATACCACAAGCCTCTTTGAGGCTCTTTGAGAACTTACAGAGGGGTCTTAGACTTGCAATAATACCCTTTTATTATAACTAGAACTATGTTTCACTTCAAGATGCATGTGAAAACTGCTAAGTAACGGAAAAAGAGGTGCAGCAGTATCTTGGGCAAGTGCTTTGAACATTTTATAATTTATTGGTTAAAACTATTTACCATGTTTTTTCTTTGGTTCATTTTTATTTTTCCTTTGTCCTATGAACTAATTACAAGTGATTGAATAAAAAGTTTGAATATTTACCGGTCATGTGCTTGTTTTCTTCACCTCCATCATATGTATGAACAAAAATGTGTATTTAAAGCCTTAGAAAATTCTAGTTATTTGATTATTGATAACTTTTGAAAATAAGTTAATTCCTGAACTAAAGTTTCAGGATGTTAGGTTTAGTCAAACAATATTAGATGTATGAAAAAGATAGATGTCGCCCCTGTTACTCTGATGTGCTGAGTTTCAGTTACTGTTATGACATGTGTCACCAAATTTATGTATTTTGTTTAAGTTGAAGATGCCACGAGAGGTCAGAAGAAGAAGAATTTAGGTTCCGTCACTTAGAAGAGCATGATTGCTAGCAATAGAACATGTCTTTTTCAGGTGGCCGAACAATAATGGTTCTACCTAGCTTCCACCAGTTGGTTCATAGGATTTTTTAAAAGTTGGAGCTAAAACTTTTATTAATTTCCTCTTATTTCATTTCTTCTGTACGGAATCCTTTAGAAATCCCAAGGCTTGGCTGTGCTTTCTATTTTACCAATAACGCACATGTTATTGACATGCATAGACTAATTTGAATAGGTCATGTTAGAATTGTATATCAAGTATAGAGAAATTTTGCAATAAGCAACCTTAAAGGTGTAGGGACTCGAGTCTGCCTGCTTTCACCCTATTGGATAACAGCTTTACCTATCTAGTCGTCATATTGGGTGGGGATTAACAGCAAAGTGGGTTTGGATATGACTACTTGATGAATGATAAACAACACTCTCCCTTCACAATAAGGTGCCTGTACTTAATGACGCACTTTCTGCCACGCTGTGTCATGGTCTGATATGGGAGGACTTAGATGGAATGGGTTCACCGCCATTTGGCTTCCCTCGTCCAATAGTGCAATATCATGTGCAAGTTTTTCTCCACATCGCAATGTGTTATTGGATTGAGACGCCACATGGCGGTGAACCTGTTCCATCTAAGTCCTTCTCGTTATATTGCTCATTCTTAATGTACTTTTATTCAACCTATGTACGTTCCTTTTTTGGTTCTTTAGTCGTGTTCTGTTAACTGGAATTTTGCACCATATTGCTCCGCAAACTAAACGTTTGATTATTTAACAGACATGGGTGTTGAGAGGGGCGTTCGATTGGAAGGTTTAACAGAGCCACAGATTTCAAAGGCACTAGAGGACCTTGTTAAAGTTGGGGAGTCTCTGAAAGCCTGATAATCGACAGTGTGAAATGTAATAAATTTGCATTCACGGGAAATTCATTCCTCTGACGCCTGCCCTTTATATAGATCAGGCGTTTCTTGTGTAAGATGATTCTTTGGGTTGCTTACGCAGTAATGCGTGTGTTGTAGTTTGAATAATTCATGTATTTTCCATCTTCCATTAAGAACAAATCTTCTGGAATTTGAATTCTGCGCTTCCTTTTCGAGTTTGCCCTCTGTTGGCCTAGTTATCAAGATGCAAACAAACCCGACATTGTGAGTTGCAAAAGAAAATGTTTCACACACCTCTTCACACTTTCGACACACGCTTATTAATTCATGTCATTTGATTTTTATTCGAACCAAAGGGCCAAGAATGGAGAACACTATGATGGCGGAGTACGCGAGCGTGAAAATCACTTACCTAACCAAATTGAAAATTGTGAAAATAAAAACATGGATTATAAATGCAACCACCCTTACCATCATTACTCTTACACCACCATTCATTGATCCTTTTTTAACTGTTGACATCACGGGCATGATGTCAGCCCACTATCGCCACCATCCCCCAATCACTATTGTCGTCACCACCCTCAACCACCGCAACTGGAATCACCATCGTCACCACAACAGCACCATCGGTCCTCTCCATTAAGGGACACCAATCCGACAACGGAATTTTCATCTCTTATTTGTATATATCATCCTAAAAACGTTTATCAAAATCGAATATCATTTAAGACGACTTGTCTTAATTTAATGAAAAAAATAGACTAACATAATTTTTTGTAACTAAAACGACTACTCTCTAATTAAGTGGTTACATGATTTTCAGTTTTGATGTTTTTTTTTCGAAAATAATCTTTGAATTAAGAGATGAACGTTCAACGATTGGACCGTCAAAATTTACTATAGATTGGGTCCATCTAGCTTATTTGAGGAATCATCAACGGAAAGGGACTATTACAAAAATATTACAACCAAACACAAATTGATTAATCGTGTTCTTTGATACCAGCTACGTTTTCTAAGTTTTCATTCCCATAAAATTATCTCGAGCTAAAGGGCCAAATACATTTTCAAATTATAAAAAATAAAAAAATTTATTTATCATTTTACTAAATAACTAATAATTATTTAAGTCTTATTAATTGAAGGTGTAATTAAGTGGAAATTTTTTTTTTTTTTCTGTTAAACGATAAATTTGTTAAATTAACGTATTGAATACGATTGGCAACGTAAAGGAAGGGTAAGACTTTGGTACCACGACAATAAAGACACCGTGTAGGACACACAGCAACCTAAAGACTTGTAATAATTCTGGGTGCAGTGTCCACCACGTCGACGTCGGGGACAAAGTCTCTGCCCTCTCCTTCTCCCCTGTGGTGTTGGTTGGTTGTGCCGTACGACGTCGTCTCCTCCCGTTAAAGTTAAACTGTCTCCCTCGTCTCCATTCTCGTCACTATCCCGATACGACCTCGTTCCGATCTCCCCATTCTCCACGGCCCACAGTCGCAATCCCTAAATCAGGTAATTCATCACCCTCTACATTGGGATCATATCTATTTCAATCTTGTTCCCCCCCGTATATTTATGATCGAGATCAAAAATTTCTTCGTTTCGTTTTGATAATTTCGATTACAATTTTGGATCGATCAGCATTTTTTTTGGCGAATTATGGGTTATGTGGGATCGTTTAGGTTTGTGCATGTTGTTTAATTAGTTCTTAATTTGTTTCAAGTTTTGAATTTGCATCGATTTTATCTGGGCATCAGTTGCTTTGATTGAATATTTACTTGAATTGGTTCAAATTGTTTTACCCAGCTTGAATTGTAGATTTGTTGCTTCAAAGCACTCGATTTGCATCTTTTTGCTTTGAGAATTTTCTTATTACTTTTCTTGCTCTCGGTTGAGACTTGAGCGCTATCGATTAGAAGAATTGGTGGAAGAATGTTCACGTAGTCCACTCAACTTACTTAGAATTAGGCAAATTAAGAGCTTAGTTATGGCCCACAGTAAACGAGACAAGCAGGATTTTTGTGATGAGTTGATGCAATGTACTTGTTAGCTGGTTTCCATCAATTTTTCTAAGCTAGAGGTCCTTTATATGGTGCTGTAGATTTTTGATCAAATTCTGGTAGAAAGTGTAATTGTTACCATTTTGGAAGTAGGCAATGTTCCTGATGTATGTTAATGTTTTGGGTTCGTCGTGGATAATAGTAGTTTTTAGAGTCGGTAAGATTGGACTAAATATATAGAGATCTTATATGTGGAAGTTTATGCTCCAAAAGATGGTGGTGTAACTGTGTTCAGCTGGATATGCATTTCTGAGAAGTTTCTTGGTTTGCACTCGGTCAACACGGCACTTTTATTGTGCCAAAAAGCATTTAGTAGTTTGGGCTGAATTTATAGCTAGGTGACAATGCTTTGGTATTGATAGGTTTAAATTAATTGGAAATTAGCTGCAGGATTACATAGAGGAGAGGGAACTGTTGATTTTGATGCGAATTTATTATTGTTTCTTAAGTGCTTATCAACCAAACAAGTACTGCTCATGCTGTGTTACTCGTACCAAATAAATCCTCTGTCTTTTCAGCTTAAGGTCAAAGATATGGTGGGTTGGTAAAGTTCTTGGGGAAAACTAAAAATTGTGCTAACCAGAAAGATGAAATATCCTTATGCGGTGCTATTCTAGATATAATCTCCTGCCCACGGTTAACCTTGTATTTTGCTTGTCATCTGATTTTTATAAGCCTATGCAAGGCCCAAATATATTTAAAGATATTGAGTTCATTTGTACAAAAGCAATCCCTGAGTACGTTATTGATGAGATAATTTGCCCTTTTTATTTCAGTACAATGGCATCTTCTTCGGACTCATGGATAAAGGAATATAACGAAGCAACAAAACTTGCTGATGATATCAGTGGTATGATATCCGAACTGAGTACATTGGCTGCAGGTCCTGACACCCAGCGTCATGTCTCTGCTATACGGCGGAAGATTACAATATTGGGGACTAGACTTGATAGCTTACAGTCCCTTCTGTCAAAACTCCCTGGAAAACAGCACATGTAAGTCATCATAGTTGACTTGTTTTAATGCATACACCAAACTGCTATTGGAACAAATATAGGAATTGAACAATGTTGTATGCTCTTCTTTCATTTCCGGTTTCTATTGGTCAATGTAGCATGTGACGGGGTTTATTCCCTAGTTGTGAGTTCTTTGAGTATGTATTTCATGTGATCACCTTTTGTGATAAAAGCTCATGAAACTTTTGATCAAAATCAAACATATTTATTGTAAGATAGTCCATCATAATGTTAAAGATACTTCTGACTATCATTGTATGACATTTTTTATGCTGCCATTTTTGAAACTCAGATCAGAGAAGGAGATGAATCGTCGAAAGGATATGATAGGAAATTTAAGATCGAAAGTGAAGCAGATGGCTTCAACATTGACGTCCAACTCTTCCAACCGAGATAGCTTGCTGGGGTCAGAAATAAATAAAACTGATGCCATGGGAAGAACAGTTGGACTAGACAACTATGGCCTTGTTGGTTTGCAAAGACAAATTATGAAAGGCAAGCTCCTTATCCAGATCTAACTATTTGTTGTTCTGTAATATTTGCACATGGTTTGATTTTCACAATATTGATCTTTACATGATGTTCCTATGAAGCAGAGCAAGATGAGGGGCTTGAGAAATTGGAGGAGACTGTAATAAGCACAAAACATATTGCATTGGCAGTCAATGAAGAACTTGACCTACACACTAGACTTATTGTATGTCCTTGCGTTCTAGTACTTGTGCTTTTGAATCTTCCATCTAAATAGTAATTACTTATTTATCTAAAATGTATTTGTACTCTCAGTATTACTTATTCTTTCTGGCCCATTGTGCAGGATGACTTGGATGATCATGTGGAAGTTACGGACTCTCGGCTACGGGTAATCATCTAACTCGTATTTTAAATTATTGTGGACCCTTGTTTAGCAAATGACTGTTGCACACGTCTTTTCTTCCCTTAATTCCCGGAAACAAAGAAAAGCAACAGTGAAAAAAAGACCATTGTGTACCTTGACAAGCAAAGATGTGTCCCTGGTGGAAATTTTTTTAGAGCATCTTGTCGTTCATAAAATGCATTTTGATTAGTGTGGGCTGTAGTTTTGCTTGGTATTTCTTAGGAAAAAATTATTACTAAAAGTAAGCCCAATAGGAGGAAATATTAGATGCTGTCAAGTGAAGAAAATTATGTTACTTTAAAGATGTTAGGAATTGCTAGAGAGACTGAAGGAAAGTGATGGGATTTAAGTGATAAAATTCTTTATTCTTTTTTCATCTTTTGGACAGCCAGTGGTTCATGTTTTTCCATATGTAACTCCAAACTGAGGGTTTTGGCTCGGATCGTGAGGAATAGCTTAGGCCCCATTTGGTATCCTACTTAAGAATTGGACTACAAAATTTGATTTTTTTTTTTTTTTAAAAAAAATTTAACTTTTGATTTCACTTTTTAAAATTCAAAGAACCGTGTTTGGTAGGCAACTTCTCAAAAAATATCCTACTCAAAGACTTTGGGTGGTGTCTTACAGTGAAAAAAAGGCTTGTAGATGAACTAGAATCATATGAATTAGATTCCAGATTTGATTTGAGGTTTGGTGATGAAGCTTTTAGAGCGTGTTATAGTCTCTGTGGGGGTATTATATCGTGCCAAGGACTGTCGCTGAAGTTGATTGTTTTGATTTCTTTGCCTTCTTTCCTTAAGAATTGCACTAGTTTAACGTGAGCAAATATTAATCACATAATATTTTGTCTACCCGTTATTGCCAAAACAGCGGGTGCAGAAGAACTTGGCAGTTTTGAACAAGCGGACAAAGGGTGGTTGCTCTTGCATGTGCATGCTTTTATCTGTCGTCGGGATAGTAGTTCTGATTGCTGTGATTTTTTTGCTGATCAAATACTTGTAATCATGCCAACTGTAAGTCTATACCGAGTCTCATGATTTCCAGTTTGTGTGTGTTCGATGTGGATTGCTGTCTTCGTTTTAATGATGTATTCGGCTTTCTGGGTTTTTTGGGTTTGTGAATTTGTGTGTTGTTGAAATAATTGTAAATTTTATTTATTGGCACGTATGAGTACCATCTTTGAATATTTTCTGTTTTTCATTGTTTGATACATCGTTCCTATCGGTTAATATGCATGAATGAATTTGGAAGCATGTTTTGAAAGACTTTGACATCAACTCAAAACAATCAGTCATTCGTAAGAGCAGCAGTTTTATAAAATTCCTTTGTCATTGGATGTTCTTCTTTTAGGCTCCGTTTGGTGGGTTGGATGAAATAGATTGTGATCAATTAAAATAGACGTGAGCTCAATATGTTGTTTGTTGTGCCAAAACGTGAGATGGACATGACAGAACATGATGGGGTTATGAATCCACATTAGAGTGGGTTATTTAACTTGTCCTTATACATGTATTACAAGTCTTGTTATACAAGTTTTGACCAATTCTAAGACCCAATTTCATTCAGTCCACTCAATGAGTCCTAATTGTTTAATTAGAGGCCGGAACTCGACAACAATTTTATGGGAAAGAAAGGGAATTTAAATAGACGAAAATTTGGAAGTTGGTCTTCATTTTTATCTTCAATAATTTGGATCAAAGTTGAACATTCAGTACTACGGTCTGGTGGTATTTCTCTTCGTTTAGAAGTGAGAGGTCTTAGGTTCGAATTTCATGGATGATGAATTTGATACCAAATTAGACTGCTTATTGCGTGGTTTAGTTGAACTCTCGTTCCCTTAATGTAAAAATGTCGATCTACTCAAAAAAAGGTCGAACACTAACCCCTTGAAAAAATTTCACATCAAACGGTAATGGGAATGAACTCCACACAAATCTATACACTTTCATCACATATTTGTTTGTTTTTTATACAACGATTCATATCTGGTGATTTAACGTTAACGCTGGAAGATGAATGAATCGAAAACATGACCGCATGAGCAATGATTAATGCTCTCAAGGGCTTGAGATACAAGCTACTGGCTTTTGTTCATGAGAGGCAAGAAGTAGCTAAGGAATTGACCAAGTGGGTATGGCATTTTTCCCTCGGTTACTGAAGTCGAATTTGCCGTCCTAACTCTTACAAGTAGAGAATAATATTATTAGACTGTACTATTAGTGATATTTATCCCTTTCATTTAGTTCAAGGATACATATTTTTCCAATCTTGAAAAAATGTCTCAAATTCGAATACCTTAGGCTATCTCCAATAGAGAGGGCTAAAGGTCTAAAAGCCAAAAAATATTCGGATTTGTCAAAAAACTCATCTCCAATTGATGACTAGAGTATAATTATATAAAGCCCACAAAGTTATTATTTGGGCAAAGG
This sequence comes from Pyrus communis, assembly GCF_041283825.1. Taxonomy (NCBI): domain Eukaryota; kingdom Viridiplantae; phylum Streptophyta; class Magnoliopsida; order Rosales; family Rosaceae; genus Pyrus; species Pyrus communis. The sequence continues at coordinate 7,954,084 of NC_142567.1, forward strand.
GCTATTAGGCAAACCAAATGCAGCCCCTTTCTTAGCCCCTTTTATTGGACTCAGCTCCTTAGTTCAATAATTGATTCAAACTCAATGACAAGATTTGAAAGTCTACAACGATAGTTTAATTAAATTAATCAATAAATTTAAAATATTAAGTTAAAACTAATAAATTATCGGGGATGCTATGTTTAGCCATTTTGATTGGAGATAATATATGAATATGGTCTGACCCTATTTATTTAAAAATAAATTTTTACAGAATTATAATTCTAGATGAAGTTATATCTAGCCTTTTCAATTGGAGATAGCCTTACAATGAAGACAAATTATAGGCCTCGTAGGCCAAACATTTGCGGTTTGGGCCATATTGATTTGTAGGTACATGGCACAAAGCCCAGTAAGCAACCTCTTTCTTTCCTTTTGAACTGATAGCCATGGCTCTCTGACTTCAGCACCGGTACTCGTCGTCCACCATTACAGTCATACCTAAAGTCCGATTCCGTGCGATTTTCAGGTAAATTTCTTCTTCTCAAAACACTCTTTCTCTGCACAGGTTAAATTGCATGTATAATATATGTATATACCTATATTGCTCTACATATGCAAATTTTGGGACTTTCTTTCTGCTTAATCTCGTTTCCCTGCAAAATTTGCTACAAAATTTCATACCCAATTGGCCAATTCCTTTGCGAATTAGGGTTTTGCTTGTTAATTTGGTAATTGCTTTACAGAACCAGTGGCGTTGGCCATTGATGCAAGAGGGTTTATGTAAGAATTAAGCGAAAAAAAATTGTCAAATCAAATAAAGATGAGTAATGTGCCGAAAGAAGCGATAGAAGTTGTAGCACAGAGCATTGGCATTTCCAATTTGTCCCCCGATGTCGCTCTTGCTCTTACCCCGGATGTTGAGTACCGGGTCCGAGAGATCATGCAGGTATTTGCTTTGTTAATGCTGTTACAGTAGGTTTGTGCTCAATTTTATTCAGTATAATATGGCATTTGTGTGGTTGTAGATTGGTTCAACATTTGGTTTTCACAAAAATGAAAGAACTAGCTTTAATTTACTTGTTGCATTTGGATGTATGAATTGGACATATCCAAGAGTGTTGAAGTGTAAATTCTTATCCTTCATTGCCAATTGTAACTCAAAAATATTATTTTACAAAATATCCCTTTAAATGTTTGGTTTTCTTATCGGTAAATAAGAGTTAAGGGAAAAATTTAATCTGTAAATAAGAGTCAAGGGAAAAGTTCAAGCCGAGAAGCAACTTCTTGTTTTCTTCTTTAAGGTAGATTATCGTTCAGTTAAGCAAATAATAGGTTTGAGTTCATTATGTGGTCTATGCGTTCCATTTATGCCAGTGAGGAAACAAATGCTTGTCATTTTATAATTGCAGGAGGCAATTAAATGCATGCGGCATTCGAGACGGACTATTCTGACTACAGATGATGTGGATAGTGCACTTAAATTAAGAAATGTGGACGTAAGCCGTAATTTATTTTCAGATATGAGTACCTTTGAGGAGGTGTTTTAATTTTGTGGTTTTCTTTATCTTGGAGAGTAAAGATTGCTTCCTTTCATTCTAAATGCTTTATAAATTGTCTCAGTTTTCTTTCTGTTAGTTTGCTTGCTTTTTTTTTCTTTTTTTTTCTTTTTTTTGTCTTTTTGGAACTCTGTTAACGTTTAGTTAAATTCTTGGAGCATCTTTTTGTTGTATGATTAATACATTGTAGTATACACGTTAGAACTTATAATCTTTATGGTAAGACCTTGGGGATCTTTTATGGAATTAAGTCTGAACTCTATTGAACAGAAAAATGGAATTAAGTCTGAACCCTAAACAGAAAAATGCTTCCTGGACTCGTAAGATAAAGGAGATGGGAAAAGATTCTTAGAAGGATAAAAGTATTCAATACTCTAATAGGAATGAAATCTTGGGACAATCTCCTGGAAAGGGGCCTTCTTCGCCTTCTATCTACGCTGTGCAGGTCCTAGCCTTGATAAGAGAATGCAATTTGAGCACCTCTACAAGATAGACCCGATAGGTCCCATTTCTATTTGGTTCCCAGGAACGGGGGATTTTGTGACATTCCTGTGATAGGTCCCATTTGTTTCTCTTTGTGACTACTCAGCCCAAAGCCTTGAGTATTGTTCAAGGACGTGCTGCATGAGTTATTCAAAACCTTAATCCAATTATGAAATACCTTCTCTCCCACTTCACACCTCGGTACGAACTGTTCTTATATGTATATAGAAAGAGATGTGGGATCATTTTCTCAGAAAATGAAATTATAATAAATTTTGAGGGAGCGGATATGTTATGCAGTCTGATATAGTGTGGTAGGATCTATTAACTGATGGATAGAATGGTGCTCCACATGTCTAAGCCAACATTCCCTCCCCACCCACACCAAAAAAAAAAAAAAAAACCCCTCCTCTTCCTCCTCCTTTTTTGGTTTGTTAGGGGTTTGTGTGTCTTTGAGCGTCTTAAAGTGTATCATGTTTGTCCCATGTGTGTGGATACTGTGCTGAAAAATAGGAATTTCTAAGGGGCAGTTTGATAACCATTTCATTTTCACCTTTTGTTTTCACTTTTTTGAAAACTGAACTCTTTTTAGGTAGTCAGTTTTCAATTTTTGTTTTCACAATAAAAATAAAAATAAAAAATAAAAAAAATAAAAAAAAAACTGATAACTACTTTCTTGAGTTTTCAGTGTATGGTTTTTAGTTTCCATTTTTTTAAAAAAAACAGAAAATAGTTACCAAACAAGATTTCAGTTTTAAGTTTTCAAAAAAGTGAAAACCAAGAACTGAAAGCGGAATGGTTATCAAACGGCCCTTAAGTTTGAAAAGGTTGTCCATTGCTTTTAGTTTCTGATTTTATTTGTTTAACTCATGTTCACCTTCTCAATAAACAAAGATAAAAATTTGTATGTCTTCTACATGCAATAGCCAATATATGGGTTTGCCTCTGGAGATCCTTTGAGATTCAAGAGAGCTGCTGGACATAAGGATTTGTTCTACATTGATGACAAGGATGTGGAATTTAAAGATGTAAGTGCTTGTTGATGACTTGAAATATAGGTTTTCTATGCGAAATATATCAATTACTTTCTTCTTATATATTGCGTGATATTAAAGGTCATTGAAGCACCTTTACCAAGGGCACCACTTGATGTATCAATTACTGCTCACTGGCTGGCAATTGAAGGTGTTCAACCTGCAATTCCAGAAAATGCTTCTGTTGAAGGTAGCTGCTGAACTTATATACAAGATTTTCTTGGCTAATTTAGGTATCTAGTCTTTACCAAGGTTTTTCTCCTAGTCTACCATGCCGAGGCAGGCATCATATTTTGAATTATAATTTGCATATCCACTATGTAAACCCCTTATTTAATCACGTTCTGCTCTGATTAATGATGATATATTTCATTTCTAATAATTTGCTTAATCATTGTTCTGTTTTCCGAAGTATGACCAATTTTATTTGAAAGTTAACTTTTCCATCAATACTAATTTGGATTGCCATAATGCTTTGCTTTGTAGCACTTGCAGCGTACTCTGATGTCAAAAAATCTGAATACAAGGAAGATGGACTTCCTGTAGAGATTAAATTGCCTGTTAAGCATGTATTGTCAAGGGAACTTCAGGTATTTTCTTTTTCCAAGTTCTTTGTGCACTTCACGTAAAATAATATCTAATGCCAATTTCCCTGTGGTTGCCTCTGCAGCTTTACTTTGAGAAGATTACAGAGCTTACTCGCAGGTCTAGTTCCACCCTCTTCAAAGAAGCATTAGTGAGCTTGGCAACAGATTCCGGACTCCATGCGTTGGTTCCATACTTCACATGCTTTGTTGCTGATGAGGTAGTGATTCTGGTGATATCTTAAATTGGGACCGATTGCTTTTTGTTATGCACTGTAAGTGACTTTTTCCTGCAATTGTCTCAGGTTACACGGAATTTGAATAATTTCCCTCTGCTATTTGCTTTGATGCGTCTTGTCCGGAGCCTTCTTCAAAATCCTCATATACATATTGAACCTTATGTAAGCAGTGCATTCTATCAACTGTTGAAGTACATAGATTTTGTAGCTATATAATCTTCAATCTGATATTTCAGAAGAATTTATAGTTTCTCCATCAGCTATTTAAAAGTTCCATTTCAAGTTAGGTTTTGTGTATCTAATTTTGTAATTTGTTCCAGCTACAACAATTGATGCCATCTGTTATTACCTGCCTTGTTGCAAAAAGATTAGGGAATAGATACACTGACAATCACTGGGAACTTAGAAACTTTACAGCAAACCTGGTGTCTTCAATTTGCAAAAGGTGAAGACTTTTTTTATTTATTTGTTGTTAAACCTATTTCTTTGTTTAAGGCATAGATACATGCAACAAGTATAGCAATGTTGTGCAATATATGCGTACCAAAAAGAAGAAAAAGTTGATTGTTAAATTCGATTTGGTTCATCATGTCTCATACATTGGTCATTGGAAAATCTTGTTTATATTGCATGAAGGTCATTCTTGTAACGTACAATTATATTTACGCATACTAAGCCAAAGGCTGGAACGTGTATATGGCATTATTGAATGGTTGTGTGATCTAAGTACACTGCAAGTGTATATTATAGTCAGGGCTCCTTTTACATAAATCAAGAACCATGTTCCAACTAACATAGGTGACTCAGTCTGCCAGATTTATAATTTTAGTAAAACTTAGTCTGACATTGTGACCAATTACCCTTTTTGAATAAATTGGCAACATACAGACTGTTTAAAAATAATGGGATACTGGATTATTTAAAATTCTAGCCTTATGTCAAGATATTTCTATATTTTATTAGCAGTGTGTTTTTGCAGATTTGGGCATGTTTATCACAATCTTCAACCACGTTTGACAAGGACTCTGCTTCATGCTTTCTTGGATCCAACAAAAGCATTATCTCAGCATTATGGTGCAATTCAAGGGCTAGCAGCTCTTGGTCCCACTGTGGTATGCTCTAGTGCATACTTTTATGTTACATGAATTTTCTAATAAGGCTGCAGTCTCTTGCGGGTTGGAAATATTTTCTAAGCACAGTTGCATTTAGTTTTAATTGTGGCTGCCTTCATGGCCTTGGTTTTTCTACTTTTCCTACTAGAAACATCTTTTGTGTTGGCTTTGAGAAAATTGAGATGCTTCTTAATGTTGGACAGGTTCGTCTACTCATACTTCCAAATCTTGATTCGTATATGCAACTTCTTGAGCCAGAAATGATACTTGAGAAGCAAAAGAATGAGTTAAAGAGGCAAGAAGCTTGGCGTGTCTATGGAGCTTTACTGGTTAGTTCATATTTCAATCTGAATTTTGTTGTTATGTGCATGGGTTTGCTATCAAATTGACTTTGACATGGTATGCCACTTCCAGAATGCTGCTGGCCAATGTATGCATGATCGGCTCAAGCTGTTCCATAGTCTGTTGTCTCCTCCAGCTCATGCCGTTTGGAAAAGGAATGGAAAGGTTGCAACAACAATGACAAGTACGCTTTCCTTAACTTCTTTAATTGCTATGGTATGTTCCCTGAACATACATTGATCCATTCATATTGCTCTGTGCGAGTGGTGTGATTTGCGTTCAGTATTCAGGGTAATGTGAATCATACACACATGTATATACATTATGTTGGAAAACTTAAGAAAGGGATGTAACTTCTTTCATAAGAGAAAGGATTGCATGTGGCCCAACTCAATGCAATCCTATTATTCAAACTGTTCACTTGTTAGGTACCTACTTGAGGATTGTCTTTACAAAATAACAGCTAAATAAGGAATCAGGTAGTCATCTAAATGTGATAAGCATATGGACAAACACAGTATTCCTATTTGAGGATTGTCTTTACAAAACAACAGCTAAATGAGAAATCAGGTAGTAATCTAACTTTGATAAATATATGGACAAACATAGTATTCGTGATAACCACTAAATAATCATGATGATAATCCAACTACAGTGGAATTTGTGGCTGTATTAAAAGATACTAAAGATAGTATAATGAGCCATAGAGTAGCTAGTAATTGTCTCCCTTTGGAAGATGGTTGAGTGTGAGACAAGGTGATGCATGTATGTGCTATGATATACTGTATGTAAATCCACCCACTTAATGAGGCTGATATCTCATACCAAGCAGAATTGGAATAGATGTGTTTTGTGCCAAGTTTGTTGAAAAACGATGCATGGCCTATAACTGTGGAGATCAGATATTGGCTTTTAATATAATTCTGACAGAATCATTGTTGTCCATGCTTCTGTAATGTAAGTTGCAAGTGATGGATTTTTGATATAGCATTAGTTTTAGATGGTCATTGTCAGTGTTTGCTTCTGTTTGTCACTAAATTCGGTGTGTGGTTGTAGAACTGACAGGAAATAAAGTGATAATGGAAACTTCAGAATGGTATGAATTATACTGGCCTGTTGAATGGTTTTGGGTGTTAGAAATGTTGTCCTGTATAGTGTTTGTTGTTTCAATCTTTCAAGGAACATGGTAAGGGTGAAATTATACTGTAAATCTGGTTCAATACTTGATTCTTCTTAATTGCCTCTTTAAGTTTCTCCCTCCGTGCACTTGCATACTGGCCTCGGGATATGCGTTTGCATGGGTCAAACGTATGCAACTATAATACAGCTAACCAAAAATATTTTCTTTGTAAGACCAATCTGCTTAGAGCTGTAAAAATTTATGCAAAACACATGTTTCTTCCCTTCACATGGTAGCTTTAGCCTCGAGAGAACACGGTTTGAAGATGGTGACAAGTTTGTTTACCTCAATTAAGTTGAATATGTACTTTTTCCCATATCATCCTTGTGCTTAACCTCCTGTTCAATCTAGATAAACGCAAAGCAAGCACAGACAACATGATGCAACAACCACCACTCAAAAAACTAGCTACTGATGGTGCGGTGGGAGCAATGCCAATGAACTCCATGCAAGTTGACATGCAAGGAGCTGCAGGTGGATTCTCCACATCTGTATCGATGTCCCACCAGTTACCAAAGGAACACATGTTAGGAATGGAGCTCAGTGGGAAAATGGTAAAGGGGTCAACAGTTCTTGCTCAGGCGTGGAAAGAGGAGACAGACGCAGGACATCTAATGGCATCGTTGTTCGAATATTTTGGGGAAAGCGTGTTCTCCTTTACACCCAAACCAGAGTTGTCTTTCTTCTTGTGATTAATTTATTGTCATTGGTATTAAGAATGTGTGAATCATTTGTTTAACTCTGATTCTTGTGTTGTAGTTAAGAGTCCTGTAGGTTATCCATTTGTATGCATACAGAAGTTTTTCGGGTAATCTCAGGCCCTTAAGTAATAGAAAGATTATACTTGCAGAACTTGCTTGAAACTTTGGCACCGTTCGTTTGAAGTGATGCTGACCCGAGAAGCGCGTGATTGACGGTAGAGATATGTCCACAGAGAATCAAATCATAAAAGGAAAACACAAAAAAGTAGCATAGAACTGCTGTTTGTAGCATGAAGGTTATGTGCTCTTGGATGGTGGTGTTTTTAACGTTCCTTCTGTCTTGCTCCCTTCCCCCCTTATTTCCTGGAATTCTATTTAATAATTTAATGGTGGTTATTGAAGGCACCTTTTGCTGAAAACACCTTCATATATTTTGAATTCGTGTATTATCTACTAACCAAAGCAAGCAAAGAAGAATCGAGGGTCATACATAAATAGAGGTGTGCGAAAATTACTTCCGCTTAACCGAAATCACTCATCCAACTTAATCATAACGCGTAAGCCAAGTTTTACTTAAAACTTTGTGTTGCTTTGCTCTCAACAGAAACGTTTAACAAATGAAGTGAGGGTCAGAGGAATATGTCCGTGCGAGTCATTTCTGTACGATTTCTAATGCTGCTGTCGAGAGTCATCGTCATGTTTTCAATACTTTTGACAATTTGGTGAAGCCAAAGTTTGCGTTGCTCCCATACAAGTATGTTTGGTTTGGCTTGGAACGTTATCTTTGTTGTTGCTTGTTCGTTTATGACTTTATATGGAATTGGAGATGCAGTTATGTGTTTGTCCCTGAATTCCAATTTCCAATTAGACCTAGAGAGTGGATTTTACACCAACCTTCCAATTGGGGAAAACTAATCAAAACACCCAAAATTATACACTTTTAATCATCACGACATGAAAGTTTTATATGATTCTCAAAATACTCATCAGGACCACCAAATCACCAGACAAAAACATAAAGTTAAAATCTTCTCCGCACTAAAGAAAGTGGTCCAAGAAGACAAACAAAAGTTAACATGCAGCGAGTGTGATCCATAACAAAGCAGAAGGCACCAGAATAAAGAAATTTCCCTGTTGGCAAAAAGTTTCAAAAACAGCGAAATTAAAAAACAATGACATCGATAGTTACTTTTAGAAATAGTTGTAAATAATTGTATACTTTTTGAAAAGTAATTTGTAGCTTAGCGAACCAATTTAATTTTGTGTATACAAGTAAGCCTTCTCTCCTTCATTTGATACCACCACAACACCTCAACCTGCATGCGAAGAAGCATACAGAGCAAACATCCCAAGTTTCTTAGCATCATTTCCATCTTTTGTAAACACTTGTTGTAAGTATTTTCCTTTGTAATCTTTTGTATATCAATAAAACGGCAAGTTTACATATTCAAGCAATTTTCCAATCTTAAGTTTGTTTTTTTTGTTCTTTCTTTCCAGTCTTATGTCATTCGTTCGTCAAGAGTTATATCTATAGAGAATCACAATCCTCCGACACAAGATTCGCAAAATTATTTGTGTAGACATGAATTTAGCTGATATGCTCTTCAATGGTGGCTTTAATATGGTTTACATCAACACTCTGGCTGGCTTGTTACGCAAAAATGTTCTGTTTTCTGGATGGTTTGATAATCCACACAAGATTTGTGGCTCAAAATCAATGATTTTGAGCCACTTACCTTTGCACCTGATACGTGAGTTCAAATCTCCCTTCCTGGATATCGCTTGTATTAAATAAATAAATAAAATACAAAAACCGGTGGCATGCATCTGCACAGAAATCCACATTGGGATCAAAACTCAAGCTTCAATCTTTTTATTTTTGTTTTCAAATATAAAATATCCCCGATAACTTTTCTTCACATTTTCATGAGAAAAAAATGATTGAAACATGTAATGTGTTTACGTATATTTGAGAGACCACTGATATAGCCAATCTCGAGTTTGTGTTTCTTGAAACTTTGTTACAAAACGCAGATATTGACTGAAAATAGTGACATGAAATCTCATAGATTGGAGCTTCAGTATCATTACATGGCAAAATGCACAAGAGACTCAGAAAAATACAACCTGAACTAAAAGAAAAGCTTTCTCGGAGACGGTTTTGATGAAATGGTGGAGGGCGAGGTGGAGGACTTCAGAGGAAGGGGAATCCCTCTGCTTTCTTGACCCCCTGCAACCTTGTCAAGCAGCTTTGCTGCCTTGGGGTCTGTTAGTAGCGTCTTCTGAAATGACTGTGAAAAGCCTGTTGCAATAATAGTCACATGGAGCTCTCCGTTGTAGCGATCATCCACAACAGCCCCAAATATTATGTTAGCAGAAGGATCTGCCAAACTCGTCACGACCTGAAAATTTACAATAGTTTGCAGACTTCATTAGGCCAAGGAAAGGAGCAAAGAAAAAAGGGCTACCAGCACCAACCACAAGCAATAATTTACGACTTCCCCCTCATCTTCGAAAATGAAAATGTAGAGGTAGGAGAATTGATTCCCACTATGGTGAATGGATGATGTAAATCCTGAGGAGCTGGTTCAAGTTCACTAAGGTTACTTTTTCCCTCGTTCCATACAACTGAAAAGACCACTTTTCAATATAGTCGATGCTCTCATTAGATTAATATGGAAGCAGAAAATTTTCAGGGTCCCTTTCTTCGTTCAAGATTAAAGCATAAAACCCCGTAATGTTACCTGAGACACTCTGTTGACTTCCTGCAGGGTTATGTCCTTTCCACCTGTGATATTATACACAACGCCAGTAGCTGATTGAATTGAAGATCCAATCAGAGGAGCCAAAGTCGCCTGTTCAGCTGCTTCTTCTGCACGGTTTTTGCTCGAGGAAACACCTACTCCGAGCATTGCAGTTCCTGAGTTTTTCATGACTGCCTTTACATCTGCAAAATCCACATTTACCAGTCCGGGTATCTACATATAAAGGAAACAGCACTTTAATTTGCCTGAGATTATCAGAAAAAATATTGCAGTACTATAATTTGATTCAGTAGAAAGAGAATCAGATTATTCTGAGAAACGGATTAGTTTCAGCATCTTGGTCTTTCTGTATTCGCAAATTATCATGTACTTCACCAATGATAACCTAATTTACAATAGTGCAAGGCTATAAATCAAAATAGTTCTCAATATTTGAACTCTTATTTCAGCATCTCAAGATAGTACTTACTGTAATTATGTCAGAAATTCCTTGCACTCCCTGACGTAAAACATCATCAGCAAGAAGGAAAGCATCTTGAAGGGGTGTCTGCTCATCAGCAATATCAAGGAGGCGATCGTTCGGTATCACTATTAGAGTGTCAACATTTTTCTGCAACTTTTCAATGGCCTCGAATGCCTGGAAGAAGCCAATGAATGCATGTAAGATTACTCCCAGTCCACATACTGCTCAGAAGAAAACTCAATGATAACCGAATAAATTCTAGTTTTACTTTTGATTATGTAAACTAATAAATTTTCAATTATGGTTCAGAGCTGGGGAACTTGGAAATTATTTTGTTGGACCTAGGGCTCACCACCAGCAACAGAAGTACTAGGGTCACTTCAATTTCGGTTAATTTTAAATTGGTCAAAATGATATGATGATCTTTCGATTTTTTTCATATGCTATGTCCTAAATAAATGACTGTAGCCAATGTAAAATGCAGTCTCATAAAGCAGTAATACAGAAGACAACGTTCCAAACCACATAACAGTTAACTAACAAGACGTGAACGGTAAGTAGTAACTAATAAGCTCATGGTATCATTCAATTGTCTAAGCATACTTGGGAACGAAACATTTGTTTTTATATTAATTCAGGAAAAGTGCATAAAACAATTATCGACAGAGATCCATTTATGCAGCTACAAAAATTCAAGATATAAATGAGGACCAAATTGACACCTGCCTGCAAAGATCTTTTACGCCCTTCAAAGCTGAAAGGGTAGGTAACCACACCAACAGTCAAATAACCCGCCTCTTTGGATATCTGTGCAACAATAGGGGCAGCACCGGACCCTGTTCCTCCACCCATCCCAGCTGTCACAAAGACAAGATCTGAGCCCTTTACAGCATTTGAAATAGCTTCTTTTGATTCCTCAGCCGCTTGCTCCCCCAAAAGCGGATTCCCACCGGTACCTGCATCTCTGTCAAATCCATTAAAATCATAGGCCTCATAGAGAATATAAGTGATACCATTAACCCCCAACATTTATAGGTGTAAATACTAAATGTGATACTACACTATAGTATATAAATACATACATCATGCACCGATATACATGTACACAGACCACAAAACTATGGAGATTTTCCCAGATCGAAAAGAGGGTGCCTGACCTAGTCCACGAGTCAAAAGCTCCCCAATTTGAAGCGGGTACTCAGCAGCAGACTGCAAGAGCGCCTGAGCATCCGTGTTTATGGCATAGAAATCAACACCCTAATGTCAACAGAAGCAGCACACTTTCAGTAACCAATTAATTGCAAGTAATTGTCAAAGCATTGCTAGTAATACATTCAGAAAAAATTCCTTTTTAAGTGTAAATCGCCAATTTTCAACGGCCTACTAAAGTTCGTCTACTCAGTAAAATCAATCCAGTACCAGTAACAAGTAAAAAAATTTTAATTTTCAAATTTTTAGCAACTAAAATCACAATTGGCTTTGTGAAGTAAACACAATTATAACACATTGCAAAAAAGACCCAAGAATAAATATACATGTTAATGAACATATTTACGCAGATTTACAACTGGGATTCAAATAAAAAAACCCAATTACAGTCTCAGAGAGAGAGAGACAGAGAAAGACAGAGAGAGAGAGAGAACCCACATGTAAACCGCTTCCAATCATGCGATTAACGGCATTGTTGCCACCTCCGCCGACCCCAACGACCTTAATCTTGGCCGATTCCGTGGGCGCAAAGGAACAGCTGACGACCCCAAAACGGTAACGCTTCCATGGGCTACTTCTCTTGCCGCTCAGAGGAATGCATGTTCCGAGGGAAGGCGGTGCCTTGTGGTGGTGAAATGCTGCGGCAATTGAGGACGACGTCGTCGAGATTAGGTCGTTCGGGTTTGTCCATGTAGCCATCGTCGTTTTTCCGTTTGCTTCTCAGTGTCTCACCCTCTCACAGATTTACACAAATGGGGGTTGGGGTTTTTAGGGTTTTACAAAATTAGAAAGGGTTTTTTAATTAACACCTTACTAATCGTTGAATACACTACACTTAATATTTATTGGTAAATAACTTATATAAAATGACTATTTAAATCTTAAAAAGTAAAGAAAAACAATTATTTTCTTACTACGCCCCAAATCATTTAAAAAGACCCTAACCACCCGTAAATTATATATAATTTTATATGCACCTGCACTCACAAGATCTTGTGATTATGTATATATATAATGCTAAGGATTCTGTAACATAAGAGATGAAGTACTCTAAAATATTCATATCTTCTTTGAGATAGTGTAGTATTGTTTTTTTCTTTTGCTAAAGAATTCCAACAGAGAATCTGCATGGACACAGCAATAGCACAATCAACTAGCCCTTTAATAATTTTTTGTTTCAGAAAAGCTAGCAAAGTAGCCATTTCTGAGTTTAAAATCAAATTCACAAAAACCTTGAAGCAGTAGAACCATGCGCACTGTTTGTGTGCTTGGGTTTAAATTTATTTTTTGGATAAGATGAAGACTTGAGGTAGATTTTGGTGTGGGGTGTGAAGGTAGTTTTGGTTGGTAAGTGGGGTGCATTAACATATTTTTTAGTTTAAAAAGTAAATGTGGGATGTTTTAAGTATACGAGATGTATTCAACAATATTTGAAATGCTAATAAAACAACCAAAACGAATTTAAACCACATTAAACAAAAACAGGGGCCGAACATCGTTGCATAAGCTTGTAACTAAAAGCATGCCATTATAATGATGGGTTCTTTTATTTAAGTCAAAGATAAAAGAATCCAGAACCGAACTTGCTCTAACTTGTTCCATTTAGTTCGCATTCATCCGTTTTTGAATTATCTTGACATTGAAAAATGAATGAGGGTACATATAACATTTAACATAACGTAATGTAGAGCAACAATGCCAAATGAATTCGACGTTTACACTCCAACATTTACATACAAATCCAACACCAGAAGAGACTAAAAACAATCAATTCGACTAAAACTTGATGTTCTCTGGAGACAATCCATCATCCAAGTGCGAAGTAACCAAATGAGGCGACATATGCTTTTCGAAAAGCAACTTCACTCTCCTTCATTTAGAATAGGGACTATGAGTGGTTTCATTTGTGCAAGATATACAATTGCCCACCTAACAATGCCAAAGATTACAAATATATGATGTCAGGTTGAGTAAAAGGGTAGAAAATTAAATAACCAAATGCAATCTCTCGAGCTACACAGTAAGCCAAAAGGAAAAATTGATTGATATCATCGAGGAAACTTCATCCCATGAGAATTACACACGGAAATCATATCAAAGTTTAAAAAATGTAAACTCAACGGGCACCAATTCATCTAGTCTTTATATCTTTATAGCAAGGCAGGAGTGCAAGAAGGTTGACTCAAATAGGCATTAACTTATCATGCACAATGAGTCGATCACAAACTCTTACTACGCTATCACTGCACCACATTACCGTCACCATTTTGCAGCCAACCTAACCAAGGAATAAAGGAGGGTTTTTTTTGTTCATTTCAATTGGAAAGATGATAGGCAGCACAAGTACACTACCATGATGGGACACATTGTCACTAGTGTGGGTGGATTGGCTGTTGCAATGAGTGAATGAACATACAGGCAAAGTTCTAAAGCCCCTCTAAGGAGGATTTTCTGTCTGAGGCATCCAATCAATGAGCTACACAACAATATTCTCATTTTCCCCCCAATCCAGACGACTTAGTGCAGAATTTATGTTGACAACAAAATGGAAATAACTCTCTCGTCGAGCATAACTGGTTGTTCTGGATCTAGAGTCTGGACCAAAAATCTTACGTCTCACTAACTACTGAATTATCAAAAACCTTGCTACTGATGATGAAGAAATATATATACACGATAATATGTTACAGAAGAACTTACATCATCCAACAACAGATCGTTGCTGTAATAACCAATGTTAGATGGAACCTGCGTAAGAATATAGCATTCAGTATTTTGCACAAACAAGCATGATTTTATATCAACAGAAACCGCAAGGAATTTTCTCAAACCACTCTTTATTTTAAATGACAGCATCATATTCGTAAGCAGGCAAAACATAAAGACTCAATTAAACTGTGAAAGACAAATATTAAGCTATTCTTTTCGCAAAGAAATAGTAAAGACTACTTATCCTTATAAATGCTATCATTTTAAACAACATTGGATAACAAAGAACTAACAATCCGGGGCCAAGGGTCGTGAAGGCCCACACGTCAGTGGCTTAACTCTAAAGATGATCCCAGTGTGGAATAACGTTTCTGAGTCACATTTACACACGAACCGGTTACTTCCATGACTGAAAGTCTTAGTAAACACATATAAACCATTGAGACTAGACTACCCAATGATACTCAAAAATTAGCAAAAAACCAACTAAACAAATTTAACCAGTTTTCATACAAGTTCGCCAGCATCGAAAAGCTTGGATCTTTGCATTACGAGATGTGCATAGCTCTCCAATATCAGATATCAAAATGAGTGAGCAGTGACATAACCAATTAACTTGTAGAATAGTACTTGTAAGTAAATTTACATGAGTAAAAATTGCTTAGCTCCCAAATACAAAACATTCCTTAGGATCTGTGTGATCATATACCTAATAAATTCAGCGGCTAGATACATTTTGGTAAACAAAGAAAAAAAAAAGACCCAACATTTTAAGGGATATAGAGAGCAAAAAGGTGAAATTGGATGACGGGGAAACTTACAAATTAGCAGAGGGTCCTCTGTTGCAGCAAATTCTGGTACATAAGGACGCAATAATCCCAATCACAATGAAAATTAGGGTCGTAACTAAGAACCCCATGTTGGATTTCTCTTCGATCTTGATCCCCACAACCACAAAAGTTCAATTTCTGCAATACAAGATTGAAACAACAAGGAATTCGAACGTGATTTAGGGTTTAATAATTGTAAAGGTTAATTTAGATAAACAGGAAAAAAATAAAGGCCAATGATTCAGCTTGAAAAAGGAAAATGGAAACCTACGGGGCTGTTTGGTTGCCGAGAAAATGTGGAAAAATAAATCAACGGATAGAAAATATTGGGATCTTAAAGTCGATTTTGATGAATTGGGAACGCTGTCATTTGGAGGAAAACGAACACGGACCTTGAGACCCAAAAAAATAAAAAAAAAAGAACTCGGAGGTTTGAGCCCAAATATAACTCGGGCTAAAAAGTAGTCCATTTTTAAATGGGCTTTGTGAACCCTCCGATATGGCCATGCTCCCAAGTTTTTTGTTTGGGTAAAATACAAAAAATTACCTTAATTATTGGTATCACGACACTTTCATATCTCGTCTTTTTAAAATGATAATGTCATATCTCATCTTACGAATTTGTGTCAATGTCATACATCTGTCAGTTTTTCTGTTAATTTTTCTGTTAAGTGTTGATGTGGCTAGATATTAGGGCCACTCACTAATCCAACTGGATTAAAATATAATTAAATATATTTTTTTAATAATTAAAATTTTAAAAATAAAAAATATATATATAAAAAATTGTGGATCCACCCTCTCTCTCCTCTCTCTCATCTCTCTCTCGCCTCTCTTCTCTCTTTCTGGACACCCACCTGCATCCCCAAAACCTTCCCACCTTTCCCACGCATCCCCCCCAACCTTCCTCCCCCTCACTCTTTCTCCGCCCCCCCCCCCCCCCCCGCTCCTATCTTCTCTGCGCAACCTCTCCTTCCAAAAACTCTCCCATCTAGAGCGCTTTGACCTCTCATTCTCCCACCTCTGTTTCGCCACTCTCCCGCCCCACCGCCCCTCCCTCTCAATCACCTACCTTGCCGTCAACCATAACCTCTTCTACGCCACATCGAGCCACGAGAAATGCCTCTAGATCTCCGATGCGTCGAGCCTGAAGATTTGGCCGGACTCAGATCTCCACTGCGTCGAGTCGGTTAAGGCGCATGAAGACACCGTGAATGCGTTGGCAATGTCGAACGACGGGACGTTGTACACTGGGTTGACAGATTGTCGGATCTAGGTGTGGTCCAAACCGTTCGGGGAAGACGGGAGCGGGGTGGGATCTAGGTTAGGTGGTTCTAGTTTTAAGTTTGGAGCGGGGTGGGAACTGTGTTGGGTTGTTCTGGTTTTGAGTTTAGGGAAGACGGGGAGCGAGGGGAAGAAAGGGTGAGGGGGAGGAAGGTTGGGGGGGGGGAACAGATGGGAAAGGTTTGAAGGATGCAGGTGGGTGTCCAAAAAGAGAAAAGAGAAAGGCGAGAGAGAGAGGGTGGTGGAGGAAGGTTGGGGGGGACGGGTGGGAAGGGGTCGGGGGGGGGGGGTCGGGTGGGAAGGGGTTTTGGGGATGGAGAGAAGAAAGAAAGGCGAGAAAGATAGGGGAGAGAGAGAGGAGAGAAAGATTTAATATAAATTTTTTTAATTTTAATTATTAAAATATATATTTAATTATATTTTAATCCAGATGGATTAGTGAGTGGTCCCCACATCTAGCCATGTCAGTACTTAACAGAAAAACTGACGGAGGTATGACATTGATACAAATTCATGACATTGTCATTTTAGAAAGATGAGGTATGAAAGTGTCGTGACACCAATAGTTGAGGTAGTTTTTTGTACTTTACCCTTTTTGTTTTTATGTCAAATCGTCCCAAGTCATTTATTTGAAGATTGAATTTGTAAACAAAATTGTGAACTAAATGATATAAAAGTTGACGATTGGATTATTACTTAAGTATTGATTAACGAGCTTATTTGACGAAAGGATGGCGACCAATTTAAAGCAACATAGCAGCAAATGCTAACACAAAACAATAAAGAGGACATGGATGATCTGCTGCTGCTCGAAATTAAGTTACACACCATGTTCTGACGAACTAAAATTTCCATGATGCAAATGGATTGGCTTGAATTACTTAAGGGTCATTTATTAACCATTTCGTTTCTGTTTTTAGTTTTTGGTTTTCAGCTTTCTTTTTTCAAAATTGAAATCTTGTTTGGTTACTATTTTAAGTTTTCAGTTTAAAAATGAAACCTAAAAACTCGTGTTTTCAGTTGAGTTTTTATTTTTATTTTTTAAATTGAAAATTAAAAAATACTACCAGACAAAATTTCAGTTTCCAAACAACCCTTTTAAGTTAATATTTGGATTTTTAATACTTGTGAACAACTTTTAAATGCAGAGCAACTGGCATGATGCATTCCGCTATGCCATCCTTCAATTAAACAAAGTTGTGAGATTTTGTCGCAATGAATTTGTAGTAGTTTGAAATGTTGGAAATTAGTTTTTATTACAAGATTTCTTACCTGTTAAGTTTAGGATTTATTGCATATTGAGGATTATGTTGTGGCTTATATTTAACTGACAAGGGAGAAAGAGGGCACGGTAGGCTAAGAGTGGAGAGAGTGGAGTTCGGCCCCATTATTCTAGATTTCAACTAGAAAATAGTTTATGTCTAAGATTCTAATCTTCCATAGGGGTGATAGCCTCCTGAAAGTCAAAAACCTCCATCTTGGTACCCTCCGGTTCATCCATCTGCATAAAGTTTGATTCAAACTTCCTACGACGAGAATGATATTAAGAGCATGGCAAACATAAGACCAATGGTCATTTGAACCACAGTAGTAGCACATGTCCACATTCATGGTTTCAGGTGTTTTGCCCTTATTCTTGAAGTTTGGGGCCTTGGGAGCGAGTTTAGGGTGCTTTTGGGCTCAATTTCCTCCCTCAAATGGGCCTTGGCTCTGTTGACCTTGACAGGGTGGCTTCTGGCCACCCCTACCACGCCTATGTTGGCGTTTTGGGAGTTGGTTTGTGTTGTAGTGTATTTCAGGCATAGCAATCGCCCCAGTGAGTTAAGCTTGATGATTCTTTATCAACAGCTGATTCTGCTTTTCAGCGAGAAGTAAAACAGAGATCAAATTCGAAAACTTAGTGAACTTCTGAGACCTATATTGTTGTTGCAGGGCAATATTGGTAGCAAAGAAGGTCGAATAAGTATTCTCCAAGAGATCATCTTCAGTCAAGTTCTCGTTGCAGAACTTGAGAAGTGATTGGATTAACTTCATAATTATATTCATTCACAGACTTAAAGTCTTGAAAGCGCAGATCCTGCTTGTCATGTCTTTCGACTTAAAGTCTTAAAAGCGCAGATGCTGCTTGTCATGTCTTTCTTTAGGCAAGAAGATGTCATTTTGGTGATTAACGCGATCAACCAAAGTGACCCAAAGTGCTCGTGGATCTTCCTCAACAAGGTACTCAGTTTGCAATGCATCATGAATGTGTCTTCGGATGAAAATCATAGCAGTGGCTTTATTAGCTTCACCAACAGAGTTGTCTGTCTTATCTTGAATGGGTGGACGCAAATTCTTTGCGGTGAGGTCAAGCTTTACATCTTAGACCCACTTGAGGTAGTTTCTTCCAAATACCTCCAAAATGGTGAAGTCGAGTTTGTTCAAATTCGACATCTTCCTATCACAAAATAAATGGACAAGATGTGGTTAGTGTAATGGAGAAAAAAAAATCAATCCATTCACATAGGAGTAGAACATATAGGTTCTAATAGACATGTATTGGTTTAAATTTACATGAAAAAAACTTTGGGTTTTCATAGGTGATGTTTCTAAGGAAAACTTCAGGTTTTCAAATAAGGCATGTTTCTTGAAACTTCAGGTTTCGAAATAATTATGAACTTCAGGTTCATATGTTCCTACAAACAAACACAAATATATATATATATATATATATAGAAAATATGCAAATAGATCTTCAGGTCAAGAATTATAATTGCATTAATTATTTGGACTTCGGGGCTAAATTAAAGTGTTGGTGAAAAATTATAAAACCCATAAGGCCTAAAAAAATAGGCATTTAGACTAGAGGCCCAAAATGATGGGCCAAAGCCCATGGGTGGACTGAGCAAGTTAATATCGTGAGATCCAGGCCCAAAATTGGGCTAAAGTTTGCATGGGTTGATCAAGCCCCAAAAGAATTGGGCTATGAGCTCATTAGCAGCAAATGGGTTGCAGGAATAGGCCCAAAAAAAAAGGGGCCCATACGGGCGCTGATCAGGTGCTGCAAGGAGCAGGTTAGGGCTGTAAGCCCACTTGGAGGTGTGCTTTGGTGCTTCACGGTGTAGTGCACCAATGTTCCAACTTTGAGCTAGAATCTGGTGCGACACAGACACAGATACACAAGCGACAAACTAGGATCTGGTGTGACACGAGCAGGGGACTTCGTAACCCTCGGGCTGGTGTCATGCTGGGGCCGCTGCATGTGAGCCCAAAAGAGAAAAAAGAAAAAAAATTCTCAAGTCAAGTAGAAACCAAGGCCCAACTAGGCTCAGGTTTTAGCCAAAGAACACCCCAGCTTCGTTAGGTGTGGTCACCAAGGAAGAAGGTCGGCACCGCTACTTCAGGTGGTCGTGTTCTAGTCAAAATAACTCAGAACAAGTTATGATTTTGACATGTAACCTAGATGGTGTGACAGAGAAGATCTCGACGTCCAAAAACTAGGAAAAATCCTAGGATTCGAATATAGGTTTTCGAAATCCAGGGAGATTCATATGAATCTAGGCCAAAAATAAGGTCGACGAATACTACAGGTTATCGAGGATGGCAGCCGTGGTGGTTGGGCATGGCTGCAAGCCATGAGTGTGACGCCTTGAAGGGCGTTGGGGTTTTTGGACTGGGTTCCAAGGGCTTGGAGCTTCGGGCTTCGACTGTGATGGGTTTAGGTTCGAATAACCCAAAATAAAATTTTAATTTTTTTCAAATTCAATTAATTCAATGCATATTTAATCAAATAATTTAATGCATGGACATATATAAGATGCAATTCATGGCAATATCAATTCACATAATTCAACAATTATGGATAGAATGCATACATAATTTATGTAGAATCTAAAATTCGAAAAAAACGTAAAGTTGGGTCATGCATTATGGTGAATGTTCATACTATCATGCTACAAAAATATCGAAATCAAAACCGTTGTTTTGAAAGAACCTGATTGTGTGATGATATTGATGAAATGGTTTGATGTAGAAAACTTCCACATCAGATTCCTAAGTGCAACAGTAGGAGCGTGATGATAACGTGTTGTGGCCTATATTTAACTGACAAGGAAGATAGAAGGCACGACAACGAAAGAGTGGATGACACACCCAGACCATATTCAAGGCATGCTGGCGTCACCTTAAGGTGACGTAACCAAATAGAGATGTGAAGCATGCAAAATAAGGGTAAATTTAAACAAAAACTAACAATTAATTATTCTAAAGTAACGAGTGCACAATAGTGGGAAGAACCTATAAATCACAAATGTTCAGAGCATAGATGACATAAGTAGTGCAGTCGAAACTAGTTAAGTACTTAATACACAACTGAGAAAAATCCCTACATTATTTATGGATATGTTAGAACCACAAGATATTCCTCGTACACCACAAAATAAATTAGCTAACTAAGACTTGTAGGGGCGAAAAATAGAAGGGTGAGTGGGCAAAAACAAAGATTTATAAAACACATTTATTTTCTGAACATACTAATCTCTCGCCGTAAAACATGTATAGTTTCCAGAAAATCATACTACATATAAGTATGAAATCAAATGCAAATCAAAAGTAAATCCAGAAGTATGCCAAATCATAATATCTCAACACTAGTAGAATAAAATCGGGTGCTCATCAATCTATGCTGACACACGAGTTCATGCAGAGGATTTCTGACATGAACAGGACTAGATGTAATTATAATATACGCTTTAGTGATACAATCATGTGAAGACTGGCACTATTTGCGGTCACATATGAGTCGAAGTTGCCTATTGCAACCTGTACGACAGGACTGGCACCTACTTGAATCCAAGGTGAGCGTGCGGTGCGTATGTGAACATACACTTGAAAGACTGGCCCTAGCCCTGGGCGAGCACTAACACCGGGTGTAACAATGTATGATGAGCAGGTAAAATGCATATGAACATGCCATGACAATATATAAATCTCAACCACAAATTAACATTTCTAAAATTAAATAAAACATGGCATGATAGGCATAAATCAATCCAAAAGCATATGTGGAAACTATGAAGTTTATATATATACACATGAAAATAAATTCCCATTCACTGATACGTCGATCGTAGTCTCCTAGCCTCGCTTGTCCTCGTACCTGCTCGGGGTAATTCTCCCCTATATGTGAAACAACTAATAATAATTCATTAATAAGGACATATACGAAAAAGCTAGGAAAACCCCCCATAGTTTGCTCAAACGGAGGGTTTAAATAGACAAAAACATTCTCCATGAAGTCACGGACCTGTACACGTCAAGCACATGCCGGTCGGAGGCCAGACGCCCCCTCACGTGCCACTTAGCCATGGCCACACGTGTGCCCATGCGCAGGTTAGAGCTGACTGAACCAGGGAATATTTCGTCAGACTTGACGGAATATTCTGTTAAATAGTAATGGAATCTAACGGCGTCAGAATATTCCGTCAACTTTGACGAAATATTCTCCTTCTTCTCCGGTGATCCTCCGTCGTTGGCCGTCGTCAGCTACCGCCAGCGCTACCGTCTGGTTTGTCGGATTCTGGAAAAATATGCCGGTTTCTGGAAAAAATTTCAAAGCTTCATATCTTGCTCATTTCTCAACCATTTTCGACGCACTTTATATGGAAATGAAGCTCTTGAAGAGTAGAACAAGATTGTACCTTTCAAAAGTCCAAAAAGTTGACGGAAATGGATTGAAATTAGCTCGAAGCTCTCGGACCAAATTTCAAATCCTTGAACCCGCTTGTTTCGACATTGACTAAGCTTTAACTTTAAACGAAGGACCTCCGGGAGTTGTGAGGATGCTTCCAAAACGTCCAAAACCTTGTAACACGGCTGAAAAAACATCGGGGGAAAACTCACCAAGTCGGAGCTTCTGAGTTGTTCTGAGTTAGACATTCAAAACTCGTCCACTTCGTGATTGATTGGTACGGATGTGTTTGTGGGGATGAGAGGAACACGATGGTAGTGTTTTAAAGGCCGATCTCTGAGGTTTGATATTGGTGTGTGTGTGTTGCAGAGGGAAAAGAGTCACCGGCGAGGGTGAGAGAATGAGAAGATGAGAAAGAAAGAGAGACAGCTTTCTGATTGGGCAAAGAGAAGAGAGAGGGAGTTATGTTTGATTGGTTGAGAAAAGTGAGGAGAGAAATTGATTGGTGAGAAAAAGTAAGGCACGAGTCAGATTTTTAAAAAGAAAAATGATAGGGTCTTGTACAGCGGAAATCATGTGAAATCTAACGTGCCTTGTAAAAAATAGTGGTTTTCAAACACTGAATAATTAACACACACGTGTACAAAATCTACCCGTTGTTAACACAATTTAACTAAACGTAACTTTTTCGTTACAAAACCGTTTCGGGTTTAACTTGAGCTCACGCGATCGTAACAATGAGTACTAATTAATTACAATAGTGAGAAAAATAAATTAAAAGCCGAATAAGTACATCCACATCAGTTTCCACTTTTGTCAAAAATGGCATAAACGTCAATTTACACACTTGGGGAGAAAATTACATAGAAAATTAGGGACAGGTCGTCACAGTGGGGAGAGATGTGTTTGTAGGGTTGTGTAGAGGATGTGTTATTCCCTCTACGCAGTGCCTTTATTTATAGTAATAAGGGAGGGAAGAATCATTCTCCTCCAAGGAATACAAGTCCTAATAGGGAAGAATAACTAGAATAAAATCTAATCTAAGATTTACACAATCACACTTAAATACAAAGTTTATAATAGATTAGGATTTGTTTTGATTTATTTCATAGTATTGCTCATTTGTATTATTATAAATGGTTGTGCTACCCATACATCCTTTGTTTACCTTCCACATACACTGTTAATTTCTATCATTTGATTCTCTTCAATTTATTCGATTCAACGGCTAGAAATTGAGAAAGATGTGTAGAAGGTAAAACCGGGTTTGTAAATAGCATAGGGTTCTCCATTTGAAGAAGAATAAAGAGTACGAAATACTTTGTTTAACTTGACATCATCATGCCACTTAATACTACGGTTTAGTGGTATTCCTCTTTACTTGTAAGTGAGGTTTTAGATTCAAGTGCAAAACATCCGTGATAATTATGATCTAGAGTTTTGGTTGTTTTCAATGCTAGGGAAACTGTTTAAATTAAATTTGCAAACCAAATCAAGTCTCACCAATAAAAAAAAAAAAATAAGCACGTTAATTAACACTTAAGTAATAATCCAATCATTAACATCCACATAATTGGATTTATAAAATTTGTCTCCATAGCATCACCATTTGGGTTATATGGGTTCGGATTTGAGTTATGCTAGATTTTTGTAGTTGCTTGTGCAGATTTTGTCCACTTTAACTTGGTTTTTTATAGATGTTATTTGTACAGTTATGTTAGATTTATACTTTGTACATGTTTTTTTTTTTTTTTTTTTTTTTTTTTTTTTTTTGGAAGAAGAAGAGACGGTAGCGATTTTATTCATAATATTAAGCAAGCATACAATCTTGAAGGAGAGCATCCTGAATAGGTGTTGAAGGCACATTAAACTAACAACTAGAAACAGTAGAAATTAAGGCCAATGTAGCCATTCTATGTGCCAATAATTTGGCGGATTTACATATGTGACTCACTCTCACAGAGATGAAGCTTCGTAGGCTAGTTTTAACATCCTCAATCAGTAAACCAGTGGCAGACAGCCCACAACTAGGGCTGCCAATAGCTCGAACCACTTGTAATGCATCACACTCTCGAACAACGTGCTGCCATTGTCTTTGAATAGCCGAATGCAATCCTTCACGAGCAGCTAGGATCTTAGTAGTATAGGGGTTGATCATGTTGGGAGTTTTGCAAGCGAAACCTCCAGTATAGCCACCTGCTTTGTTGTGAAAAACCACACCGATACCCCCGCACTTTGAATTTGCACAGAAAGAAGCATCAACAGTTTAATATTATATATATCAGTATGCAATTGTTGGTACTGAATAATCACACACAAACTGTAATAATCACGCACTGATGCAACTGTGGCAAATCGCTTGACAGACAAGCAATATTAAATAATTGCAGTTTACAAGTAACAGTATGCAGTTTCCAAGTATTATTTAATAATTAATTGCAGTTTACGAGTAATAATTAATTGCAGTTTACGAGTAATATTAGATAATTGCAGTTTACAAGTATCAGTGTGCTGTATACAAGTAATATTTAATTATTAATTGTAGTTTACCAAGATAATCAACCCCAGAAAATAATTGACAGATAAGCAATACCAAAAATGTTTTGGTACTGAATAAAATAAAGAAAATGCAAAGAGTCAAAAAAGCAATGGACGAAGGGCAACGTTTGCCTTCTCAGAAAATTCAATGACAGGACTTGAATAAAAATAAAAATAAATGCAGAGAGTCAAAAAGCAACGACCGGACCGAATAAAAAAAAAAAAATGCAGAGAGTGAAAAAAATGCAATGAACGACAGAACCCTAAAATTCCACTTTCAACACAGGAAAAACTACAACTCTTAGGGCTTCCAAGGTACTGTAGAAACAGATTGTAAAATTTGCAATTATATTATCACACCTTTACGGCTTTAGATTGTGAAATATATTGCAAAGATATAACAAATATTTATATGATCAAATATAACAAATCAAATGTATAATCATTATTAAACTTATGAAAATTAAATTAGGAAAAGGAAATAAGAATATCTGGTTTGTGAACCAAAGAGAGGCGCGATGTCGCTGCCCTAAAGCCGTAGACGTCTCACTACGTGCATGTTATGGTAGTGCCTACAACTCCAAGATACAACCCAAAGCCTCACAGGATGTCTGATCCGATATGCACGCCAACGGCAGACGGGATTACCAAGTAGTGATCAATTGCCCAAAAATTATAAAGTATGAATGTAAACTAACAAAGATATGAGAACTGAGGGAGACATAAAAGTTTTTGCATATTATGTTTTCTGTCTGAGGTTTCTTATTTAAAGAACTTCTCATACCCTTTTAGAAAGGGAAGTGTTATTGGCACTCCAAAATTCTCATTCTACACTCCTCACAAGTGTATTTTTCTTTCTAAATATAGAAAGTTTGGAGTGCAGAATGAGAATTTTGAAGTGTCAATAACAATTCCCTTTAGAAAAGGATTATGACTCTTCAAATAAAACACAACTCTTAAATATTAGAAATAAATAAAATAAAATAATAATAATTTTTTAATCTTTAAAATAAAATATAATTAAAATAACCAACAATTTATTGGTAAAAGCATTTGCACCCCCACTCAGGTAATTACTGTCCGTATTTTGATAGGTAATTACTATCTTAGTGAATAGTAATTGTGCGAGTGCATTTTTACCTCTAAATGAATTGTTTAGACAATTGGTATAAAAAAATTATTTTTTTAATGACAAAAGATAAAGGGATCTATGTTTAATTTGGGATCCGGCACTTGTCATTATCTGAAATTATATTTTTTTGTGAATAGATTTTAAATTAGATTTTTAACCAATCTCGCAGCGACACTTGTTGTGATCCTGTAAGAATCTAGATTTCCAATAAAATTTTAATCAATTTCGTCGCACTACTTGTCGCTATTTGTTCATAATTTTTGTGGATAGATTTCGATAAGATTTTCAACCAATCACAGCGTGCTACATGACATTATCTACAACCTCATCATTTTTTTTCTCCATATAAACCCTACATCCAATCTCAACTCACACACCAAAATCAAAATCTCTCAAAATCTTTCTTCATATTGTATAAATATGGAGTTCTTACAATGTCTTCTTCAAGGGGATTGTTAGAAATCAAAGAGCAACATAAAAAATTAATTGAGCAAGAGAATGAATTGTTCGATTTCCAGGAGCAAGAAAATAAGTTGTTCGAAATGGAAGAGCAAGAGGACGAAGAACGTAGAAGGAAGAAAGATGCACATACTTATCGTGTCGTGCAAGCTATGACGATAATTTGCAAACCCAGTCGTTCTTGAAACCTCAATAAAAGGAGAGAACAACGAGGTAAGTATGTCTTGAAAGTTTACTTAGTCCCCAATAGTGTCTACTATGATAGGTAACCCTTTGGGCCACTTGCATTTGTGCATACCTAATCATTATATATAACTCTTTGCAAATAAACATGTATATCAAATATCACTTTTTTATATCTTTAACCCTCTGTGCAGTTAACACGTATTTGAAACATCATCTTTAAACATATTTAGTGAAACGAAAATTGAAATTAAATTCCATTTAATCACGGTACAGTTTGCTACGAAGCTGAAAACTGATGGGGTTGCCTAGTGCGATGGGACTTTGTAGATTTTTTGTGGTGGAAAAAGGTTTGTGGCGCTTGGCCCACATGCAGGAGAGGTTATTTAAGCTAAGGAGAATTCTCTCCAGATTCTTTTTGTTAGAATTTTGAAAATTTTCTAATCACATCCGTTCATCGTATATCGTATCGTATATCGTATGGTCAGAAATTATTATAAATTTTTTTATTTAAAATTAAAGATAAATAGTACTTGACGAAAACTAGCTGATATATGATAAACAGATGTAAATTAAAGAATTCTGAAATCCTCACAAAGAGAATTCGGACATCATATTCTATTTGGGAGATGGTCCACCTAATAAGTTAGGCAAAAGTACTATTTTACCGTCTCTGTGTACTATTTTTATAGTAAAGATAAGATCTACATACAGGCTCTACTTTTATTAAAGATAGGATAAATAATGATACAAATAAAAGATATGTCTAACACTACTCAAATTAACAGGGTAGCTATAAGTTGTTTTATGCGTGTGGGCCCTAAGAAACACGTAATCCGGTCTTCATACTCGATAATTTCTCCGCAAACAGTAGCCTGTTCCATTTTAATAACAAAGAAAATATAGAAAACTAATAAAATATGTCTCACAATTTTTTTTATTCAAAAACACATAACGAACTTTCTTTTTATATTGAATTTGTTTCATTGAAAGTCAGGATTATACGAAAAAGATTATATTGAATTTGGCTTCATTGAAAGTCGTGATTATAAGTTGAAATTTGGCTCATTCAACTACTTCTTCACTTACCGTCAATAGTTTTAGTTTTTTTTTAATTAGAAAGTAGCTTCTACGTGGGGCAGTAGAAAAAAAAGTAGAACTCTTTAAAAGGTTAGGATCTAAAGAAACATTTTTTACATACATTTTTATGAGACTTGTTTTTTAATATTTTTTAAAGCATATAATAGAAATTGTTTAGGATTGAGAAAATGCTGGTAATTGATGAAGAAACAGTTGCTGGTAATTTATGAAGATACAATTGCAGGTAATTTATGAGGAAACAATTTTCGATAATTTATGAATCAAACTTCAACTTAATTATGATACCATAATTGCGCCCAAATTCAATATAATTATGATTGCTCCCTTGTTTTTGTCCTTGTAATTTAAAAATTGTTTGAGTGTAATTGATTAAAATTTTGTTATGTGAGCCCTTTTCATCTAAGCTCCTTTATAAATATGAATACTCTAGATTCACAAACGAGAGACTTAAGAACAAGCCTTTTTAAAATTTAACTTCAGATTTCATATTGGAGACAAATATGTCGTGGACTCATATTCATTCACATAATTGTCAATATTATTCATATTATAATCACGAAATTAACCATCGGTTGTGCCCTCATAATTATAAGGCTAAATCGGATTAATGGTTCCCGTGGTGATAGGGTAGTTAGAAGATAGCCCTCGTGGTGAAAAAAATCTGATTTAAACCCTCGTGGTAAAGTCCGTTATGATTCAAACCTAAAATTAACATTTTCATCAACTCTCTATTAACTCATTCAACCTTCATAACCAAAACGGATTAAAAAAAAAAAATCAATCTCATTCATCCAAGGCTATGAATTCTTTACTCATGCTTCGATTTCATTCAAAGCTCTTTTGTCCATCAGAACGACTAGATTTTTTTAAACCAGCATGAGCCAGTTCAAGTAACATTGAAAATCTTAGTTATCATTTTTTATGTGGAAACTTTAATTGAATTGCTTGTTTGTTAAATTAATAGAAAACTAGAGGCGATATTGGGAACGCCAAAACTCAAGATCTTAGCTGAAAATTTTTAAAACAATTCTTCAATCTGATTGATAACGGAGAATCGGAATTGATCAACAGAAGCTGGGTAACAATGAGATTGGTTTGAATGTTGGTGAGGAGTGATTCGGAATTGAAACCAGTTTTCAAAGTTTGGATATTTGTTCAGCAACAATACCATGACCAACGAAGGGAAGCTAAAAAGCTCGAGAGAGAGAGAGAGAGAGAAGTCTGGATAGACAATGAGAGAGAGAGAGGATGGATGCAGAGAAGCAGGTAGGACCCGGTGGGAGCGGGAGTCCAACATAGATTAGAGTCATTAGACTTTTGTATTCTGGCTTTTGATGTTAATAATCGTCATCTCATGCATCAGCTAAATGGGAAATTAACATCCCCATAGGATTCTTGTAAATCAATCTCATGTAACCATTTTTACAGAGGAATGAAGCAAAGGAAATCAACGCTTCCAGAAATACTTTCACACCTTAGTTTGGTTTTCTACATAGATGTTAACAGAGAGTTGACAGAAATGTTAAGTTTGAGTTTGAATCCTAACGGACTTCACCACGAAGGTTTGTATCCGAATTTTTTCACTACAGCGAATATTAATCCAATGCCTAATTATAAATACATTGAGTATGGCTTAACGATTTCACCAATAATTCATAATTAATGGAAAAAAACGTTTTGATCACATAATGCAAGCAGCATAAAAGGCTATAATCATGAAAAAAAAAAATAACTACCAAATCACGAATCAAACCATAAAACATTCAAATACAAAACTATGACAACCGAAAACAGGCATAGAGTATTAAAAAAAAAGGAGTTTTAACGAAAAATCTGCGGTATTGTTCATTTTAACCAAAAACCATATTTTTACACTAAAAAGTCAAATCTAGTACTATACATTTTACCCTTTATTTTTTTCTTATCGTTAAAACTCAAAGTTTTCAAACACTTTTCATTAGTTTTCCTTAAAAAATATAAAGTGAGCTGGGGACAATTACGGTTTCCTCGCATTGGTCCCAATACATACCCAAATTCTCATTTTCATATAACCGTATTAAAAAATTTCGGTTTCCTAGCATCCGTCCCCATATATACCCAAATTCTCATTTTCATATAACGGTATTAAAAATTTTCAAAGTTGCTTGTTAAAGTCCAAAATGATAATTATACAATGTTTTAGCTCTTTAGCCATCAATCATACTTATCTTCTGATTAGGAAAAAGTTAATAAAAAAACTTCTCTCAATCTCTTTCGGACCACCTCCCCCACTTCCCACTCTCTTACAAAGGTCTATAAATATGGAGAGCCAAACCACATTATACTACACAGCAATCCTCTCTTACATACAACCTTCAGAAACCATTACTGTGCTTCCTTTGTATTAATATTGTTCGGAAAATTATGGCATCCTCAAGGACTTTTCTTCTTCTGGGCCTAGTCTTTGCTGTTCTCCTTCTCTCCTCTGAAATCTCAGCTCGTGAGTTTATTCTCCATTTTTCAACTAAAACTTGTTTAATTAGTAAGTAGAGCGAAGGAGTAAAAACATCATGTCCTCAAGTGCATGCCAAACAAAATTGTCTTCCAAGCAACTTGAACAATATATATCTTAATTGGTTGGAGAACGAAACATATATTGCTTCTAAGAACTTCTGAATCGATGTAAAAACATGCTGTTAATTGTTCATTTTGTATGTACAGCTTGTGGCTTTTGTACGTGCATGCATATCTTGATTTTAGACCTTCATATAATTGTTAAGTGATGTATATATATTTCAACATTTTATTTCTTCTCTATTTGTAAAGTTCTACTCTCTTTTTTCACCCCTAGAGGACAGCGTAGAACAGGCTAAAGGCCATGAGCATGGACATGACCACGGTCACGGAGGGCATGGACATGACCACGGTCGTGGAGGGCATGGACATCACCACGGTCACGGAGGTCATGGCCACGGCCATGATGGAAAACTGGGAGTTGCAGAGACTCAAACAAAGAATTAGCCAACCTCTTAGCGTCTATGTGTGTTGTAAGAGTCGTATAATATGCAATAAAGTTGTATTGGTTGAGTAGTTTATAAACTCTCAATCATATATAGGCAGCCTTTAAGCTTTATCTTGTATTCGCTTAATCGATCACCTTAGTATGTGTTCTCTTAATCGATCATTTTGGTATGTGTTTGCGATGTGCTTTAATTTTCTCAATAAATATTTGCAAAGTTAAAAATGTCAAGCATTTCAAGTCTACTATTAAGGAGTTTCTTTGGATACTCATCATTTTGGTGACAATATTTTTTTCGATTATTGCGCTTGTGATTTAAATTTGGGACATCTTCTAACATTAGGAAGTGAAGTACCACTTCGATACCATTAACTAGTTCATCCGATCATTATTTGGTTAAAGAATTATTTTGTGCACTGTTGACAAGGGGTTTGGAAGCTCTAGCTATGGTAAAATAAGAAGTTAGCTGTTGAGCTATACAAATACACGCTATGAATGAGGTGGTGATTGTATTGTTGAAAGGTCCATACTAATTTTCAAATTCTAGTGGATGTATTCGAAACTATTAGTTCTTTTGTTTTTATGCAAACAAATATTATGGAGGCAACAACTTTATAAAATGCATGGGTAGAGATTCTTAATCAATGACGTACAAACCTTTACTTATTTAGAAACCATTCTCAATACTTAAGGAACCCAAAATTCTACCATCATGGGAGATGTATGGACCAAACTGTTAACCTAAAATTCTAACCTATTTTGCTACCCTTTCTCGCCACTTTTCCTCTCTAAGACTCACTCCAACCATTGGGTTAGAACCTAAAATGTTCCCACACCCCCCCCCCCCCAACCCCAAAAAAAAAACAAACAAAAAAAAAACCCAAAAAAAAAAAAAAAAAGAAAAAAAAACTTCTAATCTATTTTGATACCCTTTCTCACCACTTTTCCTCTCTAACTCTAAGACTTACTCCAACACTTGCGTTAGAACCTAAAATATCACCTTCCCTTCCCCAAAAAAAAGAAACTTGCTCCAACTCTTTGGCCAAAAATCAACTTTAGGCTAAAATTGATTTTTGGGCAAATTTAACCCAAGAAACCGACCAAAGTAAAGCCCTCGATTCACTCTTGCGCATCGACGCGCCCATGAAATAGGTGAGCCGCAGCCAAGCAAAGTGCGAGACGCACGAAATGCGCCAAGGCTGACAATGCGCGAGCCCCAGGTTGACGCCAATGTCAGCCACAATCAATTAGCCCAACTACTATAACAATTTAAAAAAAAAAATTATTTATATTAGGATAGTCTACATAAATTTTATTTTTCAAACAATTATTTTAGACAATAAATTTTGACACACCCCGACCTGGAATGTCCACTTGGACTTCGAACCGGGCCGTGTTGGCCAACACCTGGAAGGTGACAAAGCCATAAAGTGTAGTGATGTGGAAAATGTGTATAAACTTAAACCTAAAAGTGCCTAAGTAATAGAGTGTGTGGTGAGCGGGAATGAACCTATTTCAAATGTGATGTCAGAGCATAAGTACAGTACAGTAAGATAGGGTGAGAATTATACCATCGAAGGTAATTGTCTACACCAAGATTTGCCAAGAATCCTCATCGACATGTAAGCTCAGCAATAAAACCTGGAGGGGCGAAAAATAAGGGTGAGTGGACCTAGAAACAAATCTTTGTAAAAAATCCTTTTCAAAAACATAATAACCCCTCGTTATAAAACCATTATAGTTTCCAAAATATACAAACTACGTATAGTAAGAAAATACTTACCGTAACCTGCAAAATCTCAAGAATTCATTATGGCACAATATCTCGTAAATAAGGGCATGACATCCATAATCACAAAATCTCACATAAGCAACATATCATATCGGGTGCTCATCGACACATGCTGACACACGAGTTGATGTAAGGGTATTCTGACATGAACAAGACTGGGTGTAAGAATAATATACATTGTAGTAATACAATCACGTGAAGACTGGCGCTATGTGAAGCACATACGAGTCGGAGTTGCCCATGGCAACCTGTATGACAGGACTGGCACCTACAATGTATCCAAAGTGAGCATACAGTGCAATGTACACATACACATGAAAGACTGGCCATGGCCCGGGCGAGTACCAACACCAGTGCAACAAACGATGAACCGATAACATCAATATAGTCATGCCACAACCATTCACCAATTCTAATCAATATCATACTATTCATGACCATAAATATAATCACGGCATCTCCTTATAGTGAGCTTACCTGTGCATCCCGTAAGATTATTTCATGGTAATTGCATAAAGAATTTATTAATGCTTGTATATATGGAAACTAACCAATGTATATATATATATATAAAGAAAAGACCCACTCACAGATCATGTCATCGAGTCGAACCCGCCTCGTAGCATCGAGATTCCTTGCGATGCATTTCGCCTAGAAACGAAGCCATTTAGGTAAAATAATGTGCTAATGAAATTACGTGTTTTCGTACAAAGTATGGCGTATGGCTAATAAAGGAACTATCCTAAAATGGTCAAATTAAAGAAAACGAAAGGCGGATTCGGAATCAGCGCGTCGAAATGCGCTAAGGAGGGTCCCCTGTCAAATTTTACAAAAAGTCAACGGTTAACCCTAAAAGTCAACCGATGTAAATATTATCTGGGATAACTCACTAATCAATATAGGCCCACTAAGCCCTACCTAGTCTCTAGTACTACTGAGTTTAATATTTAAGATCAATTCGTAGCATATTGTCCAAAAGTCAAGTCTCTATCAAAGGTGAGGTCCACAACCCTACACAAGTTAATCTGGAACAACTGCCCATGGATTTCCGATCTGTAACATCCCAAAGTCCACACTATACTTCTAGAACAACATACTAAAACTTCTTTATGATCCAACGGTTGGATCTCCACCAATCACAAATTTAAGTGGCGATCAACATTGGATTTTACAAACTTTAGAAATTCAATTTAGGAAGATCCGTATGTTGGATTCCTGATTCATAAGTTCCTAATATCTACAAATATTACGTACTATCACGTATTAAAGTTTGGTACCAATCCAACGGTCGGATTGTTCATTCATATAATGACCAAGTGGCAGCCAACTCGGCGGTCCTCTGCGAAACTATATTAAAACATTAGGATTTCACTAAATAGATGTCAATTATGGAATCAGGGCATCAAATTAGCCTAGGATGGTCTGGTGGGGTCTCAGCCCACGCGCCGCCGCACTTGGCGGCCGACCACCCCAACTCACCTGAAAAATCAACTATTTCCAAAAATTACCAAATTTCACAGAAATGAAAATCTCAATGAGTAGAGCAAGTTTTATACCTTTGGCCAAGTCCAATTTGGCCGGGAAAATCCCCAATTTCACTCGAACTCGCCGCAAACCCTAGAAATGGGTGGCTTTAATTTACCTACGGTGTTCCACCGCCCCTACAATTGTTGGGGCTTTGTTCCAGGCCTTAAGAAGAGTCTAATGGTGGTGGAGATCAAAGAGATTGCATCCAGAATTAGCGGATCGCCGCCTCGGGACTCACGGGGTTGCCGTCGCTGTACACCATGAAACGGGGCCAAATCCCATCGAATTGGAGTGGAAAATTAAATAAGAACAGCCGGTGAGAAGTTTCCAGGTGGTGGCCTGGTGAAATTTGTCGAAAAATGGCCGGAGGAAATGGCGGAATCTCACGTAAGGTACCGGGTTTGAAACAGGTCACGGGTCAGGGCCGGGTTCCTCTCCTTCTCTCTTCCCTCCTTTCCCTCATTTCTTCCCTCTTTGGTTGGTCACTCGCTATTTCTCTTCTTTTCCTATTGGGCCTCACTCTCCTCCTTTCTCTCCTTTCTCTCATCTCCCATTGGTCATCTCCTCACCTCCTTCTTTTGATTGGTCCGCACCCTCCTTATCTCTCATTTCTTTTCCAACTCAACCACACACGTGGCACAACAATTATTTGCTCCAAAAATTTGGAGCCTTCGAGAAAATAATCAATTGACCATTTTGTCCTCAACTTCCTACACTCTTTAAGAAGTCATATTTAAGTGTTGCTAGGGTTGTATTCCGTATCATTGATATGAATCTCAATTGGACTCTAAAATAGCCTTGTAAAACTACTTGCACTTGAAGGAAAAATTTGAAATGAAGAATCTTGACTTGAAGTTTGAGCATTGTTCATAAGTATTCCACCATAAATTAGTATACACCACGAAATTAAGAATGAAGAAGAATGTTGTTGATGATGATGTTTTAAAAAAAATTTGGTCTTAAGTTAGATTTGATCCAAATCTGATGCTTATTTCATATGGATCAAGTCAAATCTAACAAGCCGAATACGGGCAGGATCTGGTAGTCCAATTGTAAATGGATTCAGATATGAACTAAAGTATTCCGTCTGCAAATGTAGATATATCCCTTGAAATGCCATCTTATACTATTAATCATGACAAACTACTTATTTTGACTTAGTTGTTGATCATTTACAATATCAATTTATTATTCTAAGGAATCACAACTGAAAACCAATTTCTGTTTGGTTTAGTTAATGGTGCTTAATTACATTTTTCACATAATTAGCAAAAGCCATCTACAACTATGACCACATTGCCACATATTGCGTAGAAACAAATTTTTATGACCTACTAGCTAGGTTATGTTGAGAGTTGTCCCATATCGGTGAGGGACAAGGTTTGTTATGTGCTTATATGGTCTTGGATTACTCCCCATATTGCCAATTGGTTTTATGGTTGAACCTCAATTTCATCATGGTATCAGAGCAGGTTGTCCTCGTGTGAAGCCAAATGGCCACACACGCTCCACGTCACCTAATTGTTGTCCACGTGTAGGCTTGAAAATCCGCCACATGTGCGGAGGCGTGTTGAGAGTTGTCCCACATCGGTGATAGGAGCATTTTCATGCGACTTAAATGGCTTGTTCTCGTGCATTTACGTTATGTTTCTTTAGTTATTTTAGTGCTTTAAGCTATTTTCGTGTGTTTGTAGGTCGAAAGGGCTAAAGGAGCAAAAAGATGCATTTTGGAGACTTTTGGAGCACTTTTGGGCTAAGGATGGAAAACTTATGCTTGGAGCCAAAGTGTTGGACGAAATTGAAAACCTAATTGAAGACCAAAGTGTTGTAACCTTGTTCCCTTTAGTTTTAGGATATTTAAACCTTTCATATATCCTTAGTCGTGCATAACATTCCAACATTCCACTCCTTCATTCACCACTTATCATATCATACACTTATCTTATCATCACCACATATCATATATTTATTACTTATCATATCATTCATTCATCTACATTTCAATAACCGCTTATCTTATCACTCAAAATATCATTCACTTATCACTTATCTTATCATTCACTTACCACTCAACATATCACTCAACATATCATACACTTATCACTCATCACACTTCATCATTATACCACCATTCATTCTTTAAAAACACATGCACATTCACACACTTCACACAAACAACATTCACATGCAAACACAAGCTTTAACCAACAAACAAAACAGCCAACACATGCACCAAAACACCTTTGCCGTGGCCTTCACTCCCCCTTGCATTTTCAGCCATTCCACTTCATCATTACACCACCTTCTCCATCTTTAATCACATGCACCACCAATTCAACACATGCACTTGTTCCTCCATTAAATCAACCACATTCATCACCAAAGAACCCTTGTGCCGTGAGTTCCATTGCATTTCCAGCATCCTCACATGCATTCCCTTCACATTCACCCACATGCACATTCAATCATTCACTCATGCACCCTTTATTCTTCATCATTCAAGCCATGCACATTTAATCATTCATTTCCAAACTCAATGCCGTGGCTTTCCCATTCCATTTTCAGCACCAAAACAGCATTCACATGCAATTCCACAAACATTGCCGTGGCCTACTCACAATTCCAGCATCTTCACATGTCTTTCTAGCTTTCCCTTTCATTTCCACCACTCATTCTTCATCATTTCAGCCACCTACATGCATTAATTATTAAACTCTTCATCATTGCATTCAGAAAATGAGCAAGAAAGCTTCTCAAAGCCGTGTATCCCCTTTGCATTTTCAGCACATTCCAACACCTTCACATGCAATTCCAGTTTTCACATGTTTTCCTAATTGATTTTCCATCATTAATTAGCCACTTGCATCTTAAACAAACAGCCATATGTTCCCTCCACTACTCCTATAAATACCCTTGCATTCATTCATTCAATTGACATATCTCTCCATTTCTCACACCACAACACAAACACACACCATCTTTACATCCTGAAATTCCAAGCCTTGCCGTGGGTTTCTTTCCATTTTCTATCTTTCCTCATCCATTTTCCATAATTCCCCAATCCATTCAACACACCAACAACATCCCTTAGACCTTGTGCCATAATAACAAAGAAGAAGAGTGCCTAAACGTTCATACAATTCAAGTTTGAGTTGTTGGAATGTTTAGGTGTTTCTTTGATTTCAAAGTTTAAATTCAATTTTCTTTGTTTTGTAATGGAAGAGAAGAGTGCCTAAACGTTCATACAATTCAAGTTTGAGTTGTTGGAATGTTTAGTTGTCTCTTTGATTTCAAGGTTATGAGGAACTAAACCCCCTTTAGCTAGGGGGTGATTCGAAACTATGTTTATATTTGCAATATGAATTGATTACTTTTGGTTGGAATTTCATAAGTTGTGGATTCAATTCGTTTAACTGTTTGATTGATAACGTATTTATGTATGTTCATTGAGATTGCAAGCTTAATTTTCATGCATGAATATGACGCTTATAAACAATCGCGTTAAACGAATTTTTGGCATAAGTTTCATGCGTATTCCATAGTAACGAATGCCTCGTCAATGTTTATGATTTCCGTTGGACTTAATGATCTTTGTTGAATGTCTCTATCATGCGTATTCCATAGTTAGGGACTTTGATTAAGAATAATTTGGTTGTAATGCGTATTCCATTCAATCCAATGAATCTAGGGAAATCTGAAAGTTAATTTAAGCGAACCTAATTAACTTGGAGCTTTGAGTTTCATAATTTATCGAAAGACCAACCGAAAATCAATCTTGTATTGCAAGTGTAACATGTGTGGAGAAGAACCCCTTGGCTATTCCATCATCCATATTTTCATCACATTCATATTTACGTTTATTCGTTTTACAATTTGCTTAGTTTATTAACTTGTTTTGTTATTTCAATTTTCGTCAAATCAAACTTCCCCCCCCTTATTTTGTTAAGTCTTAATCATTTGATTTGTCTTATTTTATGTTTTTAAAGTATTTGGAGTCTTTTGAACTTGTTTTGAGTCTTTTAAGTTTGTCTTAGTGTTTTAAAAGTTAGTTTTATTTATTTAAGTTAAGTGTTTAGCATCCCTAGTTAATCCCCGGTTAGAACGATCCCTACTTACATCATTACTACAATTGTCACAAATAGGGTTTAATTTGTATGCGTATAATGTTCGTATCAATCGGTGAGGGACAAGGATTGCTATGTACTTATATGGTCTTGGGCTACTTCCCATATTGCCAATTGGTTTTATGGTAGAACCCTAATTTCATCATGGAATCAGAGCAGGTTGTCCTCGTGTGAAGCCAAATGGCCACACGCGCTCCACGTCATCATGTTGTGTTGTCCACGTGTAGGGTTGAAAATCGGCCACACGTGGGGGCCTGTTGAGAGTTGTCCCACATCGATGAGGGACAAGGTTTGTTATGTGCTTATATGGTCTTGGGCTACTTCCCATATTGCCAATTGGTTTTATGGTGGAACCCTAATTTCATCAAGTTAGATGGCTCATTTCTTACTTAATACATAGTGGTATCAACATATCATCAAACCAAACAAAGCATGCTTTG
Organism: Pyrus communis; assembly: GCF_041283825.1. Lineage (NCBI taxonomy): Eukaryota > Viridiplantae > Streptophyta > Magnoliopsida > Rosales > Rosaceae > Pyrus > Pyrus communis. The sequence continues at coordinate 7,992,519 of NC_142567.1, forward strand.
AAAGAGTTCAAACTACTCGAGGGAATTTGGTATGTGTTAGGTAAAAATAGTTTTCGTTTACCACTCTACTGTGAAAAAATGTGGGTGTCCAAAGATCTACCCTCTCCTTCTCTAAACTTTGAAGGTCTATAAATAGAGAAAGCCAAACCACATGATATTCACTTCACTCTGCGATCATCTCTTACCTTCATAATTCTATCCCATCACCTCGTTTTGTTAATTATAAGCAAACATGGCGTCCTCAAAAACTTTTCTTCTACTAGGTCTTGTCTTTGCTGTTCTCCTTATCTTCTCTGAGGTTTCCGCTCGGGAGCTGACTGAGACTGCTCCTACTCAAACCCGTGAGTTTCTCGCTTTCTCAATTAAAATTAATTCTTGTTTCTTTTATTCGATTACGCATTTGTAAATTTTGCTAGGCACATTTTATTCATCATCCACAGATCATCGCAGGTTTTAACATGCATGCTACGAATTTTGACTTTAGTATCCCACCTGTTTTCTTCTCGAACTTAAACATTTTTTGTTGGGAAAACGAGTAACTTGGGAACATCCGGATGGTTAGTCACTTTGCATGCATCGGTAGTTACTGCTACTGCACTTACAAGGCTTAATTTTCAGTTTTTGATATCCAACTTAATTGTTTTCATTTTCAAGAGGAGAGTGTTGAAAAAGCTACCTATGGTGACCATTATCACGGATACGAGCATAAACATGGATACAGGCACGGACATGGAGGGCATGAGCATGGTTATGGAAATTGGGAACATGGCCATGGTTACGAGCAAAAACATGGAAAGCATGAGCACGGCTATGGACATGGAGGCTATGGACACGGAGGCTATGGACACGGAGGCTACAGATATGGAGGCTATGGACATGGAGAGCATGACCACAGACATTGGAAGCAGCACGGGCATGGCCACGGACATTGGGAGCCCGGGCATGGCCACGGCCATCACGGAAAACTAGTAGCTGGCGCTGCAGAGGCTGAATTACAGAATTAGATATATGACCCTTCATTTGCCTGTGGTACTGAAGCAGTATGCGTTGCAATAAAGATTTGCTAGTCAATAAAAGCAGTAGTCCATGAACTGTGCGCTTTGGATCTCACAAGTATCATGCCGTGCTGCGGCGGGTCAAAAAATTTGTAAAAGCATTACTCTAGTCAATGAACGCGACATACCAAACCCACAAATTCACACCTATCTCACGTAGCCCCAAACCCACAAATCCACACCATAGCTCATATCTACATTAAAAAATGGTAATTTCGTAACTAAAACTAAATTCTCCCCTCAATTGCACTTATAGCCAAGCGTACCACCCCTCTCCAAATTTAGAATAGAGTAATTGTTATATACTGCAATATGCGATTTGATTTGTTATATTCGTGTTATTTCGAATTAAGGTTCGGACCCCAGCTTGTGTGTTGTGTAGTACCATCGGACTTCAGTTTGGAACCTGTATCTATCCTTTGCAACTGGCGACAATGAAAAACTTCAACCGGAAAAAGGGAGGGGAAAAAATCAAGTACGTATTTGCAAGCTAAATGAATTGATGCTTTATGGGTGGAGACAAATTTGCAAACATCCTGTGGCCCAATTCTCATTTTTTTTTCCCCAAACCAACTTGAGTTCTACAATATAGTAGTGATTTCAGCTCAATGAGTAGTTATTGTGCATGTCATGTGACACATGGGTTGGTATAAAAATTGAGAGAATAAATATTTATCACTCAGTCACGCTCTGAATATTTTAATTAAGAGAATCATCTTTATCAACTAAAGATAGTAGGTTTTTTTTTTTTTTTTTTTTTTTTTTTTTTTTTTTTTAAATTAAACAGTTACTCCTTAAACAAAGGGTATTATGACATGGTAAGTTTAAGAGAATCATCTTTATCCTTCTACTAGCTAGTTTTTCTCTTTTTCACGGTAACTACTTAGTTAACTTCTCACACATGTAGAAAATGTGTATGGTGCTTCTAGTATCAACTAGTTTTCTACCTTATAAGAAATCTTGGACATTGTCAAAAAGAAAAAAACAAAACAGAAGAAATCTTAGACATACGAAATACTGAAGTCAAGACTATACTAGACCAAGGCCTAGTTTGAGATTGTGGAGCTTTTAAAAACAACTTAAAAAAAAAAAAACTGAAACATTAAAAGAAATCTTGGACATACGAAATACTAAAGGGAGCTACTAGGCCCACTCGCCATTCTTATCTTCCCACCCACCCTATTTCCCCACCTCCGATTAAATTTGAAAACATAACAATACTATCTCTCCACCCACCTATATTCCTAAGTTACCCTTTCGTATATTTTAATTCATTAATTTTTTTTTCTTTTGCTAACATTGCATTTCTAAGAATCAAGGTGCATTTGCTCTTGGAAGATTCATTGTGGATAATATTCTGATTACTCATGAAATCTTCTCATCATTTAAGCGCAAAAAAGGTAAGTATGGTGCTATGGCTATCAAATTAGATCTTGAAAAAGCTTATGATTTTATTCACTGGGATTATATTAAATCTGTTTTAATAAGATTCGGATTCAACACTCATTGGATTAACCTCATTATGGAATGTACTACGTCCACTTCCTTTTCTGTGTTTGTTAATGGTAAAGCTCATGGCTATTTTCATCCATTGAGGAGCATTAGACAAGGGGGACCCCCTTTTTCCCCACATACTTATTTTATGTATGAAACCCCTATAAGACAAACAAAATTGGTGGGTCTCCTAGAAACAATGTTGGTCTGCTAACTACTCCTAAAGGGTTTAGAGTTACAAATCTGATGTTTGCGGATGACTGCCTGATCTTTGCTAAAACTACTAATACTACAACTAGGAATATTGCTATAGTGTTTAATGACTTTTCCTATACCTCTGGACAAAAATTAAACTTCTATAAGTCGTCGCTTTACTTCTCCAATAACACTCTAAATCATACTAGGAATGATATTGTCAATATCCTCAAAATCCAGCATATGGGCAAAACTTAGGGAAAGACTTGTTAATGCTAAAGAGCCTATTATTAAGATCCATAACAAATTATCCGGTTGGAAGGCTAATACTTTGTCTAAGGCGGGGAAGTTTACTATCATTAAAGCAAACCTTTTGGGTGTTCCAAATCTTACTATGGCCTACTTTAAATGCCCTGAAAAGATTACCAAGGCTATAGATAGAGAGAGTAGGAAATTTTTGTGGGGAAAAGACTCCAAACTAAACCCTGTTACGTGGGACAAAATTTTCTTGGCTAAATTAGGTGGAAAGTCTTGACCGAAGATCAAAATTGGTGGGTCCAAATTGTTAAAAATAAGTATTTGAAAAATGAAGATTGTTTTAATAATAAAATTAGACAAAATTATTCATGTGTGTGGAAGGGTATCCTCAAGGCTAGGGAAGTTGTTAGGATGGGATTGAGATGGCTAGTCAGAAATGGAGAAAATATTCTTTTCTGGACCCATAATTGGTTTTTCCTTTCCCTCTCACCAATCTCTTATCTAGCACCCGACTAACTAATGTTGCTCATGACCTAAAAGTGAGCCAATTTATTGCTAATGGTCAATGGAATAGACAATTGTTATCTTCTGTGGTTGATGTTGATGTTGGTAACAAAATTTGTAGTATTCCTTTGCCATTGGCCTCTCAAAATGACTTATGCTATTGGGGACCAAATGCTGATGGTAAATTCTCTGTCAAGTCTGCAACTTGGATACAAAACTCTATCAATAACAATGTTAATTCTAGCAAGCTTCTTAAAACTAATGTAGAATCTTAGCTTGCCTCACAAAGTAAAAAACTTTAGTTGGCTTCTCGTTTTGGGGAAACTCCAAACCAGAGACCATTTGGCAAGATATATTACTAATATGCCTACTATTTATCCTCCTTGTAACTCAAATGATGAAAGCATTAGCCATCTTTTTGTTAACTGTGATTTTGCTAGACAGGCATGGAGCAGCCCCACTATATTTGACTCATTAAATATAAATCAAACCCATAATTTCAATGATTGGTTAATCTCCATGGACAGCAAAAACATTGACAATCTAAGAGAGTTGAATATGGCGCTCCTTATTTGTTGGCAAATTTGGAAAAAAAGGAACCTTGTCGTTTTTTAAAATAAAAATCCGAGTTACATTAGAATCGTGAATTCAGTGTTAAGTATAGGTAGAGATTATCTTACAGCTAATCTGTTGATGCATACTCGGCCTTCTGGTGACCAAAAGGCGAAACCCGTCTCCATTCGATGGTATCCCTCGGAAACTAGTTTTGTCAAGCTCAACTTTGACGGCTTGGTGGTTAACCAGCAGGCTGCTTTTGGTTTTGTGATTAGAAATGAGAATGGTTCCTCTATCATTGCTGGGGCGCGTAGTGTTGGATAGAATACAATTAATGTGGCAGAATGTTTGGCGCTTCGTGATGGTCTCTAGATGGCAAACTTGAGAGGTCTTAAGTGCATCATTGTTGAAGGCGACTCTAAGTTGGTTATTGAGGCTATTCGTGGTGCCTATCATGCTCCTTGAAGACTGAGGACCATTCTTGCTGATTTTTTACGGCTGGCGGGCTTCTTTGGGATATTTGTTGGAAGCATGTCCTCAGATAAGCCAATTTTCTAGCAAATGCTATCACAAGTGTTGGTTTCTTAGTTAATGGCTTCCATGTTTGGGATAAAACTATTTCATTGGCTGCTCGTCTAGCCTACCCATTTGATTATACTCAAATAGGTTTCCTTAGGGGCTTTTCTCTTTAATATAGTTCTTTGCTTTTCTAGCAAAAATAAAAAATAAAAAAAAAATAGTTTGCCTTTTAACTAAAAAAATATAACAGCAATAACAAACCCTAAACTCAAACCCCTCACAGTCGTACAACACCTTAAAACCCCAAAACACACCAACAACACCACCCAATTCTTGGCCACACAAACACCACCGCCCAAATTCTCGACCATTGTGGAACTACCACGGTTCTGAACCATCCTTACCAAATAACAGTCGTGAACTAGTCAGGCGGACATGGCAACACCTCGTGAGGAAGAGAGAGAGAGAGAGAGAGAGATGAGATAGATTGACGGAGTCGGGATCAGTGCCGCCGTGCCGCAGAATGTGCAGCGGGTGTGGACTTGACAAATGGGGATCCGATGAGATTTTGATTGTTCTTTGTTTTTCATTATATTCACTTTTTATTTTTGTAAAGAAAATCAGTAATATTTTTTGTTGGTCAACAATGACTAATGTTTATGTGGTGAACTCCGGTTGATTGACCCTTTAGATCTTTAGTCATTTTGCATAAGGGTGAATTTGCAATCGGTCGGAAGGGTAAACGGTTGTCTGGTAGTGATGGGTGGAGAAGGAAAAAAAGCCACAATCTCCCACCTGTATTTTCCTTTCAATTCAATTTTGTCGTCGAGTACAAGTCCGCGAGTACGATCTACAAAGCAAGCAAGCAAAATTGGTTTTACATTTTGCTTTTGTCTCTGTTTTCTATTTTTATAAAAAAATTAATATAAGATATTTATATGATTTAATGATAGTGGTTAAAAAAAAAAAAAAAAAAAAAAAAAAAAAAAAAAAAAAAAAAAAAAAAGAGAGAATTCAGCTCCTTGCATTAAAGCTTCTGGGAAAAAACACATCCTCAAAATTCATTCAACCGTCAATGCTTCTCCACCAACACCCCCCCTACCCATTACGAATCCGTACATATGATATGACTAAACACACAAGGTAGGTGCTCAATAATTACTCATCATCCCCATTCACTTTTTAAGTTAAGGTGGGTAGGAGAATAAGATAATACGGTAAGAATGATGTTACTATTTTAAACTACTCTTAATAACAGTAGAAAAACATAGAAAAGTAGAATAATGGTCTACTAAGCTTCTAAACAAAATGTTTTTATTTTTCAAAACATAATGATTAGTGTCTATTTAATGAAAGCTTCAAATGGCAAGTATACCCTCACATATTTTATAAACTACAATTTTTTATTCTACATTATTCTCTTTGATAATTATTATATTACATTAAACATCATATCATTTTTTGTTATTTAGCATATTTACAACAATTTATATAAAAATTTTCCAAATACTCAAATACATTTTTCTTTTTTTTTTTTTTATGTTAAAAGCACTTTTTCAAGAAAATTTTTACTAAACACTCAACAATTTTATTTTACAGCTATTTATTCACACAACATAACAGAAACAATTTTTTTTAAAACACAATAATATCAAACTAGCTCCAAATAATTTGATTCGCTTCCATTGTTTGAAACCCTTCCATTGTACACAAATTTAAGAGGAGTCCTTTTACGACAAAAGTGCAAACTAAAGAAAAAAATTTTGGATTCCCATGCTAACAGTTTAATGTCCTAAAGAAATGATCGGCCATGAAAATTGGTCCCATTTCAACTTTTGCTTTACAAATTCTACCAATTCCTTGCACTCCTCAATAGCTCTTGTATCCACGCCGTTCCTGACCAACGGTGGAAAGAACAACCAAGTCGCGGTGGCCACCACGAAAACGATGGTCAACGGTGTTGACACAACCCAATGCAGCCGCCACCTTCCACCCAACGCCTTCTTCACGCCGAACTCGACGACCAAACACACCCCATGAAGAACAAAGAACCACGTAACCTCCCAGGTGGGAGTCGCACGCGTCATGTAGAAGTATATGAGCTCGTGCATCAAACCCGATACCAAAAACGTGGCTAACACGGCCGGCAGTGGGGCCCATGCAGTCCCCAAGAAGGTCTCGGCCGCTGACCGCACGGGTTTGTGCACGGTCTGGCGCAACGTATATGTTATCATAAGGTTCCACCTCCTACCCCAAAAATCTTGTAGCGAAGTTGAAAGGTAAGGCTCGTTGGACGGCGATTCGAGCTCGATTCCGAGAACCGCTCGCATCGTTGCGTTGGCTACGCCTACTAACACGTCCACAAAAAGATACAACATGCAACAATACTGACCTAATAGAATTCTGGGGTGCAAATGTTTTTTGTAGTCAGTTAGGGCAACCAATATGCCGAAAAGCAAGATTTTGGTTGGCAAATTCAGAGGCAACTTAGGGGTTCTTTCCAAATTTGGAAATAACTTTTGAGATGTTTTGATTGGGAGGCAAGCAGTGAAGACGAAGAGGAGGAGGGAGTTTAGGGGTGGGTCAGATGAAAGTGGGCCATGCCCAAAGGAGAAGAGGAGGAGCTTGAAGCTACCAACCCAGGTAATGAACATGGCAAACACTCCGGCGGGGAGGGCGGTGGAGAGAGAGAGAGGGAGGGTGGTGAAGAGGTAGAAAATAGGGAGGAGAGAGAGGAGCCTGAGTTTGCCTTTGGGGATTTTAGAAGCTATGAAATAGGTGTAGCAAAGAGAGGCAAAGATGGAAAGGCATACCTTGATTAAGCTCTTGATTTCTTCCTCCATTGATCCCATGATCGGTTGATTGATTGATACTTTTTTAATTTGTTTCATCAAAGTTCGTTGCCATCACCTGCTCCTCAACCTATGATCTATCGGCTTACCTTATCATGAGCATGCAAATTTTGTGTCCCAGATTGCTTTCAAAAATATTAATAATATCATGATCATGACCTTCTCGCTTTTATCCTTCTTTTATAACTGTTTGTAAGGAGGTGAAATATGTACCAACCTAACAATGCGCCCTCATTACCCCCAAGAACATGCAAATTTTCAAGGCACCACGGGTTTACTGTGGGGTTGCAACGTTTGATTAAAAAGAGGCTCCCTACTTTTATTTTTAGTTATGTGCCCTTGTACTCTTCACAAAATATCACTTTACTTCTCATCCTCAATTATATTCTATTTCACCCCACTCATTTTTTATATCTCATTTTGTTCCATTCCGTTAACTGAGTTGAGAAAAATGTTAAGGGCTTGGTCTTTTCACTTTTAATTTCCGACTTGGGACACTTGAAACTTCAAAATCACTCTAGCTTGAAAATCAAAAGGCCAAAAACCCCACAAAAATACTTAAATTTTCTCATATTAACAACTCTAAATTGTTTAATTTTCGCAAAATATAATTATAACTTTTTAACCTATTCCTATATTTATTGTTGAAATGACCAAAGGGTCCATTACACATTAGCGAAACTAATGGTTTTCTTAACTCAATTGGTGAAATTGGTAAAGGGAAACACAAAAGAACAGTGTATGAAGTGAAGTGAGACAAAATAAAATGTATGAAGTAAAACGAGATTTTATGAAGAATAAGAGGGGTAGCTGAAAATAAGCGTTAAAGAAAAGTTATTCGGTTCAATGCCGAATATTAATCAAACTTCGAAGCCACCTTTGTGGAATACTATTTGCTTTGCACGGTCAATTGTGAGTGCTCGATTTTAAATCTTGATTCCTTTCATTGGTGCGAGGAATACAATGTTGGCATATTGCAACTCGCCAACACGGAATCTTGAGATGCGTAACCGAACTAGAAGAATATATAAGTGACAAATTAATGAGAAAAATAGATTAATCGGGTGGACATCCAGTAGCACTCGGCTGAAGCCCATTATGGGCTGGATATCTTGATATCATCTAGCCCGAAGGATTATCAATGTGCCAAGAATTAAACCTTAACACCAATTACCCACCTTCGGCCCAAGTCCAATATTTCAGCCCCAACAGTTCTAAGAGAAAATTCATATTTTCATGTGATTTTTGTTTGGCTTTAATCGAAATGAATTATGAAAATGTGTCCTGTTGGTTGATTGTCAAAATCATTTCACTCCATATATTCTTCATGATCGTGTTACTATCTTGCAAAGCTTAAGGAGAAAGTAACTAACTATCGCGTTAGTGTCGTACCCCTTCCACTCATAGGCTGAAAAAAGATCGAGTACCAAAGCACGGAAACAAAACTGCCTACTATCATGTGTGTCTAGTTGATGAGTTTTGTAAGTCTTTGTGTGCTCATTTCTCTTAGTGTTATCCTGGCTTGGGAGCCCGAGAATTTTCTCAATGGTGAATTTTGCCTCACTAAATCCTATATCATGTGCACGTTTTATTTATCTTTTAGGATATTTTGGTATGTGATGTGCATGCGAAAATTAAATTGAATTTGAATTTGAATTGGATTTTTAAGTTGAAACCTATTCACCCCTCTAAGTTAAACTAGTACCCATCCTAAAACATTCACAGATTTTGTAATGTCATTTACTTTGAAAAGAAGTTGCGCAAATAACACCCTGAATAAGCTCCCAAGAGTAATGTGACTCCATTCCATCCGTTAAATTAGTAGGAATTTATATCACTAGCGCAAGAGTTCTTTTTTAAGGACCATTTTGTAGTTCAAGGCTCAAGCCTTATGTGGCAGTTGTATCAGACTGGGGAGCCAAAGTCCTAAGATTAGGAAGAATTTGAACCCGAAACATAGTGAATTCGTACTTCTTGAATCCCAACAATGACGGCTCTAAGTGGGCAGTCCAATTTTTATGAAGATCTTTTGTATGACTATGAAGAATAAGACTTAGGGAACATAAAAACTCTGATTTACCATTTATAGTAAGATTTAGGAACTATGCATGAGCCGAAACTCAATAAACGTTGGGACAAAACAATGACATTACAACCAAATATCAATCTCTTATTAACGACAATCATATTTAACTCGCTAACACTTTTGTTCAAAAAGAAAGAAAAATCATATGGGTATTTCCATCTAATTACGCCCTAATTGTAATTTCAAAGGGCCGTTAGTTCGAACATCATATTGACATGGTTGTAATTAATCACAAGGTTCACAACGAAAAAGACATAAAAAAATTTGTCTGCCAATAGGAGCTTGGACCAAAATATGAAACGGTTGTTGTATATGCCAAAATATTTACGTTGTCATTTCTTGTAGTGACACTAGAATATTATTTTTCTAAATAAGCTTCTGAATTTAAATCTCATACACAACAATAAAAAATAAAATAAAAAGTGTATGCGTGCCTTGGAGCAATAGGTTTCATAAGAAAACACCCAAATTGGAGCAATAGGTCTTTTTCATGACAGTAAGGGCATGTGTGCCTTGACAAAATCTACCATAACTGGATACTCATCTATAGCCTTGACATCCACGCCATTTCTCAGCAGCTGAGGGAAGAACAGCCAATTGGCTGTCACAGCCAAGAACCCCAACGTCAACGGCCCCGAAACCAACGGGTGAAACCGCCATCTCTCGGCCACCGCCTTCTTCACCTCCACCTCGATTGCCACGCACAACCCATGTAGCACAAAGAACCACGTCACTTCCCATGTAGGGGATACACGTGTGAGATAATAATAAATCACCTCATGCATTAGACCTGAGACTGCAAAAGCAGACATCAGAGCGAGAAATCGGGCCCACCGAAGCCCGACCACACGCTTCGAAATACGGAGCACTGGATCATACGTGGTAGGCCGTAGAATATTTGTGACCATGAGGTTCCATCTACGGCCCCAAAAGTCTTGAAGGGAAGTGGAAAGGTAAGGCTTGTTGGACTGCGGCTCGAGTTCAAACTTGAAAAGAGCTCGAGCCGGGGTCGCACACAGGGGCATTACAATTTCTAGCCCCAAGTACATGTGGCAGAAGTACAAGGCCAATATGACATAGGCGTGTAAATGTTGCCTGTAGTCGTATGACCTAACGACCAAAGCCAAAAGCAAGGCTTTTACAGCAAACAAAACCGACATTTTAGGCATGTTTGTAACAGTTTTACCAACTGGGTAATTTGGGTTCTCAGAGTTTGTGGGGTTTTGTATGATTTTGATGGGGAGGATAGCCGTGGAGATGAACTGGAAGAGAGTTGGTGGGGGTGCACAGAGAGGACCAAGGTCAAAGGAGAAGAGGAGGAGCTTGAATATGCCAAACCAAACCAGGAAGAAGGTGGTGGGACCACCGAGGTGGAAGGAGTGGAGGTTGAAGGGGAGGATGATGAAGAGATAGAAGATGGGGAGGAGAGAGATAAGCCTGAGGATGCCCTTTGGGATTCTAGATGATATGTAGAAACAATAACACAGAGAAATGTTGGTTAAGATCCATACCTTGATGAAGTTGTTGGTTTCACTCTCCATTTCTCTAGTCTCCTTTTTAAAATTCTATTCTCTCTCTCTCTAGCTTCCCCTGGTCTGGTCTCTTTTTCTTTCTAGAATTCTACTCCCCTCTTTCCTTGGCTCTTTTTTGGGAACTGGCTCCTCTGCCCTCCCACTTTCGCTTTTATCTCCTTCTATTTGTGCGGTCACGGTTAAGTCACGTCAACATTTTATGTTACTATGATTTTTTGTCTTATTATCTTTATAAAAAATCAATATAAAATGTTAACATGGTTTAATCGTAACCGCATAAAATAGGAAAGCTGAAAATGTATGAAAAGTGGAAGGGAAGAGAAGCGGATCCTTTTGTTTGGGCTGTCTCTAAGCCATGCTTGTTGGACCGGATTAGCTAGATAGGACAAGTCTAATCCAAATGGACACCTTAAATAAGAGGATTAAAAGAAAATTCATCTCCAATCACACGTTTATCCCGCTTATAGGAGCTCCTAATCCTAAAATTAGAAAGTAACAAAGGCTCCTGAGAGCTCCTGGCATTACTACTTTTGCTTTAACAACATTAGATTAGAGAATAAGGTTTTGGTTGGAGATGCTCCAACAGCGGAGAATCTTGATTGTAACTAGAGATATATAACTCATGTGAGCGTCTCATGTATCACGTGATGCAAAGATATATAACTCATGTGAGCGTCTCATGTATCACGTGATGCATCACGTTATGCAAATATATCTTCGGTAACAAGGCAAACTCACTCATTCAGCCAAAACAAGAAAGAAAAATAGGATGGAAGAACAAACTAGTAAAATATCATACGTTTCCGTTCAAGGAACAAAAAACTAATGAAGTGGCATGAAGTACAAAGTTGCGAAAACACTTGTATATAATATACACCAACATTTATTACTCTTAAGCACAAAAGGGAAAACACACTGATCAAATGGTACATGCTTTTACTCATTCAACCAACCTGCTGAATTTTGGTTCGAATAGCTTTGGTGAGGACCGGGAGCAAAACCCATGGAACCACCATGTTGACCGGGCCGGGGTGCCCTGGGATCAAAAGTGCCGTTGCTGCTGAACATGTGCGGTTCGTATCCTAAAGCAGGTTCAGATCCTAAGCCACCCATCCTCGTGTGGTTCAGTTCATCCAACCGAGGTGCATACCGCTGCATGGCGGACGTGTTCATTCTGTAAGATGACTCGGCTGTCGGACCAAGATGACTATGGCTGTAAGGAGATGAATACGATCCAATCTGTGCACTTACAGAATCCTGACCCACTAGATAATTACTTCTTAAAGGACCAAAATCTTGCTGACCATAAAGCCGAATCTGAGAACGTACGTCAGACTCCCTCCTAAATGGATCTTCCACCTCATTCAAGCATGGTCTATATCCAAGGGTATCCGATCTGTCTCTCATGTGCCCCACAAACGGTTCCTCCAAGTTTGTAGCCCTATAACCAGAACTGGGACCAGCGGACCATCTATGAGTCAGACTCAAGTAAGGCTCATCACTGCTCCTGGATAAGCTTCTTCTACCTCTGTCATCAGCTATGTTAACCTTTGTCCCACCATAAGTAGTTCCGTACTTCACGCTTGAACCAGAATTGCTAGGCTCAGAGTGCTGATCTCCTTTTTCAGCAGGCTCAATGCGTGGCAGAATTTCCCTGCATGTCTCATCAATGTTGTTACCATCCCCAGGACTCTCGTTGCCACCTATGTCACCACTGTTCTCACAGGAGCTTTCTCTGTGTTCCTCAGTCACAACAGCCCCACCTTCAACATCTTTGGGACTATCGGTTTTTATGCCATCATCATCAATCAGCATAGGTGCTTCACCATACTGATCATTATTACCTATTGACCGACCGTGATTTAGAGAGTCAGAATGCTCTTTCATATACCCTTGTGATGCAGACATGTGACCATGCTCTTGAGCTATAGCCTTGATGTCAGCAGACCAATCAGGACGACTCCAGAGATAGAGTGGTGGCGGCGTTACATTCCATTGATCCATTTGTTTGTCATTCACATCAACAGATCCCGGGAGATAAAAAGACTGAAAGGAGACCAGTCACCAATTAACTCCCAATGTAAAATTTCTATTCAGATAATTAAGATTCAGCCTCTTGGACAAACACATACCTTTCCAGACAGAAACTGGTTATCCTCCCAAATTAGATCATATGGCGATTTCTTTTCATTTAACCTGATGAAAGACACAAATGTAAGGAACTATATACAAATGGAATTCCAGTTCAAAGGCATGGCCACATTGATGTATGCCTCTGTGTGTTTGAGAGAGAGATGAACAACAGCTAGCAGCTACCTTTGAGTTTCTGGTGGAACAATAAGAATAAGGAGCTTTGGATCGAACTCAAGAGCCTTGTCGATAAACTTGTTTGCCAGAGCTGCTTTAACTCCGAAAGGAGGGTTCAACCCCATGATCTGCTCAAGAAGCAAAGTTGCGGAGAGTGAAATTAACATAAAGGTTCAGAAATTCAAATGTCTTGATCAAATACAAACAAGCACCAAGTTCCTACCAATTGTGACCCTTTTGGTAACTCCTTTGGTTGTACTTTCATCCAATCTCTCTTCTCAAAACAGAAATCGTTCTGCCAAATGAAAATCCACATAAAACAATCAGTTTCCTAGTTTTTAAGTTTTAAGCCTGTAAAAATGCACGCACAACAGCCTTTAACCCAGCATAGGGAATGACAAATAGACACGATACAAGAGACAAAATTAATCACAATATCTTTTTTACTTAAAATGCGGATGAAAAAAGCAAGAATGAGCAATATAACTCCCAGTGCAGGTGATTTGAATTGCATTCCGCAGTAATTACAAACCTCATAAAAGCTAAGTCTGAAATACAGTAGGCATTAACAGTGGAAGCACAAATATGTTTGGCACTTGCATTTATCCCATAGACAGCAAGCCTTTTCAAAACTCTTAATTTTCACTAATCACAATCTTACAGTTGAACATAGAAAAACAGAACTATTCATAAGCTTCAATCGATCCCCAATAGACCCCGCTGCACAGAATCAAAGCCTCTAACAAAAGGATAATGAGTCCCTCGACTACAAAAAATATATTATAAAATATATTGACCCTTAACTGACAAGGTATGTGGTGAACAATGCAACCATGTATGCACATGTCATTGATAATATTACTTGTGGGGATTGACCAACATTAAGGACTTATATGAATGACTATTACCTTCGGTTGAATTAAGTCATAGTTTTTATAAAAGCAGTTCTTCCCCGTCTCTTCAAGCTTTTTCTTCATTACGATGCTGAAATCATTGGCACCACAACAGAAGTCCACTATCTGTTCATTGGAACCATAAGTAATCAGGTACTAACCAATCAACATTATTTTGAAGGCGAGGTAAGGAACATTGGAAAAAACAAATATGTAATAATAAAGAAACCAAGGCCAATCCTGCCTAACAACCTAAGCTTATGATCCAACATTAATATCCCCTTTAATAAGGAATCACAACAACCTCAATTCTCTTTCTTAACCATATAATATGCACTTGAGAACAAGAAGACAGTCATCCAACAAACAACTAGCTTATGACTTCTGTGGTGAATATATTTAGTACAAGTTCAACTGTGTAAAGTCAAACAAACGTTCATAAAGATCATCGTGATAAATTCTTCAGCAATAGATGTTTCTGTTGCAGTCTTGCAGGGAAAAAAAAAGTACGGTTCAATATTTCTTCTACGAAAAAAAAAACAATTTTATTGATTCTAGAATCAGCACAAAATACCTTGGACCGCGTAGCCCCACTAAATAAAATACATCTAAAACAGCCAAAGTGGAAACTTTTAACTAACAGAAACGCAAAAGGCTGAATAGAAATATCTCCAGCCCAGCCAACGAATAGTCCTCTGAAGTACACTAGATCCTCCTTTTCCAAAAAAAAAAAAAAAAAAAAATTCTCTAAGAAGTGCAGCACTGTTCTTTAGTTTCCTAAATTAAGTAATTTCGTTGTTATATAGTTCCTTATCGTGATTACTGTACAAAGGGCTTGTCATCAATTTCGAAGCAAAGCAATATTGTCCTAGATCACCTAAGAAAAGAAAGTGGGGAGTAAACCATTAATCTCCTTAAATTTTTCTTCTTCAAAAATAAATTTCCATGCTTCTGCTATCATAAAGATGTCAGGTCCTAGAAGTAGTTTCTGAAAAAACTCTGTTGATAAAAATAAGCTGCAAGCCTGCAACAGTTTCAATCATCATCATAATCCATGTCATCACAAACTTAGATGCTGAATATAGTATAATGATCTGTAGTTGAGTTGACCTCTAGGTGAACAGTCAAATAAAGCATTCAGGTGCTATGAAGCTTCTAAGGAAAAAAATAGACACCCAGGAAAAAAAGCCAGTCATGCAAATAAACAATTACGCATATAGTACCAAATAACATTTGAATTCAATTCAGATGCGCTTAATTAATTGATTCAATTCAGATCATTAAATATCACGAAGACAAACGAGAGTATCATCAAGGGCATAACTCAAAGAAACATCCAAAAGATATTTCATGTTAAAAGATATACAATGCACTCATATATACTATGTATTAAAATTATTCTCGCAGATATAAGCATATAGATCCTTACCGTATCTCCATCTTTTACGTACCAATGCAGCCTATCAGCAATCTGTACATTAAAATCAAGCTTTTAGAATTCTTCAAGGATTCATGAAGCTCATAATACACGCTCAACGGCTCAAGATTAATGAAGTGAATGTGTGCAGACGAGATAAAAGGTAAAGCTATGTGAACGAGTAAAGCAAAAATGAACAACCATATAGTATATACAAACAGAGTTTAATTCGCAAAATGATTTGTGAAAGCATGAGTAAACCAAAATCCACAGCACTGAATTTTTTGGTGGGTGATATTCTTGTTCTTTTGTCTAACTGGTGGACCTATTGTCCAATAGTGGAGATTATTTTGCAACTTCTTGACTTTGTCTACTGATAAAATTTACCTTTCTTCTAAACAGAAAACAAACTCAAGAAAGAAATCCAAATGTCAATGTGGATCTAATTATCTTTAAAACTGGAGAAACCAAAACAAAACCACAAGTTTTTCAATGTCAAGATTATCTTAATCATAAGCGACCATACCAAACATGAGTGGGGTGGACATGTTCATAAACGCAAGTTTCCACTGTTTTAATAATTCATTAAAACCCAAGCTGAGAAGAAAGTAGACGCAATAATAAGTTAGCAAGAGTGCTTTACAACTTTGAAATAGAAATAACTGAACACAACCAAATTACCTCTTCTAATTTGTCCACCTTTGTAAAATGACGACCAAAGGACGTGTAGCGCATTCCGTGCAAAAAAGGTGCAAGATATACTCTCAGCTTGTTCTGCATCAAAAATAAATCAACAAACTAATGGGAAACTGTACAACACAACCGTTTTCTGATGAACCTTTAGTACACATATTACGTGAATATAAAATCACATAACAAACTCAACCACAAAGAGAAAGAGAAAACAGGTAACAAAGAAAAATTAAGATGAGAGAGAGAGAGAGAGAGAGAGAGAGAGAGAGAGAGAGATGCTACAAATATAGCACTTAGTATAGAGTGTGAGCACAAGGGATGCTACAAAAAGCTCACCGTTACACATTTTACATTTCAAGTGAACACAAGGACAGACTTGATGTTTCCTTAACATTTAAAAATGTAAAATGTCACAAACTTAGCTACAATGTATAGAATTCATTTGTCATGTACCAATTACCAAATGACCAAATAGGCTTCCTTATCAAAGTGTGGACTGAAAATAAACCAACTTTTTGTTAGAATTTGGTTTGTCATTTGTCAGAGTCCTATTTTGTGTAGGATTGTATGAGGAATGCTAAAGGTACACAGATTCTTGTACTCCAAGGATTAGGAGAGAATAACTTTCTTGTAAAATTAGATTGGGAATTCTGGAAGCAGAAACAGAGTAGGAATGCAAGTATTCTTCCTATCCCAACTAGAGTAGGAGTCCTATAGGGTGCCTGGGTGCGGCAAGGGGCAAAAACACAAGAGAACAGAGAGACAGCCAAGAGAGATAGAGGGATTGGTTCTAGGGTTTACAAGAGTAATTTTTTCTCTATTATTAATTCAAAAAAGCCATGATTGCTCTACCCAGAGAAATCACAATTGACGTAGACAAAATTTCTGCCAAACTATTATAATCTTGTATATTTCTAGTTATTCATCAAAAAAGCCATGATTTCTCTACCCGAGTCAGAATTATAACACTTTGCCTACCCTAGAATAATGTGCATGAAGAATAACAGCTTACGCCAACCTTGTAAGGTTCAGTCAGCTCTATACAGCTCAAGTTCTTAAATGTTCTTGGCTCGTTTGAGCTTGGCTTGTAAAGAAACTAGCCACTTAAATAAAATACTAAAGCTTGCTAGAAAATACAAGCCAAGCTAGTAAAAGATAGTGTCTAACTCAGATTTCATCACAAGACAACTCTCTTTGAGTTGAGGTTGGCTCATGTATTTGTGCTACAGGTGTGAGGTCCGTATCCTTAATTTCTCTATTTAAAATTTATATTTGTTATATGATTCTTTATTTCTTTATTCACTTATGTATCTATATTTTCCTAGGGTCATTAAGTCAAGTCACACTTTAAGCTCATGTCCCGCATATGAGCCAAATTCAAGTTCAGCTTAAACTCATGCAAGCCAACCCCGTGCCTGGAACCAACATCCGACACCTTACTTAGAGCCCAGTTAGTCAAGCTTAGCTAAAACGTAGCAAATTACGTTTGAGCACTACAAGACTCAGTTTAACTTGGCTAGGTTACAACCCTATACCCGATCCACAAACCATCCGAATTAAAAGAAAAGGCAAATAGCTGAGATGTGTAAGTGTAGTATACAAGGCACACAGACAACAAACATTAAAGCAGGAAACCTATTACTTAATACAATATGAAGATGAATAATCTTTGCCTAATCATAAGTTGTAGGATAGTGAGACTGGAATAGGAAACCACCTTCCACTTGTAAATCTGGTGAACCACCTCAGGAGCACAAACAGCCTCAGAATCTTCAGTACTGCATCCTTCCTCTAGTTTCCGTAACGCTGTTCGAACAGCCTAAAATACAGTGGATACATTACCAAGTGCATGATAAGAGAAATCATCAAAAGTTCACACTTGGTGCAGTGCAAAATAACAGTTAAGATTTTCCCATGGATGTACCTCAACTGAGCCTTCTACCTTTCCCAGTGTAATGTTCCTATCCACAGCATTTTTGGACGAGGAATGATGAGTTGATGGAACTGTGCGCTGCCGCTTTCTTATAACATCTTCCAGAGTTATTGAAGATGCGGCATCTTTCATTAAAGCCAGTAATCTGAATTGCAAGAAATAAATCAAAGAACTACACAAACTTTAAATTAAGATTGACTGCAACTGTGGTAAATCCTTGTAAACTATCCAAACATATATGCGTGTGTGTGTGTGTGTGCATGCATGTGTAGAGAGGATAGAGAGGAGAAAGAGGGAGTAATACACACACTCTCAAATATACTATCCCCTTAGAACACGGTCACACATATTGGCATAAGCCAATTGACGGTTTTTGTTATTTTTATAAAAACTAGAAGAAAAACTAATGAGATGGAGATGATGGTACTAATGTTGGGGTAACCACTAGCCCAACCAAGATGGGTTTTTATGCATAATATTTTAACTTACTTTGGCTTTTTAAATTCTTGTTAGTTATTTACTACATTACCCCCATTATATTTAAGTCTTTTAGAAAGTTGAATAGGGGTAGTTTTGGTATTTTGAATTGTCAACTTCAAGGCATTCTCCCTTATATATTGAATGAAAGAGGTAAAAGGGCGAGCTCGAGCCAACAAGGCTCCCCGCTTTGCAGGGGTCGCGCGGGGGATGGGGTGGAACATCTATCGTACGCAGCCGTACTAGAGGCTGTTTCCACGACTCGAACCCTTGACCTTTCAGTCACAAAGGAGCAACCTTTCCCTTGTGCCAAGGCTCACCCTCATATTAAATGAAAGATGTAATGCTATAAAAAATTGCTGTAACAAGTTACAATGTATAAACAAAACAGAATTGGTAAATAATTTAAATGAAGTTACCTCCTCTCTGTAGCTGCATCTAAAGATGGTGGTGCACTGATCAACGTTTTTGAGGCAGGATTACCTATTGCCAAACCACACTCCCCATCAGGTTTGCCCTGCTTACCTGACTTCACTTGATTAGACCTATTCATATAGGCATATAGCTGATCACCCAATGAGGTCTTTTGTTCCTCAGCCACAGAAATCTTAGCTTCCTTTTTCAAAGCACTATTCGCTTTCACCTTTCTTGATGTATCTAACCCAGAAGGTAGTTTTTTACTAATTCTGTTACCACCCACTTTTGCAGCAGAAGATGACTTCAGCTTCTCTTTAGATATCGTAGGAGCAGTTTGGCCCCTACAGAATTCTTCAGCGGAAAGGCTTCTCTTATTTTTCACAGATTTTTCTCTATCTTGAAGGGATTCTAATGTCCGTTTTTTCTTTTTCCCTACAAAATCAGTCTTCTTTCGAACAAAACTGGTCCTCTTTTCTCCAACATCAGGGAATGTTACATGGTCCCTTATTGGCGTTCCAATGTCTTTAATTATCTCATGTTTTCTAATCCAAGGAAAAAGAAAAAAGCATTCAGAAAAATTAAAACAAACAAAATAATTAACAAAGCAGCTCACAAAAATAATACTTACGTGCAATATATTAGTACACGGTTTGGTAATAGTCCTTCCCAAGCCCTTGGTGTTGTACCTTCATCCTCTTCGTCTTCCTCCTCATCTTCCTCTGTTTTCTCTGTTTTCTCAAATACAATATCCCTGGTACAAGCAATTCAAGCATAAACCAGCTATACACAGATAATAGACCAAAGCATGGTCTCCTAAAAGCATATTAAAAATAAAAACAAAATAGAACAATTAAGAAGATTACTCCGGCAAGCATTTCTTGTGGTAGGATTTGGGACAACGCCGGCACACAGCAAACCGCAACTGAGGATTCTTCTTGTTCTCTCCTTGTTTACAAATGCAGCATTTATGAATCGGACATGTAAAAGATTCACCCATAGCAATTTTTTTCTCCAGTTCTTCAGCAGAGACTCCATTGTCTTTATAAATGAGTTTTGCAATGCAACGTGGATGGTAAAATTGACCACAGGTTGCAGAAACACAGGGGAAGACCTAACAGAAATGATAAAAATGATTTACGTGTACCAAACATAAGAATAATACTCTGATGACGACAATGACCGATGCTGACAATACAAAAAGCAGGAAAGGCAGAATAATACTCTGATGATAATGATGATATATATATCTGTATGTATATGAGTCCCTTCTATTGAGGGATCACTCGCATAATCTTATCAGAGGGACACCTCGAATCCCCCACTCCGGATTATATCTTAATGATTCAGAGTATTTTTCTTTCATAGATCATACTTGAAACAAAAGACAAAGACTGCTCCAAGAAAACAATAAAATGACGACATTTAAATGAGTGGTTAAGCTACTTCCAATTTGGGTGTTTCATTGCAACGATGTTTTTTTGAGGACATAAAATTTAGACAGTTTGGATCATTGAAATATAATGCGGGGTGGGCACTACACAGGTATCTCTCAATTAAGCTTATTTAACATATGACTAATCCTCCCAGATAAAATAAACAACGAAATGTTACAATGCCAGACCCACAAAAAAACAAATTGCTTTACTAAACCCTGTTTAACCAGTGGGTTCTTGAATGCAAAGGTGGTATTTGAAATGATTAATTTGCGTTGAGTTTGCACCTGATCGCTTTGCATTGTTGGAAATTGACTCATGAGGTTTGGTCAAAGTAAAAGAGCCCAAATAGTACATATGTGCATTGTGATTACCATTATAAGCATACCACGGATGCGGAGAGCCAAGTATTTCAAAGAAACTGTATTTCAGATAAAAGTACATGTTTTAGCTTCTCTTTAGGTTTCCACTTCCCAAGAGTTTAAAGTGGTACCACTCTCTCTATGATGAAGAACTACAAGGATAATTATTCATATTTTTATTCATCCAGATGATGTAAGGATAATTATCATTCTATGTGTCTCAACTTTCCTATTACTAAAACACATTTCTTACTACAAAAACAACAACCAAGCTTCAAAGAACAAAAAAATTTAACCAGGAAAATAAATGGGTAAAGAACTCTTACTAAAACGACCATACAAAAATTGGTATCAGCACCAGGGAGATTCACTTAATTAACGCTGCGCAAGATGGAAAATGCTGGGAAAACAAAAGGGCACCCTAGTAGCAAGATTACACTGAGTAGAATGAAAATCAAGAAGGAAGAAAGCATAATATAAAAAATTAAAACAAATTCCAACAAGAAATGATGCTCAAAAGTTGAAGAACTACAAGCACAAGATGAATGTCCTAACCTAAGATAGCATCATAAAAAGCACAACAAAAAGACATAAAAGGAAGTATGACCAAAGAAAAAGATCAACAGAGTGTAGCGGAATATTTTGAGCGAGTATACCTAACACTAGAAAATGAACCCAAACAGCTAAATGCAGAACAATATATCATGGTACCACACATACAAAGGAAAGGAAAAAAAAACCGCAGCACCCTTCCCCAAAATGAAAGGAACAAACAAAATAAGAAAACTGTAGACCAGTATTGCTTTGCTACTAACAGTGTAGAAAAACTAAAACGTCCCTGGTTCTGAATTTATATACTTAAACTAATCAAGCTAGCATGTCCACAGCTATGAAGAAAAATTTCATACCTCAGCCCCTGAAGATTTATCAGAGGAGCCTAGCTTCCCACAAGCATAGCACTGATGCTGTTTATACTGACAGTTCCTGCAGAAGAAGTTCTGAATCGCCTGCCAAGATCAAAACAGAGAATAAAAATAATCATAATATCAGTAACAAAAAGAAACAATCAAATGGAAATAAAAAAATAAAAAAAAGGGGATTCACAACAAAAGTGAGTAAGAAGAGCATACGTCTACTTCATCCTGGGTAAAGCCAAGGGTTTCACACATAGAATCCTCACCATCCTCTACAGTTGCGTGAAATGACCTTAGGCATCTCCCTTCACAACTACAGAGCAAAAAATATATATTTATGCAGTAACTTCTAGGAAATGAAGTTATTTAAAATATGCCGATATCGTGACTATTGTCATAAGAAAGCCAGCAAAGCATACCACAAAAGATCGCCACCATTATCACAAAACGCACAAACAGAATCAAACAGGTTATCATCGTCACTGGACTCGTCTTCAGCATCAATCATATCTTCTTCCATATCATCAACTATAAATCCAGGTTTTGTTGTAGCTTGAATGTCCTGAAAATCCAATGAGTTCACTGGCTCAAACACTATATCATGAAACTAAAAGAAACTTTAAAGAATTAAAGGATAAAAGTGTGCTAATGAAAGACAAAAACAAGTAAACGCTAGAAAATTACCTCATCATGCAGTTTCCTCTTGGTGGGCTTCTCTTCAAGAAAGTTGACCAAAAACTGTTCAAAACACAGTTTGTAATTTTAATTAACAATGCATAAACATAAAGACAGTTTGTAGTTCGTACAGAAGAATAAGAACAGGAAATAATATAAAGTGAAAACACAATGAAGCCAAAATTAAGTAAAAGAAGAGCAAGTACAGAGAAAGCTTGAATCTTAATAAAATTCAAATAGCAGAAAGTTTGCTTCGCCGTCTAAGGTTCACACATTCAGTTAATGAATAAGCAGGTAGTCCAGCTCAACATGTTCACACAAAGCTTCACAAATATAAGTTTCAATTTTGCATTTAAAACAAAAAAGGGGGAGGATGAAACAGTAGTGGTTTGCCTGCTCCAAATTTCAGATTGAAACCTATATTGAAGAATATCAACCATAACCACTGAGATAGCACAACTGAATAAAAAATTATACAGTTACATTGATAAGAAAAGAAGCTAAACAGAACCTTGCACTTTGCTAATGCGTCATCCCGTTTAACAGCTTCACTAATTAGAGGAATATAATTCACCAGGTCATTCTGAGAAGGCCTGACCTCATACGAGCTGCAAAATGAGGGAAACCGTCAAAACTCAGTGTAAGAAAATGAGCGAAAACAGAAGAGATGTTTAAAAGATCGAAAGATACCTGAAAACTTTAGATAAGTGATCCCACAGAGATTTGCCGGATGTCTCAGGATTTCTCCTCACATAGTGAAGGCACTGCACTGTTAGCAAGATTGACCTTATTACTTCCTCGAAACTCTTCCTCGGCTTCTGAAGCTTGAGCCAGTTATTTTCCTTAGAGAGCACCGCTATCTCAGGATCGACATTGGAAATATCAAACCGCCATGCGATAACATGCTTATACAGTTTCTGAAGCCCATTATCGGCAGTGCCACGCACAAATATGTCCAGTTTCCTCCCATCTTGCCTCTCACCCTCACTCCACTGAATTGGCAAAACATGAAATGAGATGGGTTCGTCCTTGTCATCTACAAAATGGTAATTCGAAACGGATTGTGGCACCGCCTCTGCCTCATCGTCTGACGATTCCATGCCCCTATTCAACTCACACTACAATTTACACCTAAACATGTAATCAAACAATGAACTTTAAAAATGCAGAGCACTAACAGAGACAAATCACAGTGCAAAAATCAACATACAGTAGAGGGAGATAAAAGCTACAGAATCAAATTGGGATTTGGGTTCTAGGGCTAGGAGAATTATCTGGAATTCTTGAAACCAAAGTCGAAATTGGATTAACGAATTTGATAATATTGCTTTTAATTTGAAACCTAAAAAGCAAAATTAGAAAAAAAGAAACTGGGAACTGAAGAATTGTGAACCTGATCCGATTGACAGAAAGAAAGAAAACCCTAACTTCCTCCTCAAACGCTCTCAAATCCTCAATCAGCTTCCCCAATTTGCTTGCGATGAGGAAAATTATGAATGGGAAATCATGAACGAATCAGTTTACTCCGGCCTCAGTCTAGCGCAACGACATGTCGTTTAGAAAGGATGAGGGATGAGGCTGATGACGCACGTAGTCTTTTAAACGCACGACTCATGACGCACGTAGTCTTTAAACGCACGACTCATGACGCATATATGAAAATAAATATGTACTTTTAAAAATGTTATTTTTGCCACTTATTTATACTATCATTTTCTTTTTTAGTGATGTTATTTTCATCCCAATATTTTATATTTCCACTCACCTTTTAATGAATTTTTAACTACAAAATTGTCCATTTGCAAAAAGACTAATAAGAACATTAATTATCTTGTTTTGCTTAATTTAACAAAAAAAAAAAAAAAAAATTAGGCATAGGAGATGATTTGTCTACCTTAAACCCTAACTCATATTTTTATCTCCTTTCATTCAGATAAAGTAAAAAAATATCAATAGACTTAGAAGATGATTTTTTTATTGAACAAATGGAAGATGACGCTTTTACGAAAGAGGTAGAAGATTATGTTTCCATTGAAAAGGTAGAAGAATAATTTGTGTATTGTATTTTTGAATTTGTCGTTGTCGAATTCTTTTGAATTTGGATACCTTTGTCATTTCCATTTAAATTTGCAAATCTTACTAGTTTTCATTTACATATTATTTGTTATATTTTTTTAAGAGACAATTTTATAATTTCATAAGTATGTATGTATTAAAGGTTATTTTGGGAATAATAGTGGGTGGCGAAATAACATTTTAAATTTTTAACTTTTTAAGGTGGGTGGGATTACAACGTGGGTGAAAAAATAAGACAATGGTGTGAGTCTAGTAGCTCTCTTCTTTTTTTTTGCAATCTTTTTAAATTCTTAGACCATCTCCAAGTTTAACCCTTAAAACCTAAAATTTTTAACCCAAAAATATGTTTTCTACTCCAACCCTTTTAAGTTAAATTTTTAGTCCGAAATTATTAAAGAATGAATTTAGAATTAGTAACTTATTAAAATAAAAAAAACTCTTCTTATTTTTTGCAATCTTTTTAAATTCTTAGACCATCTCCAAGTTTAACCCTTAAAACCTAAAATTTTTAACCCAAAAATATGTTTTCTACTCCAACCCTTTTAAGTTAAATTTTTAGTCCGAAATTATTAAAGAATGAATTTAGAATTAGTAACTTATTAAAATAAAAAAAAAATTATGTAGGCAATCCAAATTTAATTTTATGAACATTTTGACCTAAAAATATTTAAATTTTCGATAAATATTAAAAAATCACTAAACCGACACTATGAAACTCGTGGAACACTATAAAAGAATATGAAACACATGAAAGAATTCTTTTCTTTAATTATTTTAACCGTTGGATTTAAATTTGGACCGTTAAATCTTTTTATTTACCGTTAGATTTGATCATACTGGATCTTAGTTGTCACATCTCGGCCCAGGCGGGACCACTTCCCGGGCCCGCTCCACCACTGTAGCACGATATTGTCCGCTTTGGGCTTACCATTCTCTCACGGTTTTGTTTTTGGGAACTCACGAGCAACTTCCCAGTGGGTCACCCATCATGGGATTGCTCTTGCGCGCTACTCGCTTAACTTCGGAGTTCCTACAGAACCCGAAGCCAGTGAGCTCCCAAAAGGCCTCGTGCTAGGTAAGGATTGAAATATACATTTAAGGATCACTCCCCTGGGCGATGTGGGATGTCACAATCCACCCCCCTTAGGGGCCCGACGTCCTCGTCGGCACACACGCGGCCAGGGTTAGGCTCTGATACCAAATTGTCACATCCCGGCCCGGGCGGGACCACTTCCCGGGCCCGCTCCACCACCGTAGCACGATATTGTCCGCTTTGGGCTTACCATTCCCTCACGGTTTTGTTTTTGGGAACTCACGAGCAACTTCCCAGTGGGTCACCCATCATGGGATTGCTCTCGCGCGCTACTCGCTTAACTTCGGAGTTCCTACAGAACTCTAAAGCCAGTGAGCTCCCAAAAAGCCTCGTGCTAGTAAGGATTGAAATATACATTTAAGGATCACTCCCCTGGGCGATGTGGGATGTCACATTAGCCGTTGAATTCAATAAATATATAAATTTTAAATTTTAAAAATATATATACATATATGGTGGGCCAACCCACTAACCCAGGTAAAGTTATGGGTTAAATTTACCCCCAACAAATGAGTTTGGGGTTAAAACTTATTTTGGTCTAAGGGTTGGACCAAGTTGAGGTAAGTTTAGAACCTAAAATTTTAGTTTTACTCCAAGGATTTGAAGTTCCATTATAAAATGATTTGTCAAATCCAAAGAGTATTTCAATTACTTATAAGTCTAAATTTGATTTAGTTGCATTCCTTGTAACTATCGTCATTGCATCATCATCGTCCATCTTCGATCTTTGATATCCCTTAAGTGCCTTAGAGCATCCTCGATTTGGAGCCTCGTGTCATCGTCGATGCCATTTTCGACGGCCAGAGTCGGGAGATAAAGACATCGAGTTGGGATGAACAAGAAGGATGGGGACAAAGGATGAGCTTGACTGGTTGCACCGCTGGCAAACCCAGACTCTGAGATTAAGATTCAGAGAAAGAGAAGGTTACTGAATGAGTAAAGCATAGAACGGGTCAGTTGGAGGACTCGGTGCTGTGGAGCCTAGAGTTGTCAATTGGAACCTTGTTACTAAGGGTGAAAGCGTAGATCTTTCACCCTCACTTTAAGGGGGGCAAAGAATAGCAAAGAGAGCAAACCCTAGCCTCTATCTCCATGTACATTGTAACCCTCAATTTACATAGTGAAACTGAATCGACACTAGTGCAGACATAGCCCCATCTTGAGGTGAACCACGATATATCTTTGTGTTCTTGTGTGTTTGTGTGATTCATGATCGGATTTACGTTAGTTGAAGATCGACCCGATTTTATGCATCAACATATTTCTTGCAGAAGGCCTAAGCTGTGATATCGGCTTTGCAAAGTTACATATGGTTCAATAGAATAGCCAATGGATCAGAAAATGAGAATAAAATCCGAGGTGAAAATAAAACAAAGATAAAACCAGTTGAATCAAATTATTTTAAGCAACAAAAATTAGGCTAATCTTTATTGTGGTGGTCTACGTTGTTGGCAACTAGCTGGATGGTGGAGTCTAAAGTAAACTAGGAAATTTTTTAATTTCATCCCAAATATGATTTAGGCAATAACTACTATGACCAAGCAAGCATTCATTCGTCAGTAAAATAAATAAAGTTCATAACATATCCTAAGTTATCTAAAAGATAGGTAATGATATGAAATGCTAAAACAATGACTAATTACATGTTACAACTAAAAATGATAATGGAAGATGCTAAACATACCTTGCACCTCGCTAAGGCACCATTCCGTTTAATCGAATCCTTTATTAAAGGTGTGTGATCCGCCAGATCATTCGGAGAACGCTTGACGTCATATAAGAACAGTCAAACTTTGCACTAAAAGTAGCAAAACAGAGGTAGCAAATGGTTGTTGTTTTGAAAGCTACCTGAAAACTTTAGACAATTGAACCTACGATGATTTGTAGGATGTTTTAGGCTTACAAATAAAGGTGAATAACACTAGACCGTAGTACTAAGTGACCACATTCAACTTTATTGTTTAAAGTAAATAAAATCTAAGTAAGATGTATATTGCAAATTTTAAAAACGACATTGATTGGTCTTCAACATCTAAGATGTATCAATTTCATGGACCATTTTTTATTAAAAAAGAGTTATAAAAATAATGTGCATGCCACCTTAAATCAGTAATCTCATGCCCTCCAAATCAGGAATTTGATCAACTATGGGACTAAGGAACTAAGAATGGAAACTTGATCAACTAAGTTTCCTACTACCTGGATTCCTCATTCTTGATAAGTAAACATGTCGTTAGCGCCCTCGAATGAGGTTAAAGTTCTCATTAACGCAAATGGGTTTGATACACGCACTTTATCGATACGAAAGAGCCAAACTTAGAACAAAATTCAACTGTCATTCTTCCAGATTAGTAACAAAAAAGTTCTCCAACATATGCTCTTTTCTTTTACATTTCATTTCACCTCTTGCACTGCACTCTCTTTTATTTTCTTTCCATTTTTACCTCACCCACCAATCAAAAAAAATATCTTGTGAATTACATCGTCTCTGGAATGACGTAATTACTGTAAAAACGAAAGTTACTATCTACATAGTGGAAGTACTTTACAATGTCGTCCTTTTTTTTTATTTTCTTTCAACCTGTGACTCTAACTCTGTTTACAACCAACCATATTTTTATGGAGCTCTCTAAGTCTATTTACGCTTTTCCTTCAACCTACTTAACAGCTATGCACCCTCCTTCCCCTTCCACCCCGATCCCGCCTCCCAGAGGAGTGTTGCTGCCATCATTCTCAACCTGTGTAGTGTCTGAGGCAGTGTCGTCGATGCTCAAGTTTGAAATTTCACCGCCAAGGGAAGAACAGCTTTCATCCTCTCCGCTAATAGATGTTGCCGGTGACACGTCAACAGGGGATGGCAATCTTTCTGTGTCATCAACTGGTTGTTGCAGACTCCAAAACATAATGCTGGCTGTTAGTGTCAAAAGCATCTTCTGATTCACCTGCAATAACATCACAATAATGACTTGGTGTTAGTTGAAACTGCAGTTTATGAAGTTAAATGAAACCCAAAAGTTGTGCTTGTCTATAAATTTCAAGGGCACGTCGGTATTTTTTTCTCTAAAACGCAAAACTTCAAAATTCGGCCACAAACCGTACTCGATTAAAATGGAGTGACAATATCATTCTCATAAACCATGCACGCCATCAAAATGATGAGAAGGTGTCACAACTTTAGTCTCTAAGTATTAAATGAGGTAAATCAACAAAAGAAACATTGCAGTTGGAGTCATTCGTTACCTCCATGATGTCCTCAGGCAACAAGAATATGGAACAGCCAAGCTTCCGTGCAACACTGACTATGTATGTAGCATTCAACTTCTTTTCATCAGCTATCATGGCAACCAAAAAAGCACTTTTCTCATTAGTACTTTACTCAAACTTGGCCAATTGGTCAAAGGCCATTTCTTGCTCAGCTGAAAACGATGTTGCAAAGAAGCTTACCACTTTCACCCTTAGTAACAAGGTTCCAATTGACAACTCTAGGCTCCACAGCACTGAGAAGCTCGAGAAAGAAAATCCCGTTTGACAGGCTCTTATCCTGGAAAAAAATCCCAGGTTTCAGGATACAACATATAAACATCTCTAGAATTATGACTGCGCTTAAACTTAAAAATGAAAACAGGTGTAGTCTGTTTGAACCTTAAAACTCTCCATTTGAGAAGTTCTGCCTGTGCTTCTGACTTTGTTGTTAGCCCACTTTAAAATATTAGTGTCCGTCATCTCCTTTCCTTGGGAGTGAGATCTTAGATTTTTCAAAAGTTGAAGCATATTAAACCTCATCAACTGCCATAGGAATGCTGAAAAAAAAGGAAAACAAACTTTAGTATCTAACAACAAATTCTCAATAAACAATGAGATGACGAATAATCCAATTCGAGAAAAGGAGAAATTTTATTTATTTATTAACTGCAAGTAGCAAACAACTAGACAGCATTTTATTCTTGAGAATAGAAAATGAAGAAGCTTAACGTAAAGTCAGATTGTCTCCCTCTGAAAACAGATTCATGTACTTTATTAATAAACTACATCATGCAACTCCATTGCAGAACTCAAATAAAACTGAGGTAGTCAGTGAAATCAATAAGAAGATAACTAGAGCCAGTAACGAATAAAATTCGATGTAGTATTTATCCAGTTGCTGCTAAGCTCAAAAGCAAAGGGACTAGGAAGATGCACACAAGTGCATATTGATGAGTGAAAATTACCAAGTATGAGTTTCTTGTTTCCCTGCACAATATCATTTCCAGCTACATTCACCAGCGAGAATTTCAGTTGCTTTCCAATCCTTACAACTTGATTGCAATTCTCCACTTTTCTAAATGGCATTCTAATTGGAGGCTTTGATGCTTGCTTCCAGTTAACTGAACCTGGTGAAACCTTATCGAGTACTTCTAATAGTATCCATCTGCATACAAGAGTTATAAAAGTAAATCCCACATATAAGAGGCTTGTGAAAGAGAAAATCATAAATTAATCAGGAAAAAGCAATGTAACTATCTCTGTCAACCGTCAAATAAACTAAATAAATTTTGGCGACATGCAACTCTTCTCGCATGTTTGACTCATAATCAACAACTTTTTGAAATATAGAAAACTTTTCAAGTTAATGACTCTTTCTTACCCATTTCTCACATCCTCAAACACATTATTAACATAACTACCAATGCCTAGACTGTTGATCCACAGCCGGAAGCATCTCTCTTCTCTTGATGTTTGCACATCGTCTGTCATCATCTCTGCAAAAGAAATCTTCTTGCTGTCTGTAGAGAGGCCATTCCTGCACACAGACACAGTATATTCAAACAAATTACCAAAATTATCAAGTACACACACGCGCACACACCCAAAGACACAGAGACACGGAGCAGGGAGGGTAGGGAGGGGATAGGGAGGGGACAAGACCAAAATCTAGGCTACTAGAAGGACATGATTCCATCAAATTCTTTTGACAACATATCATATGAAAGATTGTATGCCTATGCTTATCCTCAAAATTCTCTACCTAATTAGTTCCATCCCATATAATGTCTTTCGTAAAACAAAACGAAAATAATACAAAGTCACTTTCTGACTATAAAAGATAGTGATAGTTCATTTCCAACCTTTCATGGAATATTTGTGCCACAAATGCCAGATTTAAGTTTGAAGAACCCTCGAGAATGTCTTTTGGAGTCAAGTATCTTTTGCAGTTCATTCTCTCAGCATGATCGAGAACCAACTTTGCCCTTTCATTGGGTTTGGCATCCAATGTCGCGGGATTGCAGTGTTCTGGAGCAAGAACATTAAGTAGGTAAGCATAAGCTTCTCCATCCTGTGCTTGGATTACAAATCATGGAAAAAAAATCAGATGGTTTAAAGGTCAATTCAAATTGTGAGAAACCAATAATGATACAGCGGTAGTAAGCAGTGAACTGCAAGTTCTGATTGAATGAATTATGAAGGAGATAAGTGAGGAAAGAGGATATCACTTGCAAATATTTAAACTGGAAAGAATCTCATTAACAATACTAGTCCTTCCCACTCTCTTCTATACCAGGACATATATTCTGCGTTATATTACCTGTTCTATAAATCAATCAGAACATTTCTTTTCAAGTTAGTTTGCGTTGGAGAAATAACCAGATCGTATTAAGAATTCTAAATTCCTTACCATCTACCCGCAAAAAGAGAGAGAAAAAAAACACAAGAGGAATAATTATGGCACTGCTACTGTGCTAGATGCTCCTAGATATACAAGAGGAATGATAAAATACCTTCACGTCAGAAGAAAAGTTTGAAACAGGTTTCTTGTAGCCTGCTTTCTGGAGGTGAAAATTCATCCATTTCAACAAGACCTTCTCAGGGGGTAAACTCAAAAGCTCTTCAACATCCTGTGACATAATAATACAAGAAAAAGAAAGTCCTTAACAAATTCTTCTTTTCCAAGAATTTATTAACTATAAAATTTTCGAAGATAAGACTACGTGAAAAAATTCCAAACTGGATAACCTTGCTATCATCCACCAATTCTACAAGCTGAGGTGTCTTCTTAAGATTGAGATCTGCCAACAGTTGGATCTGAAGTTTCCATATTGGTTTCATGCAAGGAAAAAGTGGGAAGAGTCAACCATATGAATCAGTACTCCAACTTGCTTAATTTCTCTGTGGTTATGCTAGATTTAGTGTCAAAAATAAACTTTAGCTACCTACCTTTATAATTTGCGAAATCAACCCCAATACCAGATGAGGCTGCAAATAAAATAACCAAAACAAAAATTTAGTATCCCAAAAATACACACCAAACTAGTTTCAGAACCAAAATTTTAAACGTACTCTTCCTTCAACCAGGTCCTGTGTGCCAATGTTAACCACTGTGCAGCCAATGGCCTTGGCAGAGTTGAGGCAAAGAGTATGGTTCTCATTCCTCTCCCATGGGTTGAGAACCCTTTTGGTGTTAATTGCTCGTTCATCTATTGTCCCAGGCACAGCAACATTTATAAGCTTGCTGCATTTGATCAATAACATGAATATAAAAAAAGAATTAAAAAACAGCTTTAACTGACATAACTGCATAGACATTAATAAACTGAACCCTGCTTAAATACCAGAGGAGAACTCCATCTTTTGCAAGGTGGAATAGGTCATTTGTAGCTGGGTCTAATGGGAGAAACTGCTTTAGAAATGGGTCATCCCCAAGATAGCTGTTTATGTGAGCCACATAAGATGCTCTCTCCGATTCACTTATTGTATGAAGGAGGGTGGTTGTAGTGGCCTTCAAGAATGATGAAGAGTTCTTTGAACCACCCGATTTTGCTGTTGTTTGCCCTTGCAAAATTAAGAATGCCTGTGCAATTTGTGCAAAAATTAATATGTGAAATCCTATAAATTCCCGTGTAAATGTAGCAAATTACATGCAACGGCTTACACACCTAACTACACAATAAGCAGAATGAAAACATAAAAAAACATTTCTTCTGATCTGGGACTTCTTTCGATTAAAAAGGGTGGTATAGTACTATGATACAACAAACTGCCACACTTATTCGAATCTAGAGAGGGCAACACACATATGCAGCCCTGCCCCTGCATCAAGCAAGCAGTTTCTGCAATTTGAAGTTTTAAACCAACGACCTCCAATCGTTATGCTTATACCTACTTTGTTCAGCACTACGATTAACTCAGTAACATGCATGGGGGAGTGAGTGTGTGAATGTGCGTGTGCGTGTGTGTGTGTGTGTGTGTGTGTGTGTGTGTGTGAGAGAGAGAGAGAGAGAGAAAGAGGGGGGGGGGGGGGGGGGGAGGGGAAGAAAACAAAGAAACAATATGAATCACCTTAAGGAAGGATTCAAAATCAATCTCGTCGCTGAAGTCAGACTCCAACCCGCTTAAGATACCTCTGATCTCCTCCTCAGAATACATTTCTCTAAATGCCTTTAATTTCATCATTAAAGGTGGCAAATCTCCAGCCAAAACTTTACCATTCTGATTCTTCACTGAATTAAACTGAAAAGAAAGCCACATATTAAAGAAAAACTATCACATAACATCCAAAAATCCCAAACGATATCAAAATTCAGATCTCCTACCCTTTAAACATCAACTGGCTATGGAACAAATTATACATACTTTGGATTCTAGACTGCGAAGCTCAACCTGCGTGAACTGGCTTTGAAGCGATTGATCCATAATGTGAACACCCACATAACTTGACATCTCCACCAATTACCAAGTGGAGAAGAAAACGATTTCTCAGTTTTTGAAATCTTCCTCAGATTTCACTGCTGGAGAAAAATCTAGTATGAATATATCAAGCAACAATTCATTAGTCTCCAGAATCAGAAACACAAAGCAAGGCAGCCTGAATCGTGCTCCATAAAATCACCAACCTATCCTATTCTGTCAAATCCATCATGATGAATATGCCAAATTAAGGCATAAACTTAATTACTGAACCAACGGAATAACGATGAAAATGCCAAATCGAAAATCTAAATCCGAATCAGAAATATGTTTTCTGCATTGAAGCACCAAATCTAATAAAACAGTAAAACAAACAACATCAACATGTTTAAACATCCAGTGGAGTACAATTCTGAGTCTGTTCATCCTCTGACATGCTAATCATGAACAAAAACAAAGAAAGGTCAGGATTTTGAATCAAACCCAATAAACAAAACGCAGAAGTGATCAAAACCCAGAAGTCCAAGTACCAGTAAATATCAAACGCAGAAGTGCTTCTGTTCTTAAAAGTGCTTTTTCAAGAACAAAGTTTGCAAACGAATCAAAACCCAATAAAGAAAACGTGAAATCTACGGCAACCCAGAATTCCATACCTCCAGAAAATCAAGAACATGCACTGAAACCAATGCCCAAATGGATCAATTACTTAGTTCCCCTCAGAACATCGGTGCCCGAGAACCATCCAACACGTATAATGCAGAAAACAGAGAGATGAGTTTGAGAGAGAAACAGGATCGATTTTCCTTCGTGGGGGAGCAAAGTGCGAGAGAGAGAGAGAGGTGTCTGGTAATAAGGACGGACCCCTGAGCGTCTATACCAAGACAGCCGAGAGTTTACTGTCTCCGAGAGACCCGAATCACGCAGCGATTTGCGTACGCGCGCGTGTACGTTTTGGTTTGGTGGACTCGCTCGTTCTGTTTTACAACGCAGCGCGTGGGCGTACACCTGTTTGGTTTCTTCTTAAACCACTTTTGGAGATTTTTTGGACTCTCTCTCTAATTTCTGTTTTTTTATTTATTTATTTTTCATTTTTATCCTTTTCTGTTTTTTTTCTTATCACAGAATTTTGGTGACACATAACACACATGTGTCCTTCAAATACCACAGCATGCTACTTTTGAAGATCAGGTTGGGGCAGGGATCCTAGGCATGTTGTTGTTGTTATTGTTGTTATTGTTTTTTTTTCTTTTTTTCTTTTTTTTTTTTAAAAGAAGACAACCGGTGGTAAGTTACGGTTATTCATCTCTTTTGAGGGTCGGAAAGACTTACAAAAACATTTCAACTTTCCTCTGACTACAAATCTGTCTTTCTAGGCATGTTGTTGGATTGATATAGATTAGAAAAATATACACGGAACGCATGACTTATCTCTTATTTAGACGTTAATGTATGACGTTTTAAGTTAACATATATTTGTGTTTTTTGGCACTCACTGTAGGTCAGGTAGAAAAAATTATGTTGAGCAGTCATAAGACTCATAACAGGTCGATTTATATGCCAACGGCTACGCATCCAAACAAAACCTGTGACTCTGTGAGTTAACGTCGGAATAAGAGAATTTTGGTAGTGACAAAAGTTTCACATTAAGGACTTAAATTGAGAGGGAGATGTTAGGACATTTATTTATTATTGTATTAATTGGCGCAACTATTGAATCAAGGGCTTTGTATGGGTAGTTGAATTGGCACTTCTTTTGGTAATTGGTATGACTATAACTTTGTGTTGAGACTTGAGAGTTCGGAACCACGTTAAGTGGTCTAACGGTAAGAGCGCGAACTGTGACTTTTTAATAAATAAGAAAATGTGGGAGGTTTTAGGTTTAATGTTCCGAGCTGGTGATCTGCTTGACTGTAGCTACGGGCAATGTGAAATTCTTCATGGTCTCTCTGGGCCTGAAAGAGATGAATAAATGTAGTTTGCCACCAATTGTCCTTTTTTTCTTGAAAAAAAGACTTGAAAGTTTGGTGCTATGGATTTTATGTTTACGTATTAAAATTATAATTAAATATTCATATTGAAAATACAAAGCGAGATCTAGAATTATCAATAACAACATGCAAAATTTGTCAGCTGAATATGCTTCTAGAAAATAATTAATCTATGAGACTATTTTGTCTCAAAAGAAAACAATTCTAGAGTTACCAAAAAATTAATTTTGGGTGATCGAAGTACTAATTAAGAGAGTTTTTATTTTTAGTATGAAATATGTTTTTGTGTATTTTTCTCTTTGTATTTGTGTATTCATGTAAGACACCACATCGCCTAAGGGAGTGAATCTTGTAAGCCATATATGTATATTCTCATCTCTACCTAGCATGAGGCCTTTTGGGAGCTCACTGGCCTCGGGTTCCATGGGAACTCCAAAGTTAAGTGAGTAGCGCGCGAGAACACTCCCATGATGGGTGACCCACTAGGCAGTTCTCATGTGAGTTCCTAAAAACAAAAACCGTGAGGGCGTGGTCGGGGCCCAAAGTGGACAATATCGTGCTACAGTAGAGTTAAGCCCACAAGGACGTCAAGCCCCTAAGGGGGTGGATTGTAAGATCCCACATCGCCCAGGGGAGTGGATCATGTAAGCCTTATATGTATATTTTCATCTCTACCTAACACGAGACTTTTTGGGCGCTCACTGGCTTCGGGTTCCATAAGCACTCCCATGATGAGTGACCCACTGGGAAGTTCTCGTGTGAGTTCCCAGAAACAAAAACCGTGAGAGAGTGGTTGGGGCCCAAAGCGGACAATATCGTGTTATGGTGGAGTTTAGCCCAGGATGTGGTGGGGGTACGGGCCGGGATGTGACAATCCAAGAGTGAACAATGATTTTATTTAAAGTGCTAATAATAATTTCCGTAATTAATCAGGTAAAACACAATGGTATTGGTTATCATGATTCTAAAGAAAACTAGTTGGTGACTTCGCTATGACAATCTATTATTTTGATGGCTGAGAAAACTCACATAGACATTTCAACCTCCTCACGACCGTTATTTTATGATTCACCAGTGCTAGGAATTAGTAATCATGATATGAATCTTGATTGTTATTCTTACTTGGTGACAAAGAATTAATGGGTAGAGGGTTGGGCAAGGCAGATACATACATCAAAAGTAGACCAAACGTAGATCTAGGTGGTAAATAATTGAAGCTTTATATAGTATAATTGTAAATTAATGTATTACCTGCCATTTTTCATGAATTGATTGATAAGTATAAAAATGGTTCACTAAAGGCCCCATGTTTGCATGTCAACTTTGTACAGATATTTGGTGTGTCCCAGCTCCTCCTTTGAAGTAAGTTATAATCCAATGAGAAAATATAACATAAAATATGGACCAGGAAAAGCGATCCTTTTGGTGATTAAAATAGTAAACTCTTATAGGAAGTTCATGGTCTCCATAACTTTTCTTCCCTTCAAGAGATTGGTTGGTAAGGATGTGTTATACACACTTTTTTTTTTTTTCTCTTACTTCTGACGTATTTTTTTAATTTTCGATCGTCGGAACGAATAAATTAAAGAATATCAAATAACACAAATTAATAAAAGATGTATAAGAACTAAAAACGAGTGTATGAATATTACATTCTTTTTAAAATCTCTTTAGACAGTGTACTTTTTCAAACTTTTTTATTTTGTGGTCACCAATTGTACAAGAGACGAACTTACCTACAATACAATATGTACGTTTTTCTCTTATTTCTCGTTTCGTGTGATAAATATGGGCAAACATTTAAATCAGTAAACAAGTATCAAGTGAGCCAACAAACTAATGAAAAAATTGATTTCACCTAATTTGGTTTTTTATTTTCGGGTGTAGCAAATGGAGTCCACCCTTTTAATTTAGGGAGTTTTAACGAAACACTTTTAGTACTGTTCATTTTTAACGAAAAACTACATTTTTACCTTTCCCTAATACTATTCACTAAATATTTATTTGTCAGTTTTCATTAAAATTAAAGTTTTTTTTTTTTTTTTACTTTTCATTAGTTTTTCTTTTAATTTATAAGCACATTTCATGCATGTTGTTCTCTTCATATAATAATAGCATTTGCCTACACACTTTGTGTGTATGAACATATTTTTTTAGAAAATGTGAGAGAGAGAGAGAGAGAGAGAGAGAGAGAGAGAATGTGAGGGAAGTGAGAGGTTTTTGTTTTTTATTTTTCTATTTATTTTTTTATTTTAAATATTAGAGATATTTTAACAGCACCTGTAGGTGAGACTTCAATAAAAAACAATAAAATTTAGACCTGTGAAATTACATTATTGCCCATCATTTTTTTGTGTGATAGAATACTAAATTGTCTTTTCACCATCTTTTAGTTGTAGAGGATTTCTTTAATTAATAGATATATACACCTTAAGCTTATTTGCTAAAGCAATTTTTTCACGTTATGATAACAGTTTAATTTAAAAATAGACAAACTAAAGTTGATCAATAACGCATATGAAATTGTACATTAATTCATAGTAAAGACGAAGGAGGATAGTTTAATTATGAGATGCAGTGAGTTAAAGATAAATATTTTAACTATGAGAGATGATATTGATTAATCAATCTCTCAAACTCAATAACAGTAGCGATTCTGCTCCCTCATGAAAAAAAAAAACTCAATAACAGTAGCGAGTCTGCTCCCTCATGAAAAAAAAAAAAAAAAACAAATAATAGTCCAGTCTCTTGATAAAATAAAATAATATTCCAATCTTTGGATAAAAAAAAAAAAAAACAAATAATACTCAATAAAAATTTTGAGTCCATCAGTTGCTTCCATGTCTTTCGAGAAACGAATTATGTCGCTGACAGTTTAACAACTTTAGGGCACTCTTAGTATTCATGGGAAAGTGTTATTAGCATTTTAAAAATTTCATTCTACACTCCTCATAAATCTATTTTTCTTTCATAATATAGAACGTTTGGAGTGTATAATAAGATTTTTAGAGTGCTAATAACAATTTCCTATTCATATTATATTTGGCTTAATTCTGTTGTTAGTTGTGCAAAAATAAAAGCCTCGCAGTTTGATAACTTGTTGTACTGAATGCCCTAGAGACATTTTTGTTTAATTTTATTTTCCTTCTAAAAATAAAAGTTTTTTTTTTTTTTTAAAGGGTCAGGTTACACTGACATTCATTCATCCCCTTAATTAAGTAGTAGCCACCGCCCACGACCACCACTGCATCATTCCCATATTCCTGCTCATGTGCAAGCCACCACGGCATCCCAGTTTTTCTTTTTAAATGCAATCTTGGAGTTAATTCACTCCTTAGATTGAAATGAAATATGATGATACCAAAAAGATAAAAGAGTAAGGAGAAGAATGGTATCTTGCATGGTTGCATTGATGCATATATACACACAAAATGAACTCTAGTAGACAGCATGATATAATAGAACTTCGATAAATTAATAACTTCAATTGCAAGTGCCGTTTACTATAGCGATGGAAAAATGTTGAGTCCTTACATGATAGTTTGGGTTCAAATTTCGTCGGTAACTAAACTAATATCTATTCTAATAAAGTTTATGTTTGACAAAATAAAAAATTAATAACTGTTGCAATCTTATTGGATTAGGAATGTGATTGTGTAAATCCAAGTATATATATATGAGTATCTAGTTTATTCCTATTAGGAGTTGATTACCTATTAAGAGATGTAATCATAAAAGGTAAGGATTTTACCTATCATACTACTATAAATAAAGGCATAAGGGGGTGATACAACACACACCTCAAAATTAAATCTCTCTCTTCTCTCTTGTTGCCGCCGGCCCCTCTCCCTCTTTGTCCTTTGTACAGTTCAGTCAAATAGGCTTACAAAATGTTATCAGCACGCTCTTGTCAGAAGTTACGGAATTGAAGGATCGTAGGAGGAGGCTATCTTCTACAAATTCAAAGGTTTTCAATTGTTTTATGTCAATTAGGCTCTTCTAAAATAAATTAAGATATTTGAAAAAACCTTGAAGCATGAAAACATTATCCATAATGTATGAACCCCTTATATTTATATTTTCCTTCCAATTATATATATTGTATATATGTTCATATATTTTGTCAATATATATAATTGTTCATGCATTACGCATATATGCTATGTGAAATTGTGAGTCAAAGAATCAAACTTAATTTAGAAGCAATTAGGGTTTTTAACTCTAAAATTCGAAAAAAAAAAAAAAAAAAAAAAAAAAAAAAAAAACCAAAATCTGGGATTTTGCGACATTGCCATAGCACCATCGTGGCAGCCTGAAGCCCAGCTGTGTGGCGACAGACCTTGGGATGGCGTCTCTTGTCACATCCCGGCCCGGGTGGGACCACTTCCTGGGCCCACTCCATCACCGTAGCACGATATTGTCCGCTTTGGGCTTACCATTCCCTCACGGTTTTGTTTTTGGGAACTCACGAGCAACTTCCCAGTAGGTCACCCATCATGGGATTGCTCTAGCCCCCTTCTCGCTTAACTTCGGAGTTCATACGGAACCCGAAGCCAGTGAGCTCCCAAAAGGCCTCGTGCTAGGTAGGGATGAGAATATACATTTAAGGATCACTCCCCTGGGCGATGTGGGATGTCACAATCCACCCCCCTTAGGGGCCCGACGTCCTCGTCGGCACACATGCGGCCAGGGTTAGGCTCTGATACCAATTGTCACATACCGGTCCGGGGCGGATCACTTCCCGGGCCTGCTCCACCACCATAGCACGATATTGTCTGCTTTTGGCCCCGACCACACCCTCACGGTTTTGTTTCTGGGAACTCACACAAGAACTTCCCGATGGGTCACCCATCCTAGGAATGCTCTCGCGCACTACTCGCTTAACTTCGAAGTTCCCATGGAACCTGAAGCCAGTGAGCTCCCAAAAGGCCTCGTGCTAAGTAAGGATGAGAATATACATTTAAGGATCACTCCCCTGGGCGATGTGGGATGTCACATCTCTGACGCCCTGGACCTTGTGCACAGCATTCTAGGTTTGCTGCTTCTATCGAAACTCAACAAGGCATTGGCCTGGGTTGGCTACCATAAGGGTCTGCAACCCCAATCTAAACCCGACCCAACTCGTATGCTAGAAGCATGCTAGGCCTATCCCTGACACGGTCATGAAGCCCTGACCCGTCTGCAGCAGCCTTCTTGGCTTGTTGGACTGGTTCTTAGTCTCGGCCCACGCTAGTAGCTTTGCTGCTGGACTTAGCCTCAGCCACGCCCTGCAATACCATCAGCTAGCCCATGAGGCTGGGCTTGTCCCTGCGGCCCACACTTGAAACCCAGCTGCGGCTGAGGTTTCTTTGCATACACTCACGCCTTTGAGCTTGCCCTGTGCGTCTGACCCAACCCATGAAATGCCAGCCTTTACGGTTGGGCTTACCCAAATCGGTCCATGACCTACAACCATGATTTGGGCTGCTCCTAACAGCCACCTAAGCCCATTAAACCCTATAGGGCCTTGCCCTACTCACGGCACCCATGCCCACCGTGTTTGGGCTATGGTTTTTCGAATCCAATGCTATTTTTTGGCATTTCAAATAATTTTAACCCGCATGTTATAATTATTTTTGTTTTATGATTGATCCCGAATGGTCTCAATCTATTGAATTAATTAAAATAACCAGCAGTCCACTAATTTGACAATTAATCCAAAATTATTGGCCAGAAGCTCACTTTTTGGCATTAATGATTCAATAAATTATTTCGTCTCTTTGAACCATTGACTATTTTTCATAGTCCCAAAGCACTCACACTTGGGTTCCTGAAGCAATCCACAAGTCCACTACACTTCATTGTATATAGTATTTTGTGTTCTTGCATGTACCCTTATATATGAACTACATGTTCATAAATAAATCGAACCTATAGTTTCAAATTTAGTGCCCTTGAAACCCGAAGTTTTCATTCAAAACTTACCACATGAAACCTGTAGCTTTCATGCATAAATTAAACCAATACATGTCTATAGAACCTGAATGTTCTACGATATATGTCTATGGCTTTCCATATAACTAACCACGTTTTGTTGTACCCTCTGTATAGGGACATGTCAAACTTAAACAAGCTCGATTTCACTGCCCTGGAAGTCTCCGGAAGAAACTACCTGAAGTGGGTTCAAGACGTGAAACTCCACCTTATTGCAAAGAGTCTTACAGCTATCATCGAGGAACCACCCAATGATGCACCCGTCGACGAAGCTCAGAAAGCTACTACTATGATCTTCATTCAAAGACACATCCATGATGCACTGCATACCGAGTACCTCGCAAAGGAGGATCCCCGTACCCTCTGGCTCGCCCTGGCGGCTTGCTTCGATCACCAGAAAAACATCTTCTTGCCTGAAGCAAGACACGATTGGTAACACTTACGCTTCCAAGACTTTAAGTCTATGAATGAATATAATTATGAAGTTTGTAGAATCTGGTCACTGCTTATGTTCTATAACAAGGACTTAACCAAATAGGATCTCTTGGAGAAGACCTATTTGACCTTCAATGCCACTAATATTGTCCTGCAACTACAATATAGGGCACAATAGTTCACCAAATTTTCGGATTTGATATCTATTCTACTTCTCGCTGAAAAGAAGAACCAGCTTTTGATGAAGAATCATCGAGCTCAATTTACTAGCTTGAACGCTGCGTCTGAAGTGCATACGACAACTTCTAGCAACCACAATCGACAGAGATCCCATTGTGGCCATGGGAAAGGGTGGCAAGCCCCACCACAGGCTCAAGGTCCACCGAACAAAGGCTTATCTAAGGGAGGAAACTTGACCTAGAAGCGCCAATGAAATATCTTGAAGAAAAAAAATTTAAGTATATGAAATTGATATTCATATTTATGAATATGTGGGCAAAGTAGGGAAATGAATCACATTGTTAAGAATATTTCAGTGGGGAAATGTGAAATCCCGTTCATTGGTTACGACGTATTTATATTTACAGCGGATATTTGTTCGATAAGTGAAAAGATGAAAATGCCCTAGTTGGCTCAATGTAATTATATGATGACATATTTTATCATATTCTTGATATATTTGGATAGAGGACGATCATGTGAGCGCATAGGCAAAAACCGTTCGTCCATTGGAACGAGAAATGAAAAGTTAAGGACGTTAGAAGTTCTTAAAAAAAAAAAAATTTAATATTTTTGAGTTCCCATTAAATTGGGAAGGCACCAATTAGAAAAAAATAAAAATAAAAAAATAAAAAGAAAAGGAGATGAACGGGAAGGAAAAAAAGAAAAGGGAAGAAGGAAGAAGAGGAGAGGCTGGCCAATCGAGGAGAAAGAGAAGAAGGAAGGACCAATGACAAGAAGGATAAAGGAAAGAAATGAGAGGGAAGGAACCCTAAGGGGGGTAACAACCCAGCCAAACCGGGTCATCCCTTAACCTAAGGCCCGACTCGGCGAAAGCCATGGGTTTCGACGTCTTTTCTGGCGATTTCTCCAGCGATTAGAAGCCACACACCACTTGAAATTGACCCAACACCCTTCCTCTTCCAATTTCATCAAAAAAACTGAGTTAAATTGGTTTGATTTCGTGATAAACTCACCCGCGGGTTCGTGGGGTATACGGCTAAATTCCTCCATTTTTGAAGGTAGTACAGCCGACCACTGCCATCAAACTACTCCTCGTGGGGTCTGGAACAAAGCCCAAACAACTATAAGGACGGCAGAGCACCGGAGGTGGCGGATTGAAGCTACTAATTTGTAGGGTTTTCAATGAGCTTGAGTGAAATTGGGACATTTCCTTGCCAAATTGGACTTGGTCACATGTATGAAACTTGCTTTACTTATTGAGATATACAATTATGTAAAATTTTATAATTTTTGGAGTTAGTTGAATTTTCAGGTGAGTCGGGATGGCCCGCTGCCGTGTGCGGCGACGCGTGGGCCGAGGCACCCCTTAACCACCCTAAGCTAAATTTTGATGCCCTGATTCCATATTTGACATCCAATTAATGAAATTCCATTGTTTGAGTATAATTTCATTAAGGTTCGACACTTGAATATTATAGGGCCCATTTGTGAACTTGCATATTTGCGCATAACCCATGGCACGAATCACCTTTCTTTTAGGTGGTACTACTTCATTTTCATGGCAGTCAATTCAAAAGTATATGATGGGCACATAAACATGTTATCGAATTATTCATGCAGGTTTCTTATGTTTTTTTTTTTAATATTTACCTCACCGTGATGATATGGAAAACAAGGCTGGTTGACTAATACAAGAGTGCTTAATGTTTATGGGAAATGGGAAAGGGGAAAGGGGGAACATCAGGAGAATTGTTTATGGCTGATACAAGAGTGCTTATTGTTGGATCTGGATCTGCTTGGTAAGTCTCCACAAACTCACAGCCTTACAAAATTATATTTCATTTGCAAATTTTTTTTTTAATTGCATTAACAGTGGGTATCATGCATGCTCTTCGTTATGAATGTAGAAGTTGCTCTAAACTCAACCATTCTAGAGTTGGCCTTTTTTTGTTTTTTATAAGAAACAATAGAGTGGTATTTCATTGATCTTCACAAACATTATAGAGGTTGCCAATCGAGTACAAAAACTCTAATGATCAAGAATTGAGCTGGAGTAAATTTGCACGATGAAACAAACAATAGTAAACCCCTTTTACAACTACCACAAGTATTAGCCTACCCTACTAAATGTCATCAATACAAATTTGTCACAAAAACCCAATAGACGCAACATACCTATATTGGCGACCATATAGGTCATTGTACAAATGCAAGGCCACATCAAGT
The DNA here is from genome assembly GCF_041283825.1 of Pyrus communis. Classification (NCBI taxonomy): domain Eukaryota; kingdom Viridiplantae; phylum Streptophyta; class Magnoliopsida; order Rosales; family Rosaceae; genus Pyrus; species Pyrus communis. The sequence continues at coordinate 8,036,726 of NC_142567.1, forward strand.
CATCGCAATAGACGAGACCACAAAAGTCATCGTTGAAAGACGATACCACAAACTCATCGCTTAAATCGAAGACAACATCCAACTACAACAAACACGCGACCACAACATTGATAGGGCTAGGCAACAAAATTAAACACTACTTTGATAAAGGGACCACTTATCAGCTCATTTTAGTGAGTAGGACACGGACCAAGACCACAATTTCACTGCACTAGTGAGCTCTGCTGCATCCGTGAGTAGATCAGGTTGCACAAGGGTGAAGTTAACTCATACGGATCCAGTGACGCCAACATATTTGAACACCCAAGATGGCAGGTTCGCCGGATCTGAGCATGTAAGAATGCGCAACCACCAAATCAATTGAGGAAAACATCACTACCATGGAAACAAGCTGATGGAAGTGAAACCAACCACCAACAACCATGAAACCATTCTTGACCACTTATCTAGCCCTAAATTATGAAAGGACCTTGAAATGGGCAAGGCTCGGATATGGGAGAAGCACAAAGCCATGGATGAGCTGCTCACAAAATGGTGGGAAAAAACTACAAAGGAAGGAGATGAGGCCCAATAGAACTAAGACAGGGTAAGGGGGGACGCGGAAGAGAGGGAGGGGAAGGGAATAACAGACGTGGATGTGTTGGTTGAGGGTTAAAAAGGGAGAGAGATGCTAGGAAGGAGGTAGGGAGTGGCTGCCGCCAATCATCAACACGATCTCATTAAAAGGAATTGGGTGACAGCCTGCATCATCCCTATTTGTTGGCTAAAATGGGAATCCCCTCCTTAAAAGCTTGTATTATTATATATCTTTTAAGGTCTTAATGGTCATTTTACAAATAAACAAACTTGTAATTAAAGCTTTCATTAAAAAATGGATAGGAAGATAAGGCAGTGTTGTGAAAACAACACTAATTTTTGGGAAGAGATCCCCTCCGAATCTCTCCTACCAAGTCCTAGGGATTCACAGATTTGAACCCTTAAAATTTGATTCAACAGCTACAATTATTATAACTTTTAGAGGAGCATCTTGTTTGTAGCTGTTAGATCAAATTTCAACAGCCCGGATCTACGGATCCCTAGGATTTGATGAGAGAGATTCGAAGAGGATCTCTTGTCCTTATTTTTTTACTTGAAAAAACACATGGCGAAGTGTAGAATTTGAAACAGGTCACCGCCTGACCACTAGGAGGGCAGTTCGGTCATTTGAAATCCAAAACCCAAGAGAGAGAAAGAGATAAGCTCTCAACAGCACTCGGCAGAGAGAGAAAGAGAGAGGAGAGAGAGAGAGAGAGGAGAGAGAATCAGAATGGTGACAGAACAAGAGATATCGCAAGAGTTACAAGCCCTAATCCACGACTCCACTTCCAACCCAAACACCACCACCCCGACCTTCACCACCCTAAACGACGTCGTCCGGCAGCTCGAGTCCAGGCTCGGCCTCGACCTCTCCCACAAGACCGACTTCATTCGGGCCCAGATCCACTACCTCTTCCGATCCCACCCACCCACTCCCCAACCTCAACCCCAGCCCCAACCCCAGCCCCAACCCCAACAAATTCCTCAGCCTCAGCACGCCAAAGACCATTTTGCCCTCCACCAACCCCCTAATTACCACCACCCCGCCCCCTCCGCCTTCCAGACCTTCTCCTCCCAGCCCCTGCCTCCACTCCTGAAGCCAGAGCCCGGCACCAACGCTCCTGCGCCCGTTTCAGGCTCTAACACGCCCAAGGACAGGTTCGTTTCCTTTCTTTTGTTTTTGAATAATTTCTGTTTGGTTTCCGAGAAAATTGAGGGATGGGAATAATGCAATAGGGCTTGTCATGTTGTATTGTTTTTGGTTAATTCTACTATGTCTCAGCTTGCTTACCGCGAAATTGGTATTCCCCTGGTCAATTTGTGTGTTCGGGGAAATTAGGGTTTAAGGAAATTGGTATTCACATTTAGTTTCCCAACTTTCCTTCATATTTTTGAGCCGTTGTTTGGCTTTCAATAAAATTTGAGCAACAGCGAGAAAATGGATAGTATGCTTTGCAGAAGTCAAAATTTTCCGTTACTTGGGGAATGAAATTTGACCAATGGCAAGAAAATGGATAGTATGCTTTGTAGAAGTTAGAGAATTTCCCTAGCTTTATGTTATTTGGGGAATGGGAAATCGACAAACTAAAATTTGAGAAGTGCGAAGAGAAAAAGAAGTTCCACTGCTCTCTCGCGCGCTACCCCTTAGCATTCGGGGTATATAGGCTTACTGTAGAATGCTGTTTCCAATTGTATCGGTGTTGGTAGTGTATATGTAAGGTGTATTTGTTTGCAGAAGCTATTTGGAATGTCATGCATCAAGTTTTATTTATTTAATTCTTGGTTTGCAAGCAATTAATAGGGAAAACTGCTTACATGATGTAGTTGTTCTAGTAAGTTGGGTGCGTAATGGTAGTTTGATGTTTGGGCTTATATTTATGTGCGTTTATCATTTATAAGCAGTCTTAAACCTAAAGCTAAGAGAAAAGGTGGCCCGGGAGGTCTAAACAAACTTTGTGGTGTTTCGCCTGAGCTTCAGGCCATTGTTGGCCACCCAACTCTCCCAAGGACTGAGGTTTGTGCTCATCCATTTGTGCTATTCGTAAAAGTTGATTTATTATCTGCCGGGAGGGTTTTTATTTTATTTTGTTTTATATTTAATGTTGAGTTCAGATTGTTAAACAACTGTGGGCTTACATAAGGAAGAACAATCTCCAAGATCCCGGTAACAAGAGGAAAATTATTTGCAATGATGAGCTGCGAGTGGTTTTTGAGACAGACTGTACTGACATGTTTAAGATGAACAAGTTGCTTGCTAAACATATTATTACACTCGAACCATCAAGTATGTATTTGGTGTAACAGTTCCCTCTATCTGGGTGTATGGGGCCACAATATTCCTGTGTGTTTTGTGGTATGGGTATAAAATATAATACATGCCTAAGGAGATGTTTTGGTGCTCTCAGAACCAGCAGTTCCCAAGAAGCCCAAGGTGCCTAAGAATGCCATGGAGTCTGCAACGAAAAGTACAGAACCGAGTACTTCCCTGATAATATCTGAAGCACTTGCAAATTTTTTTGGTGCTGGTGTAAGGGAGATGATCCAATCAGAGGTTTTAATGCGTATCTGGGAGTACATAAAGGCCCACCATCTGGAGGTAGGTTGAATCCGACTCCACATTCTCAAAATAAATAAAGAAATAAATAGAAAATTATAAATTTATTTTGATTCAGCAACTGTTAAATTGAAGTTTTCTAGCACAAATGTAAATCGAACTTCAGAAACCAATTATACTAACGTTTAAATACATCTCCAGGATCCTCAAAATCAAATGGCTATACATTGTGATGCAAAGCTTCAAGAACTCTTTGGTTGTGAAACCATCAATGCATTGGAAATACCAGATATTTTGGAACATCATCACATAATCAGGAGATGATAATAGGTTTGTAGGCTTTGTTTTCATAATCCGTTTTTGTTTTCTTGTTTACAAGTAGGTTCGTGGATATTAAATTTATCACTCTGCTGTTTAGTTGTAATGTTCCTTCTTTATCTCTTAATTGTACTAACCGTTGTAGTTCTCGTTAGATTCATTTTGACCGTTCATCTACATCATTGCTTCCATTCTTCTTTTCTTTTAGTTAGGTATTAAATCTCAGTCCATAAGTTTTGATGGAATGTTGGTCATTTATTGCAGTTGCAGAGCACAGGCGCAATAACTTTGTGCGCTAAACCTTCATGAGAAATTGATGTATTTCCTTGTAATTCGAACGGTTATGTAGCATATTTTTACTTGAGGTCATGTTTGTAGGTAGAGTGATGGTATGAAAATGTACAAAGGTTCATGGCAGGTCTTATTTTGCCGATGGCGCCATGGTTTGTCTGACTAGGCCTGTTAGGTTTAGAGTGAGCAGCTTCTGGAGTTTCTAACGCCTGTAAAATAGCAGACACTAGAAAAAACAGAACCAAATGTAAGCACATGTTCTTTAACTCATTTCAGTTAATGAATGTATTTATTTAGTCGATATCGGAGTTTACCTTTACTGTTTTACCCATTTATTTAGTTGAATTTTCTCTTCGTATCTATCTTAGATAAATTTAGTGTAATATCTTATCGTTCGTTTAAAATATTAATTGAAAGTTCCAATTCTTTATTAATGGTTGGGCGTCCCGTGACTTGGTTCCTACCAACTTGTTCACATGACAAGCCCAGAATTTGACACAGAATTATACACAATCCTCATCTCTCCACTATAAATCTACTCCCAAATACAAGAACAAAATGTGCTCCTTTTGAGTGATAGGAAGGGATACAATGGCAAGGACGAAAGGCGTAGCGTCGTGGCTACCTGCGATTTTGTTGATCGCACTTGTTGGTGGAGCCACATTTAATCCGCCCAACTGAAGGAGTGCCACACGGCCGTGATCGCCAAATCACCAAAACCACCAACCAAGAAATGTTGCAGTGTTGTCCGCCAAGCCAACTCACCCTGCCTTTGCAACATCACCCTGTGTTATCCCTGTTTGGTTATTACCTCAATATACACATAATAATATGAACAGTCCATGAATTTATTACGCAGCCTCGATGATTCATTCCGCCCTGTAACAAAAGTAACATCGAATCCCTCCCCGTAATGAAAGTAAAATCGAACCCCTCGAATTCACATTTTACGGTGTTAGTAATCATCGTAGCATTGACGGGATCCAATGTGACACCAGAATGTGAACTTCACAAGTGAAAAGCAGTCCAAGTGTCGCACAATGACAGATACTACCATATGCATCAATATCAAGTTTAAATCCTTTCCTAATAGATGAATAAAAAGATTACTAGCATACATACTAACCTGGTTCTTGAATGAAATTGACGCTGATATCTCAGCTTGTCTGTTTGCACCTAAAATGTACCCAATTTTACTCATTTGGGCTATTCGGGCTAAATATGGCATTTGGAGGATCATTGTGCAAGAAGGTTAACTTGGAAAGATATTTGACTGCAAGTGAGATAGTTTAACATTATAATATTGCTTTGCCCTTTTGTCTTGGTGGTGGAGATGTACCAAGAGCTTTCTTTAATCAAAACAATTGCATGCTTTCAGGTGGATTGGAAGGCACATAGACATTCCCGCAGTGGACATCTGGTGAAAGAAGTCAACTTGCTTATTTTAATTATTAGTTTATTGCAAGTGATGGAGACATATGGTGAAAACATGTGGTGGAAATACAAGTTTGCCCTTTTTAATATCATTCCACATGCAAGCTATCATAGAAGTTTCTTTCGGGCAAACTCAATGTTCTTAGCAAAAGGCTCTCTTAGATCTCTATATAAAAAAGCAGAGGCACAAGGACTATGGACACTCAACCAATCAAACAAACATACAAACTTTGCTCTCAAGTCAGATTTGCATCCAAAAGCTATAATCAGCCCAGATTCAGTCTTTTTAAGCAATAGATTCCTTAGAAAAGCTATCTTTTGTCTAGTTTATTAGCTATGCTACTCACTCGGTGGTATCGATCTCCTTTGTAGTTTATGTACAACTCATTTCTAGTCATTTAGTTCACAATCAATCTACAATATCAGTTATTTACTTTCCTCTGTCATTTACATTTCCAGCTACCTTGTCATTTACATGTTACATTTCTCCACATAAGTAAGGGCATATACTGCCGCAAGTCCAAACTGAAAATAAAAGACGAAACCAATTTGAGATCGCAGATAAGTGAGCTTAGTATTCTGAATAATACTTAAGCGATATTATATCACCATTGTCGGTCCAACGGTAAACTTACTGCAATTCCGAGAGCAGTGCTTGCAAAGAATAAGTATAGGAAATCTCCAATGACACGAAGTCCAGTCGCGCCCTTAAGCTTACTAACGTCAATCCTTTGAACTGCATTGAACAGAACAACTGATGTTGCATCATTCACTGCTCCTTCCCCAAAGACTAGGCTGTACAGCAAAGGAGTTACATCTTGATGAAGAAACTACATAAAGTGGATATGATATCTCAGAAAATCCAAATACAGGAGCGGCTTGCGCAAATTAAATGAAAAAGAAAACCTAAAACACGACAAACCTGCAGCGTACACACTGTATCAGTTGACGAAAAAATTGTTCCCACAGCTGTTTCAAAACAAAAGATTGATGAAAACCAAAAGTTATCAACACGATTATACTGTTACATAGCATAAAAGTGGCAGTTCGTTTGATACAAATAGCTAATGGTTTCATCGAAAAGGTTCTCAGTTCTAACCGAGATAGTCTCGTACATTCAGGCCACCAAATCCCAACTTCGGGAACAGCCACCAGGTGCCTAAGCCAAAAAAGTAACATGCAGACATTTTCAGTTCTACAGAAATCTGTAACAGCTAGCACAATGCAAAATCAAACGATGGAAAAGAAATAAGGAATCGAAATAAAACTAGTATAAAATACGTAAAGAACAACAGATTAAAGTGTTACCAACTGTTATGATGAATACTGAAATGAAAACACATCATGATGGTTAAGAAGTTCTTGAAAAACTGTTTCTTCTTGACCTGAAATCTGCGTTGGTCGTAAAATTAACTAGGTAAGTGAATTCGTCTCCTGAGTTTCTACGAATCCGGCAAGCAAATTAATTAAAACAGGATTATTATAATCGATACGGAAGCTGAATTACCCAGCATTGAATATTATAGGTGGGAGGAGATATATAAAGAACAACTCTTCATTAAATCGCAGGATGTGAGAACTCTTTCCTTTGCTCACAAGCCAGATTATTGTTCCAGTTACGCATCCCTGTTTGAAAAAAATAACGGAAAAAAGAAACACTTCAGACAATGGAAATGATTAGGCGGGCACCGAACTTATCAATCTTCCAAATGCAGATTAAATATCCCCAATATAATTTTGTATTTTTTTTTTGGGTAGTAAAAGGACAAAATTACTCTTGAGGCACACCAGAATTCATACGCGCGAGCAGTGGACAATCATTCATCAATCAAGTCAAAAGTGCCCAAATATGTATTTATTTACAACCTATTTCATCCATCCTCATCATATCTTCTCCACAAGTTAACCCCCAAATCCTTCCTCTTTTATTATAATAATTAGCTAATTAATTAAATAATTATTCCATTAATTAGCTAATTAACCACAAATCAAGAACCTAACCCATAAAACCATCCAAGTGGCCGTTCCATCTCCTCCCAAGGTGGCCAGCCACATCCCTATATAAGCCCTCTCATTCTCTTCAAAACTCAATTTCAATTCTCTTGCTAAACTCTTTAAATTCTCCAAACACTTTTCCCTCAATATTCTAACTTTGGCATCAGAGGTTCTTCGGCCAAAGTCCCCCTATTCATTATAGGTGCGTGAGGCTCTTGGTCTTGACCTAATGTGTTATTTGTTTTGTAGGTGTAATTTTGTCCAAGAGCAAGGAGGAAGAAATTTGCATCCACAAATTGGTGCTTTCATTGAGAGTTGAGTCCCACACTCGTAGAAAACTCTCGCATCTAAGGTTTTCTATTTTCTTGTCCATTTGTAGATTTTTCATACGTTCTTATTTTTAGAATTGTTTTATTTGCAAAAATTCTTTGGTAAAACGTAAAAGAAAAGTACAATGGCAAGAAATTTGGAAACTTTAACGAATGAAAATTCCAGTGTTCAAGAGATGGGACCACGGCGATCCACGAGACTAAATATGACAATAAGTAAAGCGGCACTACCACAACAAGGCTCCACCATGGCAACCACCACGGTGGCCACCATGGTAGCCACCCACGGCGAGGTCCATGGCGCCACTACTACAGCCCAAGCTATGTCATCCAAGCTTGCCGTAGCCCACACGGGCCCAAGCCTAAGGCGAGACGGCTCGAGCCACTCAAACCCGATGCGAACCCAACGCGTTGCCAAGCCAAGCCCTAGCCTCGCACCCACGTGCGCCACACGCTGAGCAGCCCACTCTCACGGCCCAGCCTGCTTATGTGGCCTTCCAAGCAGCCCAAATCGGTCCAAGATTAGTTTAACCGTCCTGGCTCCAAATTTCCTAACCGACGATCGAACCAGGATCATTTTCACCATATTTTTCTACGGATTTGACATTTCCGAACTAAAATCTCGCGCTCGGAGTCTACCACACTTCCACTGCTCAAGGAGATACATTCCTTCCAAGCTCTTCCAACCCAAATTGAGAACAACACTTGTCTTAACAAGTCATAGAGTTGACGAGCGCCCTTACACAACAGACGACCTTGGTGAACCAGCTCTTGCAGC